>NC_059343.1:117010828-117688328 GCF_018350155.1 Leopardus geoffroyi
TTCACCTTCACATTCCAATTTGTTTTGAAAATTCTTCAGTCAGTAAGATATTTTACTGTAATCCACCAACAGTGATATGGGTATTAATGGACTAATTAAAATAACAATTTGGGAGCCATTGGAGGAAAATGAACTCTATCCAAATCTGATGGCAGAAGGCACTTGAGGTACCATGGTAATCTACCTTGCTTTCCAAACAGAGGAGAAGATTGTTAAATAATCAGTGTTGACAGCAGTAACCTTTAACAAGGTACAGAGCCAGCCTGAGAGTAGAAGCAGATTACAGACATGGCTATGATTTCAGGGAACTCCCAACATCACCCACAAACAATTCCATTCACCAATGACTGCGTCCCAAACTCCTCTATTGGAGAATTTCTCCTTTAGTTTAATTAAGGCTTTGGAGCCTTTTAAAACACTAATCCTTCTGAAAGAAGTCATGCTTAATGTATTTCTTTTCCATGAAGAAAACTCCCTGGCAAGTAAAACTAATAACTCATTACTTCGCTATACACAGCATTGATTTTTCCAACTTTATTGAGATGTAATTGACATATAACATGTAAGTTTAAGGTGTACAACGTGATGATTTGTTATATGTATATTGCAAAATGATTACCACAATAAGGTCAATTAAGACATAGATCAACTCAATGTGATTTTTTTTTGGTGATGAAAATTTTTGAGATCTACTCTCCTGAAGCTTAATCCTCCTGACGGTGTTAATCATATCCTTTCCCAAGAACAGAGCTAGATAAAGAGAAGTGGAAAACTAAGTATTCTGAGATCCAAGCAAAGGAGACTGGGCCCAAAAAGTAAATGGGAGACCAGAGATGCCAGAAACAAATCGAGTCTTCACTTCCAAACGAGCTGTTTCTCAAAAGAGGAATCAACAAGTCATCAAGGCACAGAGCGAGTTTCGTTTTGGGTGAAGCCTAGTGCTATGGATTTGCTTTGAGAATGAGAGAAGGAGGGATCTAACTCACACTGGACACCTAATGTGTGTCAAATATTGTGGTACACACTTAGTTATAAAAGTTTTACTCCTAAAGGCTAAAATGAGAGAGAGAAATTAAGAAGCTACTGAAATAGTCCCTGTCCCAAACAATAAAACAACAAACAAAAGCAACCCCCCCCCCAATAACAAGCACCTGAAGTGTGGCAGGGGTAGTGAAGGATTGATTTCAATTTGATCTAACGTGGTGACTGGCTGGATATGGAGAGATGAAAACAGAGGAAGGAAGGACGAGTATCAGGTTTTATTTGGAAGACTAAGCAAGAAAAACTGGCAACATTAACCTTCTCGGAACTGTAAGAGTCAGTGTGTGTTACGTAGGAAGCAGTGAATTCAGAGTGGTTGAGTTTTGTTTCAGTTACCTATGTATTCAGTTGGAGATACTTGGAGTTTAGAAAAGAGATCTTAAATTCAGATAAACATAGACAAAACCTGGTGAATAGATGATTTGTGGAAAAGATGATGAATATGATGAGGACTATGGTCCAACCTCTAGGAAACAACATTTTATTTTATATTACCTCCAACAATTATATATACTACAAAATACTCACAAGAAGTGACTATATAAGTGACTTTTATAAGTGGAAGTTTGTACCTCTTAATCTCCTTCACCCATTTTTCCATCCCCCACCCCACTCCCTCTGTCAACCACCAGTTTGTTTTCTATTTTTATGACTCTGTTTCTCTCTTTTTTTGTTATTGTAGTTGGTGTAGTTTAATTTGTTCTTTAGATTCCACACATAAGTGAAATCCTACGGTATTTGGCCTTCTCTGTCTGACTTATTTCACTTAGCGTGATACCCTCTAGTCCCATTCATGTTGTCAAGAACGGCAAGATTTCATTATTTTTTATGGCTGGGTACTATTCCATGGTATATACCACATCTTCTTTATCTATTAGTCTGTTGATAGAAATAACATTTTAAACACAGGCAAGGAAGAAGTTTCAGTGAAAGAAATTGAGGAAGAGCATACAGTGATATAAAAGGAGTATAGGAAGAGACTAATTTTATGTAAACCAAAGGAAGCGTGTTTCAGGAAAGGAATAATCCACATTGACATTTGAGAGAACATTATTCAACGTAGAGTGATGGAAGCAGAAGCCAGATTTAAGTATGCTGAGGAATCAATGCCATGAAAAAAGGAAATTAACGCTTTCTAGAAGCTTGGATGAGAAGGGAAGGAAAGGAAAAATAAAGGGTCAAATAAATTTTTTATTTGTTTTTGTTTTTTGTTTAAGATTGGGAAATTGGCATTTTAAAAGAAGGAGAAAACAGAAAAGTCTGAGTATGTGGGGAAAAGAAGAGATAATTGATTCCCAGAGGCATGAGAAGGGAAGGAAATTCAAAGTACAGGTTGAATGGCGGTATGTTTTTTTTAAGTTTATTTATTTATTTATTTTGAGAAAGAGAGAGAGAGAAAGAGAGGGAAAGAGACAGAGACAGAGACAAAGAGAAAGAAAATAAATGAGGGAGGGGCAGAGAGAGGCTCTGTGCCATCAGATGCACCCAACATGGGGCTCAAACTCACAAACTGTGAGATCATGACCTGAGCTGAGATCAAGACTCGGCACTTAACTGACTCAGCCACCCAGGCGCCCTTGAATGGCATTATCTTATTCTGAGAATAGAAGAAAAGAGAAAATGGCTGGTAAGTGTGGATACAGAAGGCTTGTAGATGGGAAGTCAGGAAATTGATGAAGTAGAATAATAGGCCTGAGAAAGATAAAGAAAGTTTCAAATGGTTTCAAAGAGGGTGCCAGATTGACTCATCAACCCCAATTCTTCACCTTCCCCTGCATCCACACTTTTGTCACTGATGAGGGCAAAAGGTACATTGTCACTCCTTGATTTGGGGCTTGGCCTTGTGACTTGCTGTGGCCAAGAAAATAGGGCAGAAGTAACAGTATGCCTGTTCTGACCCTATAACTCAAGAGGACTCACATGTTTTTGCTTGCCCTCCTGTGCCTCTGCAATGAGCATGAGAAGAAAGTCCTCAGGATAGCTGTTCGCCCTTCAACCTGGACCCCAGAAGGAAACCCATTGAGCAGAACTTCCCCAGCTGCTACACCACTGAAGCCCGAGACGCCAAGCCAACCTACAGGTTCATGAGAATTAATGATAACGTTAAGCCACAGTTTGGACGAGGATCGTTATACATTATTACGGTGGCAATATTTAACACACACAACAGATGGACCAGAGGTAAGAAAACAGATGCCTCTTATGTATCCCAAATGAGATTAGGAAGAAGAGAGATAGAAAAGAGAATTAAAGGGGGCAGCAAAGCTCAGAGAACTTAAGAAACTTCCCCGATGTTGTAGACAACCAAATTATGAAACTAATTCTGGAACTCAGGACTGTCTGATTCCAACTCCAGGTTCCTTTTGACCTACCAATCTGCATGCCTGAGAAGCATGGTCTCAGCAGTGTCGGTACCACCTACCTAAAGAGTTACGAATGGAGATGAACTTGGACCAGTATTTAAAAATACAGGCATCAGGAAGCAAAACTTATATCCTAGGGCTAGTCATGTATGAAGAAGTACAATTTTATACCACGTACTGGCTTTCTGGGGGGGGGGTCCCAAATTCCTCTTTAGGCACGTTAAAAAAATGATGATAGGGTGGGCATATCAGAAAGAGTCTTTGGAAATAGAGCCAGGTTTGAATTGCATATATGCAATTTACTTGCTATGTAAACTTCAGCAATTCACTTGAATCTCTTTGCACTTCATTTCCTCATATGTAAAATAAACAAAATTGACCTTGCTGGTTTGTTCAAGGGATTTTTTATTAACTTAATTAGGCACCTTTTTCCTTAGTAGGTACTCAATAAAGGTCAGCTCCCTCCTGCTTCTTATCACAAGGGCACTGGCATCTATACCTAATGCACCCTTGTACACAGGAATTGGAGTGCAACAACAACAAAACAGGGTTCTTCTAGACCTGAAGTTGTCAGAAGTTTTTACACAACAAAAATTTCTTTCAAGAGCAACACCCAAAACTACTGCCTACTAGCCTTTATTATAAATATATATATTGTTCCCCTATTATTTCATATTTTTTCCTCCAAATGTATCTTTACTCGGTTTCCAATTTTTTAATGAATTCATGTGCCACTTTCCCTACTACCTCATAGTATTTTGTCCAGGCTAGATAATAGGCAACGTGAGTGATGGACAGGGGAAGAATCCCATCTCCCCTGCGGCCTAAATCCTGCCCTATGCCCACCAAAATGGTGGATCCAAACAGTAGAGGAAGAATGTGAAGAGGAATACATTTTATTTATCTCTTCTCTCAGAAATTTTCTTTCTCCCTTCGGTTCAGTAAGGGTCATGCTGAGGGTAAGAGTGGAAGATTACATGGCTTCCCTCTGTGATTTAAACAACAACAACAACAAAAACAAAACTCTACACTTCTCTTCACCTCCCTTTTTACCAGGTTTCCAGAAGAAAAGCGAAAGTGACAGATTAGTACAGTAATCTGTGTGTCACACACAGAAAATAATGGTTCTGGGTAGAATAATAATAGTAATAATAAAAGCTAGGATTTCTCATGTTCCTACAATGTGTCAGACACTACTTTAAGGGCTTTATATGTGTTAATTCACTGAATCCTCATACGAGTATTACTCCTATTTTACAGAAAGGAAAAATGTCTCCAACTATAAGAGTGAATTCATCTATTTTTCCTTGGGGCTCTGTCAGTTTTTGCTTCATGTACCATGATCCCCTGTTGTTAAGTGCATGCCTATTGAAGATTGTTATGTCTTCTTGGAGAATTGACTCTCTTATCATTATGTAATGCTCCTCTTTATCTCTCATAACAGAGAAGGAGGGAGAGAGAGAATTCTAAGCAATGAGGGCTTGAACTCATGAATTGTGAGATCATGACCTGAGCCAAAATCAAGAGTCTGATGTTTAACCGACTGAGCCACCCAGGCGCCCCCATCTGTTTACTTTTAATCTATGTGTGTCCTTATGTTTAAAATGTTTCATCTAGAAAACATTAAGTTGAGTTTTGGTTTTTGATCTACTCTGACACTTTCACAATCTCTTTTAATTGGTGTATTTAAGCCACTGATGTTTAAAGTGATTATGAATGTAGTTGGATTAATATGTACCATATTTGGTACTATTTTCTATTTGTTGCCCTTGTTCCTGTTTTTGTCTTCCACATTTTGCTTGGTGTTTGTGGTTTTAATCAAGCATTTTGTATTATTCCATTTTCTCTCCTTTCTTTGCACATCAATTATACATCTTTAAAAAAATTTTAGTGGTTGCCTTTGAGTTTGAAATATACATTTAGAAATAATCTAAGTCCACTTTCAAATAACACTATACAATTTCAAATGGGTGTATGAATACCTTATAATAAAATAATTCTAGTTTCTACCTCCTGTCCCTTATATCATTATCATTCATTTTATGCATACATAAACATACATAAGCATATATACAATCAAGTACATTGCTGCTATTATTTTCAACAAACTATAATCTGTTAGATTATGAAAAAGGAGAAGTTTTAATTTTATCTTCACTTAGTCTCTGATGATCTTCCTTTATTTATGTAAATCCAGGTTTCTGACATATATTTTTCCTTCTCTCTGAAAAACCTCTTTCAATATTCCTTGCAAGGCAGGACTATTGACAACAAATTCCTTCAATTTTTGTCTGAGGGAGTCTTTATTTCTCTTCACGTTTGAAGGATAATCTCACAGGGTACAGAATTCTAGGTTGGCTTTTTTTTTCTCTCAAAACTTTAAGTATTTCACCCCACTCTCTCTTTTCTTGGTCACAACTATTTTAAAAAGCTTATTTATTTATTTTGAGAGAGACGGAGTGCAAGTGGGAGAGGAGCAGGGAGAGAGGGGGACAGAGGATCTGAAGTGGGCTCTGTGCTGACAGCAGAGAGCCCAGTGTGGGGCTCAAACTCACAAACCATGAGATCATGACCAGAGCCAAAATGAGACACTTAACTGACTGAGACACCCAGGCACCCCTCTTGGTCACAACTTAAAGCACCCAATAAATAATAGTTTTTATTATATTATCCATATACTAAATGTTTCTTTTTCTTCTCCAGAGATTTGTTTTGAGTAGCTTTTGCAAGTCTGAGCCTTATTTTATCAGCTATAAAAATGGAGTAATAATAATTATCTATCTCATGGGGCTGTTGAGAGGACTGGAACATGGTAGGTGCTCAGTAAACAACTGTTAATACCTAATTGGTTACAATTATCATCAGTATTTCCAGCAAGGCTCAGACAGGGAAGATGGAAAGCTGTCTCCATGGAGTCAGGATATGAGAGAGAGAGAGTGAGACAGAGAGAGAATAGAGAAAGGGAACACTTGGGGATGGATCAAGCCTGAAGAGTCACAACCTACAGTATGTTATTGAACTACAATCGAGAAAAGAGTATTATCATGAGGAAAGCCTAGATCATAAGCCAAAGAGAGAACAAAGTGGGTTAGATTGAACAGGAAAGGTGAAAACATCATGATAAGAACAAAATGAATACTGGAAACCAGTAGAAACAAAATTAATTGAGTGTGGAATGTGACTTGTGGCGCAGACAGGAAATCTAATCTGTGACATCGGGCATACAGTGAGATGGTGTTCTTACACACTTGGCTGACTTGGATAGAATATACCTCCTTTAAGACACTGCATGGGTTCTACCAGCCCCACTCTTTGAATATTATGAACCTGGTTTAGTGAACCCTCACGGGTATCAATCCGTCTCATGTTCTATGGGCTTAATCCTTCCAGGATCAAACAACAAAAGTAGTGGTTCACTGGATGCAAGACGAGGACAACTTTTACCTTATTTATTTATTTATTTATTTATTTATTTCCCAGGTTATATTATATTTTAATATGTACATGCAAATTTTGCAAGTATATGTATATGCGTATACACACACACACACATACATACATAGAAAGAATACCCTTTGAGTGGGCAGTGAACTTGGGGCAATTTTGGTTTCTTCCTCTGTATGTATGTATGTATGTATGTATGTATGTATGTATTTATTTATATTCAAGATAGTTAACATACAATGTAAAACTGGTTTCAGGAATATAACCCAATGATTCATCACTTACATATGACACCCAGTACTCATCCCAACAAGTGCCTTCCTAATGCCCATCACCCATTTAGCCCATCCCCCCACCCACATCCCCTCCAGCAACCCTCAGTCTGTTCTTTGTATTTAGAGTCTCTTATGGTTTGTCTCCATCTCTGTTTTTATCTTATTTTTCCTTCCCTTCCCCTATGTTCATCTTTTGTGTTTCTTAACTTCCACATATGAGTGAAATCATATGATATTTGTCTTTCTCTGACTGACTGATTTCACTTAGCATAATACACTCAAATTCCATCTAGGTTGTTGCAAATGGCAAGATTTCATTCTTTCCTTTTTTAAGATTTCATTCTTTTTGGGGCGCCTGGGTGGTTCAGTTGGTTAAGTGTGACTGCGGCTCAGGTCATGATCTCACAGTTCGTGGGTTCAAGCACCACGTTGGGCTCTGTGCTGACAGCTCAGAGCCTGGAGTCTGCTTCGGATTCTGTGTCTCCCTTTCTCTCTCCCCTCCCCTGCTCATGCTCTATCTCTCTCAAAAATAAATAAACATTAAAAAATTTTAAAAAAAGATTTCATTCCTTTTGATCACCAAGTAATATTCCATATATATATACGTACATATATATATGTATATATATACATATATATATCTGTACATAATATATATGTAGATATATACATATATACATATACATACATATATATACATATATATACATATGTGAAAGTTTATATATGTTTATAAGTTATATATAAGTTTATATATACATATACATATATATGTATGTGTGTATATATATATATATATATATATATATATATATACACTACATCTTCTTTATCCATTCATCAGTCGATAGACATTTGGACTCTTTCCATAATTTGGCTATTGTTGTTAGTGCTGCTATAAACATTGGGCTGTGTGTGCCCCTTCACATCAGCATTTTTGTACCCTTTGGATAAATACCTACTAGTGAAATTGCTGGATAATAGGGTAGTTCTATTTTTAATTTTCTAAGGAACCTCCATACTGTTTTCTAGAGTGACCACACCAGTTTTCATTCCCACCAACAGTGCAAAAGGGTCCCCTTTCTCTGCATCCTTGTCAACATCTGTTGTTGCCTGAGTTGTTAATGTTAGCCATTCTGACAGGTGTGAGGTGGTATCTCGCTGTGGTTTTGATTTGTATTTCCCTGATGATGAGTGATGTTGAGCATTTTTTCATGTGTCAGTTGGCCATCTGGATGTCTTCTTTGGAGAAGTGTCTATTCATGTCTTTTGCCCATTTCTTCACTGGATTATTTGTTTTCTGGGTGTTGAGTTTGATAAGTTCTTCATAGATTTTGGATACTAACCCTTTATCCGATATGTCATTTGCAAATATCTTCAACATCATAAAAGCCATACATGAAAGGCCCACAGCTAATATCACCCTCAATGGGGACAAACTGAGAACTTTTGTGCTAATGTCAGGAACACGACAGGGAGGTCCACTCTCACCACTGTTGTTCAACATAATACTGGAATTCAGCCTCAGCAATCAGACAACAAAAAGCAATAAAAGGCATACAAAATGGCAAAGAAGAAGTCAAACTTTTCACTCTTCACAGATGACATGATACTCTGCATGGAAAACCTGAAAGATTGCACCAAAGAAACCTGCCAGAACTATTACATGAATGCAGCAGTCACAGGATATAAAATTAATATACAGAAGTCAGTTGCATTTCTATACACTGATAATGAAGCAGCTGAAAGAGAAATCAAGGAGTCGACCCTGTTTACAATTGCCCCCAAAACCATAAGATACCTAGGAATAAACCTATCCAAAGAGGAAAAGATCTGCGTGCTTAAAACAATAGAAAGCTTATGAAAGAAACTGAAGAAGACACAAAAAAATGGAAAAACATTCCATGCTTATAGATTGGAAGAACAAATACTGTTATAATGTCTATACTACCCTAAACAATCTACACATTGAATACAATCCCCATTAAAAGAACCAAGCATTCTTCACAGAGCTAGAACAAACAATTCTAAAATTTGTATAGAACCAGTAAAGACCTCGAATAGGCAAAGTGATGTTGAAAAAAGAAAACCAAAGTAGACGTGTCACAATTCCAGTCTTTAAGCTATATTACAAAGCTATAATCATCAAGACAGTAAGGTGTTGGCACAAAAACAAACACATAGATCAATGGAACAGAATAGAGAACCCAGAAAAGGACCCACAAATGTATGACCAGCTAATCTTCAACAAAGCAGGAAACAGTATCCAAAGGAATACAGACAGCCTCTTCAGCGAATGGTGCTTGGAAAAGTGGACAGTGACATGCAGAAGAATGAAACTGGACCACTTTCTTACACCACACACACACATAAATTCAAAATAGTGGAAAGACCTAAATGTGAGACAGGAAACCATCAAAATCTGAAAGGAGAACACAGACCGCAAGCTCTTTGACTTCAGCCACAGCAACTTCTTACTAGACACGCCTCTGGAGGCAAGGGAAACAAAAGCAAAAATGACCTATTGGAACTTCATCAAGATAAAAATCTTCTGCACGGCGAAGGAAACAATCAACAAAACTAAAAGGCAACTGAGTGTTACCTTATTTAGATCAATGTCTTCAGAAACACTTTCTGTAGTCCCCTAACCTAGCACTCCCTCCATCCCTATCTCAATACTTTAATTTACTCCATATTATTTATGCTTAACAGATGTTTTCTTGTTTATCTTGTTGAATGTGTCTTTTAATTACAACTTATGAAGCTCCATCAGGTTAGGTCTTTGGAGATCTTGTTTGTAACTGTGTATTCCTGGTATAGAACAATGCCTGGTATATAGTGCATTCTCATTATCAGTAACTGCAGAATGATTAAAACATTTCTTAAATTTGTTCTGTAGTCTCATTTCCATGTCTTATTTCCGTCTGTTCCCCTTTTCCTTTTTTTTTTAAATGTTTATTTTTATTTTTGAGAGAGAGAGAGACAGAAGGCGAGTGGGTTAGGGGCAGAGAGAGAGGGAGACACAGAATCCGAAGCAGGCTCCAGGCTCTGAGCTGTCTGCACAGAGCCCGATGTGGGGCTCGAACCCACAAACCGCGAGATCATGACCTGAGCCGAAGTCGGATGCTCAGCCAACCGAGCCACCCGGGCGCCCCCGTTTGTTCCCCTTTTCTGACATTTGTTTCCCCTCCATATTCCTCTGCTGGTGTCCTTTCCCCTCTATGACACCTCACTCACATCTCACTTCTTCTATGTCTTCCTTTATTCTCCAGTCAGAAACAACGTGTCCCACTTAATCTGTTTTATTTGGAATAGCCATTTTTTGCTCTAAGAGAACAATTAGAGGAAAACAAGGGCATCATTTCTGAAGATCATCGCATTCTGTATTGAATCATAAATACTGATGCCAATATCTCTCTTAAGCACAAAATTAGGAGTTGTGCAGAAGCATGCAGTGTTATCATCTCAATGTCCTCTGTAGTACTTAGCACACTGTGAACTCATAGGAGGCAGTCGAGTATGCTGGTTAAGCATTTAGGTGGTGGAATTGGACAGCACAGATTTAATTCCCACTTGGTAGCTGTATGATCTTCTATGGAACATCTAACCTCAGTGTCCTCCTTTGCAAAATGTGGACAAGTAGTGGTACCTACCTTGTATGGATATGGTGAGGAATATATGTGATCACGCATATGAAATTTTTAGCACAATATCTTACACCATAAACAGGCACTCCATAAATTTTATCTTCCATTGTCATAATCACCATTACTGATATTATGATTGGGAACTCAAATGATTATTGATTTTATTGTAATAACACTAAGCTTTATAGAGTATCTGTTTACTTATGTACAATATCCTTTGAAAATAAATATAAAGTCCATTTGTAGTAATTAATAAAGTATCACTGACTTAAAAGTGGCAGCTCCTTTTACTATGGAATATGTGTATTTTAAATGGTCTACTGGCACATTTCATAAGAGCATGTTAAAAACATTACAATTGTGTCTTAATTTCGAAGGTTCGGTGTTAATCACAGACCTTCACTTTGGTTTCTCTTCTAACGTAACAGCTGTGACTTAAATATAAAGATCGTTACACTTTTTACCACAACAAGTAACATTAAGTTGTTCACCACTAGTAACAATTATGATGACCTGATTCTTCCATAATACCCTAAAATTTTAAAACAGGGGTATATATCTCCTGAAGTTTATGAGCACTAGTTCGTTCTACAAAGTCTACATTAAAAATGGCATTCGTTTCAAAGCTATTTGTAGAAAGAATTATTTTTAGAAAATTTAGCTTTAATTCTCAAGAGTTTGCCAAGGCAGCACTTCTATAACTTCCAAAGAAATCAGTTTTGGCCACCTTCAATGTATGAGTGTGAGACAGTTATGTGTGTGTGTGTACGCACGTGTGCACACATGCATTTGGGTATGTGTGTGTTTGTGTGTGTGCTCCAGTATGCCTGTATGTAGAGTCACACTAAATTTGAGTGTGAGAGAAGCATCCATTGGCAAATAAACACGCATGCATATAAAACATATTACCAACTTATGAAGATATGCCTGCAAACAAGTAACATATGCAACCACCTTGTGGTCATGACTTACTGCCCTTCAGTTCTCTTCTTAGGTTAACTGTTACCTCCTTTCAGAAGTCATCACCAGTCACCAGTCACTTCCCACGCCCTGCCCCATGCCCTGAGCCATTCTCTTCTTTCCAGGAAGCAATTTCCAAGAAAGTGGGAGTTTTCTTTTTTTCCCCTTACTTTGTTCCTAGTTTCTGCTAATGGGTGCTGTGTAGATATTGGGTAAGTGCATTAATATATATGCTACTCAGAGATTTAGCTAAGTTAGTGTCCAGTCCAGTGGTTCTCAAACTTAGCTGTGGGTATGAAATCACCTGGGAAGCTTTTTAAAAACCTCAGTCATGGGGAACCCTGGAGATTTCATTCAATAGGTCTGTTTTGTTCACTGCTCTTTCCCTAGCCCAGCTGTGGCATATAGCTAGGGTTCAATAAATGGTAAGTAATTGGCATAATCATGACTCATATTATTATGAGTATTTTTCTTTTTTTAAAAGTTTATAGTGTTGAGACAAAGAGCGCATGTGCACACGCAACAGAGTGGGGGAGCAGGGGAGGGGCAGAGAGGGGCAGAGAGAGGCAGAGAGAGAATCCCAAGCAATCTCCGAGCTGTCAGTGCAGAGCCCGACATGGAGCTCGATCCCACAAACCATGAAATAATGAACTGAGCTGAAATCAAGAGTCAGATTCTTAACCAACTGAGCTTACTCGGGCACCCCTATTATGAGTATTTTCTTGTGGTAACCTTCAACCTCATTCCCTGCCTCCATTTGTTCCCTTGTCCCTAAATTCACACACTCTCGTCCATTTCACTTTCCACGTTTACCCATAGAATTCTGTTCTGAACTAGGCAAACTAAACAAGGCACTACCATACATAAAAGCAGCCCATCATTCTCTATTTTCTTCAGGATGAAGTCTAAAATCCGGATGTCTCACAAACTGACTCCAGCCTACCTTTCCAACCTTTCCAACACTGAACTTCTCCCAGTACACCAGCCTTTGCATGTTCTATTTCATCGCTCTAGAATGTTTTTCCTCCTTTTCCATGTCAAACTCCTTTTATTTGTTTTAAGATGTACATCTAACATCACCTCCAGGAACCTCTTCCTAGATTTCCTAGGCTTAGTTAGCATTTAGCACAAAACCATAATATATTAAGAATATAACTCATGAGAATAAAAGGCACAGCATAGTAAATAAATATAGTTAATGGTATTGTAATAGCATTGTGTGGTAACAGATGGCAGCCACACTTGTGAGCACAGCATAATGTATAGAGTTGTTGAATCGCTATGTTGTATATGTGAAAGTAATGTAACATTGTGTGTCAACTCTACTCAAATAAATAGATTTTTGAAAAGACGCTAAAAAGAACATAAAGGCAAGTATTATTACTTACGCAGTTACAGTATCAGTCATGGTTATTTGGGGGACTTATTTATTTTATTATTTATTTATTTTTAAAATAAACTTTATTTTATTTTTTATTTTATTTATTTTTTTTGAGAGAGAGAGAGAGAGAGAGAGTGAGCAGGAGAAAGACAGAGAGAGAGGGAAACACGGAATCTGAAGCAGGCTCCAGGCTCTGAGCTGTCAGCACAGAGCTGGACACAGGGCTTGAACTCACGGACTGCGAGATCATGACCCGAGCGGTAGTCAGACACTTAACCGACTGAGCCACCCAGGCGCCCTGTATTTGTTTATTTTTTAATGAGAAGCGAGAGGCAAACACTTTGAGTGAAGTGAAAATCAAACTTGAACTACTGGGCTAAGGGATTTTCTTTGGTATCCAATCCTCCTACCACCTCTCTAACAAGGTGAAACTCTGAGGAGATTTTTCTTTCAGAGACAATCTCTGTGACCTTTGTGTCAGTCTTTTGTCAGAAGCAGCATTATGACATATCACTTGAGAATAAAAATGGCGTCTTTGAAGGGGCTCCTGACTAGCTGTGGCCTTGGCGTGAAGCATCATCCTTGCTGCCTCCCATTCCCTGTGGAGTAGCATGCCGTGGGGGCACAACTTTCCCGAAACAACTTGTGGCAGTCACCGTTCTTTTGCTTACTAGCTGTGTGCTCTTGGGCAAGCCATTTTATATCTCCAGGCCTCAGTTTTGTCATCTGTAAAATTAGAGTAATGAGTAAACAACCACCCTACCTACTTACAGAGGTTTTGATTTTTAGCCCCCAAATTCCCTAGTTTGAATTTGACTGTAGAGAAGACATCGTTTTTTTGTTTTTGTTTTTTTTTTAACAAAGGTAGTCATTGGATCAGAACCAGAAGTTGCATGGTTTAAAGACCCAAGAAATATTCCCAGGAATTGGGGGATTATGTTCACGGCAGTAATTCGAAAATTCTTCTGAGAAAAAGGTGCTCACGGAGCAGGAGTGAGAATACACGGCTCTTTTGGGCTTATGTATGGCCTGACGCAGCAGCTCGAAGCCCCAAACTTTTTGAAGACTTCTCCTTATGTAATAAAATATGCCTTAAAAATTCTAACTCTCGGGGCGCCTGGGTGGCGCAGTCGGTTAAGCGTCCGACTTCAGCCAGGTCACGATCTCGCGGTCCGTGAGTTCGAGCCCCGCGTGGGGCTCTGGGCTGATGGCTCAGAGCCTGGAGCCTGTTTCCGATTCTGTGTCTCCCTCTCTCTCTGCCCCTCCCCCGTTCATGCTCTGTCTCTCTCTGTCCCAAAAATAAATAAACGTTGAAAAAAAAAATTAAAAAAAAAAATTCTAACTCAATATATGTTTTTACTTTAATATAAAGTGCTTTTCCAGTCCAAATTTTCAAGGTAACGTAGCATTCTAGGAAGTTACTCCGTGTTTATCTTTGAGGGTCATGTCCGGGCATATAAGCGTGTGAAGCCTAGTTTTAATTTGTTATTAGGGCCTGATGCAGAGAAGAAAGGGGCCAAATGTGGTGACCTCTATGCTGAATTTGGGAAAACTATGTTTTTCCTTGTTCATCTATGGTATCACTTCCTTTGAACATCTAAAGAGCCCTTCCCTTTGCCCTTCATAGAAGGAAAAAGCACAATGCTAATTTTGTGTTCTCATGTGATCTGAAAAGCCAACGTGAATCTTCACCTCTTTGGGGCTAGGATTTAAATTAGTGACCTTAGACTTTCAAAGTGAAAGCCCGTACTGACTATGCTCCGGGACAATTCCGGTGGTTTTCCCAATTTGCCATCCGCCCTCCCCCCACTACCTACCCCTGCGCTGTCTTGAGTGGCGGGCTGAAGAAGCTGGGGGAAAGCAATTCCTCAGTCTCGAGGTACTAAAATATACATGCTGACATTCACCACACAAAGACTTTCCACTGATCTTCCATTAAAGCAAAGACCAAGGGCCCCTCATGAAGGATCTTGGCAACAACTATACAGAACCTTCATAAGGCATCCCATTACACTTCCCTGGGGTCACGGCAAAGGAGCTCCCAGGGAGGCATCTGGGCTGCATACGGCACTTGGCTTTGCGTTTCTGCACTGCTGATGCCAATATCTCCACATCTGTCTGAGGGTACGGGATACGAATAATAAAGAGAAGCATCGGGGAAAATCTTGGCACGAACGAAACGTAGGATTCATTTCTTGGAATCTCCCCTTCAACTTAGCACCAAGCAAGCGACTGCTGGGCCCTGGGGTTGGCTGGCTCTGAAATGTTCTGCATATTCAGCAGCACACGTTCCTGTGTGCGGCTCATGCAGGCAGGTGTGCCGGTCTCTCTTTGGTAACCGGCCATCTGTTGAGTACATTTTGGGATGTGGTGTGACGATGCAGCTACGCGATGGCCGATCATCTCGCGGATCGGAGCGCTGCGTCTGTGCCACTTGACGCTCTGGGGGACTTCCGGGCATGCCTCGACAAGTTCGCTGCTAAGCTGCGCCTCCCCGTCTTGCTGCCTCACCGTAGACTGTCAGGGTGCTCATCTGACGACCGTAAAAGGACTCTGTGGGTTCCCAAATGAGCTTTTGGAATGCGGCCTATTTGCAAAGGCAACAACTCTCAAGCCATAAACACAGCTTTAGGCGGGATGGTGGAAAAATCAATACAACCTGTTCATGCAGACTCGGATTCTTCACCCCCTTCCCTAAATGCTGTGCAAAGATTATTCCTCCCGGGAACTGCCCTTTTCTTCTTACCAATATGACAAAGCCAGAGGTGCAGACAGTATGGCGAATCTGTAACCAGGACCAACTGTTTGCTAGTCTAAGTAAACTTCTCATGCTGACATTTTCGCATGGCTTTTAAGAAGTGGTCTATGTAAAAAACAAAAACAAAAAAAAAAAAAACAAAACAAAAAAAAAACACCAAGGTTTTATTTCTAATTAAAACTAAAGTAATTCCAGGGTTCCTTTTTTTTTTGGATTGCCAAAACACTTGAATCCTGAACTAATTCAAGATCATATTTTTTATTTTATTTTATTTTATTTTATTTTAATTTTATTACTTTATATATAGAGAGAGTGTGTGAGCAAGGGAGAGGGGCAGGGAGAAAGAGAGAATCTTAAGCAGGCTCCATGCTCATTGTGGAGCCCCAAGTGGGGCTCAATCCCATGATCCTGGGATCATGACCTGGGCCTAAGTCAAGAGTCGGACGCTCAGCCGACTCAGCCACCGGGCACCCAGTAAAGAGCATCTTATACGTAGCACTGGTTTTTCGACTCTCCCGCTTCCCCTGAGAAGCAAATTCACCTTCATCAGTGTCACAGCCAGCAGTGCTTAGGCTACCACCACTGAGACTAATGGCAGGGATATGGTTCTTGTTGCCGATAGGGCGAAAAATGCAAGTACTGAGCTTGGTATCTGCGACCACAGCAACCTGGCTCCGTTTTTAGCTTTAATCTCCTTCACTCAGTGACAGTTTGTACAATGCTACCTCCATGCTTTCACTCATCATTTTTGAAACTGTAACGTGGAAAGGTGCCTGGAACCCAGTAGGCATTACGTGAATGTTCCTGAATATTCTTCCCCTCATTCTGCCCATCTGGCCCATCTATCATTTTTTAATTCAGCTTCCATCTCCTCTGTGAGAGTCTGTTATTACTAATACAACTTGTATAGCTCCACAGGTTAAAAAATATAACATCTGTTTTATCTTCATAAAAACTCTAAAGGTAGTCTTGTTTTCTCTACATTACATAAGAGGAAACTCAGGTTCAGAGAGTGAAGTAACTGGTCATGTTCATGTAGCTAAATTGCAGAGATGAAAATTGCCTAACTAAAAAAGAAGAAGAAAAGGCACATACAGTCAATGGTCCTAAGAACTACTCAGAACTTGGGGATAAAGATTTGACTTTTACATTTTATTTCTTTACTTCTTTCTGACGTAAGTGTGCTGTATGTTTTTTTAAAAAACTGACAAATGCCTAGATTTTTAACAAGTTTATTTATTTTGAGAGAGAGAGAGAGAGAGAGAGAGAGAGAGAGAGAGAACGCAAGCGTGGTAGGAGCAGAGAGAGGGTGAGAGCGAATCCCCAAGCATGCTCCCCACTGTCTGCACAGCCCAGCTTGGGGCTCAAACTGACGAACTTCAAGATCATAACCTGAGCCAAAGTCGGAGGCTTAACCCACAGAGCCACCCAGGCACCCCCACTCCTAGATTATTTTTAGTGAATGACTAAAACAAGCCTTTGCCTCTTTCCCTCTGAATACACAACTGAAGAGATCCAAAGATCTCACAACTGTGAGATCCAAAGGTCATGTCGTATCACATGACTTGTTTTCTAAATTTCTCTTGTATTTTCTCGTTTCCTCGTTCTTTTCCCAGATCACCAGCCGACCTGTTTGCAGTGTTGGAGAAGCATGTTTGCTGCTGTTGTCAACTAACAACAATTAAAAATTTTAGGAAAAGAAGCCTTTTCATTGCACTTCAGTCTGTCTCCACAAACAAACAAACAAACAAACAAACAAAACAAAACACAAAGTTGTGTGTCATGATTGCCCTTGAACAAGGAAAGAGCCAAACTGGCTTTGGCAATGGTCGTGTCCTGATCTAGAGATCAGGATATCTGCCCAGTTTGCTCGTTATCTCCCTTCTGCTTTCACAGCAGATAAAGCTGGGAAGACATATACTACAAACTCATCAAGGGAAAATGAACAGACCAATGAGATGGAAACTACTCCACTGGAAAATATGGATGGAAGAAAGTTATAACTTCTGGAAACTGATGCCAACCTCTAAATCCAGGAGGGAAAAAACAAGACAAACCTTTAATGTGCAAAGCAGACTTCTAAGGGATAATTGAGTGCGCTGCAGTACAGAGGTGCTGAAAAATCAGAGGAAAGTCTTCACTACTCATTTTCTGAGGGTTCCGGAGGGAGCTGATGATAAAAATATGACATAGTTCTTTCTGAAATTCTTGAAAATGTTAGGGCTGAAGATGACTTTTTTTTTTAATAAGCAGGGGAAAGATTTAGCAGAGCAGCTAGTGAAAGGAGTTCAGTCTAAGAGTACTAGCCATGATTATGTTCTTTCTTACTAGATACTTTTATGATGAAAGGATTTAATAAGTCAAAACAGATTTATTTCCAGTCAAGAAATGCAGGCTATTTGGGGAGGAGGTTGGATGTAAGGAACTCCAGAATTTCAAGAGTTTGCATTTTGGCCTAGTAACCAGGTACCGCAGAAGGGGTTTCAAATGTGAACATACCTATAAAACCCAACGAAGATGCAAGTATTTTGAGATCTTGATTTAGATTGACTTGACGTGTCTATTCACTGAATTTTGAGGTAGTTCTCCTTAGGAAACAGAAAGCTAATGTTTGTTCTGATTTAATATTCATGACAACTTGCTATGGTTAAGGGAAGGATTATTAAGAAATTCATTTACAGTTGAAAAAAACTCAAGCTCAGAAAGGGCAAGTTATCTGCCCATGTCCCACAGTTCTTTTATTTAACAAGCATTTTTGAGCCTCCGATATATATAAAAAACGGTGAAATGAAGGCATGAAAATGAATGATCCCAGAATGACCAAACAAAATGCCTAAAATGCTTGTCCTCAAAGAGATCATCTTCCTTCTACTAGGAAAGACACTTAAGTAGAAAGATAACTGCAATACAATAGAGGCTATAGTAGAGATACAACAACAGGGAGCAAAAAGAAGTCAAGGTACTTGGCTCTTCATTGGGGGAAAGTAGAGGATTCTTTAAAAAGCCGCACAGAAGGAATAAAACCTGAACTAAATTTTAGAGAGTAACAAGACAGTTTCCAAGAAAACATAATAGGGAAAGGCATCAGAGAGGCAGAGCTATAGAGATCTGTGCTGCTTATTTTTCATTTATTAAAAAAAAATTTTAATGTTTATTTTTGAGAGAGAGAGAGAGAGAGAGAGAGAGAGAGAGAGAGAGAGAGAGAGACAGAGCATGAGCAGGGGAGGGGCAGAGAGAGAGGGAGACACAGAATCTGAAGCAGGCTCCAGGCTCTCAGTTGTCAGCACAGAGCCCGATGCGGGGCTCAAACCCATGAACCACGAGATCATGACCTGAGCCGAAGTCGGCTGTCTAACCGACTGAGCCACCCAGGCGCCCCAGAGATCTGTGCTTCTTAAATTTTAATGTGCATGTGAATTACCTGGGGAGCTTATCAAAACACAGATTCTGAGTGAGTGGGTCTAGTGTGGGGCCCGAAATTATGGATTTCTAGTAATGTTCCAGATGATGCTGATGCTGTCTGTCCTGGGAACAGCAAGGTGCTAACGGACAGAGGTAGACTTGAGAATTTTTCCAGCAAGTTACAGCCTGAGGGCCACCAGTGGTAGACTTCTGCACAAGGACAGAGTCCCAGGGACGACTGAAATATAAGGTTTGAGAGGAAGGAAGAGATATTAAGAAGCACTAGACAGACAGGAGTAAAATTTTAAAAAGGATGGTGTTTTAGAAGCTAAAGACAGAGAGTTTTAAGAAGTAGTTAATGGTCTTAACTGCTCTATAACGTTCAGTCAATAAGATATTAAAAATGCTCATTAGATTTAGCATGTAAGTAGGGCACCTGGGTGGCTCAGTCAGTTGAGCGTCTCTGACTCTTGATGTCAGCTCAGTTCATGATCCCAGGATCGTGGGATCGAGCCCCGCATTGGGCTCCACGCTGAGCATGAAGCCTGTGTAAGATTCTCTCTCTCTCCCTTTGCTCCTCTCCCCTGGCTCCCGTGCTATCTGAAAGTAAAAATAAAAAATAGAAGAAAAAGAAAGATTTAGCACGTAAGTAATCGGTGTTGACCACCTCAAACACAGTCACTGTGGCGTGCGCTAGGTCTGCACTGTCCAGTACAACAGCAACTAGCTCCGTGTGGCTGTGGAGCAATTAAAACGTGGCAACTGTCAACTGAGTCATCTGTAAGTGTAAACACACATTGGATTTTGCAGACTTAGCATAAGAAAAAAATACAATATATCTCTCTAGTAATCTTTATATTGATCACATAGTCCAATTATATTTTGGATACATTGGATTAAAATATATTAGTAACCATCATTTTACTGGTTTCTTTTTTTTTTTTTTTAATGTGGCTACTAGAAAATTTAAGAGTATACGTGTGGCTCACACATGGCTCACACAATTCATTGGACTGTGCTGATCTAAGCGGGTAAAAATGGGGCTTGGAGCAAAAGGGAGCAAGGATGTGGATACAGTGAGTAGAGTGAAATATAGGATCAGTGTAGTAAAGTATTTTTTTAGTTTATTTATTTATTTATTTTGAGAGATACAGACACAGCACGAGTGGGGAAGGGGCGGCACTGGTGCCCAGCACAGAGCCTGGTGCGGGGCTCAAATTCAAACCGTGAGATCATGACCTGAGCGAAACAAGAGTTGGCCGCTTAACTGCCTGAGCCACCCAGGCGCCCCAGTGTAGGGAAGTATTTTTAATGGGAGAGGATTGAGTGCATTTAAAGTTAAAGTGCCAATATAGAGAAAATGTTAAAGACAAAAGGGAAAGTTCACAACTGGTAAATGATAGAGTGGTTATTGAAAACCACAGGCCTGGAAGTACATCAGACTTAGGTTTCATTCCTGACTAATTATATCTTAACTGTGTGATCTTGGGCAACTTACCTGACTATTCCGGGACTCTCTTTCCTTACTTGTACTATGGACATGATAATAGTTCCTAACTCATAGGGCTGTTGAAGGATTATGTGAAATAATATATATTAAGCACTTAGCACAATGCCTGGCACACAATAAGCACTTACTTAGTAACTGTTAGTTATTGCTAGTGATACACTTAAAAGACAGAAGATCCCAGATATAGACATTTCTCTTGCACAGGAAGGAGTTGTAGGTTTAGGGCTTTTCATGTCTCACTACTGATTACTTGTAATTAATCAGTGAAATAGGAAATAAGATCACTTGCAGAGAAAGAAAGGTAGGCAATGAAAATGAGGAATCTGATCAGGAACATGTAGACATGCTTCCAAGTAGTCTGGGTGGTCCAGCTAAGGTAGGAGACACCTGACTGTGAAGAGCAGGGCTGGTGTATGTAGGGGGCAAAGAGGGCAGGTGGTTGGATTGGTTTGGGTTGGAGGCATGTTGGATAGGAACAGCGACAAAAAAAAAAAAAAAATGGAGGATAGCAGCTTCACTGATACACAATAGGGTCTAGCTAAAAGATACTGAACCAAGTGCAACCAGCAAAGAGATAAAAGAATTTGAGGAAGTGGAAGAGGATAAGGAATGGGAACTGAAAGGGAGTTAAAGAACAAGGAGCATGGGAACAACAGAATAAGAGAGGAGGAAAGGTAGAAAATAATAGTTAGAGGATTGCGTATTTGAATTGAAGAGGTCAGCAGTGGACGAATTCCAGATGATGACACAGTCTAAAGAGTGAAGTAAATAAAGGTGAAGGTTATTGGAGTCAGGAACCAAGACTATAGTGTTGGTTGGGTTCTTCTTCTGACTTCTAGGCTAGTATTAAACAATAATGGAGATGATGATGGTCTTTTTTTCACCATAGCTTTAATATTATCTTCTCAATTGTTCGATCATTTCATATGGGTAGATGAGTGTTTGATCTAGGTATTTTTAAGAAAAACACAGTAAGAAAGAATCTTTCTTTACTAATTGTGAACCGACTTCTTATCAGAAAAGATAAGACTTTTATGAAGTGGTACTTGGATTTTTATCATATTGGCATCTATTGATATGATAATATGCCTGTTAATGGTATAAAATATACTAAGAGACTTCTTAATGTTGAGCCATTCTTAGAATAAAACCTGCTTGGAAGTTTTATGTTATTTTTTAAAAATATTCTGTTGGCGGGGCGCCTGGGTGGCGCAGTCGGTTAAGCGTCCGACTTCAGCCAGGTCACGATCTCGCGGTCCGTGAGTTCGAGCCCCGCGTCAGGCTCTGGGCTGATGGCTCAGAGCCTGGAGCCTGTTTCCGATTCTGTGTCTCCCTCTCTCTCTGCCCCTCCCCCGTTCATGCTCTGTCTCTCTCTGTCCCAAAAATAAATAAACGTTGAAAAAAAAAATTTAAAACAAAAAATATTCTGTTGGCTATAACTTGCGATTATAACCACAGATTCTGCAGGTGAACTCATAAGTGCAATCTATGGGTACTTTTCTTTTTCTGACATTGTCAGATTTCAGTATCAAGTTTTTATTAGCTTAACAAGTGGAATTGTTAATAATAATTGCTTTCATTTTACATTGTTACCAAATCTAGGGAAAACTTTAAATGCTTTACATATTTAATTTGTACAATAATACTAGGAGGTAAGAACGTGTGTGTGTGAGAGAGACAGAGACAGAGATACAGAGACAGAGACATGTAATCCCTATTTAAGAATGAGGAAAATAAGAGAGAAGTTGACTGTTCAAATTCACACAATTTTAGTAACTGGCAGAACTAGGAACTGAATCCAGATATGCTTTACTCCAAATCCAGAACTTTCTTATGTTATATAAACTATTCAAATTTGAAAAGAAAATATACAGGTATTCATATGCTGTGAAACAGTGTAATAATATCGAAATTATATGCTTATTGAAGATTTGAAACAAATTATCTGTAAAATAATTGGGATTTGGTGCTTTCATTGAGGTAGTTCTTTTGTTGTTTTTTAAAAGTTTTTATATCAGGAAATAATTTTTAAGTGTTATGTTAAGTGCGAGAAATTACAGAGTTTCAAAAAAGAGTAATCCCTGCCTTGTTAGAGGTTTTTAATTGACTGTAGTCACTGTGCTGTAAATCCATCCCGATGCCTGACTTGTTTTATAATTGGAAGTCTGTACCTCTTGATGCCCCTCAGCCATTTTGCCCAACCCTCAACACCCACCCACTAGTAACCACCATTCTACTTTCTGTATTTATGAGTTTTGTTTGTTTGTTCATTTGTTTTGATTTTTCGATTCTATATACAAGCAAAATCATACCTTATTTGTCTTTTTCTGTCTGACCTATTTTACTTAGCACAATTCCTTCAAGGTCCATCCATGTTGTTACAAAGGGTAAGATTTCATTCTGTTTTATGGCTGAGTAGTATTCCACTGTGTGTGTGTGTGTGTGTGTGTGTGTGTGTGTGTGTGTACACATCACATCTTCTTTATCCATTTATCTATAAAGAGATAGTTCTTTGACAGCGTTGTCCGTTTCTTCCATGTCTATTGCAGAATTTTTACTTCTTGAGCAAACGTTAATTTTTGTTTTGAAAATTAATTACCTGTTTCCTTCAGAACTTTATACTTTTTAACATTGTATATGGGTAGTATTTTTTAAAATGTGTTATAGTAGTTATAACCTGCCACTCAACCATTTTATTGCAAACGCTGAATGGATGAAACTTGTCAGAGATTTGTCTATGCTATTGGAATTTTGAAATAGCCATATTTTGATTTATTCATTACTACTGCCCTTTTCTGTTATACAATTTACTACTCTCTGCTTTTATCGTTATTGGCTCCTTCCTCTTGCCTTTAATATTTTTTTTGGTCTTGTTATTTTGCAATTGTACCTATTAAAAACTAAAATTGAACGTACGGGGTTTAGTAATTCAGAGCTCTCTTCATCAGTACATGGATTTAATATCAAGTGGAAGTTATAGATCAGAGAAGAAAAGTATTGACTGAAAGGAAAGAAAGGCATTTGGGTCAGTTCATAGAAGTAGAAGGACTTAAATTAATAAAGTGAAAGCAAACTATTTAGGTCAGCCAGAACTTAAGGCAAGAGAGAGACCTTTGAGGGAGAGAGACAAACATACAGAGTAAAAGACAGAGTTGAATAATGACTTTAGTTTTACTAATGACAAGAATGCTGATAGCCAAGAGCAGAGTAATAATCGTAACAGATAAAGTTCAAGGTCTTAGTCAAAGCTGCACTGTTCATAGTCCATTCTCAGTTATTTTAAAACTAGGTCTCCTTCTTTATGTGAATAGCATTACAATAGGAAAACTACAAGTAAATGAAGTAAACAATAACTGGGGCTGGAGTAACATGTCCTCTCTAGTTCCTCCTTGAGGGAAGTTTGGGAAAGAAGTTTTAGAGACATACATTATGCAAAAAAATGGTGTTATGAAGGGAGACTTAAATATAAAAGTTAGCTTGCTGCACTGACAACTGTTGTTGTTGTTAGATAAAAGTTATATATACACACTGTGTTATTGGTCTACTCTGTCATCATTACTTAGGAAGAGACTTGAGAAATTAGGGAACTTGGACTGAGAAAAGAGACACACACTCTCCTGATACATTGTATGAGGTTTAAAACAGTTTAGACAGCTTGCTTTTTGCATTGATCTCCATGCTTATCATCACGCTGGGAAAGGCTATCCAAACAGGGAGTAGGAAAGAGAACAGCAAATCTGCACTTATGTATTTCAATTAATCCTTATACAAGACTGTTTCAGAATGGTGGTGCTATTCATGTACCAGCAGAAATACATGTACTCAATCCAGTGGAGGAAAAAAAGAAAATATAATAACTAAAAAAATGGAAGTATAACATAGCATAGATAAAGTGCTAATATAAAAGAATCCAAAACAAAATTCAATGGGGTTCCACCCCATGATGTTACAACATTGCCATAGTAGGTATAGATTCCAATATATAGCAGTAAGCAAATGATCACACATACATTCCTTATAAACTATATCATCAGACAACAAACGATTAGTAGAGCTTTTCTTTTCTTCATTTGGAATTCATTTTAGCTAGGGAAGGATACCACAACTATACACAATAATTATTACTAGTTTGGAGGAGAAAACCTAGTTTAATCCATCAAGAGTAAGTAGTAATTGTAAATATAGATGCACCCAACATCAGAGTGTCTAATTATATAAAGAAAATATTAACAGATCTGATGGGAGAGACAGACAGCAATATAGTCATAGTGGGGACTACAATATCCTGCTTTCAACAATGGATAGGTCATCCAGACAGAAAATCAACAAAGAAACATTGAGTGTGAACCACACTTTAGACCAAATGGCACTAATAGACATATACAGAACATCCCACACAGCAGCAGCAGAATACACATTCTTCCTAATGCCCATGGAATTATGTTCCCCTCTCCTAGAACATAGGAAAGAACATAGGAAAGGACATATTATGTTCTCCTATCTTAGAATATAGGAAAGGTCACAAAACAAGCCTTAGCAAATTTAAGAAAACTGAAATCATACCAACTATCTTTTCTAATCACAATGAGATGAAACTAGAAATCAGTAATAGAATAAAAGCTGGCAAATTCACAATATATGGAAGTTAAACAACATACTCTTGAAAAATAAAAGGGCCAAAGAAAAAAATCAAAAGGAAAGTAAAATATTTTCAAACAAAGGAAAATGAAAGCACAACGTATCAAAGCATATTGGATGCTGCCTAAGCAGTTCTAATAGGGTAGTTTATACTGCAAAATATCTACATTAAGAAAGATCTCAAGTACACAACCTAACTTTATACCTCAAAAAAACTAGAAAAAAGAACAAGCCAAGTCCAAAGAAAGGTAGCAGAAGGAAGGAAATTAAAAAAGCAGAAATAAATGAGAGACCAAAAAACAATCGTGAAGATAAACAAAACTAAGAGCTGGTGTTTTGAAAAGATAAACTACATTGATAAACTAACTCAGCAAAAAAAAAGAAGACTCAAATAAAATCGGAAATGAAAGAGGAGACATTACAACTGATATTACAGAATTATAAAGGATCATAATAGATAACTGTGAACAATTATATGCCGAGCTGAATTAACCTAGAAGAAATGGACAAATTCCTAGAAACATACAGCTCACCAAGACTGAATCATGAGGAAATAGAAAATCTTAACAGACCAATGGGTAAGGTGATTGAATCAGTAATCAAACCTGCCCAAGACAGAAAAGCCTGAGACTGGATGGTTTCACTGGTGAATTCTACCATACATTATAATGGAGTTAATGCCAATAATTCTCAAATTCTTCCAAAAAACTGAAGAGAAGGGCCTACTCTCAAACTTATTTTATGAAGCCAGCATTATCCTGATGCCAAAATCAGATATGAATACTATAATAAGAAAGAACTACAGACCAATATTTCCTATGAATATAAATGCAAAAATTCTCAACAAAAATTAGCAAACTGCATTCAATAGCACATTTGAAGGATTAAATACACCAAGATCAAATGGGATTTATCCATGGAATACAAGGATGGGTCAACATATGCAAATCAATAAGTGTGATACACCACGTTAATAGAATAAAAGATAAAAAACGTATGATCATCTCAATGGACGTAGAAAAAGCATTTGTCACATACAATATCCTTTCATTATAAAAATGCTCAACAAATGGAGTATAGAAGGAACAAACCAATATAACAAAGGCCATATATGAAAAACCCACAGCCAACAGTGCACTCAATGGTGAAAGGCTGAAAGCTTTTTCTCTAAGATCAGGAAGAAGACAGGGGTGCCCACTTTCACTACTCGTATTGGACATAGTACTGGAAGTCCTAGTCAGAGCAATTAAAGAAGACAAAGAAATTAAAAAAAAAAATCCAAATATGGAAGGAAGAAGCAAAATTATCTTTGTAGATGATATGATCTTTTAAAATTTTTTTAAAATGTTTATTTTTGAGAGAGAGAGAGAGAGAGAGAGAGAGCACAAGACGGGGAAGGGCAGAGAGAGATGGAGAGACAGATCTGAAGTAGGCTTCAAGCTCTGAGCTGTCAACACAGGGCTGTCAACACATGGGGCTGTCAACACATGGGGCTTGGGCTCATGGACTGCGAGATCATGATCTGAGCTGAAGTTGGATGCTTAACCAACTGAGTCACCCAGGCACCCCTGACCTTTTTTTTTAAGTTTATGTATTTTGAGAGAGAGAGAGAGAGAGGGAGAGAGGGAGAGAGAGAGAGAGAGAGAGAGAGAGAGAAGAAGCAAGGGAGGGGCACAGAGGGAGGGCAGGCTCCACATTGTCAGCATGGAGCTGGATACTGGGCTCAAACTTACAGAATGCAACATGAGATGAAGACCTGAGCCAAAATCAAGAGTCAGACACTTAACTGACTGAGCCACCCAGGTATGTTCTTATATGTAGAAAATCCTGAATATTCTATCAAAAACTGTTAGAACTAATCAACATTTTCAGTGTGGTTGCTGGATACAAAATCAACATTCACAAAATTATTTGTGTTTATATAAACTAATAACTAAGCATTTGAAACTAAAGAAAACAATTAAATTCACAGTAGTATTAAAAACATAAAATATTTAGGAAGAAACTTAACCAAAGAGGTGAAATATCTGTACACTAAAACCACGAAGACTTTGAGGAAAGAAAGTGAACAAGACAAAGAAATGTAAAGAGATCCTCTGTTCATGGATCAGAAGAATAACGGTGTTAAAATGTCCATACGACTTACAGCCATCTTCAGAGTCAATGAACTCTCTATCAATATTCCAAGAGCATTTTTCACAGAAATAGAAAACAACTATGCTAGAATTTGTATGGAGTCATAAAAGACCTGAATAGCAAAAGCAATTCAGAGAAAGAACAAGGCTGGAGACATAAGACTTCCTAATTTCAAACTATACTATAAAGCTATAGTCCTCAAAACAGTATTGTAATAGCATAAAAATAGACACATTGCCCAACAGAACAAAATTGAAAGCCCAGAAATAAACTCTTGCATATAGGGTCTACTAATATTTGACAAGGGAGTTCAGAACACACAATAGGAAAATCTCTTCAATAAATGGTGTTGGGAAAACTGGGTAACCACATGCAGAGGAGCGAAATAGGAACTTTATCTTATGCCACTCACAAAAATTAACTCAAAATGGATTGAAGACTTGAAAATAAAATTCTAGAAGAAATCATAGGGAAACAGTTTCTTGACTTGGGTCTTGGCAACCGTTTTATGGGTATGACATCAAAAACAAATAGCAAAAGCAAATATAAACAAGTGGGACTACATCAAACTGAAAATCTTCTGCAAAACAAACAATCAACAAGATGAAAAGGCAATCTATGGAAATATTTGAAGATCATATATCTGATGGTATATCTGATACAAGATTAATACCAAAAATGTATAAAGAATTCGTGCAACTCGATAGCAAATACCCAAGAAACCTGATTAGAAAATGGGTAGAGGAACCGAATAGACATTTTTCCAAACAAGACATACATATGGCCAACAGGTCATGAAAAGGTTCTCGATATCACTCATCATCAGGGAAGTGCAAATTACAAGCACAATGAGATATCACCTCATACATGTTAGCATGACTATCATCAAAAAGACAAGAAATCACAAGAGTCGGTGAGGATATGGAGAAAAGAAAACCCTTGTGCAATTTTAGGGGGAATGTAAATTGATATAGCCGCTATGGAAAACACTACGGAGGCTCTTCAAAAAATGAAGAATAGAACCATTTGAACCAGCAATTCCATTTCTGGGTATAGATCCAAAGTAAAGGCAAACAGGAT
Organism: Leopardus geoffroyi; assembly: GCF_018350155.1. Classification (NCBI taxonomy): domain Eukaryota; kingdom Metazoa; phylum Chordata; class Mammalia; order Carnivora; family Felidae; genus Leopardus; species Leopardus geoffroyi. The sequence continues at coordinate 117,039,464 of NC_059343.1, forward strand.
CTCAAAAAGATCCCTATGTCCCCATGTTCATTGCAACATTGTACACAATAGCCAAGATGTAAAAATAACCTAAGTGTCCCTGAGCAGAGGAATGGATAAAGAAGATGCAGTAGATACACACAATGAAGTATTATTCAGCCATAAAAAAGAAGAAACATACCATTTGTAATAACTTGGATGAACCTTGAGGGCATTATGCTAAGTGAATATGTCAGACGAAGAAAGACAAATGCTGTATGATCTCACTTATATGTGGAATCTAGAAAAGCTTAACTCAGAGAAACAGAGAGTAGAATGGTGGTTACCAGGGCCTGAGGAATATGGGAAATGGGGAGATATTGCTCAAAGCGTACAAACTTCCAGTTATAAGATTAACAAATTCTGGGATCTAATGCACAGCATGGTAATTACGGCTAATAACACCGTATTATATACTTGAAAGTTGCGAAGATGGTACATCTTAAATGTTCTCACCACAAACAAAGAAATGGTAATTATGTGATGGGATGGAGGAATAGTATTAACTGATGCTACGGTGGTAATTATTTTGCTATATATTAATGGATCAAATCAACACACTGTACAGCTTAAACTTACACAATGTAAAATGTCAACTATATCTCAATGAAACTGAAAAGTACATAGATAAATAAAAAGCATTATGTGAATCCTAGGATACGAATGTTGAAATATTATAGTCCAGACTGAAGAAAATGCTAGATACCTGGATTTTATATTGTCCTTCTAAATTTCTCCAGACTGGGGTAATGTTTAGTTTCCCATCCAATTGTGTGTATATCTTAAGGGTCCATCAGTACAAGGCAGAAGTCAAAGAGAGAAGGCTTATGGCAGAGTAGTATCTTTGATGAGAGAGGTAAAGAAGTCTGCTTCCTTTGTCCCCAGGTTCAGTCCATGAATAAAGAAGGCCAATGCCTGTGCCCAGGTACTTTGGCCCCACTGTATCACTTAACCTCAAGGAAAAAAAATCTATTACATACCTAAAAACCCTTTGTTAGACTAAAGCCTCTAGTTGACTGACAGAGTAACCTTCAAAAAATTCCTCATGTAACAGAAAAGGTGAAAAGTTCCTACTGCCCTTGATCAAAAAGAAAGAGTTTTAAAAAGGCGCTAAGAATTTTTTTGAGTGATGCCTGAGTCTAGCTCAATTGTACGTATGTTTAGACACAACTTTGCCAATTTCACTAAGGGTCAGTGTTTTGCCAAGTAAAATTCTAGGAGGAAAGAAATGAGATCGAAAACACTTCCTCTTCTAGAAGACCCATAAATGTCATATGGTCAGGTATCTGTTCCTTTTCTCTGATCTAGGTTTGTGGTGTTCCAGATAAGCATGGTCACAAAGGGGTGTAATTTGAGAATTATGCAGCACAACGCAGGGCTCATGTGGCACAGTTCATTGATTCTGCCCTGCACTTACATAATCACACTTTTATGCTGATTAAGTCTACCAGTTGAATACTCACGGTGTACACTTTGCTACCTTTTCTGCATATTTTATTAACAAAAAGTTATACCATGCTTATCCAATTTCATATTTCAGAGATCCAGTGGCAGAACTTGATGATGAAGCCACATAACTTATTAGCTTGGCTGAATGCATAAACAAGCATTTAATCAATAATCACGTTGCATATGTTAATGGAAACAATGCAGTGACTGTGATAATCAAAAAAAATATGTACCAAACAAATTCATATTCTTAATTATTCTAAAGAGCAACTTAATGCTCTTTAGGCTGGTATTTTCAAAGGAAATACATACTTGTGAACTTAACAAAGATAGATACCAGAAGTTTTCCTTTGTAATGTTTGCTATTTGCCCCTCCTCCCACCACCCCCCACCTGCAAAAAAAAAAAAAAAAAAAAAAATCTTCAGAATTGAAGTTTGTCTTCTTTTAACACAGAAGCTCTATTTACCCAATGGGCAGCATAACGTTCCCCAAACCAGTCGAACCATGACTTTGTGAAACATAGCAGCTAGGAACCTTCTAAAAAAACTAAGAGGGTCAGCTGAATAGTTCAGAAGTAGTTTCTTCACTGCTTATGTTGATGCAACCTGTTTTCAAAGTATGACGTAAACAATCTCAGAATGATTGGCTTAAAGAAGATTTTAAATCCTGGTATCTATTTCAAAAAGCCCTTATTAAATAATAATACCGTGTGCCCAAAGCTATTTTACATATTGGAGGTGGAGCTGGGATCATGGTATCCGTCTTCCAGGACCTTAGATCTCAGCAAATTATTTAGGAAGAGAGATGAATCCCGGCACAGCTAAAAGAACGCAGAGTGGTAAGCACCGGCACATAACCCAGGATTGTAGAAGGCAAGGTAGGGGGAAATTCACTGTGATGCCGACATGGAGAGCTGGTGAGGACAAAGCATTCCAGGCAGAGTGGCATTCTTCACATTTCTTGAAGAGCAGAGTCCTTTTTCATTGAAACCAGAAGAAAAGTTTTTGTCAAGGTTAAATGTTGTGGATTTAGAGATACTGTCATCATTTTTTCACTTTTCAGAAAAGGAAGCTGACTGCTGCTAGGAATCACTCTTGGTCTATCTGCTGTTGTCAGAGGCTGGTTGGCGACTCCAGCTCAAACAGGGAACTGGGCCTTGGCCGTGTAGGCAAGAACAGAATAAATGAGGCAGATGTTGTACTGACTTCTGCTCTTTTGGATCCGTTCTGTGCAGAAGGGGGATGCTGTTTGCCTGAAATTATTTAAGTACAGCATTTGTCACTTCTATAATTCACTTTACCACCAGCAGATACGCAATTACTTTAACTGCGAGCCACTTATATCTTAGTCAGTTCTTCTGTCGAAAAATATGTAGGCTTTTATTTGAAGAGCTAAGATTGAAGCTGTCACTTGGGGCCATTCCAAAACTCTGCTAATTGTGCACGTCAAGTAGAGCAACGTTTGAATTAATTTTCCTCTGGAATTTTAAGAAAACAGATTACTCATGTCATGTTTTTTTCATTTATAATGATCATTTTACACTCCTTTTCAAGAATAGAAATTGGGAATTGGTCGGCCTGAAAGGCTACACAGTTGGGCCTGCTATCGGGCCATGACTTACACCTTTATCTAAACGCATTCTTTCTAGATGGCTTCCCTGCAGATTTGATCAACCTCAGTTTATACTGTAATCCTTACCAACCAGCACTTTATTCACTTCCTTATTGTTAAGGGCACTGAGACTCAGAAAACAATACAATTCTTCAGTGAACTGTGTCTCTTTTACACTAAACGGGGCCCTGAGAGATTGCATCTGCCATTCATGAGTAGAAAATATAAATAATAGAAATAGGAATAGAAAACTTCTGGAGAACAGTTTATTTAGCTCAGAGCTAGGCAGGATGGCCCTTCTGGGTTGAGTGCAGGTGAGAGATCCCTAGAGTAGGTTAAAAATAGGCATGATGAGAAGGAGGTTGGGCAACTTTCATTGCAGATACACGGGCAGAGCCTTGATGCTCACTGGGAACACAGGAAGATTTTGGTGACTTAGGAATAAAGAGCCTGGATGTCTTTGCCACGTTGGGTTGTACTCCGGGGTGAATGAACTGCGGCATGTACCCGCTTTGCCGCTCATCTCACCAGCTGTCTGTTTTCCTGGCAACTGAGTGTGGCATATTCTTCACCTTAGTTGGCTGGACCCAGCGCTGACATGGAGAAGCTTAGCACTGCAGAGGCTGAGGATGCAAATCTTTGCTCTATTCCCACCCTTGTCTGCCTTTTTATCTTTCAGTTCTTCTAAAACTCCGTGTTCTTTCTTGCCTCAAAGGCACACTGTTCCCACTGTTGCACACTGCACACTGTTGCAACTGTTCCCACACTGTTCCCACTGCCTGCAACTCTCTCTCCATCCTTTGCCCGGTCAACTCTTTGCCACCTACAAATCTTACCTCTAAAAGTCACATCCTCAGAGAAACCTTCTCTGACATCCAGAGGTCAGGCCCATTTCTATGATCCACAGCATCCTCGTCTTCCCCTCTGTATCACTTACCGAAAATGGAATGAATGATTTGCTGTTTATTTATTTTTTAAGATCTCCCTCTCAAATGTATACTCCTCCAATGCAGACACTGTGCTAGTCTTTGAGCTTGCTGTATCCCCAGTTCCCAAATGGAGACCCCCTCAATACTTATTTGTTGAATGAATAGCATAGACTGCAAGTTGAAAACACATACAGAAGATCCGGTATTAATCTCCGTGGCCAAGGTTTTATCTAACAATTTATTCTCTTTGTTTTTCTTGCTACTGGGAAAGGCTTAAGAGCTCTAAGGCAGATGATGTGCTTAGTTCACTGAAAAGTATACAGTCTTAGTGGCTGTCAGAGTTGGATTTGAATCCTTCCTCTTCTGCTTGAGTTGAGTAACAGTGAGAAATACACTTCATATTCCTTAACTTCCCTTTTGGCATTTCTAAAATGGGAATCGGTATCATAGTTGCATTGTTTTTACATTCAAGGGGACAGTAATGCCTATATTGTTATGTTACAGTGAGAACATAGTAGGACCTCAGGGAATGCTGATTGACTTCCTTCCCACCCTGTTTCTTCCATCTGAAAGCACTTACAAATTTTTTTTGTAATGTTTGTTTATTTTTGAGAGAGAGAGAGAGAGAGAGCAAGAGAGAGGGAGAGAGCTAGCGGGGATGGGGCTGATAGAGAGAGACACACACAGAATCTGAAGCAGGCTCCAGGCTTTGAACTGTCAGCACAGAGCCCGATGTGGGGCTCAAATCCACGAACTGTGAGATTATGACCTGAGCAGAAGTCAGACGCTTAACCTATTGAGCCACCCAGGCACCCCCAAAGCACTTTTTGATGTGAGACAAGTGAAGTTTAATATTTTAGCTCAATCTTTAGAAAGCATAAGATAACATCCAAAGACATCACTTTCCTTTTTTTAGGTTTATTTATTTTTGAGAGAGAGAGAGACTGAGTATGAGCAGGGGAGGGGCAGAGAGAGAGGGAGACACAGGATCCAAAGCAGGCTCCAGGCTTTGAGCTGTCAGCACAGAGCTAGTCGTGGGGCTCAAACCCAAGAACTGTGAGATCATGACCTGAGCCCAAGTCGGACGCTTAACCGATTGAGCCACCCAGGCACCCCAAGGAATCACGTTTCAAATCAGAAAGAGTATTTGTGCTTTCTGAATGGTAACCTGTTTCCCATGAAGACTTGGAACTAACTAATTTATTTTGAGAATGATCACATACTAAAATGATGGATTACATTGAACCATCTCATCAAGAACTGACAAGAGGAAGCAAAATACTTTAAAATCAATGTCACATACTATTTGCAGTCTGCTGAATAAAGGAAATCATTTCTAGGTTTCTAATCGGATAAGACCTCATGACCTTGGCAAAAGAACATCAGTTATAAAAAAAAGAATATCAGTTATTAATTTGATACCAAACTATTGAGCACCTACCATGTGGCAGTCATTGAACACACAATGTTGAGCAAAACTATAGATCCTCAATTAACGATGATGTTAAACAGAGTGTGATAATCACAACAATAGAGGTACAAAGAGATACATTGTGTACTAAATGTGGGACTTAAAAAAATTAATCTAATTTTGTCATATGGAGTAAGTAAACTTTATCGAGAGGAAATAGCATGCATGGAAATAGCAAGCCAGGAGGCAAGATAGTCAGAAATTATTCCTGGATCAGTGTATCATAGATGTATCATAGATGTCAGGGTTCCCCCAGAGAAACAAAAACAATAGGGCAGAATATCTATATCTATATATCTATAACCTTCTATCTCTATCTCTATCTCTATCTCTATCTATCTCCAAAGGTCTGAGAACCAGAGAAGCCAATGTTGTAGACTCTAGTCTGAGTCTAAAAGGAGAACTACGAGCACTGAGGGCAGGAGAAGATCCATGTCCCAGCTCAAGCAACCAGGCAGAAAGAAAAAGGGTTGAATTCCTCCTTCCTCCATCTTTTGTTCTATTCAGGACCTCAATGGATTGGATGACTCCCACATCCACTGGGGAAGGCAATCTACTTTTCTGAGTCTACTGATTCAAATTCTCATATCATCCAGAGACACCCTCACAGAAACACCCAGAAATAATGTTTAATCCGGGCACGATGTAGCTAGTCAACTTGACACATGAAATTAACTATCGTGACAGAAAGAGTTTCACTGGAATCTGGATGCTTTAAAGAGCGCATATGCATTGTGGTCAACATTTATCAGGCACCTACTATATGTAAGGCACTCTGAATATGGAGGTTATTAGGATGGTGTCCTTGCCTTCCAAGAACGCACAGTCTAGCAGAGGATGAAGTAGTGACAGGAATAAAAGAAATGCAGTTTGTATGAGTTCAATGCAACAATAGAATGACATACACAGTAAAGATAGAGAAAGAGCAATTAAGTCTGGAGACCGCGCGTGCGTGTGTGTGTGTGTGTGTGTGTGTGTGTGTGTGTGATGTGTAAAGGCTTTGTAGTGTTGGTACAGGTTACCTGAGTGGGGTTTTGAAGACCGGATATTCACTAGGTAGACAGGCCTAAGCAGAGGCATGAAAGTTTGCAGTAGCATGGTAGGTACAGAAAACCAGTAGCAATTGAGTATTACTAGAAAAACAGGGACCAGTAAGACATGACCATGGACAAGCAGACAGGAGTCAAGTCCTGAAAGGCCTTGCAACCTGTCTTAAGCATTTGGGGCTTAAACCTAAATGTAATGAGAAATTGAAGGTTGTAATGCAGAGAAGTAAGGTGTCAGATTTGACTCTCAGGAAGATCTTTCTGGCTGCTGTGCAGAACAATTGCTCTTGAACTTGAGTTTTTATATGTTTATATTCTTTATATATATTTATATTCTTTATATGTTTATATTCTTTTCAGAATAACCTGGGAAGCTTAAAAAATGCAGATTCATGGAGTCTACTCCAAGAGAAGAGAGCACAGGGTTCATGCATGTGCATTTTAAGAATTGAGGGACTTTTTTCAGATGCGAGTGGTCCTCGTATGGATTTGGTGGTGGTTATCGGAGTTAGGAGCAATTCCTGAATCAGGGAGACCAGAGAGTTACTGAAGGTAACTCTAGACTGAGGTTCAGAAACTGAGCTCTGAGTATTGGATAGAACAAGACAGGAGCCTCTGACAGGGCTGAAGTACCTTATACATTATTAATATATAGCTTCAAGCACAAATAAGACAAGATCCAATTATGGGAGATGGCTGGGAGACAAGGTTAAGGGTGCATTCACAATCAGGTAGCTTGCCAAAATGTTCCAGTCTGGTTCACATTCCCGTGCTTGAGGTCAGATGTGGTTTGTGATGGCTCACTGTATAGGTACACAAGCTGATGACCCCGGGTGTTGAAAGGAGAGGCCTAAAGAAGCTGGGAGCCAGTCAAGATTCTCTAGGGATTGGCAAAATGTCCAAACAGGGATCGAGGTCCAGCTGTAGAGCTGTGGTTCAATAGCATGAAGTTTTCAACTGTTTCCAGCCACAAAAGCTTTATTCCCCAGGAGAAAAAAAAGTTATTAAGCACATCACACAAGTTAATTTACCATGTTTTGTCACTCAACAGATCATCATTTACAAATGACTACATAAGCACAGCATGCAAAGCTACTGAAATTATGTGAAAAAGAGGGAGAAAGAGAGAATTAGGATACATTTAATCATAGTATATAGTGCGGTGTAACCAAGTCTGTTTTTCATTGATGCTGTTGTAATAAACCTTTGACACACATTTTTCCCTCCCTGTGGCAATTTTTTAAATTGGATAAATGTAGCTATTGCAGCATTTGCCAAGATAAAGGAATCACACATATCCAACTACCATAACTCATCAGTGCATTTTGGTTTTGCATATTCACTTTCTGTCTTTGTTGACATACATCTGTATTGTAATAGTTGTACTGCTCTCACCATTTTGACCTTTGCTTCAGTATTAGTTTGCTATGGCTGCCACAACAAAATACCATAGAATGGGGGACTTAAAAGATTTCTTTTGTTTAAAGTTTATTTGTTTATTTTGAGAGAGACAGACACAGCAAAAGTGGGGAGGGGCAGAGAGAAAGTGCTGTCAGCACAGAGCCTGATGTGGGGCTCAAACTCAGAACCGCAAGATCATGCGTGACCTGAGCTGAAATCAAGAGTTGGACATTTACCCGACTGAGTCACAAGGTGCCCCCAAAAGATTTATTTTCTAACAGTCATCCAAGATCAAGGTATTCTCGGGGTTGGTTCCTTCTGAAAGCCACGAGGAAGGATCCACTCCAGGCTGCTGTCCATGGCTTGTAGATGGGCACCTTGCTTCTCTCTGCATGTGTCTATGTCCCCAGATTTCCTCTTTCTTTTTATTCATAGAACTCTTTTCCCTTTTGTTGCCACCTCTATAATATCCCCCCAAAACATCGAATGCACGTTGGGCATTTTAGGTTGTTTCCAGTTTTTCTGATATAATAGGTATTGCTTCATTAAACACCTTGGCGCATATGGCTTTTTGCTTCTCCTCAATTACATCCTTGGGATGAATCCCCAAGAGTGGGATTACTGGGTCATTTCTAAGGCTTTTGACACATATTGCCATATTGCTTTTTAAATGGGCTCTGCCAATTCATACAGCTACCAGCAGTATTTGAATATACAGCTTCGCTACAATACCAGCATTTGGTATTAGAGCTTAAATTTGTGTATTTAATAGGTGCAGAATGTTACAGCATTGCTGTTTTTATTTGCATCCCTTAAATTACTGCTGAGGTTGCTCGCTGTTGGTTTTCCTTCCCAATTAGAAAAGTTCATATAAAATATCAGGAAACCTTTATCCAAGCATTAATTGCAGAAGTCACATTAATTTAAATTAATTGAGTCATTAACAAAAATCTTTTGGTACATGTTTGATGAGCATCTGCTCTGTGTCAGGTACTGTGATAGGAGTAGAAGATACGAAGGCAAACAGATTCTTTGTGTCTAGAATAGGAGGTGTATGTCATGTCGGCCCTTACTGTCACTTAGAATGTTTATGGAAAAGAAAAGCTTCATAGGTACTCCAAACTTACACAGTTAACTTTGATCAGGTCCCTGTGTCAGGATCTCACTGAAACAGATGACCTATTCAAAAAGAGTATATGAAGAGTTTAATAAAAGAACTATTTAAAGGCAAGGTAACCAATAAGGAATAGTGAAGTATTGTAGATGTTAGCAATGGTGGAAGCCTGGGAAACCATTATCATCCCCAGGCCTAAAGGGACAAGGAAGGCAACCATTTCTGGAATATAGTGAGAGTTATAGAAGAGGGGCCATGGAGGAGCTATAGCCTTAGGTAGAGGAACGCAGGCCCTGCCCAACAGCACCCCCTACCAACTCTCCCTCCTCCCTCTCTCCAACAGTCTGCTAGAGTTTCCAAGGGGCTGAACCAAATGGAAGCTAAGGGAGCCTGGATGACCCAGTCAATGATGTCAGTCCACCAGGGCTTAAAGAAGGGCAAAGAAAGGCAGAAATTGGATCCTGAGGCGCAAACAGAGAATATCCAGCACGGTCCACCACCATCCCTCTGCCAAAAAAGGAATAAAACTGCTTCATACCCAGATAGGTCAGTTTGGATATCTACTCTGAAAGTTACCTAAAACAACTTGTTTGAAACTAATGATGTACAGCATCACTTGGGGAAGATTTCTTTATTTTTTAAAAATGTCATTTATGTATTTTGAGAGAGAGAGAGAGAGAGAGAGAGAGAGAGAGATAGCATGAGAGGAGGAAGGGCAGAGAGAGAGAATCCCAAAAGACTCAACGCTCAGCATGGATCCTGATGCGGGGTTCGATCAGTGAGATCACAACCTGAGTGGATATCAACAGTTGGATGCTCAAGTGACTGAGCCACCCAGGCACCCCTGGGGCAGATATCTAATGCTACAAGTCACCAGTACATTTGCTACTGCTAAAAGACTTGGTCTTAATTGGCAGGAAGTGGGAATGGCAAAAGAGAGAAGTTTAATCAGATCCCATGCTGCTCCTGACCAGTGGGCATCTTGACAATGTAATGGGATGATTCCGGTGTTTTAATTAGAAAGTTATAGTCTCACTCAGGTTATCCTAAATCATGGAGTTATTGTAAGTGGCCACAGTAACTGCTCTGATGCTCTGTTTGTCTGGGCAACCAAGGTGACATTGTTGATGCAGGGCTCTCTTGCTCGCTCGCTCTCTCTCTCTCTGTCTCTCTCTCATGGCATCTTGACTTCTCTCTCTTCATTCCAAATATTTTCTTCTGCTACCAACAAGAAGATTATCTTATTATCCAATCAATTTCTGGCTGGAAAGGGTTTGACTGGTCTAGCTAATCACCTAACGGGATTAGCCATCCTTAGGTGAGGTGATCCATTTATGATACAGTAAGTACTAGCCCTTGCTCAAGAAGCAGCCCAATGACACTTTCATTAGCAGAGCCCATGGAAAGAGCAGTTTCTCTTAGAAGAGGACCGTGAGAGTGGCACTATTGGTACAAAGTACTCAGAGCTAACTGGAAAACCATAAGCCTTTCTTATTTGAAACAAATCTCTCCCATATTCACACCAATACAGATTAATTGCTCCTTCCAATGGGTTTCCACAACATTTTTACAGATTTGTTCAGGTTTCATTGACACATAATATTCTGTATATGTTTAAAGTACAAAAATCGATGATTCTGACATAGGTATACACTCATGAGTTCACCATCATAATCAAAATAATGAATATTTATATCACTATAAAATTTTCCTCTGTTACCCTGTAGAGGGATATATGACAAAGGTCCTGTCCTCAAGGAAACTAGTGTCAAGTTAAAGACATGTAAAGAACTTACTGTGGATGGGCTAGGCAGAATGAGATGACAGGACACCAAACTGCAAACAGTACACTGTGCCTCTCTGTTCAAGATTTACAATCCCAAAAGAAAGAACCTTCTGTACTTGGTTTGGATCCTGTACCAACCCCTGGATCAATAACCATGGTGAAGTGATCAGGATCTCATAGTATTAACATGAGCGCTGGTGGCCTACCATCCCTGCATATTGAGGCCATTCTCAGAGGAAGGAGAATTCTCAGCTGGAACACCAGTCCAAGAGATGTTTACTACATGCTAACAGAGATTAAGAGACTTGCCCAACATCACACAGAATATAAACCTTAGTTCCATCTTTTCCACTCAACCACATCTGTGTTAAACTGTTGACTTTTCTGTCTGCTGGACATTTTGACTGACAGTGATTTCCCTTTCCCTAGGAATCTTAAAATCCTATTTTTTGCCATCAAATTTATATCTCCAAATTAGCTGACCTTAATTTCTTGTTCATTTTTGAAATCGTCCATTTCAGAGTTAATACCACAAAAATTGCATATCTACTCAATTCTAACCCTTAATGAAATACACACACACACACACACACACACACACACACACAGCCTGCCTCTCCACAGGATTCTTTGTATATCTGTTTTTGGTTTTTGGTTTTTGTTTTTGTTTTTTTAACCAGGCAATTACCTATGTGAAGTCGTGGGCGTGATCTAATGACTTTGTGAGTGGTGGATCCAGTTTGTATCAGTCTCCAGTAGTTCTGAGAACCAGGAATGGAGAAAGTAGATTCTGGAGCTGTTCGTGTTTTGGTGTCTAAATAGGATTAAATGAGTCAAATCAGAGGGAATGAGAATATCTTAGAGTTTGTCTAGTGGAGATTATGAGCATCAGAGTCATCTTATTTATGGTGTTAAAGGGCATGAAAAATTTCCACAAAAGGAATAGGGATTTGTTGTATTCTTTGCATCAGAATATCACAGCAAAGGGAACTGAAATGATATCAAAGCAGAAAAAGTGTTCCTTAGCCATAGGAAGGAACACTGCTTGTTGGTTTGTTAAGTTGCAAGAAGGGGTAACTGAGAGTTGTGTGGCATTTCTGCTTCCTGGAGGGTTCAAGAGAAGGGCAAATAATCCTACATTGTACTGAAGCCGAGGAAAACAGACATTCTTTCAAGCTTTTTACAACTCTTCAACTCTGCTCTGCTATTCCTTTGATTGTTTCCACATGCCAGTCCATTAGCAGCGAGTATCACTTAAAGACTTCTCTGGAAAGAGAGACCTCATGGGTTCTTTTTCAGGTCTTTTGCAGTTTAGTCGTATCTTTTTTGGTCCTTTTTTAAATTAAATATAATTTATTGTCAAATTGGTTTTTATGCAATACACAGTCTTCACCCCAACAGGTGCCCTCCTCCATGCCCATCACCCACTTTCCCCTCTCTCCCACCCCCCATCAACCCTCAGTTTATTCTCAGTATTTAAGAGTCTCTTATGGTTTGCCTCCATCCCTATCTGTAACTGTTTTTTTCCCGCTTCCCCTCCCCCATGGTCTTCTGTGAAGTTTCTCAGGATCCACATATGAGTGAAAACATATGGTATCTGTCTTTCTCTGTTTGACTTATTTCACTTAGCATAATACCCTCCAGTTCCATCCACAGTGCTGTAAATGGCCAGATTTCATTCTTTCTCATTACTGAGTAGTATTCCATTGTATATATAAACCACACCTTCTTTATCCATTCATCAGTTGATGGACATTTAGGCTCTTTCCATAATGTGACTATTGTTGGAAGTGCTGCTATAAACATTGGGGTACAATGGAAAAAAGACAGTCTAACAAATGGTGCTGGGAGAACTGGACAGCAACATGCAGAAGAATGAAACTAGAACACTTTCTTACACCATACACAAAAATAAACTCAAAATGGGTGAAGGACCTGAATGTGAGACAGGAAACCATCAAAACCCTAAAGGAGAAAGCAGGAAAAAACTTCTTTGACCTCAGCTGCAGTTTAGTTGTGTCTCAAGTCAAGTAAGCACTCACTGAGTGGATGTTTGTACTCATTCATTTGCACAATGCATAAAAATTAGAGACATTTTGAGATCTACTTTTATATCATTTGTTTGACTTAATTAACATACAGTTTGAACAAATAATAGCATTTTCTTCTGTAACTCTCCACCTTGGTGACTGCAAGAATTATGAATAGCAATGAGGGATTTCAATAGTAAAGATATTGGTTTAATGATAACTTAGAGTTCTTTAGGGAGACTCAGAGAGTCCACAGAGGCTCTCTCCTCCCCTCCCCAAGTCATCAAATGACACTAGAAAATGGAGTGTAAAGAAATTTAAATTATCCTCTGGTGAAGACCAAAGATGTAATTGTGGGTAGGCCTTGGGTTGGAGTTTCTATAGTGCACTCCCCAGCCAAAAAGATTACAAAATATAATAAAACCAGTCTGAGGAAGAAGAGCCTCCCGCCCCATATTCTGATGTCTTTCTAAAGAACTGACCAGCTTGTAACACCAAAGTATTTGACCTTTGAGGCACCATCCTAGCAGTGTTTGAAGGAATTTGCTAATTTTTAAAAATGTTTATTTATTTATTTGAGAGAGAGAGAGAGAGAGAGAGAGAGAGAGAACATGAGCAGGGGAGGGGCACTGAGAGAGGGAAAGAGAGAAAATCCCAAGCAGGCTCCACACTGTCAGCACAAATTTCAACTTGGAGCTCCAACTCATGCCCTGAGCCAAGAGCAGAAGTCAATGCTCAACTGAGTGAGCCACCAGGTGCCTCGAATTTGCTAACTTTAAGGACCATTCCACATGTCAAAGGAAAAGGAAAATGGCAGGTCCTGATGAAGTACTTTGAAGGGAGGTTACCACATGGCCTTTACAAAGGTAATATTCGGCAGAGTTTCATTGGACTGTGAGATTGTCAAGGGAGGGAAGTTATTTGGTTTTCTTACCCAGAGAGGATTGTGGAAACACAACATAATGGTTAAATTATAGACTGAGCAAAGCCTAATTTACGAGATAAGGCTGTAGCTAACAAGCATGTACTTGTGTGTTCCAAAGGCAAATGGCTTCATTCCCCCATCGCTTACTAGGCACGCACTTCTGGGTTGTGCAGTGTGCTAAGAGGTAGAGATTCAGTCCTGATTAAGACATTATTCTTGTCCTAGGAGGTCTTACACTCTCAGGGGAGGGGATGGGGACTGACTATTAAACAGGCTATTAAAATGCTGATAGTTGGCTATTGTGGTCTGGGAAATACGGGGGGGGGGGACAGTGGGATGGAGTGCAGAGGAGGGGCAGGCACTTTGCCAGGACTCGGCAGGGGGAAATGGAGGTAGACATGGATTTTGGACTATCTGCTACTTTGTAAGCTCCATGCCACAAACCCTCTCTGTTACAATGACTAAGAAGTATTAGATGAATTTTAACCTTCTTTAATGTTCTCATTCTTGTTTTATATTTAAGTTAAACTAATTTGTTAGCAATGCACCATTGCAAAAAAAAAAAAAAAAAAGAAAAAAAAAAGAAACGCAAATCTTTCCAATTCCTTATTCAATAGGTAATTTCCTACACGAATGAGATAGTGTCAAAGAGAACACATTCATTCATTCAAAAAATTACATGTTAATGCCTCAAGAAGAATTTGATCAAGAATTCACCAGACAGAACTTGGAAAATATTCCACTGAGGACCACTGAGCTGCCCTTGCCAAGGCGAAGGACAGGTAATTTGCCGTGACTAATTGAAAAACATAAAGAACATTAATATGAAAAATGAAAGCATAATCCATGATATAACAGGCAGTGAAACCATTCGCATAATTGATTACTCTTCAAGGTAACACGTTCTTCCTCTCAGGAATCTTTTTCCTTGGCCCACTCTTTTAAAAGCCTGCTAAAGTGACATCACTTGAAAGGTCAGGGAGCAACTGTGTCCATCCTCGTGGTCCAGAGGGTGATACCAGTGTGCTTACAATGTGGGGAAAGTGTTATTAAATAAAATCTTTAGAGACCTTGGTGATGCGATACACTTCATCTGAACATGCAGAGACATAATCTTAAGAAATGATGGTTATAGTATCAGTGGCTTTTAATTTGAAAATTAGTAGCAGGTTTTAAGAAGACCTAGGGTTCAGTCTTAGCTCCACGGCATACTAGCTACGTGAATTTGGACAAGTCTCTTATCTCCATGGGATTCTCAGTTTCTTTATCGGTAAAATGGAGATAGTAGGATCTCCTCTGCTTACCTCGCTAGGTTGTGAAACACCAAGTAAGAGACCATAAAGATTAAACATAAAAAGTTATTGGGAAAATCCTGAGTAATTTCTTTGTTGTTAGAGGAAGTCATACCGGCTTATCAAAATGAATTGTTTTGCATATATTGTACTTCTTGAAGTTCAAGGCATAACAGAGCAAATGGTGTCCCTTTATGATACGGCAGCCTTCGATCTTCTGAGAGTAGGTAGTTCCATATGGAAATTCTAAGTCTGGTGTGGGAGCTTCCTGAATGCTCATCCCTCCCCTCCATGGCTTTGAATGATAAAATACAGAAGGGCATACAGGGTGGAATTGGGAAAACACAGGAGCCACTATGTGCTGACAGGGAAAGGGTGACTACCTTTTTTTTCCCCATTGTGTTGTTGGCTATGACAGCACATTAGTGACTGACCAGTGTCATTAACTCATCCTGTGCAACCGTGCAGGGGCAATCTACCTGAAGTCGAGAAGGTAGCATATCTAATGGTTAATAGCAAGACATTTGCGGGGAAAGTAAATCTGGCTTTAGATCCTGGCTCTGCTATTTAATAGCTGTGTGATCTAGAGCAAGTTATATAAACTTACTGAGCCTGAGTTTCCACATCATTAAAATGAAGATGACAATAGTGTATAACAATTTAGGGCAGTGGGGATGATTGAATGAGTTAATAAACACAAAAAGACTGAACCCTTTGGTATTCAACAAATAGTGACTATTTTATCAGCTAGCCCTCAACAGCTTGGATGGAAGGGAACAGATGAGATGGTTTCAGGTGGAACCATCACCGAGCATTATGGAGGTAAGAGTGATGGAGCGACAGAAGCAGTAATTGAAGGCACAGCTCTGGCATCATAGTTTAGGTTGAGATTCCAGCTTCTCCAGCTCAATGTCACCTTACATAAGATAACCTCTCAGAGCTTCACTCTGAACCATGGGGATCATATTGATTGCTTTTCGCAAGGTTTTTTGTAATGTGTTTATTTTGGGGGGGGGGAGGGGCAGAGAGAGACGCTAAACCAACTGAGCCACCGAGGAGCCCCCCAATTACTTTTCTAAATGGCCTCCTGTCCTTCCACCCTCCTTCACCTGTGGTTAGTGCAAATGTACATGTAGATTTATGTCCTTTTGGTGCTGTCCTTGAAAAATACATACGCTAAAAAATGAAAGATGTCATACATATGTGGTCAATTGATCAAAGGTGCCAATGCAATTTAGTGGAGGGGAAAACAGTCTTTTCACCAAATAGTGATGGATCTCAATACAGAAAAAAAAAAGGGAACGTCAACTTTTACCTTAGGTCATGTGTAAAAATCAACTCAAGATAGATAATAAATATAAATGATCCTAAATATACATAAATGTAAAACTTCAAGCTCTAAAACATCTAGAAAAAGACATAGGAGAAAATCTTTGTGACTTTAGGGTAGGCAAAAGTTTGTAGATGGAACACAGAAAGCACAGAAATACAAAAAAGTGATAAATTTGATGTTATTAAAATTTAAAACCTTTAATGTTTGAAAGATATTGTTGAGCAAAAAGACAAACCTTGGAATGGGAGAAAATATTCATAGCACTTGTATCAGACAAGGTACTTGTATCCAGAATATATAAATACCTCATATAAGTCATTAATAAGAAAACAAACAGCCAATAAAAGTGGGCAAAGATTTGAAGAGCTATTTTGCAAAGGAAGATGGCCATCAAATGAATGGCCACAAATGAATGATGCAACCCAGGCCAAATTTAAGAGGGGCATTGTCTCGGCTCCAGAAAATACTGCTAGTTAGGCTGGTAATTGAGGGCATAGGGCAGGGAGAGAGGAGAACCCTGCTTCTTCCCAACGCCTCTTCCCATATATTTCTCTAATTTTTCCATTCCCTTTGCTGCCTCTTATCTCCTTCTCTCTGAAAAGGTTTTGGAGGGCTCAAGTCCAGTGGTCTGTACTTGCTTCAAGGTCATATAACTAGCTCTAGGCCGAACCGGAAGCTAAAGCCCTCCTGACTCCCTCAATGCAGACTCTTCATGGGCCAATGAAGGGAACACGGCCTGGGGTGCTGTGGGCTTGGTTGATTTCCCTTTCCTCCTACCTTTAGATGCACACTGCATGGTACTTTAAAAGGGGCAGGCTCGCAGGCACAGAGCCACATTTACAGTTGAGATATATTTTCAAAGCAGATGTGCAGCGTCACTTGCTGAGATGTAGTAGGTGTCTCTATTCCACTCTGAGTGGCACAATTACACCTCAGCACTTTGGACAAAGGTGGGTAATCAGCATTGGCTTTGGCTTCCAGAATCGGGGTATAAATTTATATGGTTATAACTCAGTTATGCTTTGAAGCTGATGTTCTCAGCTATTTGTAAAGTTTTGTGAAATGTTCCATCTTTTGCGAGTCCGGGGGAAAAAAAAAGTTTCCCCAGAACTGCCCAGAATCATCTGCCACTACCTAGCTGTGTGACCTTGGGTAGTCACATCCCTCTCTGGGCCTCAGTTTCCTCATGGTACAAAGGGGATTGAACTAGTTGATCTCTGAGGGCCCTTCAGCTTTGCCGTTTTTTACATTCTCTATCTCCACGATTTTAAGTCATCAGCCTTAACACTGAAATGCCACCAACATATACTCAGATATATTTTTGCTGTTGATTTACAGTGTCTGGGATTCCTCTGCCTTGTTTATTGCTTCCTTGGAGCTGCCTTGCATAATGTGCCTGCTGACGATCTTGCAGTTTCCTACAGATGGTGTCGTGTTTGAAAGGTGAAGGCGAGAGTGTTCGGTGCAGAAGCCCAGACGAGACCTCTCCCTTTCTGACACAAAAGCTACGTGTTTCTCCTGTTTCTTGCCCTCTGCTCCTCTTCCAGTTTGTTCCATTGCTCCATTTGGGTTTTATGATTACATCTGCAATCGCAGGCACAGATGTTTTTCTCACTCAATTGTACGGTTAATGGTGAGATGGATTTTTCTAGCAGATGCTCGCACGCGGCTGCTATTCTTTTCTCTCCTGACACGTTCTCTACACAAACAGCAGATTGTGTGTCTAGTGTGCTTTGAGCCTAGCAAGAGAAGAATTCAAGCCCAATAACACTGGGCTGATTTTCAAGCTCCTAAAAAAATAATGCAGGCACTAAAGTCGACAGACTCTTGATAGCACGCCGGCAGTCAGTGCACATCCAGACCCGCATCTCCAGCCTTCGCCACTTTTACCTGCAGAG
This sequence comes from Leopardus geoffroyi, assembly GCF_018350155.1. Classification (NCBI taxonomy): domain Eukaryota; kingdom Metazoa; phylum Chordata; class Mammalia; order Carnivora; family Felidae; genus Leopardus; species Leopardus geoffroyi. Next base: position 117,057,768 of record NC_059343.1, read on the forward strand.
GCTTGAGAAGAAGTGTTTGTCCTCTGAAGGGCAGCCTTATGAAGGGAAAATGGCATCGGGTCCAATTTTAAAGGAGCTGGGCTCACTTGCTCTGTCACTGTGGCTGCTGTGACTTGAGGCATGTTATTCGAGCTCTGTTTCTTCATCTGTGAGATGGGATTGATAACACAAAGCTGGTGTGGATCCCCGAGGGAACTGCTGAGTAGCAGAGGTCCCTGCCTGAGTCCAATGCATGGTCACTACGGCACCTGTGGCTAATTGCAGCCGACTGGCCAGAAGTCTATCTGCACAAAGGGCTGAGCGGCCTCTAGGGAGAAAGGCGGAGGTGTGGAAGAGTGGAGTTTGGGCTCGGCCTGAATTTCAACAGTGCATTGTAGGATTTTAGCAGCATGCCTGGCTTCAACGCAGTACTACACCACTCCTCAAGTTGCGACAATTAAAATTGCTTCCAGATATTGCCAAATGTGCCCTGGGGAAAGGGTCCAATTGAGAACCACTGCCCTGCGGGCATTCAAGGTTGGCCTTAAATGCTGGCTCTAATGCTTACCCGAGGTCATGCAGCCAGTAACTCTGAGTGCTTCGATTTCCTCGTCTGTAAAATGGGGGTCTTAGCTACTTTGTAGGAAGGACTGTTGAGAGAATTAAAATGGAAGACATGTACAAATTTTGGCACACAGTGACGCACTACCTCCCTGCGACAATAGGGCCTTTTGCTGGTTCCTTTACCCTTCCCTAATGTACCCTCTTGCTCTCACCCCATCCCTCTGTCTTGTGAACTCCCAACTCATCCTTCGGATCTCAGCTAAAGTGCCATTTCTGTGGGGAAGCCTTCCTTGGTCCCTCAGACTGTATCAGAGCTCAGGACCCTTTCGGCACTTATTTTGTTGATATTATACATTCTAAGACTTGGGTGATTGATTCATTAATGTCTTTTGGACTACTAGACTGTAAGCTTCCTGAGAGTAGGTGCTATGTCTCTCTTGTGCACTCTTGCATGGCCAGAGCTAACAGCCATGCCGGGAATACAACATACACTCGATAAAATATTAAGGAAGGCCAAGAGGAAGTAATAAATGAGGACCTCAACACAACACTGCAAATATCATTATACTTTCATTCTCCTAAGATATTATAGGCAGCTAATTAGCCCAGTGAAAAGAATATGATGACAAGAGAAGAGCAGTAGTTTTAAGGAAAGTCTGTCATTGACACTGTCTCCAGCTAAGTTCCCATTGAACTTCATCTCTCTGACTCCTTTAGTTCCAAACTCAGATGAAAAAGAGGTATTCCATTGACTGGGCCCACCAAATTCATTGATGAAGATCAACCATATCATCTTTATTCCTAAACACTGATGGGTTTGGAGAACGTAGTTTGTGCATAACATACTCCTAGGACCACACCCCAGAATTAGCTAGTCATAGGCAGCACTAAACAAATGCGGTGCACCCCCTCCAATGGGGACTTGAGTTTACAAAACTCATGGTGTGCAGAAGTAAGACTCTTCCCTGATGGGCGTCCTCTCCCAAAGGGAGAAGGGAGAAATGTTGAGCTGAGTGAAGACTTTCCTCTTCTGTGAAGAAAGGCCGGTAGTGTTACCCTAGCATGGGTCCCTCCATTTAGGAACATGATGTCATTGGAAAGGGCATCACTCCACATCCATTCCTGCGAGCATATTTATGTCTGTGTCCAAAGAAAATAGAGAACTGGGAGCAGAAACGGACACAGGTATTTCATTAAAGAGCCTGTAACATATTAGGACCCATGCGGTATTGCTCTGGGACTTCTATGGGAGAAAAGGGTAAAGAAGTGATCTTCCCCATTTTGCCACAGAACTCTGAAGCCTTGACACCTTGAGGGCCCTAGCGTGCTGATCTCACCAGCTGTTTCTGGGGAGATGGCAGCTCCATGGAAATGGCAGTGGGTCCTACCAAAGGTGGGCATGCTCAGTGAATGAAGCAGTAGTCAGTGCAGGGCTTCTAGATAAGGATAAGAAGCCATGCTTAGTTGGCAATTTTCAGAGGCTAGTAGTATAAGGACCAAGGAAATGATGAACGCAGCCCGATTTTAAACCCTGCGCTGCATTAATCAGGGAAACTGGTACATGAAAACAAAAGCTTTGTAAACTGTAAATCTATTCAAATGTGAAGGGCTATTAAATTTTCCCTTTGCACAGTTTCATTTGTTTCAGCTCTAACTTAGTATGCTTTTAGGACCTTAGGTCTTCATGATATTCTGGTGTCTATCTGCTGTGGTGTGGCTACTTTTCAAGATCAAGACAGATGGGTTGGTAAGTATGGTGGCTTGAGAGCCATCATGTAGCATGATGTGCCTATGTTAGCTGATCTTAATAAAAGCCTCAGATCAGAAGATTAAAATGGGCTTCCCTTGACTGATACATTGCACACCTGTCCCCAACGTTTGCTGCTAGACAGAAAGCATGTCCTGTGCGGCGCCAGATGGGGCAGGACTTGGAATCCTGTGTTTAGCCTCTCTGGACTTTGCCCAATACACATCTTTCTTTGTGGCTTTTACACTGTATCCTTTGTTGTCATGAACCTTACCGTTCACATTGAATTGCTATTGAATTTTGTGAGTCCTTGTAGTGAATCAACAAAGTTGAAGGTGGTCTTGGGGCCCCTGAAACACTCTACCCTCAAAATATATCCAGGAGTTAACCACTTTATATCATCTTGTCTGCTCCTGCTCTGTTCCAAACTATCATAATCTGTCATCTGGGATAATGCAACACTGATTCCACACTTACTTCCCAATATCCGGTTTTCTAAAGAGCAGCCAGTATAATCTTCAAAAAATGTAAATCTTATTCCATCATTCCCTTCCCTATTCAATACCTTCCAGTGACTTTCCACCACATATTAAAATAAAAGTCATATTCCTTACCCTAGCCTACCACGTCCAACATGATTTGGCCTCCTGACATCTCTCTGAAATCATCTTTTACCACTCTCTCCATTGATCATTTGTGCCTCTCTGTTTCTAGAACACCACAAGTTCATCCCTTCTGGCAGAAGCTGTTCTCCCATCTATAAAGATCTAGCTTTAGCTCTTCCTCTGTATTTTCCCATGGTTGGCACCTTCTGGACATTCAGGCCTCAGTTCACAGGTCACCTCCACAGATGACCCTAACTTTTAGCCTTTCCCTTCAATTACTTTTATCATATGGCCCTCTTTATTTTATTCATGCCATTTATCAATATCTAAAATTATCTTGTTTGTTTTTAGAACATAATTCCCTTGAGACAAAGGCTTTGTCTTTCTCATTTACTGATGTGCCAATAACAGTGCCTGACTCATAGTGCCAGGCATTCAGTAGACATGTTTTGATCAAATGAATGAAATCTCAAACAACTTGCAGCTTTAAGGAAATCCGTATTGGGAGATGTGTGTGTGTGTGTGTGTGTGTGTGTGTGTGTGTTCTGAAACATGCTGGAAAAACCTTCAGGTAGGTAGTGTATGTATAAGGACTAGGAAATTTCTGATACAATCAAAGCTCCATCATCTGTATTATTCATTGCTGTGTCCTCAGTTTCTGGAACAGGGCCTGGTTTATAGTAGGTGTTCAAGAAACATTTGTTGAATAAACGAATGGTGCCTTGTGTATGTGCATCACAAATATTTGGAGAAGAAAATAAGAAGTTAAGACATGCCACAAATACCTGGGTAAATGGTTTATGTCTTTCCCCTGCCATGCTCCACATCTTTCTTTCCCTCAATAAAAGCTATTTGTTCATTCTTTCAATCAAAACTTCTTGAGGGTCTAATTTGTACTAGTGATATTGTAATATAACTATCTGAACTAACATGTTGAAAGTATTAGTAGAGCAAACTCCCTTAATAATTGAATTTGTCTTACATCCTTGTCAACTGGGAAATAAGAAAATTCAAAGAAGACTGGAATCACACTATATCATGTGGTATCAGAAATTTTGACTCCACACCTGAAGATTTATACATAGGCAGAGAATTAAAGGGACAGAGATGGATAAAAGATCTACCAATGGTACAGACTGAACATTTTTTTTTGTCTACCCCCAATGCCCATTGTCTACTACTGGGATTCTAAGAGTTTTGCTATGAAGTTCAATGTACTTGAATAAATTTAACAAAATGGCTGACTGCCTTGGTCAATTAAGGGTGCAAGCCTGATAGCATTATTTGGATGTCTGCTTTTGGAGTCAAACTCTAAAGGTCAATTATCTTGGATCGGACAGACTTATTTCAGGTGTTTTTGGGCAATAAAGAGCCGTTGCCATGTCTGGGAAACTCAGGGGTACTATAATGAGCATCCGTGTACGCATATATCCATGTATACAAGTGAAGCAAGTGGCTGGATCAAAAGGTATGCACTCTTAAAATGCTCATAGTTGCTGCCAAATTACTTTCCAAAATGCGTAGAGCAAACTTATACTGCTGCCAACATCTGTGAGATCTTGCCCTTTTCCTGTACTCGCTCTAGCAGTAGGTATTATCAGCTCCTGATTTTCCACTCTAATTTTCAAAACAATCATACACTTTTGTTATTTCAATTTTCAGTTCCTTGAAAACTACTGAGGTTGCACATATTTTCATATTTTTTTTGATTGTGTATTAACCCTGTAGATGTTGTATTCACACTCTGCCTATTTTACAATGTATTACTTGTATTTTGTATAATAAATTATTTATTATTGATTTGCAGGATTTTTTGCATACAGAGATGTGAATGTTTTGTCTGTTATATTTTAAAAAAATATTCTATTCTTGGGGCGCCTGGATGGCTCAGTCAGTTGACTGGCCAACTTCACCTGAGGTCATGATCTCCTGGTTTATGAGTTCGAGCTCTGCATCGGGCTCTGTGCTGACAGCTCAGAGCCTGGAGCCTGCTTTGGATTCTGTGTCTCCTTCTCTCTCTCCCCCTCCCCCACTTGCACTCTGTCTCTCTCTCTCTCTCTCTCTCAAAAATAAATATATATTAAAAAATTTTAAAAATGCTCTATTCTCATTTTTGTTGTTTGAGTTTATTTATAGAATCTTTTGATATATTGAAAATTTTAATATTTATGTGGTTAAAGCGATCAAGTTTTTATTTTATTCCCTCTGGAACTTTTTTATCTTGCTAGGAAATCCTGATCCATACAGAATTTACAAATTATTACCTTCTTACAACATTGAATTTTTTTTCCATTTCCATTTTAATCATTCCAAAATATATGTAGATGAAAATATAAATTTATTTTCTTACAAATATATCCCAATGGGCCCAATTAGATTTATTGAATAATCCTTCATTCCTTCACATCTTTGATTACTCCCATTTAAATATATTTCATCCCTGAATATGTTTGAATCTGTTCCATGACTCTATTTTTTGTTCTATTCATCTTTTTTTCCTATTCTTTTTCACCACCATAGTCCTTTGCTTATTGTAGCTTTATGATATATTTAGATATCTGATAGGTCTAGTCCTTCCACAGTATTCTTCAAAGAATCTCTTGGCACTTCAAGCGTTTCTTCTGTCACAAGAACTTTAGATGTATTTTTTATAATTGCAAAAAAATCCACTTGGATTTTGACTGAAAATAAATTAATATGCTAACTCTATTGCCCAACTTTGCTATTATCAGCCATTACCAAATAAATAAATCTTAGCTCTTTAACTTTAGATACTGCTCTTCAGGTAGAAAAATCATTTTGACTGCAAATCAACATCTGTAACTCATAATATCCCATCCTGTGACTGGCTGCTCAGATGTTTTCTGTATCTGCAGCCTCCTATATGTCATTACTGATGAGTCGCCGCATGGGTGTCTTGTGCTTCAGTGTCAATTGCTATGAAGGGCACTTGCCTTATTCCCAGAGGTGATTTCTGCACCTTTCCAAAATGATTTTCATGTAAGTCACGTGGTTTACATTTTATCTCATGCCATACTAATTACATACTCAGTGGTATTTTGAAACAGAAACTTAATTTAGATTTAGGAACATATCACACCTTTAAGGTATTCTTTTCCTTTCCAAAGACTATGCTATGTCTATCAATTTATTAAGGTATTTGTATATGGTTTCAATATGTTCTTATAATTTTTCATTATAACATTTATTCCTTGGTATTTGATAGCTTTTGTGGAAATTGTGAATAGAATTTCTTATTCTTTCCATTTCAATTTCTAATTGTATATAGTTAGAATAAAACAAAGTTCATCTTGTTTCTAACCAACTTCCTAAATTTCCTTATTCTGATAGTTGATTTGCTTGGTGATTTTGAGTTTTCTAGATACACAATCATAGTATTTGCAAATAATATTGTCTTATGTTCTAAAATGTATACTACATATTTAATTTTGCTGTCTTATTGCATTAACTAATATTCCAAATAATAATTACAGAGAGAGCAAAATAGTTTTTATACTAAGGCTCAATAGTTATACTGAATACTATATAGGAGGAAATCTGAATACTTAGTGACAAGGGAAATGCACCTCGTGTACTCATTTTTAAAGATACAGAATTATTTTTGGAATACGGTCTAAGTTTTCTCACACACACACACACACACACACACACTCACATACAATTTAAAATGAAAGAAGAATCCTGGGTGAATATATGTGAATATAGAAACTGTATCATGGGATGATAGAATTTTCCATTAAAAATATTTTTTAGGGATTTTATAATGTCCATGTTGAGCATATATTGCTCTCATGATCCGTATAAACCCAAAAATGTTATTAAGACCACGATAGAGAGTTTTAGGGGAAGTACTATCAGATGATGAAAAGGGGCTCCTTACTTGGTCTGCAAAGTCTAGCCATTAAGTTCCAAAATATCAACCGCAGAGAGTTTTTAATACAATGGCAGTTGCTTAATATCCTGTCTTTATATTTCTATGACTTTAGTTGCTCTCTTCACAGATTTATGGAAGGCTGGCACTGCATCTCTCCTTTAGTGCAAACTGGGTCTGCCAATGCCATCTGCAAAATACATTTGCTGCAAAAGGTATTTGCAAAATAGCTGCCTCGTTGGTGCTAGGTAGAGGAAAGGAAGAATGTTTGCTGAATGCTGCCTAGAAGACTCTCTCGCGTTACGTAACAGTCCATTTCCCCCCAGAACTTCTTTTCTGCTTTCTCTACCAGCAGTCATCCCCTTAGCTGACCCAGTTCCAGTTAGAACTGGTCTCTTTGCAGGTTTGCTGGTGTTCGCCTCCATTTCATGCAAGTTATAAAGTGGTTGTGACTTTTGCACCCAAGTAGAATTAAAGAACCCGCAGTCTCATGTTTTATAGACTTTGCCCATTCTTCCTTCTGAGATGTTATTTAGAAAAGATGTTTGCCGGAGTTTGCCATTAGCTGTGAGTCAGCCAATCTAAGCCACAGGAGCATCTTAAATTTTAAGGATGGAGGTTCTGCAGGTTTTGTTGTCTGTGGCCTGTGATTTCTTTCCCTCCTGGTGGGAATAGAGTGGAGGGCAATGGAGGCTAAGGAAACCACATAGGGTAGAAGCTGTCAAAGGCCTATTAGGTAAAATCTAAGACAAGAATTCCAAACCTGCCAGGTTTGAAAGCATAAACTTTCCTTCAGGCGCTTAGAATATAGATATATTCTTTAAGCTGTTTGGTTTTATGTTAGAAAGCCGAAATTGTTTTTCACCTTGTTACAGAAGATTTTCATGGAAATGTTCATTTTTAAGCGGACTGCCTATACACTGAGTGTGTGTTCTTGATTTCGGCAAATCGGGAACTTCCCACATTTTGATCCATGGTTGAGGTTTTAGTTTTACTTTTTTAAAAGGTTATTTATTTATTTTGAGAGAGACAGAGGGAGAGAGAGAGAGAGAGAGAGAGAGAGAGAGAGAGAGAAAGAGAACAAGCAGGGGAGGGGCAGAGAGAGATGGAGAGAGAATCCCAAGCAGGCTCTGCCCTGTCAGCACAGAGCCCGACGCGGGGCTGGATTTCACTAACCGTGAGATCATGACCTGAGCGGAAGTCAAGAGTGGGATGCTCAACTGACTGAGCCACCCAGGTGTCCCCATGTTTGAGGTTTTAGATGGTATTTTCATCCTTTCTTTTATTTCCTAACAGAGATGCTGCTATCGAAAACAAACTGTTGCTTTGTCAAGACCCATATTCTGTTACGCAGTGTTATTTATACAGAGTCAAATAAAACATTATGCTACTAATCAAAGGTGATAGATACAAAGCACTGTTTTGTCTTCTGGCATTACGGATTATGCTAATGGCCATCTGCCCATAACTGATATTTTGTTCTTCAGTCACAGAAAAATAAACAGAATAAACTGTAAAAGACAACTATTTTGTTGTGATAGATGCTTTTGCAGTTGTCTTTTATTCTCCATTATGTTTTTCATAATTTCTTAGTTAATTATTTAGTAGCATAATACTTTTATGGCGCTAGGACTGTCACTGCATTCCAAATGGGGATTTGAAATATATTGTATATACACAGTGATGTCATCCCTAATATCCTCACCACGCAGCTGGGAAAGAATAATCAAGTCCATAACATTTAAGACATACCAGGGCTAATATTTTTACTTTTGGTTTCACACATGTTGAAGGATAACTCACACTTTAGTTTTCTGTAGAGTAAGAATTAGTGATAAAAATAATCAATCCGGTAAAAGGTAGGCTTAATGGTTATAATGAAAAATGAATTAAGTCAATGTCTCCTTGGGTTTTGCACATATAGCCCTAAATTAGAGGGAAACACATTTCTTGTAAGGAATTCATTTGTAAATCCACTCTCTTGTTACAATCAAAGTTCCCTTTTACAGTTGTGCCCGGCAGTAGATGTGGATATATACACTCAAAGCCCACTCACAGTGCGTGTGAAGAGAACTCCACTAAATACCACTAAATACCAGGAGGAAATACAAAGAATTCAAAGATGTGGTACTTGCCCTGGAAAAATTTATGACCCAATTGGGAGCTGTACTCTACAACTTAGGAACGTTTGTAAGCAAGCCATCTAGGGTGAATTGATAGAGGCTTTAAGTGCTGGAAGGTAAGGATTCATGTAACAAAATTACCACACAAATTACTCACTATTTTGAAGGGTCTAGGGTAGTGAAGAAGAGAAGTTAAAATCTTTCCTGAGATCTTTAGAATTTGCATGTACAGAGTAAATAGACATCATTTGAAGGTCATGGTATAGTCCCATAGTAACAAATAGCCCTGCACTGATAGCTGAAATGGCATCATTCATGTCTTTGAATTAAGTAAGTGCTCCCTTCCCCATGAATTAGGTACGATTGGTATCTCGGAGAGTTAAGTGATGTGGTTTGCTTGCCATAGTAAATAGCAGAACTTGGTCCGCATATACAATTTCTAATTATAGATACTATACCTTTTCCTGGACCTCAAAAGGAGAAGGGATGGGACATAATGTCTGCTCTTTTTTTCTGTCGGGTTCCTAATGTGCCATTGTATGTTGTATGTTAACCTTTCGTTTGCCACATATATGGTAGTTATTTTCTCCCATCTCTATTTTTTTTTGCTGTTGTTGTTACTTTATTATGGTACCTTTTGCCTAAGTTTTTAAGTTTTATATTATCAAATATAAGAACTTTTCCTTTATGTATTAATACGTATGTTTGATTTAATGTTTAGGAAGGCCTTCTCTACTCCAAGGTTACACAAATAGCCTCCTTTGTTTTCTTCTATTTCTTTTGGTTTAAAATTTTTTTTTATGTTTTTAATTTATGTGGATTTTTGTTGACGTATGGTATGAAGTACAGTTTAGCTCTGTTTCATTTCTTTTTCCCCAGGTTGTTGTCTCATCATTATATATTTAATGATGACACAGAATGAAATCTTTATCGCCTACTGAATTATGATGCGTACTTTTTTTTCTGCAATCTCCATTTGTTTAATTGATCATTTGTCTATTCTATTTAGTGTCAGGTCATACTCTTTTTATTGCTGTAGTTTTATAATAGACTTTTACACTTGTAGGGCAAGATTCCCTCAACATATTTTCTCTTCCTATAAGAATTTTAGAATCAACTTGTCAAGTTTCGAAAGAAATTTTCACTGGGATTTTGGTTCCTCTTGAATTGGATTCAACTGATAGCTTAATTGGAGGGAATTATCTTAATAATATAGAGTATTCCTATATAGGAATTGATTCACCTCTGCATTCTGCATACTGCATTATAGTATTTTTTATTTCAAAAAGTTCTATCTACACAATTGAATTTGAAGTCATTGTAACCATCTTTTCCATGTATTTATCTCTTTTCCCAACTTATTTTGCCTTCAGCCAACTGTATTCAGGAGAAGTTTGGGGGCACCTGGCTGGCTCAATTGGAAGAATGTGCAACTCTTGATCTCAGGGTCATTAGTTGGAGCCCCATGTTGGGTGTAGAGATTACTTAAAAAATAAAATCTTTAAAAATTTTGAAATTATAGAAAAAAGAAGTTTGTGAAGCTCTGAATGCCTACCAATGCCCGTGACAACACTCCCATGTTTCTTTCTTAATGAACACCCTGACCACAATCGAACAGAGATCAGAACGAGTCCTATATAGAACAAGAACCTTTACAAAGAAAAAAAAAGAACTGTGCTCATTAGAATGGTTACCCTCTCTAGGCAAACCAATCTAATCCTCTCTCTATTGGAGAGTTTTAACTTGGAGATACAGAAAAAGTTAGTGATTGGTCGTTGGACAGAAACTGGATGAGACAAAACAGGAAGTGGAAGCATGAGGCAGTAGAGTTTATAATTATTTAGAAGCCACGAGATAAGAACACAGAGATGACCAGGAGTAGTAGCCCAAGTAGAACAAATAGAAGCAGATAGAGGGGAAATCTGAGTCAGGAATATGGTAAGGTTGTTAGAATAGGGAGCAATGAACATCTGTTGGTGAGGAGACTGGGTCCCTGCTTGTATCTTGAGTAATGTTCCAGCTTTCCAAGAGACTCTTTCCTAGCTTTCATTTCTCTATGTATTTTTCCGATTAGCACTTTTGAACTCAGTCAACCAGAACATCTCTCTGTTCCTTGAAAACTGAAAGAGTCCAATAACATTACTGCCCTCTTTGAATTTGAGAACCTCCTGCTGAATTCCATTCCAAATGGTTTCTCCCTGCTTCCCCCTCGCCTGTAAAAGAAAGCTGCCAGTTCAGACTCCATGCCCTTAAATGTATAGGAAAAGAATGGTAAGTTGCTTGAGGAGGCCTTTATTTATCAAACAGAGGATGTCAGAAGTGGTTTCCAAGAGTTGTCTATGCAATGTCTCCAATTCTTCACTTTCCATTCTCTCTTGAGCCCACTCTGATCAGGCTTTTGGCCCCACCATTCTACCACAATCGCTTTTGTCCGGGCCAGAAAACATCTCCACGTTGATAAAGCCAGTGTTCAATCCTCCTTCCTCAACTCATTTAGTCTTTAGCAGCATTTGCAATAGTTGGTGACCCCCTCTTTCTTGAAACACTTGTGGTGTTTAGCTGCTGACATCACAGTCCCCACTCTCCTGCTGCCCCACCAGCAGGTACTTCTCGGTCTTCCTTGCTAGTTCATCCTCATCTCCCCAAACTCTTAAATGTTCAGTCTTCGAGCCTTTTCTCTGTCGACATTCACTTCCTAGGTGATGTCATGCAGCCTCAGGCCTTTACATAATATCGTTAAGTTGATGATTTACATATTTATATTACTCCTTCAAGCTCTCCCCTCGGTTCCAGACTCATGTATCCAACTGCCTAATCAACATCTCCTCTTGGCTAATTAGCGCCTCAACCTTTTTTAAGTCCACAGCTGAACTCCTGATCTCCCACCTTCCCGTCATAAACCTGCTGCTTCCTCATTCTTTTCCCCTTTAGTTAATGCTGAGTCCATCCTTCTAGTTGCTCTGTCCAAAACTCTTGGAGCCGTCCTTGATTTCTTTTTTCCTTTCACATCCCAAACCCATCCACAAATGCACCTAGGTAATATCTTCAAGATATACCCTGCATATATATATATCCATTTCTATCTACCCATTTCTCACAATTCTCATTGCTATAAATCTGATCCAGGCCATCATCTTCTTTTGTCTTGATTATTCTAATAGCTTTCCTATTTCCCAACTTGGCCCCATGAATCTATTATTGACATACCACCCACAGTGATCTTGCTGAAGTAGAAATCAGATCTTGTCACTCCTCTGCTAGAACATAATTTTTCACTCAGAGTAAGAGCATTTAAATTTTGCAGACTTCCCCCTCATCTGACCCTCTGCTCATCTGACACTCCTTATTCCCCTTCCTTGCTGCACTTTCTTTTTAACACTTTGAACTTTCTAGCATACTATTTGTTTACTTATTTATATTGTTTATTTCCTGACTCTGTTTTTTAGACTATATGAATATATATATATATATATACACATATATATGTATATATATATACTATATTCTTTCTTATTTCTTATTTCTTTCTTCTTATTTCTTTTTTTTTTTAATTTTTTTCAACGTTTATTTATTTTTGGGACAGAGAGAGACAGAGCATGAACGGGGGAGGGGCAGAGAGAGAGGGAGACACAGAATCGGAAACAGGCTCCAGGCTCTGAGCCATCAGCCCAGAGCCCAACGCAGGGCTCGAACTCACGGACCGCGAGATCGTGACCTGGCTGAAGTCGGACACTTAACTGACTGCGCCACCCAGGCGCCCCACTTTCTTCTTATTTCTATAGTATAATCTTTTCTTTCTTATTCATGATTCCAATATCTACAATGGTACCTAAAACATGGTGAATGCTCACTAAATACTTACTAAATAGATTAGTTAAAAAGTTGATTTCTCCTGACACTAAGAAGGAGTCGCCTGAGTACAAATAAAAGAGCTTATACATCGGGAAACCTTCCCTACCTATACCCCTATGACTCTCCGGCATAGCTCCACAGCAAGCTGTGATTCCCGGATCAAAACCCTGTTTGTACTATATTGTAATTATCTTTTTATTAATCTTCCATACTGGACAGCTCCTATGTGGCAGAGATGGTTTAATATTCACCTACTAACCATTTGCATTGAGTACAATAGGTAGTTTGTACTGTTTGTTGACCATATGGATAAATCCATGAATAAAAGTTCCTGTCAGTCCTAGAGGTTGGCTTCCTCAGTATGTTGTTAATGTTGACACTGTCTTCTTCCTGGAAGAATTAGAAGTCTTTCCAGCTATGTTTTTCCCAGAAGTATACTTCTAGTTCAGATATCTGCCTCCCTCCCAAACAGCTTATATTTGCTGATTCTAAAGAGGCAGGTTGGCCAAAGCTGACAAAGCCACTGAGTGATGGCCTTCTTTTCCCCCAGGAAGGCTCGGTAACACTAAAAGCTCCAGAAATCCTGTCCCTAAACGGCTTAACCTTCAGCAGTGAACAAATATTGAATGTAAAGATTGTTCTTTGAGTCTCAGTGCACATGGAAATTCCTCTCCCTCTGAGACATTATCTGGCCCTCTACCTAGAAACAATGGCTTTTCTCAGGTGAGCACGATTTGATCTCTGAAACAGCAGCTCTTTCGAATCATTATTCAAAGACAATCACTGCTCTTTTCGCTTAGTTTTGCCTCCACCTCTAAAAGTTGCGTTGTGTTAGCGATGGCTCAGGCATTGTAAAACTGTTGGTTTTACCATAAGATAAAGCAGCATAAAATCAGTTTTGCTGTTCAGCTGGTTTCAAGAATAACTTCCTGTGCTGCAGTGGCATTTTTCCGGGTGTCCCTGTCAACCTGTTGACTATATCACCCGAGTAGCTAGTACTAGGTAATGTGATGCTGTATGTATCTGAATTAAAGTTATGGAGAAACAGACATTATCAGGGTTATTTGCTGTTCTTGTTTGCTTTCCATACAGCCATGTTTCTTGTAAGACAGGGGTTAGCACCTTTTCTCCCCCCCCCCCCTCCTTTTCAAGACCCTTTAAAGGGACTACACCAAAGCACCTGAAGGATGAAACCAATAGAAAAAGAATGAGTGTCCATTTGGGTGCTACCCCTCAACCCTGGAACGTTTCTCCACGGGTAAGCAGTGAAATGATGGGACAGGAAATGCAAGAGAGCAGCGTGTTGTTTTGTCCGCTTCCCACCCTGCAACAATGTAATTGTGTTAGGAGTATTAAAAAATCGACCTATTACCAACCAACCCCCTAATGATCAGTTAGCACCTTAATTATCAGCTAATTGGAAACTAATGCCCAGTTTTTCAGTCAAGCTTTTGTCAGGGATTTAAATGGTAACCAGCAAGAATGAGTTCCCCAGCCCTGCCAACCAAAAAAAAAAAAAAGGGGGGGGGGTGGGGGGTGGATTTTTTCTTATTCAAGCTTTTTCAGAGGAAATTTTATTTCTTTATGAAAAGCACATTTTGCATTTGTGAAATAATTAGGCAGCAGAGTGTGAGGTGAAACCTATCTTCCTTGATCTGGCTTTCTATTAGAAATCCTTACACATAATAAGCACTCAATAAATGCTTTGTCAATTAATGTCTAAGCCCACACTCTTACACACAAGCTCATGGCCATACACTCATAAAATGAGTGAAGCTAGGCCAGGTTTCCCTGTTCCCATTCCAGTCTTTTTCCCGCTAAACACTCTGCTGTCACGAAGCAGGGATTACATTAAATACCCTGCCGCTCAAGCCCAAGATTCTTTGGGACAGTAAGCTGAAAAGGGCTCATGACAGCTGGTATCTAGACATAATTTTTATTTTTCGCACTTTTACGGATCAACAAATGAAAATGAATGGAGCTACTGAAGGTAAATTCAATCATCTGCCTGACGGACAATATATTAGCCTATTTTTGTACCACATTTAGAATTATTAATTATATACAACTATAATCATTGTTCTACTCATTCTCCCTTGATGTTCTGTGAGCTCTTCAAAGGTAGGCACAATATTCCACTCTCAGTCCCTGTGCCTGGCATCCTGGTCCAAGGAATTTGCTCTCTAAATATACAAGTAATTAATTCATTAGTTAATTAACTAGTATTAATGGAAACAACTGGCTTAATGGCATCAGATGATTATACATACATACAGAAACACACAAACAAATCAAAGGTAGTCACTAAACCAATGACAATAAGAATTGATATATATAGTGGACCAAATCAAGATAGCAGCTAATCCAATTCATACTCTTGCATTTCCTGGGTCAAGAGTTAGTCCCAGACATTTAATGTAATCCACGCACTCTCTCTCTCCAACACACAGCTTTACCACCACAGCCCGTCTTGAGACCACCGGACCTGGGTGATTTTATCCCTGATATGTCAGTTACCACAAGAAGCCCCAGATTCCCAGGGTTCATCTTCACCAGTCTAAATTCCTTATAATTCCATACCACCACCCCCATCTTGTCCATTTCTCTGACCTTTCCCCGACTCCAGAAAGTCATCCACTGTGTCCTCTGAAACTCACCAGTCCCATCATTAGCAAAACCCACCATGATGTCAGTCTCTGTTCTGAAATTCCCCTTTCCCATTTTCTCTAACTAAAACCTAGATCTCCCATGAGCACGTTGCTTCTTCTGCCATCATCTCACACTGTGCCTCATTTTTCTCCTACTGCCTCCTTTGCCTCCTTTTACACTACATCTGGAGGTCAGAGAGAGCTGTCCACTTTGATTCTTCACTACTGTCTCCAGACCATTCTCTCTTCCTCCTCCCTAAACACTGTCAGTCTTGATTCTCCTGTCTAATCAGTGAGGCTAAATTACTCATTCTGCCCTATTGTGGTGACTTCTGCTGGCTGCTAGGCCATTCCCCAATCATTTCCCAAAGATGTTATTTCCTGGTGCATTGATATTTTCTCTAAAGCGACTCCTGTCTTAATTCTTAGCAATTTCATATTAGCCATAAGTGATAGATACTCCAACGTTCCAATGTCTCAATTCCTTGAAGCTTTCTCCTCTAATGGTTTTGTCGTTACTCTCACTCAGATGCTCATTCCCATGGTCATAACCTTGATTCTGTCACATCAGCTCTTCCATAATCTCCATTTCAATCATCACTGTGTCCACTCCCTCCTATCTGTCCATCTGATTCCTTCTCTTACATCAACTCAAAAGATTCTTCAACTCATTTTGACATAAGTGGTTCTACCATCTTTGCCACTGTCCTTCAATCCTCATGTCTTCTCTTACCTCCTTGACCAGATTAAACTCCAGAGTTCAACATTAAAATCCTTCCTTTGCAATGACTTTGTAATGACCCTCACTCTCTTGATACTCTCTTGCTCTGTTGTACTCTCTTAGAAGAACAATAACCTGGTTAAAACCAATTCTCTTCCTCTTCTGCCCCAGTACCTATGCAACTGAATGTGGCTGGGTAAAATCACACAGCCATGCTTACTGGAATTACTTTAAATTCATGCCCAGCGACTACATGCAGATATTTAATGTAATCCACGTACTCCCTCACTCGCCAACATTCATATTTTTACTATGTCCTCTCTCTTTAAACTTCTACAACTGCCTACCCCACCTTTATTATCAGCTGATGAGACTGCTTACTCTATCATTGAGAAATCTGCAGTAATCAGAAAAGAATTTCCACATGCTTATGCCATCACACATACTCACCTGCCAGCAGCTGTCCTCACATACTCTACCTTCCCACCTGTTACCATAGATTAATTATACATGCTTCTATCTCAAGCCATTCCTTCTGATCTATGCATTAGTTCACAGTTCCTCTCACTTACTCTAGACGCTGATTGCTCCAGCCATTCTCCTGGATCTCTCCTACATGATCATGCTTTCTACACGATCAAACATGTTGCCACTCCTCCTATCTTCCAAAAATAATCTTGGCTGCACTTTGCCATCCAGGTGCCACCACATTTTTTTATCCTTTGCAGCAAGACTCCCTGAGTTGTCTATACTTGTATATCCAATTCCTTTCCTTCCATTCTCTCATCTTCAAATCAGGCTTTCACTCATACAACTTCATACTAAACTGCTTTTCTCATGGTCACCAATGATGACCACATTGCTATAGACAGTGGTCAAGTCTCAGTTCTCATCTACCAGAAGCATTTGGCACAATGCTCCTTAAACAGTTTCTGGCTTAAATATCGGGATTCTATGATATATTTTATTCTTTTCTTTTCACCTCATAGGCTTTCCTTTCTCAGTCTCCTTTTCCATCTTCTCCTTTTCTTCCCAAACTTTAAAGGAGGAGGACCAAGGGATCCCTACTCATAGCTCCTCTCTAAAATATATTTACTCTGCTGGTGAATTTACTTAATCTCATGCCGTTATATACCATCTATATGCTAATGACTCCCAAATCTACATCTCCAGCCTGGACCTCTCTCCTAGACTCCAGACTTGTATATACAGTTGCCTACTTGACATTTCCACTTGGATGTCTGATAAATGTCTAACGCATATCTCAAATTCAGGATTCAAAACGAGAGCTCCTAATCTTCCCACACTAAAGCCTGATCCTAGTACAGTGTTGCCCATCTTGGTGAACGGCAGATTCTTTGACTACACCTTAAAATATATCCAGAATCTGCCTCCTTTTGAACTCCTCCATCAGTCTTACCTTTAGACCCCAGAGAAGAGGTGCGTTTTCTCTTGGCTTACTTCTGTAGAGGGCCCTGCCTATCCCAAACACACAAAAATAAATTTGTTAAGGAACACACGGACATTTTTTGTTATGTGAGAATGAACATTCAGCACTGACAAAATATAATCTGTAACCCTAAATGTCTATTTTCCTGACGAATACCATTCAGGCGCCAGAGAAACACATCACTTACTCTGTATTCTTGGAAAACTAAATAACCGCATATAAATGCTCTGAAGACTTTCAGTTTGTATGGCTGCTGAAATTGAAGACGGATACTGCCTAAGAGTGGGGAGGATGTCAGATGCAGAAGCCCCTAAATAATGAAAAGAGCAAATTAACTTACCAAATCCTCCCTCTCAAACAGCATAAATGCAGTAGAGTCTTGAGGAAGAAAATCATTTCCTAGGAGTGCTACATGTCCACTTTCTTGCTTTCTTTTGTGTTCTAGTTCATGGTCCCAGAAGGAGTTATGAATTCATTCAACATTCACAATGGGACATGGCAGCTGAGGAATATTTTCTCATATTAAATAATTCGTATTTGTTTAAAATGTAAATTTCTTTAAATTTCCACATAACTTGTGGGAAGCATGAAACGAATTTTTAAAATCACTATACACATCTATATATCACTTTAAGGGCTTATGAAATTTGTATACATCCTGGTGAATTAAATGATGAAATTTAAATATATTGTAATATTTTCTGCAATAATGAAATTTGTCAAATGCTCTCCATTATGCTATTTGAATGTGGTAAGTAAAATCTATGGTTCATTTATTAATCTAAGTATTGCTTTAACAATTTTATCTGCAATTTCAATTGCTACTGCCTCACAGATAACGTTTCCCCAAATTAAATTATTAACAATATATTATTACTATAATGACTCAAAAAAGGATATCTGCCATTGTCATGAACAGAATAAATATTATGTTAAAATCTCAATTATAACAACAATGATTTTGCAGAAATAAAGACAAAAATTTTATAGGATAGATATATAATAAACTATGAAATACATGTTTTATGTTATTAATTTTGCATACATTGTCAGCCCACCAATAGAACTCCCACATATACATAATAATATGTGTGTGTGTGTGTGTGTGTATATATATATATACATATATATATATATGGTCATATTTGATATTTTTCCAGCTTCTAGTTATTTGAAAAGCATATACTTATGCATTAAAAAATTCTTAACATAGGGGTGCCTGGGTGACTCAGTCGGTTAAGCGTCCGACTTCGGCCAAGGTCATGATCTCATGGTTCAGGGATTCGAGCCCCGCATCAGGCTCTGTGCTGACAGCTCAGAGCCTGGAGCCTGCTGTGGATTCTGTCTCCCTCTCTCTGCCCCGCTCCCACTGGCACTGTCTCTGTCTCTCAAAAATAAATAAATGCTAAAAAAAAAATTAAAAAATTCTTAATATAAGGCATATTTGTAAGATAGGAAGACAGAATATATCACATGTGGGCTTTCATTTAAACTCTTTCCTTGAGCATTACATATTTTAGGGTGGCCTAAGACTGGCCCTACTGAGTTCAAAGCCACCCTCATCGCTCACCTGAATTATTGCAGTAATGTTTTAACTGGTTTCCTGGCTTACATGTCACCATACCATCTATTCTTAACTGAGTAGTCAGAACAATTCTGTTGAAATGTAAGTCGGATTGAATCACTCCTATATTCAAAACCCTTCAAAGGTTCCTTATATCATCAAAGCCCATTTTACAATGGCCTACAGACGTCCCATACCCCATCATTATATTTCTGCTTCATTGCCTATGACCCCTCCTAGTTTACTTACTGTCTTCTAGTCTCCTTAGCCTTCATACTATTATGTGAGGCATATTTCTGCCTCAGGGCCTTTTCATCGGTTATCTCCTCTGCCTAGAATGACCCTTTCCCTATAGACACATGGCTCACTCCCTCTTCTCTATTAAGACTTTGCTCAAATGCCATTGTCTCAAATGAGACCCATTTAAAATTTGAAGCCATCCCCCAGCAGTCTTAATTCTTATGTTGCTTCTATCATTACATAAAATAGTATATATGTGGGTGTGTATATATACACCCCCACGTGGGTGTGTATCATATGTATAATATAATTACTATTATGTATATTATCTATATATAATTACTATCTATAATTACTATATATATATATATATATCATGCTTATTGTCTTTCTCCACCCACTCAAACCCTATAATGACTTGGTATTTTGTTAAATTAAAAAAATTTTTTCATGTTTAGTTTTGAGAGAGAGAGAGAGAGAGAGCGTGCACAAGTAGGGGAGGGGAAGAGAGAAGAGGGAGACATAGAATCTGAAGCAGGCTCCAGGCTCTACAGTGACAGCTCAGAGCTCTGTCAGTGCAGAGCCTGATGTGGGCTCAAACCCACAAACTGCAAGATCATAACCTGAGCTGAAGTTGGACTCTTAAATGACTGAGCCACCCAGGTGCCCCATGACATGGTATTTTTAAAAATTTTGTTTTGTTTGCTGTTGTATCCCCCAAGGCCTAGGACAGTTCCTGGCACACAACAGACGCTCACTAAGAAATATTTGTTGAATAAATGAATGAATTCTTCTACTTCAGCCAAAACAATATCCCTATTGCTCACAAATAACTGTATAATTTCCTTGCTTGGAACCTTTCAGGCGTTCCCCATTGCTCCTAGGGCAAAACTCATACTTTTAATGGCTAATCAGAGTCTGCATGTTCTTACAAGGTTTATAAGGCCTTGTGTTACCTGTTTTCCACCTCCATTTTCATCCCTCGCCCTTATCCCTACATGTTCCCCAGCACCCAAAGTCACTAGGAGTTCATGGCCTCGCCGGGTCAAATGTTCTCATTTCCTACTCTGTATCATGTCAAGATCTCCTTCGGGTTTTGGTACATGAGCTTCTGTCTGCGCACTCAAGCCATCAGGAGCACGTACTCCCGCACGCGTCATCTCTTAACCCCAATCATCCTCCGGAGATCTTGGCTTTAATGCCACTTGTCTGTGACACACCTGGGAATTTGTTAGGTCCTCCTCATGGGAGTTCCCATAACCCCCTGAACTTCCACCGCAAAGCACTGGCCATACTTTCTTGTAATGCCAGTTCAGGGATCTGTCTCCCCAGGCGGATTCGGTGGTTCCTGAGAACAGGGACCCTGACAGGCATCTCCTCAGTGCTTAGCACAATAATAAGCAGTGTTGTATTTTTCTAAGCACTGACTATTAAGTGATTAATCCTAACGAATAACCCTGAGAGGTATTATTACCCTCCAATTTGCAGATGAAAAGAGCAAGGGACAGATATTAAGCAAATTGCCCAAGGTCACAAAGCAATAATTGCCCGAGCCAAGACTTGAACCTGGCCTGACTGCCCAGATTCCGAGCTCTTGCTCCAAAGCATCCTGTTCTACTGTCTGCGGAACAGGGTAAATGTTAAGAGTGCAATGCATATTTGCTAAATGAACGCACAAAGGATGGAGCACACACAGGCTCAGTGCAAGGCACTTCTGGAAAAACGTGGGCTTCAGGAGAGCCTAAGAATCCCCCGGTGCCAGCAGGCAGCGACTCCGCACTCGCGGAAAACACAGACTGCCACACGGGGGGGATGCACCGACGCCTGATGTTTCTCTATGATCATCAGGACTAGCTGTGTGTCTCCGCATTCCTCCTTCGAAGAAGGAGTGTGCGCCACTAGCTGATGGAGCATTCTTCAGGAAACTCTCCCGTTCCTGATACAGTATGCATATCTGAAAGTGGCGGGCCATCACCCTTCTTCGGAACAAAATGAATTGCTCGTGAACCTTAAAAATCATGGATGAGATAAATGAGGATGAGAGAGAGAAAGGGTATCTTCTTAGCAAAATTAAAAAGTAAAACAAATCACACTACTCTCAGCTGAGTAAACAGCATATGGATATTGTTATAAGGATAGCTTGCTTACTAATTCTCAATACCTTATCAATCTCTTATCTTATTCGTTGTGGTGTTTTATACAGCCCATTTACTCACAGGAACCTTGTCCAAATAAAGTAGAAAAATATTCTTGAAATATTTGGTGGACCACAAGTACAGAATATTTGAGAGAAAATGTCATGTTGTGGCCACCTGGGTATATTTTTATACATCTTTTTTCCTTCTAAACTGACCGGTGTGGACTCTGTCTGTCTTCAGCAGCTG
Organism: Leopardus geoffroyi; assembly: GCF_018350155.1. Lineage (NCBI taxonomy): Eukaryota > Metazoa > Chordata > Mammalia > Carnivora > Felidae > Leopardus > Leopardus geoffroyi. The sequence continues at coordinate 117,079,537 of NC_059343.1, forward strand.
TTTGAAGACAATAAAACAGGTTAGACACCAGTAGATTCCTGTGCCATCAGACAACCTAGGGAATTGGTGGAGAAAGGCAAGTCTGAGTATGTGCTGAAAGGTATTCCCTAGAGGGTACATGGGAGTTTCAGGAAACAGACTGATCTTGACAGCCAGCTTCTCTCCTACAGAAATCATTCAAGGTGGGTTACTTAGAGAAGACAATAAGTTTTTATATAAGGAGGGATTTTATTTTAGGTCTTGGAGTAACTTGTTAGGAGAGTGAACTCTCATACACTTGTTAATTCACTGACAGAAGGAACTAATTACCCATACAAGCATTTGATTTAGGGACACAGCATGCAGGCTCCGTGCTGTCATCACAGAGCCCGATTCAGAGCTCGAACTCACAAACCGCGAGATTGTGACCCGAGCTGAAACCAAGAGTTGAATGCTCAACTGACTGAGCCACCCAGGCGCCCCATATTTTATTTATTTTAAACTTCAGCTTCTTTTCATGCTATTCGGAAGATTAATATGAATCATAAGGGCTTGATGTTGTAGCTGGGGTGAGGCTATGCAATAATAGATTACTTTGTCAAATCAATTAGAGAGTAATTAATGACTTATTGAGTGCATAAACATGCCAAGTTTTATTTAAAGCTTGGGGGGAGTGGTGGTATATGTGCGCACAATGAATTTCTATGGAGTATCTTCTCTGCTCTCCAGAAATCTAGAGGTCAAACTGTGCTATTAAAAAGAGGCTGATTAAAAATTCGCTCTTTCCTGGACTGTGCTGGCAATCTCATTGGTCTCCCAATCTACTTTCTCTTACACTCAGTCCAGTCCCAGAGAAACTGGAGGGATAAGCCTGTAACATAAATCGGATTATGACATTCCACTGTTTAAATCTCTTTCATGGCTTCAATTTTACTGTTGGATACATCCAAATTCTTCATTATGGAATGAAATGACTGTCATCTTTGGCACCTGTCATAGCTTCCTCTAACATAACCTCACATAACCAAAAGATAAACCACCCAGAGCTATTCCCAGAAAACAGCATAGACTTTTTAATTCCATGCTTTTGAACATTCTGTTATCATTGCCTGGAATGCCCCTGCCACACATTCCATGAAGTCTTGACTCTAGTTGTAACTGAGAGAAGCTCTCGGTCTACTGTGAAAGACAGACACCCAAAATAGTCTTCTGATTTCAGCAAAATGGCAGATAAAGAGAATTGAAAATACTCCTGTAATGAACACTTAGTAATGCCTAATTGGATACAACAAAACTCTTGTGGGTACATAGTTCAGATCATAGTTTCTGCTATCAGAAATGAAGTGAAAACCGAAAACCAGAGCAGGAAGTACATGAGTACATAGGGATAGAAATGATAGGGGGTTGTGAGTATCAATAACGTAAGGGTTGGGGTATTTAACATCTACCTGAGGACAGGAGATTAGCCCTTGGGCTTATACAGGAAAAATAATTTGAAGTAAAAAGCTGGTTTAAAGCTAGGACCCTTGAAGAGCTGAATTTTCAGCTAACTGATGAGTTATGGGAAAAAGAAACAAAACAAATTAAGATTCCCAACAGTGGAGGGATATGATGACAAAGAATTTTTGTCTCCATGTATCTGGGTAGAAAAATATCAAAATGTACCTCTTAATAATTCAAAACCCTAGGTCTGTACCACATGTGGATTTGGGTTAAAAGCTCTACACTCCACCTGTGTGATGCAAGAAACTCTAAGCCAAAAAATTAGCCTAAGATTGGGAGTGAGTTGCAATCCCTGGATTATGTCATTATCCCTGGATAATGACAAACATAAAACCATCCTGAGGGAACATGCCTCCAGACCAGTGACCCATAATTTCTTCATACAAAACTCTACAGAATATAACTCAACCCCAAATTTAAGAACACAGGAGGAAACAATTCATTGTGAGTGAGAATCGGCAGAAACAGCAAAATAGAGGCTTCCTAGGGGCACCTGGGTGGCTCAGTTAGTTAAGCATCTGACTTTGGCTCAGGTCATGATCTCATGGTTCATGAGTTCGAGCCCACATCAGGCTCTGTGCTGACAGCTCAGAGCCTGGAGCCTGCTTCAGATTCTGTCTCCCTCGCTCTTTGCCCCTCCCCCAATCACGGTCTGTCTCTCTGTGTCTCAAAATTGAATAAACTTTTTTTAAATAGAAGTTTCCTACTTTTCCCTCATTCCTCCATCTAGGCAGTAGATTTTATAATCTGAGAGACTATAAAATCGCTATATTTATTATAATTAAAGATCTGATTAGCATAAAAACCTTAAGAAATAACAAGATGCTATGAAAAAGAAAGAAATGAGTATATCCGGAAAATAACCAAATAGCACTTCCAGAAATAAATAATAGGACGTTCGAACCTAAAGTCACAATATATTGGGCACAGCTGTCTATAATCCATTTAGAACTGGTGAACTAGAATATAGATATTTAAAGATTACCTAGAGTTCATTCCAGAGAGATAAATAGAAAGTGTGAAAGAGCCACATATAAGTGAAAACATATGGTATCTATCTTTCTCTGACTTTCACTTAGCAGAATACCCTCTAGTGGATCTTGAGAGACTTAACAGAAGACCATGGGGGAGGGGAAGGGAAAAAAAAGTTACAAACAGAGAGGGAGGGAGGCAAATCATAAGAAACTCTTTTTTTTTAATTTTTTAAAAAAATTTTTTTATTTTTTAAATTTATTTATTTATTTTAATATATGAAATTTATTGTCAAATTGGTTTCCATGCAACACCCAGTGCTCAACCCAAAAGATGCCCTCTTCAATACCCATCACCTACCCTCCCCTCCCTCCCACCCCCCATCAACCCTCAGTTTGTTTGTTCTCAGTTCATAAGAGACTCTTGAATACAGAGAACAAACTGAGGGTTGATGGGGGGTGGGGGAGAGGGGAAAGTGGGTGATGGGCATTGAGGAGGGCACTTGTTGGGATGAGTACTAGGTGTTGTATAGAAGCCAATTTGACAATAAATTTTATTAAAAATAAATAAATAAATAAATAAAGCAAAATTTACAGTCTAACAACAACAAAAAAAGAAAATGTGAAAGAGATAACAAGAAGCATGGAAGATAGAATGAAACGGTTTGATATATATCTCGCAGAAGTTCCAGAAAGAGCAAATAGAATAGGGATGAGGCAATATGCAAATACTTTTCTAGAATTTATGAATATAAATTTTCAGACTCTGGATGTATAATGCATCACAAGAAGATAAATACAACTGAGACTACTTGTAGACATAAAATAGTGAAACTGTAGACCAATAACAGGGAAACATCTTAAGAGCAACCAGAGGAGGGATGATTATGTACAAAGTAATGGCAGACCATTAGATGGGCCAGGGCTTCTCAAAAACAGCAATAGAAGCCAGAAGACAATGAAATCATCACCACAGATAATAGAAGAAAGTAATTGTCAATCCAGCATTCTCTAACTAGCAAATTTGTAATGTAAACCTGAACATACTTTCAAAGAAATAAAGAATGAGTGTTCACCAATCATAGACACTCGCTGAAATAACTATTAACAGAACTACTTCATAGTATAGAAATTGAATGCAGGCAGAGTGAGATATAAGGAGCAATGGTGAAAAAGAAAGTGATAAGTATGTGGGTAATCCAAGCATGGACTATATAAAATAATAATTGTGGCTAATTTCAGAGGGGGTACAAAGCCAAAGGGAATTAAAATACCAGACATCTAAGAATGAAAGAAAATGATCTCTGTAAAAGTGTTCTATGGTTTTTGAATTGTCCAAAAGGAGGGTAGAGATACTGCTGAAATTTACAGTTTAAGTCATTTATTTAAGTTGTTAAGGCTGGGGTTCCTGGCTGGTTCAGTCCGTTAAGTGTCAGACTCTTGATTTTAGCTCAGGTCATGATCTTGTGGTTCATGGGTTTGACCCCACTGACAGTGCAGAACCTGCTTGGGATATTCTTTCTCTCTCTCTCTCTCTCTCTCTCTCTCTCTCTCCTCTTCCTGTGCTCAGGCACACACACTCTCTCTCAAAATTAATAAACTTAAAAAATAATAATATGTTAAGGCTAAAAACTAAAATAATAGAAATAAAATGTGTTGGGTGCCTGGGGGGCTCAGTTGGTTAAGTGTCCAACTCTTGATTTCGGCTCAGGTCATGATCTCATGGCACACTGTGCTGACAGTGTGGAGCCTACTTGGGATTCTCTTTCTCCCTCTCTCTCTCTGCCCTCTCCCACTCGTGTGTGTGTGTTCCCTCTCTCTCTCTCTCTCTCTCTGCCTCAAAATAAATAAATAAGCTTTAAAAAAGGAATCAAATGTGTTCTTTACATACAGTTGACCCTTAAACAATATGAGTTTGAATTGCAAAGGTCCACTTATACGTGGATTTTTTTTACAATACAGTACTGTAAACATATTTTCTCTTCTTTATGATATTCTTAATCAGATACTCTTTTATCTGGCTTACTGTGTTGTAATAACACAATATAATACATATAACATACAAGATATATGTTAACCAACTGTTTGTGTCATTGGTAAGGCTTTCAGTCAATAGTAGGCTATTAGTAGTTAAGGTTTTGGGGAATCATAAGTTATACACAGATTCTCCACTGCACAGGGGGTCGGCACTCCTAACCTCATGTTGCTCAAGGGTCACATGTACTAGTAGAAGGGGAAAAGGTAAACAAAGAAGACTGGATTAGTAAAGAGAATCAGGACAGGAGAGAGGTAAACTAAAGCAAAGAAAGAGTATAGAAAAGAAAAAAGTGCAAAAAATGATAGAAATAAATCCAAATATATCTATAATCACAATAAATATAAATGTTTGTAACTATTAGTTAAAATCAAGGTTCTTGTATTGCATATAGAAATATTTAGCCATATGTTGTTTATAGGAGATATGCCTAAAATGCAAAGACCTAGAAGAGTTAAGACAAAGAAATGGAAGAAAATATATCAGGATTCATAGCCATGGATATATCAATATTAAATGAAATCAGTTTTAAGATGAAATAAGTATTCTAAGGGTTAAGATAATGCTAGGAGGAGGAGCCAAGATGGCGGAACAGCATGGACGTTTTCTGTGTGTTTTGCGTCCATGAAATACAGCCAGACCAACACTACACCATCCTGCACACCTAGAAAACTGATCTGAGGGTTAACAAAACAATCTTCACAACGTGAACCACAGAATTCAGCAGGTATGTGGCACAGAGAGGTGAACTTGGGGAGAGAGAAGCCACAGAGGACGGAGCCACTTTTGCGTGCAGAGAGAGGATGGAGATGGTGGGGAGAATATGGGGAAAGCACCCCTCCCCAAAAGCAGCTGGAGAGAAAGTTGAAGGTTTGAAAAAGCCACAGAGACTGAACTTAAAAGGGAGAAAGGAGAAAGGAGAGGGTTTAAATTCCATTAAGACTATAAACAGGGGGAGCGCAGAGTCTGAAACTCCACAGCTCGATACCTGGCAGTGCTCTGTTGGGAAGGGCGAATCCCCAGGAGCAGCGTGAAGTCCGGGTTCTTCAGGCCACACGGGGAGAGGTGGTTCCCCTCCTGGGAGGACACCTGATAGAGGCTGTGTGAGCCCCACAAAAGCAAGGCCCCAGCGGGCCCGGGAGAAAAACCACATTCACTGGTGCTGGAACAAGGTCATTATAGGTGAAGCCTGGTGCCAGATGTGTGTTGTGATTTTCCATAATTCCTGAAATGTTGCCGCTACACGATCATGTGAACTCTTTCTGGGGTGGGCTGGCACTTGGCTGTAGTCTCTGGGCATCGACAGCAGCTCAGTCCCACAAACATTCCTGGGTGCGGCTGGCACCCTGCCATTGCTCGATGAGACCCTCTGCAGAGGGGCAGAATGGGTCAAAGCCGCAGTCCCTCAGAAGTAAGGGGCCGGGAAAAACAGCTGCATCTGAGACAAAACTTGGGAAGGAGGTGCTGCCTGGGGCTTGGTCATGGACTGTGTAAAAGTGGGGAGTGGATGCAAGCTGAAAACAAAGGATGGTGTGTGATTGCTGATCAGGGAGAACAGAGTTCCAATACTAGAGACAGGGTAGCTGGGTGACACCATTTTCACTGCTCCTGCACATGCACATACGCGCCTCCAAGTGCCACAACGATCCACCCCACTGGGCTAGCAGCGCCATCTAGTGGAGAACGAAGCCGTTACGCGAAGCCCTGCCCAACTGGGCCAAGCTCGCTTTTCAGGAACACAAATCTCTCCACCTGATTAGTTTATGGACCACTTTCTTACACCATACATAAAAATAAACTCAAAATGGATGAAAGACCTAAAGGTAAGACAAGGAACCCATCAAAATCCTCGAGGAGAAAGCAGACAAAAATGTCTTCTGATCTTGGCCACAGCAACTTCTTACTCAACACATCTCCTGAGGCAAGGGAAACAAAAGCAAAAATGAACCACTGGGACATCATAAAAATGAAAAGCTTCTGCACAGCTAAGGAAACAATCAGCAAAACTAAAAGGCAACCAACAGAATGGGAGAGGATATTTGCAAATGACGTATCAGATAAAGGGATAGTATCCAAAATCTATAAAGAACTTATCAAACTCAACACCCAAAAAAAAACAAATAATCCAGTGAAGAAATGGGCAAAAGACATGAATAGACACTTCTCCAAAGAAGACATCCAGATGGCCAATCGACACATGAAAAAATGCTCAATATCGCTCATCATCAAGAAAATAGAAATCAAAACCACAATGAGATACCATCTTACACCTGTCAGAATGGCTAACATTAACAACTCAGGCAACAACAGATGTCGGTGAGTAGGTGGAGAAAGAGGATCTCTTTTGCATTGCTGGTGGGAATGCAAGCTGCTGCAGCCACTCTGGAAAACAGTATGGAGGTTCCTCAAAAAATTAAAACTAGAACTACCCTACAACCCAGCAATTGCACTACTAGGTATTTATCCAAGGGATACAGGTATGGTGTTTCAAAGGGACACACGCACCCCCATGTTTATAGCAGCACTATCAGCAATAGCCAAAGTATGGAAAGAGCCAAATGTCCATCGATGAATGAATGGATAAAGATGTGGTGTATATATACAATGGAGTATTACTCGGCAATATAAAAGAAGGAAATCTTGCCATTCGCAACTACATGGATGGAACTAGAGGGTATTATGCTAAGAGAAATTAGTCAGAGAAAGACAAATATCATATGACTTCACTCATATGAGGACTTTAAGACGCAGAACAGATGAACATAAGAGGAGGGAAGCAAAAATAATATAAAAACAGGGAGGGGGACAAAACATAAGAGACTCTTAAATATGGAGAACAAACAGAGGTTTACTGGAGGGATTGTGGGAGGGGGGATGGGCTAAATGGGTAAGGACATTAAGGAATCTACTCCTGAAATCATTGTTGCACTATATGCTAACTAATTTGGATATAAATTTAAAAAAGCAAAAAATGAAAGATAATACTAAAAGATATACTAAAGTTATATTATTGGGCATTTATAGTCATATAACACACAGTGTCAAAACACACGACATGAAAAATATCAGAGCCAGAAAGAAAATCACAAATCCATGATCATAGTGAAAGATTTTAATACTTATTTCTCATAAATGAATGAAGCAAGCAGTAAAAGTATTAAGACTATAATACTTTGTACAGCAAAATTAGCAAGGTTAACCTGATGGACATATTTAGAATCTCACACCCAGCAATAATTTTTTTCAGAGCACAAATGGAACATTTAAACAAATAAAGTTTTATTGGTGATAACACGCAATATCTACCCTCTTAGATTTCAAGTATTCAGGAAAATATTGTTAAGTATATTTACATTGCTGTACATTAGCTCTCTAGAACTTATTCATCTTGCATCACTGAAACTTTGTACTCCTTGAGCAACATTTCACCATTTTCCACTCCACCCCAGCCCCTGGTAACCAGCACTCTACTACTCTCTGCTTTTATGAGTTTTGCTATTTTTATGTTTTTAATTTTTTAATATTTATTTTTGAGACAGAGAGAGAGAGCGAGTGAGCGACCAGGGGAGGGGCAAAGAGAGAGGGAGACAGAGAATTTGAAGTGGACTCCATGCTCAGCTGTCAGTACAGACCCCAAGGTGGGGCTCGAACTCAGGAATGGTAAAATCATGACCTGGGCCGAAGTTGGATGCTTACCCAAGTGAGCCACCCAGGTGCCCCTGAGTTTTGCTATTTTTAGATGCCACATACAAGTGAGATCATGCAGTATTGGATTATTTAGCTTAGCATAATGTTGTCCAAGTTCATCCATATAAAAAGAAAATGCAAGAAAGTAAGAAAAAGATGGAAAATGGTAATTATGTGAGCTACTAGGCATGTTATTTGTCTTGGCTATGTTGATGATTTCACAATGTATATCAAAACATCAAGCTGTATGCCTTGAATATATATAATTTTTATTTGTGAATTATACCTCAATAAAAGGTGCGAAATTATATTATATAAAAATAAATAAATAAACGAGACTAATATTAACCATGTTTTAGCCCAGGACAAAAATGTTAATAAATCCCAAACAATATGATATAGATCAGAAAGTATTTGTTTTGCTTGAGATGAAATAACAGAAATAAATAACTAAAAGATAACCAACTCCCAATTTATTAAAAAATATTAAAATATATCTCTAATAACTCATGCAAAAAAGACAATCGATAATAGAAGTCAAATCATATTTTAAACTTAATGGCAATGAAAATAGTTCATATCAAAAGTTGTGGGATGCAGCCAAAGCAGTGGTAAGAGGGAAATTTGTACTCATATGCATATGTCAGAAAAGAGTAAGGACTTCAAATGAGTGAGCAAAGTGTACAACATCAGAAATTATAAAACGAACAGCAAAATAAAACTAAAGAAAATAAAAAAGGAAGTAAATAAATATAAAAATGGAAATAAAGGAAAAAGAAATCAAGAAACAGAGAGGAGCAGCAAAAAGTTGTTTTTTATAAAAAGTCAAATATAGCGGATAAAACTCTGGAAATACAGATCAAAAAGAAAGACAAAAGGGCCAAGAAAACCACTATTAAGAGTGAAAATATGATCATAACTGAAAACAGAGCAGAAGATTCAAAAAGTATAAGGGACTACTATTAATAATTTACACGTAAACATGCATGAAATGGATGATTTCTTAGAAAAACAAGACTTCTCAAAAGTGTTTCACAAAACATTGAAAACCTGAATGAAAGTATAGACACTAAGGAAGCGGAATCAGTAGATTAAAATCTACCGCGGAAACAACACTAACACACACACACAACCCCATGTGCACACATCCCAGGCAGGCTTACTGTCAAGTTCTGTCAAACCTTTAAGGAGGAGATGATCCTGTTTTATAAAACTGTTTTTGATGCCCAGCCACAGTGAGATTGAAAACCCATTCCAGAAGGTTGCAATGTGCCATCACTAAGGTTGAGGACCACTGAGCTGGTCTCATGTCTTCATTTTGCAGCTGTGGAAAGTGGGACTTAGCCAGGTAAAGTGACTCTTTTAGATCACAGGGCCAGTTACGTGCCTCCAGCTGAAGTTGGTGTTTTTATTGGCACAGTAAGATTTCACGATAATCTCTCTTAGGTATTCTTCTTATTCAGAACTGCAAATCCTACATTTTTCATTCTTTCTTTTTCTTTCAAATGGGTTAGCAGTAGTAGAAAGTTACACTTCTGATGAGCCCATAATAGGAAGTAATATGTGATTACTGAATGCCATTTCACTGTAGAGCAGAATTGAGATTGAATTCTTCAGGAGTGAAAAGGAGCAGACAATAAACTTCTCACCTGAAATGGCTCAACATCAGGTTTTCACAACATAGTAAAATGAGAGAGAAGTACTTTATGCTCAATTTTTCTGTAAACCTGAAGATTCTCTAAAATAAAAAAGATTAAATTACAAAAGTGATAGACAATATCCTCTTTCCTCTTAAGTGAGACTTTTCTTTTGGGGTTTAAGCAAAGGACCATGAGTATCGAACCTCGAACTTTCTTGGCATTTAGTTCCCCACTCCTGCTCAGTATTAGAAGAGTGGATAGGGAGGGAGTATCTATCATATGCTAACTGGTTCAGAGAGTGTCCAATTAGATGGAAATATTTCAATAAATGTATCAGCCACAATTACAAGCATAATGAACAGCAGTCAAAGTATATTAGTAAGGATTATGATTCATTTTTGGAAAAGTTGATTTAGTTCCAGCTCAACTGGGTAGTTCAGATTGTATTCTGGTGGGTAATAGGCATGTCAGTTACATTGTGAATACTTCTACAATAGCCACAAATTATAATGAACACAGAGAGGCACAAAATCTAATGGAAGAGGATGTCCATTATGACAAAAATCAGATGGAAGGCTAACGTCCAAAACTGATATTTAAAAACATGAGAACCCCCCCACCCAAACATTTCTGTGTTAAGAACAATATGCCCAAGAAACTAACACAGCATGTTCAGAAGAAATACTCTGTTTAACTCACACAAATAGTGATAATAATAAACATCCATCGAATGTTTATTATCTGTGAGCTACTTTAATATACATTATGTTATTTAACACATAATGATTTTTCAAGTTTGGCAGTAGTAGCTACATTTTCCAAAAAGGGAGCTGTAGTAAAGAGGTCAGGTGGCTTAGTTAACATCATATGGGAGACCAGTGCTTTCATGGAAATCTGCCTGTTATTATTCCCAGTGTTCTTACCATTTCTCTGCCATTTTACCTTTTATAAGCTCTTCAAGGTTGGAGCCAAGAGATGCTCCTCAAGCAGTTTCACGACACCCCTGAGAGAGTTTGGGCAGGTGGGCCCCTCTTCTTTCTCTCTTCCTACTGTTCTCATTATACCCCAGGTCAAGAGAAAGCTATACCCACTTTCTTTCTGGCCAAAGAATAAACAACAAAAGCTTTTCTTAAAACTGGTTTGTTTGGTTTTTTTGCTCCTTTTAACAAAGGTATGACCAACTGGGATTTTCAAAACAAAACAGTTTTACTAAAACCAGAAAGAAAAATGAAAAAAAAAAAAAACCCTAAAGAATAGAAGTCAGCAGTCTTATCTCAAGTACAGTTTTCTGATCTGAATAGATCAGGATTTGGTGAGAAGGTCCACATGTAAAATAAGAATCTTGCTCAGAAAGTTCCCCCATTCATTCTGAAGGTCCTTTTTCATAGACCTTGAGTACACTGGGAGTGGGATGGTCATAATGTTGGTGGCCTAGCCCCAAATGCATAAGGTAACCCAATAGTTTTCCTGGTACGTAGCAGCAAAGGTCAGAAAGTACTGAAACTAAAAACCTCCTCCAATCACATGCACTTGGTCCTGTGGCTATCTCCTCACAAGTGCCTACAACTCCTTACTATGTTAGTAACTTTTTGCCTTCTACCATATCATCAAAAATGGATTTCCTTCTTCCTTATGGATGAATAAATAATACTCCATTGTACATTCTTGCCACATTTTCTTTATCCATTCATCCACTGATGGGCACTAAGGTTGTACGATACCACTAATATATGGGGCGCAGGGTATGGAAACAGGAGACATGTTGTTTAAGGATACAAATTTGCAACTAGTAGACAAGTAAGTCCTGGAGATCTAACACACAACATAGTGAATACAGACAACAATCCTGTATTATAATCATCAAATCTGCTAAGAGACTAGATCTTAATTATTCCCATCACCAAAAAGAAATGATAGTCACGTGCTGTGATAGAGGTGTTAGCTATCACTACAATGGCAGTCATATTACAATATATTAACGTATCAAATCAACAGTTGGTACACCTTAAATTTACACAATGTTATGTGCCAAATATATTTTAATAAAAAGAATTATAGCCTTCCACGAGATAATAAGGCAATGCATTTCCAAATCATTTGAATGCCTGAGCGCACGCCTTCATAAGAACCCTAGTGAAACACAGTGTTTCCTTAAATGCCTTTGTCCTCAGTTCTAGTTAAGTCACAAAGCTCCTTTTGCCATTGAGCTGCTCTAATGTGATAACAGGTCTCATCACAACAGAAGTAACACACGCAGGTTTTGTCTTGAAACTGTCTGTCAGAAATGGGCTTCCATACAGGGCTATTATGTTTTCAGAGGTAGGTAGTGGAATTGATTAATTAAAAGTTAACAGCAATGCAAACTTCAATGTGTATCCATCCTATTTTCTCTGAAAGCCTAGGGACCCGCTATTGGAAAGTTATGATTTATCATTGTCTGTAGTGGTTTCTTCCACAAGTCCGATAAGAGTTAGTGTTACTCTGAAAAATCATTATCAGCTTCTACTACTTGCATATTTTATCTCTTTGTTTATAATGAACTGCTCCTCTGAAGAATCACTCAAGGCAGTTGTTCACTGAAATGTGCATATCTAGTTTAATCTGTTATATGAACAAGTAGTGCTAAATTCTCAGCATTGCAATTTTGTCTTACTTTGCTCACAAAATGAGGCCAATTAACTTGAAGGTTTATTGGCCATTCTTTTTGGAATAGTGAGACTGGGCTTTTCAATACAGAGAAACTGAGTGCTTTCAGCTTTAATTTGATCATTTCTTCCTCTAAACTATGATTTTCTATTGTCTTTGAGGCCAAGCAAAATAGCAATTCTTCAATGAAAGGAGAAACCATATCTCACAGATTAGTCTAAACCCCAGAGTGTTATCTCTACTCTCTGCTATATCTCAGGCTCCTGTCGATCATTTCCAACAGTCACTACCAAGCTGCCAAAATAAATCTATCCAAAACTAGCAGAGAAAGTACCAGGTTTTCACTGGTGTGAAAACCTGTAAGTGTGGACACTAATATTCCCCTACCTCCACTCTGCCTCAGGACATCGTCTCTTAATGAAAAGTAATTGACATACAAATTTCTCATTTCAAATGAAAAAGTGTATAGATTGGGAGACCTTGTAAGACAGAGCAGAGAACAACTAGAGTACAAAAAAATGATCTCTGGTAAGGCACATTTAAAGCAATAAAATAATAAGTATTATTTTCATATTGCTCTCTTGTGGAGGAGACTGAGAGATGCAAAATATGATTTAAGGGAGCACTGAGAGAGAACTGTTGGCATAACTGTTGGCATAAGAGAACTGTTGCTTTGAGAGCACACTGGCATAACATAAAAGCTGTCTGAGAGAACTGCCATGGAGTTCAGCAACGTGGGTAAGCGGAGCGGGCAATCATATTGTGCAGGCAGAGCTATGTAAGTGACACAACCTCGAAGAACCAGGTCTGTATGGCAACTGCAGACACCGCTACCAGTGATAGAAAATAAAGCACTTAATTTTTTAAAATTTGTGTTTGATTTATTTTGAGCAAGAGAGAGAGCGAGAGAGAGGGAGGCAGACAGAGAAGAAGAGGGAGAGATTCTCAAGCAGGCTCCACACTGTCAGCACAGAGCACAATATGGGGCTTGAACTCACGAACAGTAAGATCATGACCTGAACCGAAATCAAGATGACTGAGCCACCCAGGCGCCCCTAGAATAAAGAATTTATTACAGGAATTATTTGATTGCGTGCTATCGTTGGAACTGGTGAACTGGTATCTGGTGTTTCTGAGGCTTGTGTTTGCCCTGAAGATAGGAGGGCAGGTAGTTAGGATGGAAAGATGCATGGAGAGTGGAGGGAAGAAAGGACAAACCAGAATCTACAAGGATAAGCCAGAAGCCATGTCGGTCTCCTGCCACCTCTCTGATGATGTAGATAAACGAAAAGAGTAGACGATATCTCTCAGCAGGAAGCTGAACACACACCTGGTCCAGAAGTCAGAGGAGCTGAAGCTGAAGGCCCAGCAGGAGCCAAAGGGGCTGGAAGCCCGACGCTGATACCCATGTCAGGAGGATGAGGAAGTACATCTGCGACAGTGTGCGAGGACTGCCACACTGCGTAACCATATGCTACGCTGACAGTAACTATGAGTGCTTCCGTATACATATATGAGAGGGAGAGGAGCATGATTTACATACCGTAAAATTCACCCTTGCAAAGTGTGCAGTTTAGGGGCAACTGGGTGGCTCAGTCAGTTGAGCATCCAACTTTGGCTGAGGTCATGATCTCATAGTTCCTGAGTTCGAGCCCCACGTCAGGCTCGCTGCTGTCAGCCTGTCAGCACACAGCCCGCTTCAGATCCTCTGTCCCCCTCTCCCTGTCCCTCCTTGCTTGCATGGTCTCATAAATATAAAAAAAAAAAAGTGTGCAGTTTAATGATTTCTGTTATATTCACAAGGTTGTGAAACCATTGCCACAATCAATTTTAAAACATTTTCACCCAAAAAGAGACCCCATATCCTTGATCAGTCACACCCATCCTTGCCATCCCCCCAGCACTAAGCGACCACTGATCTACTTTCTACATCTATGCATTTGCCTGTCTTGGACATTTCATGCAAATCTCTCCCTCTCCTTCTCTGTCTGCCTCCCTCTCTCTTGCTCTCTCTCTCTTGCTCAAAATAAATCAAATACAAATTTAAAAAACTTAAATGCTTTATTTTCTATCACTTGTAGCGGTGTCTGCAGTTGCCATACAGATCTGGTTCTTCGAGACTGTGTCACTTACATAGCTCTGCCTGCACGGTAATATTCCCTCCTATGGATACACCTCATTTTACTTGTCTAAACACTGGATGGACATTGGAGTTAATTCCATTTCTGGTGATTATAAATAACGCTTCCATGAAGAAGAGTATCTATATTTTTGTGTGGACATATGTTTTCATTTCTCATAGGCATATACCTAGGAATCGAGTTGCTGGATCAAAAGCCAGACTTTTCCAAAGCAGCTACATTGCTTTACAATTTCACCAGCAATAAATGAGGGTTCTAGTTTCTCCACATCCTCAGCAACACTTACTGTTTTTTTAATATATAGCTAATGATTAGCGATGTTGAGCTTGTCTTCATGTGCCTAGTGGCCAACTATATATCTTTTTTAGAGAAATGTCTATTCAAGTCCATTTTTTAACTGTGATTTTTGTCTTTCTGTGTTGAGTTGCAGAATTTCTTTATATATTCTGTATATCAGTCACTTATCTGATATGTGACTTGCAAATAATTTATCCCATTCTGTGGGTTGTCTACTCATTTTATTGACAGTGTCCTTTGAGATACAAAGTTTTTCATTTTTGTGAAATCCAAAATGCCTTTTTTTCCTTTTGTCATTTGTGTGTTTGGAGTATACAAGGTCGTGAAGATTTGCACTTAGGTTCTATCTTAAGAGTTTTATAGTTTTAGCTCTTATATTAAGGTTTTTGTTTCATTTGGAGTGAAACAATGAATTCAACCTCATTCTTTTGCATGTTACTGTCTTAGAGGAGATCACAGTTTTAAAGGCAACAAAGCAGCAAAATGGGACTCTGTGAACTTCAAGTTCTGTTCTTTTCCTGCCACTGATACGTGTGGTTCAATATTTGTCAATTAGATATACTTTACTTATAATACCAAGATCTTCTGTGTGTTTGATTTTATTGTTTTGTCTACTTGTATCTACCATGGCCTGATAGAGATGAATTAAAATCTGTACTACTCATATGTTTCTTTCTTTCTCATTTTATTACCTGTTATTTTTTTGTCTTATGAAAATTAATGCTATATTACTGGGCACACAGATTTTCACAACTGTTGGTCGTTTGTTAAAAATTTCACCCATCCCAAATTTCTTTTCTATTTTAATGTTTGTTGCCCTAAATTCAACATGCCTGATTTCAAAATTATAAACCTTGTTTTATTTTTGCTTGTATTTGCATACTTTAACTCTTTCCTTCACTTCATATCAGTGTTTTGGAGTCCCTTTATGTACATTGGATTTTGCAATATGGTCTTATCGGAAAGCTCTCATTTTTTAATAAGCGAATTTAGCTGATTTTATTTATTGAAATGGCAGGCATTTATGGACATAGCTTTGCCAAATTATTGTATGCTATGCTTTCTGTTTTTATTATCATTAATATATTTTCTTTGATTTTTTATTTCTTCTGATACTTTCAAAGGATTACATTTTTAATATAGTAGTTTTCCATTAATTATAAAGAACATGTTTAATCCTCTGCTCTTTGAGACAGCATTCGTTGCTGATCATGGACATTGGTGGAATTGATATATTTTCACTTTTTCCATCTCTATTCCTGAAATTTTAGTTATCTTACTTATCCAAGTATTTATCATTATCTTTTAGAACCTATGGATACACAAATCACTTTATCAAATTAGAATACTATGATTTGACCTCAGTCATTAAATATGAACTTGCTACTATAAAGAACATTAGCCATCTTACTCCAGTCCTGCCCTTCCTAACTTGCCTCTTTCTACATTATCAGGGTTTATGGAATTTGTATGTTTCATCTCTAATTATAATCTCCACATTTGTTTTACTTTTAGCCTTACATTTCAATGGATACACTACTTATTGTGTTTTTGCCAGATTTTGCACTCATCTCCTCATGAATGCAGCATGACCACTGTATTAGTTTTCTGCTGCTGCTGTAACAAATAACCACAGACTCAGTCGCTTGGACAACACAAATTGATTACCCTGCATTTCTGTAGGTCTAATGTCTGACAAGTTTCTCATTAGGCAGAAATCGGTGAGTCACCAGAGCATTCCTTTCTAAATGCTGTAAGTGAGAGTCATTGTACATCCAAGTCGTTGCAATTGTAGGGCTGAGGTTCTTGTTTCCTCATTGGCTGACAGATCGTACAGCTCTCTGCGTACCCTCAGTCCTAGTTCCCTTTCTCCAAAGAGAAACTTTTCTTCAAAGCCAGCAATGGTGGTTTGGAGTCCTCCTCATACTTTGAATCTCTCCCACTTACTCCTCTGCCTCCTTCTCCCAGCTTTAATAAAAGCTCATATGATTACACTGGTCTCACATACATTATCCAGGAGGATATCCCCATTTGGAGGTACCTCTAATTGCATCTGCAAAGTTCTTTTTCATGGGAAAGGTAACATATCCACAGGTTCCAGGGACTGGACATCTTTGGGTGGCAATAATTCTGCCTCCTACAATCATCACACCATTTTAAGGTTTTCTTTGTATCACAGAAGAGAGGCCAGAGGGAAGTTTCCCAGAATTCCTTGTCCTAAATGGTTCTGTATTAAAATTTGCCAATGAGAGGCACTTGCATGAGATTTAGAAGGTGGGAACACATCACTCTCTTATACTGTGCCAGCAGTTGTAGCCAGATGCATTGGCAGATGTGAGATTCATAGGAGCTTCCTAGTAAGCTCTTGAGAGACATCTGCTTCGCAGTGGCAGACAGAGATAGATACTGGGAGATTCCTCGAGATTC
This sequence comes from Leopardus geoffroyi, assembly GCF_018350155.1. Classification (NCBI taxonomy): domain Eukaryota; kingdom Metazoa; phylum Chordata; class Mammalia; order Carnivora; family Felidae; genus Leopardus; species Leopardus geoffroyi. The sequence goes on from NC_059343.1 coordinate 117,096,863, forward strand.
TTGAAAAATCACAATAGCTTCCCAGCACATGAATAATATCACTTATGATATAAAACAAACATCTTGCCTATACCTCGGCAAATTATCATACTCTTTTCTAAGTATGGGTCAGCTCCCAACATTTTACCCTTTGCATTTTCAGTATCGTGCAATTTCTTTAAGAGTTCCTTTAATGTGAGGGGTTTTGCCCATGTCACGTCTTCATGACATTTTTATCTTTCTCATTACAATCACTTTCCCATTTTATGCTTGGTGTTATTTTTTTGTTGCTTTGATATATGTACTTTTGTTAACTGGTTAAGTCCATCTTTCTATTATCCACTTTTGTAAAATGTCACATAGCCTTATCAATGGAAAGAAAGTATGCAACACAAATGCGGGCTTTGCTGTGTTTGAACTAATATCAAGCGCATAGTGACCAATCACTGACAGACCACGTTAGAAGTAATGTGATTGGTCATTTATCGTGATGCATACTTATTATATACATAGTCACGTGTGGGCTGAAGAGTTAGCAGCGAATCTACTACTTTATGCAATTAGTCAATTGATATACTGTGGCAACTGACATTTGAAGCATATTTCTGAGCAGTGATGTTAATCAACCAAATCATAGTCCATTAGTTTTTTTGGGGGGGGGGGGGGGGCTACCATAACAAAGTACCACAGATTTGTAGCTTAAATAAGAGAAATTTATTTTCTCACAGTTCTGGAGGCTAGAAGTCCAAGATCAAGGTGTTAGCAGGGTTGGTTCCTTCTGAGAGCCATGAGAAAAGGATCTGTTCCAGGCCTCTCTCCATGGCTTGTAGACGGCCATCTTCTCCATATCTTCACATCAACTTCCCTCTGTATGTGTCTGCAATCAAATTTTCTAGCCCTATTGGATTAAGGCCCACCCCAATGAACTCATTTCAACTTAATTTCCTCTCTAAACTCCCCATCTCCAAATAAGGTCATATTCTGAGATACTGGGGCTCAGGACTTCTACATATGAATTGGTGGTAATGGGGGTAGGCATTTCAGCCCATAAAACATGGTAACTGAAATTTGTGCATATATAAACTGTGCAAAAAGAGAGTGTCCTTTGTTTATCTGAATGGACCCTCAGAGATATAGCTAAATTTTGAATTTTAGCAGTATCTTAAAAAACGACTCATGGGAAATATGTTCCATTAGTTTTTCCCAAGTGCTAAAAACACTCTGTATCCTTATATTCAAACGTCAGATTTGTTAATGCTTAGAATTCTCGTGTCAGCTTTTCTTCTGTTAAGATCTTTGAAGACAGCGCTGCAGTCATTTCCCCCCTAAATTCAGGTATATTTATATAAATTAGGAGGCATAGATCTCAAGTGTTCAGTTGGATGAGCTTTAACAATTGTATAGAGCCATGTAACCACCACAGTTAAAATCTTAGAACCCTTTAATCGCCCTCAAAATTTCTCTGTGTCTCTTTGCAGTCAGTCTCCCTTGCACATCCAGCCCCAGGCAGCCTTTGTTCTGATTTCTATCACCACGGAGCAGTTGTGTCTGTTTCTGAATTCTATATAAATCGAACCACACAAGTATGGCTGGCTTCTTTGATTCAACATAATGCTTTGGGGATTCATCTTTGTGCTGTGTATATTGGTACTCTGCTGAGTGATATTGATTATAGGGATGTGCCACAATTTGTTTTATCTATTCTTCTGTTGATAGACATTTGGGTTGTTTCCAATGCTTTATGAGCATTCCAGTAGAAATCTTTGTGAATGTATATTTTTATTTTAGGACCAGATATACATTTAACTGTATAAGGAATTACCAAACAGTACAGTTCTCAAGAGCGGCTGTACCATTTTACATTCTAAACGGCAGTGTATAAGAATTGCAGTCATTTGACATTCTCAACATTGTTTGGAATTATCAGATTTTTTTAAAAAAAAAGTCATTCTAATGAATATAAAATAGTATCTAACTCTACTTCCCTTATACTAATGGTGTTAAGCACCTTTTAATGTACCTATTGACCACTCCTATGTTTTCTTTTGCAAATTAGTTTATTCAGGACTTCTGCCCATTTAAAAATTTTGAGTTTGCCTTTTGTTTTTAGTAAATAAATTTTGTTTTTTTGAAAGTTCCTTTACTTTGAGAGAAAGAGAAAGAGAGCAAGAGTGCATGAATAGGGGAGAGGGCAGACACAGAGAGGACAGAGAAAAATCCCAGGCAGGCTCTGTGCTGTCAGTGCAGAGCCAGATGCAGGACTTGAACGCATGAACCATGCGATCATGGCCTGAGCTGAAGTTGGCCATTTAACCAACTGTGCGACCCAGGTGCCCTGATAAACTTAGAAAAAAAAATTTTTTTTTAATTTTTACTTATTTTTGAGAGAGAGAAAGAGATTTTTTAAATGTTTACTTATTTTTGAGAGAGAGAGAGCTAGAGAGAGAGAGAGCAAGCAGTGGAGCGGCAGATAGAGAGGGGGACACAGAATCCGAAGCAGGCTCCAGGCTCTGAGCTGTCCGCACAGAGCCCGACGCAGGGCTAGAACTCATGAGCCGTGAGATCATGACCTGAGCCGAAGTCAGACACTTAACTGACTGAGCCACCCAGGCTCCCCTAAATTTTATTTTTTAGGGCAGTTTTGGTTTACAGAAAATTGAATGCAAAGTATAGTGTTTCGTATTCTCCCTCAACCATCACCTCACCAGTTCTTCTTGTCATTAACATCTTGCATTGGTGTGGTATATTTGTTACAACTGATGAGCCGACAGTGATATGTTATTATTAACTAAAGTCTGTAGTTTATAACAGGGTTCACTCTGTGTTGTACATCCTATGATTATTGACATGTATCCATTATTATATAATAAAGAATAGTTTCACTCCCTAAAAATCCTCCCTATTCATTCCTACCCCCACCCCACCCCTGGCAACCACTGATCTTTTCACTGTCTCCGTAGTCTTGCCTTTTCCAGAATGGCACACAGTTGGAATCCTACAGTATACAGCCTTTCCAGATTGGCTTCTTTTATTAGCAAGATGCATTAAAGTTCTATCATGTCTTCTCATGATTTGATAGCTCATTTCTTTTTATTGCTGAATAATATTACATTGTCTGGATGTACTACAGTTTATTTATCACTCATCTGCTGAAGGGCATCTTGGTTGCTTCCAACTTTTGGCAATTATGAATAAAACTACTATAAACATTGATGTGCCGACTTTTGTTTGCATATAAGTTTACACCTCATTTCAGTAAACACCAAGCAATGCAATTGCTGGATAGTATGGTAAGAATATGTTTAGCTTCATAAGAAACTGCCAGAATATCTCCTAAGGGTTGTCTTTTTATTGTGGATTTTTAGGCATTATTTACATACTTATATATTCCTGATACATATGTCCTATTATATATTCTAAAATATATTTACCTTTTATATATATTAGTCCTCAATGTGTGTGTGTGTGTGTGTATATATATATATATATATATATATATATATATATATATATATATATTCAGTGGCTTGTCTATTCATTTTTCCCTGATAATTTGAAATTTATTTATATTGGCTTCCAATTAAAAGCAAGCTTTGTAAAAATACACTTTTTATTTAAGTATAGTTGAAATACAAAATTATGTTACTTTCAGGTACACAACACAGTGACTCAACATGTACATACATTATGAAGTAATCACCAAAATAGGTCTAGTTACCATCTGTCACCATACAAAGTTATTATATTATTGGCTATATTCCCTATGCTGTGTTTTATGTCCCTACGAATTATTTATTTTACAAATGTAAGTTTGTACCTCTTAATTCCTGTTACCTACTTTGTCTATATATTCATCCTCCTCCCCTCTGGCAACCACCAGTTTTTTCTCCAACTTTATGACTCTATTACTGTTTTGTTTGTTTTGTTTTTCAGATTCCACATATAGGTGAAATCATATGGTGTTTGTCTTTTTCTGTCTGACTTATCTCACTTAGCATAATACACTGTAGGTCTATCCATGTTTTTGTAAATGACAAGATTTCATTATTTTTTAATGGTTGAGTGGTAATATTCCACTGTGTGTGTGTGTGTGTGTGTGTGTGTGTGTGTGTGTGAGATATCACATCTTTATCCATTCATCTATTATGGACACTTAGGTTGCTTTCATATATTGAATATTGTACCAAATAATTCAATGAACATAGAGGGTACATATATCTTTTCAAATTAGTGTTTTTGTTTTCTTTGGGTAAATATCCAGAAGTGGAATTGCTGGATTGTATGGTATTTCTGTTTTTAATTTTTTGAGTAACTTCCATACCATTTTCCACTGCACTAATTTATATTCCCACCAGAAGTACACAAAATTTCCCTTTCTCCATATCCTCACCAACACGTATTCCTTGTCTTTTTGATAGTAGACATTCTGACATGTGTGATACAATATCTCATCATAGGTTTTTCATTTGTTTTTTTTTTTTGACCGATTCATGTTAATTTAGATTTCTTGTCTCACTGTGGTTTTGATGTGCATTTTCCTGATGATGTCAAGCATCTTTTCGTGTGTCTGTTGGCCATCTGTATGTCTTCTTTGAAAAAATGTCTATGTAGGTCCTCTGACCATTTTTAATTGGGTTATTTTTGGTGTTGAGTTGTATGGGTTCTTTATATATTTTGTATATTAATCAGATACATCATTTGCAAATATCTTCTCCCATTCCGTAGGTTGTCTTTTGTTTTGTTGATGGTTTCTTTTGCGGTGCAAAAGCTTTTCAGCTTGAAATAGTCTTTTTGTTTCCTTCTGTTTTTGTTGCCTTTGCCCAAGGACACAGATCCAAAAAAAAAAAAATATTCTAAGGCCAATGTCCAATAGTTTACTGTCCACATTTTCTTTTAGGAATTTTATGATTTCAGGGCTAAATTTAGGTCTTTAAACCTTTTTGAGTTTATTTAATTTATTATTCTTTAATTTTTTTATTTTAGAGAAAGAGAGTGTGCGAGCAGGGGAAAGGGTCAGAGGGAAAGAGAGGGGGAATCTTAACCAGGCTCCATGCTCAGTGCAGAGTCAAACATGGGGCTCGATCACACAACCCTGGGTTCATGACCTGAGCAAAAATCAAGAGTCAGATGCTCAACAGACAAAGCCACCCATAAGCCCTGAATTTATTTTTATATGGTGTAAGAAAACGGCCTAGTTTCACTCTTTGCATGTAGCTGTCCTGTTTTACCAACACAATTTATTGAAAATACTGTCTTTTCCCCATTGTATATTCTTGCCTCCTTTGTTGTAGATCAATTGACCATATAAGCATGGGTTGATTTCTGGGCTACTTTCTCCCATTAATCTATGTGTCTGTTTTTGTACCAGTACCATACTGTTTTGATTACTATAGCTTTGTAGCATAGTTTGAAATCAGGAAGTCTGATATCTCCAGCTCTGCTATATTTGAAGATTGCTTTGGATATTTGGAGTCTTTTGTGGTTCCATATAAATTTTAGGATTATTTGTTCAAGTTTTGTGAAAAAGTCATTCAAATTTTGATAGGGATTGTATTGAATCTGTAGATTTGCTTTGGGTGGTATGGACATTTTAACATTATATATTCTTCCAATCCATGAGCATGGTATGTCTTTCCATGTATTTGTGTCATTTTCAATTTCTTTCATTACTGTCTTAACAATTTCAGAGTACAGATATTTCACATCCTTGGCTAAATTTATTCCTGGGGATTTTATTTTGTACGTAATTGTAAATGGGATTATTTTCTTAATTTCATTTTCTGATTGTTTGATATTTGTATATAAAAATGCAACACAGGACAGCTGAGGAAGATGGCAGCATAGGAGGGCGCTGGGCTCACCTCCTCTTGGTGATCACATAGATTCTACCCACACCTGCCTAAATAACCCAGAAAACCGCCAGAAGACTAGCAGAATGCCAAGTGTAGACAGGAGGCCCATGGAAGAGGATAGGAAGGGCAGAGAGGCGGTGCACGCTACATGGACTGGCAGGAGGGAGCCGGCGCGGTGGAGGGGCAGCCAGCCCGGCAAGGCAGAGCCCCCGAGTCTGGCCTGCAAAAGCGAAGGGGCCGGACTGCATGAGTTCTGACAGCCAGCAGGACTTAAAATCTCAAATGTTAAAAGTGAACAGCTCTGCTTTGGAGAGCGGGGAGGGTGAGAGAGCACCGGGAGGGAGAGTTGTTGAGCCCCAGAAGACAGAGCTCAGCCTGCGGGGAGGAGGGAACAAAGGCCCTGGCCAGTGCCATCTCCCTCTCCCATCCCCCAGCCGAAATTCCAAAGGAAACCAGTTCCCGTCGCGGAACTTACTTGCGCCAGGCAAACACCCAACGCTGTGCTTCTGTGGATCCATCCCTTTGACGGGTCTGCCCCCCTCCCAGTGCTGCAGGGCCCCTCTCGCATGGAACCACCGATGGCAAAGGGAGCTAAGCCTGCCCCTCCCGCACCTGTGCACCTTGTGGATCCACCCTGGGTAATACGCCAGATCCCATAGAAGCAGCAACACATGCCTGGCAGTGTGCAAGTAGCCCAGGCAGGGGCCACACCACTCCACAGTGAGTCCTGTCCCTGGGAGAGGGGAAGAGAAGGTACACACCAGTCTGACTGTGGCCCCAGCGGTGGGCTGGGGGCAGACATCAGGTCTGACTGTGCCCCGCCCACCAACACAAGTTACTCCAGAGGACACAGGGGAAGTGCCCTGCAGTTTGGTGCCACCCCAGGGACTACCCAAAATGACGAAACAGAGGAACTCTCCTCAAAAGAAACTCCAGGAAGTAGCGACAGCTAACGAAATGATCAAAAATAATTTAAGCAATATAACGGAACCAGAATTTAGAATAATAGTCATAAAATTAATCGCTGGGCTTGAAAAAAGTATAGAGGATAGCAGAGAACCTATTGTTACAGAGATCAAGGGACTAAGAAATAGTCATGGGGAGCTAAAAAATGCTATAAATGAGGTGCAAAATAAAATGGAGGCGGCCATAGCACGGGTTGAAGAAGCAGAGGAGAGAATAGGTGAATTAGAAGATAAAATTATGGAAAAAGAGGAAGCTGAGAAAAAGAGAGATAAAAAAAATCCAGGAGTATGAGGGGAGAATTAGAGAACTAAGTGATGCAATCAAACGGAACAATATCCGTATAATAGGAATTTCAGAAGAGGAAGAGAGAGAGAAAGGGGCTGAAGGTGGACTTGAACAAATCATAGCTGAGAACTTCCCTGATCTGGGGAAGGAAAAAGACACTGAAATCCAAGAGGCACAGAGAACTCCCTTCAGACGTAACCTGAATCGATCTTCTGCATGACATAGAGTGAAACTGGCAAATACAAGGATAAAGAGAAAATTCTGAAAGTAGCGAGGGATAAACATGCTCTAACTTATAAAGGGATACCCATAAGACTAGGGGCAGACCTGTCTGCTGAAACTTGGCAGGCCAGAAAGGAATGACAGGAAATCTTCAATGTGATGAACAGAAAAAATATGCAGCCAAGAATCCTTCATCCAGCAAGTCTGTCATTCAGAATAGAAGGAGAGATAAAGGTCTTCCCAAACAAACAAAAACTGAAGGAATTCATCACCACTAAACCAGCCCTACAACAGATCCTAAGAGATCTGTGAGTGAAATGTTGCAAGGACCACAAAGTACCAGAGACATCACTATAAGCATGAAACCTAGACATCACAATGACTCTAAACCCACAACTTTCTATAATAACACTGAATGTAAATGGACTAAATACTCCAACCAAAAGACATAGGGTATCAGAATGGATAAAAATACAAGACCCATCTATTTGCTGTCTACAAGAGACTCATTTTAGACCTGAGGACACCTTCAGATTGAAAGTGAGGGGATGGAGAACTATCTATCATGCTACTGGAACTCAAAAGAAAGCTGGAGTAGCCATGCTTGTATCAGACAAACTAGACTTTAAATTAAAGGTTGTAACAAGAGATGAAGAAGGGCATTATATAATAATTACAGGGTCTACCCATCAGGAAGAGCTAACAATTATAAATGTCTATGCTCCGAATATGGGAGCCCCCAAATATATAAAACAATCACAAACATAAGCAACCTCATTGATAAGAATGTGGTAATTTCAGGGGACTTTAATACCCCACTTACAACATGGATAGATCATCTAGACACAGGATCAATAAAGAAACAAGGGCCCTGAATGATACATTGGATCAGATGGACTTGACAGATATATTTAGAACTCTGTATCCCAAAGCAACAGAATATACTTTCTTCTCATCTACACATGGAACATTCTCCAAGATAGATCACATACTGGGTCACAAAACAGCCTTTCCTAAGTATAAAAGAACTTGAGCTCATACCATGCACACTTTCAGACCACAATGCTATGAAACTTAAAATCAACCCCAGGAAAAAGTCTGGAAAACCTCCAAAAGCATGGAGGTTAAAGAACATCCTATTAAAGAATGAATGGGTCAACCAGGCAATTAGAGAAGAAATTAAAAAATATATGGAAACAAATGAAGATGAAAATACAACAATCCAAACGCTTTGGGATGCAGCACAGGCAGTCCTGAGAGGAAAATACATTGCAATCCAGGCCTATCTCAAGAAACAAGAAAAATCCCAAATACAAAATCTAACGGCACACCTAAAGGAAATAGAAGCAGAACAGCAAGACACCCCAAACCCAGCAGAAGAAGAGAAATAATAATGATCAGAACAGAAATAAACAATATAGAATTTAAAAAACCTGTAGAGCAGACCAATGAAACCAAGAGTTGGTTTTTTGAAAGAATAAACAAAATTGATAAACCTCTAGCCAGGCTCCTCAAAAAGAAAAGGGAGAAGACCAATAGATAAAATCATGAATGAAAATGGAATTATTACAACCAATCCCTCAGAAATATAAGCAATTATCAGGGAATACTATGAAAACTTACATGCCAACAAACTGGACAACCTGGAAGAAATGGACAAATTCCTAAGCACCCACACACTTCCAAAACTCAAACAGGAAGAAATAGAAAAATTGAACAGACCCATAACCAGTGAAGAATTTGAATCAGTTATCAAAAATCTCCCAACAAATAAGAGTCCAGGACCAAATGGCTTCCCAGGGGAATTCTACCAGACATTTAAAGCAGAGATAATACCTATCCTTCTCAAGCTTTTCCAAAAAATTGAAAGGGAAGGAAAACTTCCAGACTCATTCTATGAAGCCAGCATTACTTTGATTCCTAAAACAGACAGAGACCCAGCAAAAAAAGAGACCTACAGGCCAGTATCCCTGATGAATATGGATGCAAAAATTCTCAATAAGATACTAGCAAAGCGAATTCAACAGCATATAAAAAGAACTATTCACCATGATCAAGTGGGATTCATTCCTGGGCTGCAGGGCTGGATCAACATTTGCAAATCAATCAGTGTGATACATCACATTAATAAAAGAAAAGAACCATATGATCCTGTCAATCGATGCAGAAAAAGCATTTGACAAAATTCAGCATCCTTTCTTAATAAAAACCCTCGAGAAAATTGGGATGTAAGGAACATACTTAAACATCATAAAAGCCATTTATGAAAATCCCACAGCTAATATCATCCTCAGTGGGGAAAAACTGAGAGCTTCCCCCTGAGATCAGGAACACAACAGGGATGTCCACTCTCACTGCTGTTGTTTAACATAGTGTTGGAAGTTCTGGCATCAGCAATCAGACAACAAAAGGAACTCAGAGGTATCAAAATTGGCAAAGATGAAGTCAAGCTTTTACTTTTTGCAGATGACATGGATATTATATGTGGAAAACCCGATAGACTCCACCAAAAGTCTGCTAGAACTGATACATGAATTCAGCAAAGTCGCAGGATACAAAATCAATGTACAGAAATCAGTTGCATTCTTATACACTAATAATGAAGCAACAGAAAGACAAATAAAGAAACTGATCCCATTCACAACTGCACCAAGAAGCATCAAATACCTAGGAATAAACCTAACCAAAGATGTAAAAGATCTGTATGCTGAAAACTATAGAAAGCTTATGAAGGAAATTGAAGAAAATATAAAGAAATGGAAAAACATTCCATGCTCATGGAATGGAAGAATAAATATTATTAAAATGTCAATACTACCCAAAGCTATCTACACATTCAATGCAATCCCAATCAAAATTGCACCAGCATTCTTCTCGAAGCTAAAACAAGCAATCCTAAAATTTGTGTGGAACCACAAAAGGCCCCGAATAGCCAAAGTAATTTTGAAGAAGAAGACCAAAGCAGGAGGCATCACAATCCCAGACTTTAGCCTCTACTACAAAGCTGTCATCATCAAGACAGCATGGTAGTGGCACAAAAACAGACACATAGACCAATGGAATAGAATAGAAACCCCAGAACTAGACCCACAAAAGTATGGCCAACTAATCTTTGACAAAGCAGGAAAGAATATCCAATGAAAAAAAGACAGTCTCTTTAACAAATGGTGCTGGGAGAACTGGACAGTAACATGCAGAAGAATGAAACTAGACCACTTTCCAATGCCATTCACAAAAATAAACTCAAAGTGGATGAAGGACCTGAATATGAGACAGGAAACCATCAAAACCCTAGAGGAGAAAGCAGGAAAAAACCTCTCTGACCTCAGCTGCAGCAATTTCTTACTTGACACATCTCTAAAGGCAAGGGAATTAAAAGCAAAAAATGAACTATTGGGACCTCATCAAGATCAAAAGCTTCTGCACTGCAAAGGAAACAATCAACAAAACTAAAAGGCAACCAACAGAATGGGAAAAGATATTTGCAAATGACGTATCAGACAAAGGGCTAGTATCCAAAATCTATAAAGAGCTCACCAAACTCCACACCCAAAAAACAAATAATGCAGTGAAGAAATAGGCAGAAAACATGAATAGACACTTCTCTAAAGAAGACATCCGGATGGCCAACAGGCATGTGAAAAGATGCTCAACATCACTCCTCATCAGGGAAATACAAATCAAAACCACACTCAGATATCACCTCACGCCAGTCAGAGTGGCTAAAATGAACAAATCAGGAGACTATAGATGCTGGCGGGGATGTGGAGAAATGGGAACCCTCTTGCACTGTTGGTGGGAATGCAAACTGGTGCAGCCATTCCAGAAAACAGTGTGGAAGTTCCTCAAAAAATTAAAAACAGATCTACCCTATGACCCAGCAATAGCACTGCTAGGAATTTACCCAAGGGATACAGGAGTACTGATGCATAGGGGCACTTGTACCCCAATGTTTATAGCAGCACTTTCAACAATAGCCAAATTATGGAAAGAGCCTAAATGTCCATCAACTGATGAACGGATAAAGAAATTGTGGTTTATATACACAATGGAATACTACATGGCAATGAGAAATAATGAAATATGGCTTTTGTAGCAACGTGGATGGAACTGGAGAGTGTTATGCTAAGTGAAATAAGTCATACAGAGAAACACAGATACCATATGCTTTCATTCCTATGTGGATCCTGAGAAACTTAACAGAAGACCATGGGGGAGGGGAAGAAAAAGAAAAGGTTAGAGAGGGAGGGAGCCAAAACCTAGGAGACTCTTTAAAACTGAGAACACACTGAGGGTTGATGGGGGGTGCGAGGGAGGGGAGGGTGGGTGAGGGGTATTGAGGAGGGCACCTGTTGGGCCGAGCGCTGGGTGTTGTATGGAAACCAATTTGACAATAAATTTCATATTAAAAAATAAATAAAATAAAATTCCTCTATGTTCCAAATTAAAAAAATGCAACGTATACCTGATTATTAATTTTGTATCCTGCAACTTTACTGAATTCATTTATTAGTTCTAATAGTTATTTTGTGGTGTCTTCAGTTGTCTGTCTTTCTTTCTTTCTTTTCTTTCTTTCTTTCTTTCTCTTTCTTTCCTTTTCTTTCTTTCCTTTCTTTCTTCTTTCTTTCTTTCTTTCTTTCTTCCTTTCTTTCTTTCTTTCCTTCTTTCTTTCTTTCTTTCAAGAGGCATGAGGGGCACAGAGTCAGGGAAAGAGACAAACCCAAGCATAGTCTGCACTGTCAGCACAGAGCCTGACATGGGGCTCAAACCCATGAACCATGGGATCATGACCTGAGGTGAAATCAATGGTCAGACGCTTAACCAACTGTGCTACTGAGGCACCCTCTGCCTTTTAAAGAAAAATTTAAATATTTATTTTTGAGAGAGAGAGAGAGAGAGAGCAGAGTGTGCACACACAAGTGGGGGAGGGCCAGCAAAAGGGGGGCAGAGGGTCCAAAGCGGGCTCCCCACTGACAGCAGAGAGTCTGATGTTGGGCTCAAACTCATGAACTGTGGAATCATGACCTGAGCTAAAATCAAGAGTCAGGTGAGTGACTGAGCCACGCAGAGGCTCCCAGTTTTCTATATACAGTATATCATCTGTAAACAGTGACAGTTTTAGTTCTTCCTCACCAGTTTGGATGTCATTTATTTATTATTCTTGTTTGATTGCTATCATTAGGACTTCCAGTACTATGTTGAATAAAAGTGGAAAGTGGGCATCCTTGTCTGGTTCTTGATCTTAGAAAAAAAGCTTTCAGCTTTTCACCATTGAGTATGAAGTTAGCTGGGTTTTGTCATATACAGCCTTTATTATGTTGAAGTATGTACCCTCTATACCCACTTTGTTGAGAATTTTTATCATGAATGGATCTTGAATATTGTCAAATGCTTTTTCTGCATCTATTGAGGTGATATTATTTTTATCCCTCATTTTGTTAATGTGGGGTATCACATTCATTGATTGTGGATATTGAACCATCCTTACATCCCTGGAATAAGTCCCATTTGATTGTGATGCATGATTATTTTAATGTATTGTTGAATTCAGTTTTCTAATATTCTGTTGAGTGTTTCTGCATCCATATTCATGATGGATATTGGCCTGTAAGTTTTGTAGTGTCTTTGTCTGGTTTGGGTGTCAAGGTAATGCTAGCCTCATAGAATTAATTTGGAAGCATTCCTTCCTTTTCAATTTTTGGAATAGTTTGAAAAGGACAGGTATTAACTCTTCTTTAAAAGTTTGGTAGAATTCACCTGTGAAGCTGTCTGGTCCTGGGCTTTTTATGCTGGGAGATTTAGGATTACTGATTCAATTTTTTTGCTGGTTATTGTTCAAGTTTTCTATTTCTTCCAGTTTCAGTTTTGGTAGTTTACATGTTTCTAGGAATTTATCCATTTCTTCTAGCTTGCCCAATTTGTTGGCATATAATTTTTCTTTTTTTTTTTTTTTAATTTTTTTTTTCCAACGTTTATTTATTTTTGGGACAGAGAGAGACAGAGCATGAATGGGGGAGGGGCAGAGAGAGAGGGAGACACAGAATCGGAAACAGGCTCCAGGCTTTGAGCCATCAGCCCAGAGCCCGACGCGGGGCTTGAATTCACGGACCGCGAGATCGTGACCTGGCTGAAGTCGGACGCTTAACTGACTGCACCACCCAGGCACCCCTAATTTTTCATAATAGTTTCTTACCATCTTTTGTATTTCTGTGGTGTCATTTGTAATTTCTCCTCTTTCATTTCTGATTTTATTTACTTGGTCCCTCTCTTTTACTGGTGAGTCTGGCTAGCCGTCTATCAATTTTATCTTTTCAAGGAATCAGCTCTTAGTTTCATTATTTTTTTCCCATTTTTAAAGTCTCTATTTCATTTATTTCTGCTCTGATCTTTATTGTTTATTTTCCTCTACTAACTTTAGGTTTTGTTTGCTTTTCACTAGTTCCTGTAGGTATAACGTTAGATTCTTTGAGATTCTTCTTGTTTCTTGAGGTAGGCCTGTATCACTATAAAATGCCCTCTCAGAACTGCTTTTGCTGTGTCCCAAAGGTTTTGGAATATTATGTTTCCATTTTAATTTGTCTCAAGGTATTTTATAATTTCCTCCATAATGGCTTCATTGACTCACTGGTTGTTTAGTAGTATATTGTTCAGTCTTCACATGTGTGTTTTTTCCAGTTTCTTTTTCCTTGTAATTGATTTCAAGTTTCAAACTGTTGTGGTCAGAAAAGATGCCTTTTTTTTTCATTGTTTTCTGATTATTTTTGTAGTTCTTCTCTGTTTCTTTCATCTTTTCTCACTCTTTCCTTTTGATTTGATGATTTCCCTTGGTGTTATGTTTGGATTCATTTCTCTTTATTTTTTGTGTATCTATTATAGGCTTTTGGTTTGTGGTTACTGTGATGTTCATATACAATACCTGATGTACACAGCAGCCCATTGTAAGTTGATAGTCTCTTAAGTTCTAACACCTTACTCATTTTCTTAACAGCATCTTTTGATGAGCAATATATTTTTCATTTTTATGAAACCAATTTCTAAGTTTTTTTTTATTGATAGAAGCTTCATTTATAGTTTTAGCTTCTACTTTTATTTGGTCTATCTCAAGTTAATGGTTATACATGAAATGAGGTAAGATTTGAAGCTCACCTTTCTTTCCACATGCCTATATAGTTGTTCTAGAAGTAAAAAATCTATAATCTATAATATCAATTTGCATTCCTAACTGTGATATCTTTATTTCTGAAAACCATTCTCCACTAAAGGTAATGAGGGTTCTTTAGAGAAATGGCTGATTCCAGAGCTGGGGCAGGAAAAGGACAAGATGAGCCAAGAATATCTTACTGTCCCAGAAAGAAAGTGCTTAAAGAATATGGTAAACATATTCAGAGGACATAGGAGCCAGCCTAAAAGGATTCCCACTTCAAATCTGGGAAATTTTAATATCAGCATGAATAAAGATAGTAACGGATTATAATCTATTGTACAAAATAAGAATTCAAGGGTCAATGCTGATAAAAATAAACATGAATAAAAGAAGACAGAAAACTCTCTTTTAGAGTAGAACGTAAACTAATATTAAATATTTCTTAATGAGTACAAAATTATCTTAACTTTGGAGTGGGGAAACCTGGCAGAAGTTCCCTTAACCCACTGATAAAATACTACCACTGGTGATGGAACACAAGAACATCATGTGCTTTCTGATATGGTGCACTGAAAAAAACCCAGTGACATGTCTGGGGTATTCCTGCCAAAAATGCATAATATAAATCTAATAATGGAGAGATATCAGCAATTGAGGGACACTTTGTAAAGTTACTAAAAAGCCTGTACTGTTCAAAACTATCAAGGTCATGTCAAAGAAGGACAGAAGAACTCTTCCAGGCTGAAGAAGATTGAAGAGGCATGATAGCTAAATGTAATACATGATCCAGGAGTGGATGGTAGACCTAAAAATGACCTTTTGGTGACAACTGGGAAAAATCTTCATGATTTCAGTGGACTCAAAAGTACCATTATGTTGGGGTTCCTAGGTGGCTGAGTAGGTTAAGCGTCTGGCTGTTGATCTCAGCTCAGGTCATAATCTCTCATGCTTTGTGGGATCGATCCCTGCATTGGGCTCTGTGCTGACAGTGCAGAACCTACTTGGAATTCTTTCTCCCTTTCTCTGCCCCTCCCCTGTTCTCTCTCTCAAAATAAATAAACATTAAAATTGAAAAAAAATTTAAAAGTATATCAATATTAATCTCCTTGATTTCGATAGTTAGACTGTGGTTTTGTAGGACAGTGTACTTGCTTACAGTAAATGCATGCTGTAATAATAAGTGGAAATGAGTTTTCCTGTTTGCAAGTTTCAAATGGTTTAGGAAAAAAGATCGCACACACATACACACAAAAATACTGACTATGAGAGAAAGATATGCCAAATACGGTAAAACGTTAACAATTGGTTCACCTAGGGGAAGCATATGTAGGAATTAATAAAAATCTTACAAGTCTTTTATACATTTGAAATGATTTCAAAGCAAGTTTTAAAAGAAAGGAAATTAAGAATTAGTGTATGAAAAGCATTTTACACTTTAAAGCTTACTTTCATATTTATTTTCTCATTTGAGACTCACACCAACTTTGTGAGGGGACATTTTTATTCACTTTTTACAAATAAGGAAATTGGGTTTCAGAGATGCTCAATGGCTTATCTGTAATAGAACATGTCAGATGTAGGACCTGGACCAGGTATTCCCTCCCCAATCTACTTTATTTTTATAATTCCATGCTGCCTTTAAAGATAGTATCTTAGGTTTGCCTTATGCAAGTTACTCCTTTAGAACTAGAACTTCAGCTCCTCATTTATAATTGGTTTTCATTAGCGGGCCACTCTGTAGGTCCTTCTCTCATTTAACAACAAAATAGCCCTTAGAATGAGCAACTAGCACTGTCCTCTCCAACTCTGAACTTCTGGGATTCCATCTCCATTTTGCACCAACCCTGGGGCACTTGCAGGAAACAGTATGACAGTTGAGAAAGGTACTGGGATTACTCTTTTTTTAAAAAAAGTTTATTTATTTTTGAAAGAGAGAGTGTGTGAGAGAGAGTGGGGAAGGGGCAGAGAGGCAGGGAGAGAAAGCATCCCAAGCAGGCCTCGCCCTGCCAGCACAGAGGCTGACACAGGGCTCGAACTCATGAACCTTGAGATCATGACCCGAGCAGAGATCAAGAGTCAGATGCTTAACTGACTGAGCCACCCAGGCGCCCCTGGGATCACTCTTATACAGCGCACACTTCCTCTTAACTAGGGAGGGTTTTTACGGAAAGAATCCAGTTTCCAAATCGAGAGAACCAGACACTGGGTGCACAGGAGCCCAGGGAGCTGATGGCAGCTAGCAGGAAAGCCTAGGGAAGCCGAGAGGAGAGGATGCTGGAACTCAGCTGAGGGCCGACCAGAGGTGCTCCTAGGGCTAAGGAAAACCCTGTTTCCTTCTCTCAGATGCCCTGGGCCTGCTGGCCTCTCCCAGGAGGACAATATGGTGGCAAGGTGATGAAGGAAGGTTTCTGGAAGTACAGTCGCCTCTTTACTCCGACAGAGCGTTATATATCCACAACCCAGATGGAGCATGAAGTCTCCCAAGACCGAGAGAGAAAATAGAAAGTGCTATACAATGGCCTTCAGAATGCTAGGCTAGACACTTCTTTTCCCTAAAAAAGCATGTCTTATCATTACAAGAGCAGCATGTTTTGAACTGGCAGAAAGCACGACTACCATGAAATCGTATTTTATTCCTCCAACTACTTTTTTTCAAGAGTAAACATTTTTTAATTTAAATTTTATAGCGAAATTTATAGATCCTAGAAGTAAGTAAGAGAGGTGAACAAACTACATATTGAATTTAAAATACAGGTAATATAGTCACTGTAAGACTAATAAATCACAATTCTCCAGGGAAAAATAACATGCAATCTGTGTATAGCACTTTGTAGTTTGCCAAATACTTTTATATTTTAGCATTTGATCTTCACTGCAGTCTTGTGATTTAGATCCTATTATTATACACATTTGTTAAAAAGGAGACTGAGCTCAGAAGAATTCAGTGACTCGCTCAAGCCACACAGTAAACAGGAGTTTGACGATTTGAACCCAAATTTCACAAATTCTTTTCTTTCCCTGATGCTGCCCTGAAATGTGCTTCACGGCATTTACGTAGCATGCATATGCCTTAGAGAAAATATTGCCAGTTTCGATTTTATTTTTGTCATACTGTGACCCTGCCAGTTCTCATGACAAGTAGCATCGCTGGTGGCAGAGGGCAGCAACAGGCATACGTCCACTTGGGTACAGCCACTCACACAATGACACAGATGTGCGGTCTCCTTAGAGCTCCCCACTAGAGCGGAATAGTTTGGACTTCTCTCAATCATACATACAGCAATTTAAACTATGGAGATGCCTAACTATATGGACAGGTCAAGGCCATCGGAATAACATTTGTATTCCTTATATTTGCCAAGAATAAAGGGCATACCACGCTATGCGAGGCCACACGGGGATGCACTGGGTTTTAGTCAGTAGGCAGAAGGGAGTAAGGGGAAGATACAGGACAGAGCTCTTATTGGAGTTCCCACCAGAAAGGCTAGGCAATGCAGGGTAAAGAGTTTAGGATTCACGAGTTTAAATGATCCCAGAAGGCTTTGGGGCAGAGGGACTGTCTCTAGTTGTGTAGGGCCTGGCTCTGGGTCGATTCAAGACAGTGCAAATACTGCTTGGTGTGTGAGACTGAGAAAAGGAGACGGTTTCAGGGTAAAGGCTCTGGATCTCAGGGAAGGTGTAAACAACTCTGGCTGCGAGTCTGGCCCTGTAATTGATTGATACAAAGTGGACCTATACAGAATGTAACAAAAAGAGAATAGGACTGCAGACACACTGTATCATGTCAGTGCTTTTGCATGGGGTGCATGCTTTTATGTGTAGCATCTCCCGTTTCTCCAGGTTCAGTCTCTACTGTCATGCAACAAACTACCCCAAACCTTTGTGGTTGAAAGCCACTGCCCTTTTATTTGTTCATGGTTCTGTAGATTGGGAACTCATGTAGTTTTGGAATTCAGGATAGTGTTTTGGCTCTAAGCGGTCCGCTGGAGTCGTTCACTCAGCTGCATTCAGGTTGAAACATCCAGGGGGTGGGGGGTGCTTCATTCTCATGTGTGTCTGCAGCCTTGCTCCATGGGGCTAGCTTGAGCTTCCTCACAGCACAGTGTTCTCAGGGTAGTTAGACTTCCTTTTTAAATTTTAAGTGTTTTTATTTATTTTTGAGAGAGAGCATGAGCAAGGGAGGGGCAGAGAGACAGGCAGACAAAGGATCTGAAGCAGGCTCTGCGCTGACAGCAGCAAACCTGATTCAGGGCTCGAACTCATGGGATGTGAGATCATGACCTGAGCCAAAGTGAGCCGCTCAATCAACTGAGCCACCCAGGTGTCCCAGGGTGGTTAGACTTCTTACCTGGCCGCTGGCTCCTAGTAGGGAGCATTCTGAGTGGCAAAGGCAGAATCTTCAGGTCTTTAAGACCTTGCCTCCTTCTGTGCTGACAGCTCAGGGCCTGGAGCCTTTTTCAGATTCTGTGTCTCCCTCTCTCTCTCTGACCCTCCCCCGTTCATGCTCTGTCTCTCTCTGTCTCAAAAATAAATAAACGTTAAAAAAAAAAAAATTAAAAAAAAAAAAAAAGACCTTGCCTCCTAAGTTATAAGTTACTTCCATCCCATTTTTTTTTTTTTTTTGTCAAATCAAGTCACAAAGTCAGCCCAGATTAAAGGGGCAAAAAAACCCACAATTGTTTCTACCTCCTGATTACGCTAAGTGGCAAAGAATCTGTGATTATCTTCGATTCACTTCACGGATTCTGCCTCATGAAACATCTCTCTTAATTAAGTAACCAACCAATTTGAAAGAGAGGCCTATTCTACATTTAAAATAAAACAAGTAAACACAAATTGACAGGACACATGCCAATATCTATAACAACAAATGTATCAAAATGCTAGAAACAAACCAAAAGTGTAAGTTCTTGTCTGTTCCAGGTGACTCATTACATTAAAAGAATTAGGAATGAAAAAAAAATGAGAACAAAAATCTAGTGCAATATACTGAAGGAAATAAACTCTAGGTTATAGCAAAATAGAAACATATACATGGATAATGAAAATTACTTAGTAATAAGACATTAATTTATAGAAATCATCATTCAGTTATAGAAAACTGATCTTCCAGGGCACCTGGGGGGCTCAGTCAGTTAAGCGTCTGACATCGGCTCAGGCCATGATCTCACGGTTCGTGGGTCGGAGCCCCGCGTCGAGCTCTGGGCTGACAGCTCAGAGCCTGGAGCCTGCTTCCAATTCTGTGTCTCCCTCTCTCTGTATGCCTCCCCTGCTCGTGCTCTGTCTCTTTCTCCAAAAATAAATGAATGTTAAAAAAGGTATTTTAAATTTTTTTTTCAATGTTTATTTATTTTTGGGACAGAGAGAGACAGAGTATGAACGGGGGAGGGGCAGAGAGAGAGGGAGACACAGAATCGGAAACAGGCTCCAGGCTCTAAGCCATCAGCCCAGAGCCCGACGCGGGGCTCGAACTCACGGACCGCGAGATCGTGACCTGGCTGAAGTCGGACGCTTAACCGACTGCGCCACCCAGGCGCCCCTAAAAAAGGTATTTTAAATAAAAAAAAGAAATCTGATTTTCCACTTCCTTATCTTTGGGACTGTGAGTGTATTTGGTGCAATCCTCCTCCTGCATCGTCTGAGAAAATGAACAGAGCTGGGTGTCTTTAGCTCCAAAGCAGTAGTGTACCTGAGAAATTCGGGTGGAGTATTATGCGGTCATTAAGAAGACAGCTCTGTGTATCCTATCTGTGTCTACGGACATGTACGGACTGACATATGTTTATTAGCAGAACTATGTGTATTTGGATCCTGCAAACCCCATGGATGTATCTGGAAGGAGACAAACTGAATTTTGAATTTTCAAGTGAGATTTTGTAGGTAGCAGGTGAGGTACGAGGAATGTTTCCTTTTAATTTTAATACGTCAGTATTATTTAATTTTCTTAGCCATAAGAATACATTAATTTAGTACGTAAATAAACACGTAAAAATGTTTTAGGACACTTTGGTAAGCTGTACCTGCTCATTCCTCTCCCTAGGCTGGAGGTCTCCACAGCCCTCCTGATGTGGGTGCTGTAAAAAGTAGCCCAGAGTGTACCTGCTTAAGAAGGAGGAAAGGGACAGGTCTATAGGCAGGAGCCTGGATCTTAGTGGCATCCATTTGCCCCTCTTACAAATATCCCCTCCAAAGCTGCTTTGTGCACCTGGCTTCACAGTCAAGTGCCAGACTGGTTTGTCCGATCTGTACATACCCTTCTGGAGGCTAAAGAACCAAGGGACACATTCATGTTTGTTTCAAGGCAATTTTACAAGTCTGGCTGTAATTTTACAAGTTTATACCAGGGTAGGGTTTAAAGCTTCGAAGGTGGTGGAAGTGAGGAGCACCAGAGATCACTTCCTTGGCCTTGGGCCAATGCTCTTGCTAAACAGTGGGGGTGTGAACCACCCTCAGAACATTCCGAGCCAGAGCTGTCCTGATAAAGTTTCTGAGCCTGAGAAAAGACACACAGTGTACTTTGCCCCTGCCCCCGGCATCTTCGCATGGGTGAAAGGGAACATCCAAGGGTCACTTGAGAGAAGAAAGGGAGCAAGGAAGGCGATGTGCAGCCCTGAGCAAGACGAATGGGGAAGGAAGGGCTAGCAGGCCTTAGCATTGGTGGCAGAGCATCATGGGTACCCGCAAACTGGTTATCATGAACATTATGAGTCTATATGATGATTTTGGCTATGGATCCTACTCACCTCTTCCCAGCTGCTTCCCCCTTGGGTCACTGATGAACTGCCTGTCTCTCCTCCCTCCCTCCAAACTGGAAAGCACCTTCCAAAGTCACTGCTCAGCTCTGTGATCAGTTCTGGTCAGGGCATTTCTTGTTTCCTAGCAACACTAGCCCCCTCAGAGGTGCTACTAATGGCTTCTCCTTCTGTTCCTTCCAGACTCCCTCTGCCACAGGGTCATAAGGAAGAGGACTAGGGCAGCAGGGGCCTAATTATCTCTAGGTCCCCACCAGACCTGCCTCATTCACCGAGGCCCAGTGTGTAACAATTGTGCAGTGAGAGGGCGTGTGCACCAGAGTTACAGAAGCCGAGACTGTGGTGCTGTGCCACCAACGTATTGCTCTCCCGGGTCTCAGGCTCCTAGAGTGCCCATCCTTGTGCAAGGCCCTTGTTCCAGGGTGAGTGAGGCAGCTCATGTCAATCACCAGATATGGTGCCTGTCACACAATGTTTGCTAGTGGGAGTAGAATCCCGGGCATCTCTTCTTGTATTAGGGTCTGGACATGGAAAGTGGAGCCAGACACAACCGCCCAGCGGGTCCACCCTCTACCCTCAGCTGGGAATGGGCAGAATGGCCAGATACCTACCCCTCATATTTCCTGTCCCTTCAATCCCTTCATTCCAGTGCCCAGTAAACACTGTGAGAGGCTGAACACAAGGATGACTGAGAGAGGGTCTCTGCACGGCCCCTGGGGGCTTCTCATCTAGTGGAGGAGCCCATACCACAGGAGAGCCCAAGGCTCATATTGCCTCCTGTATGCTCTCCCCCCTGCACACCCTCCCAGTAGTGTTATGTGCCCCCCTCTTCCTACTTGGACTTGCCCTGTTTGTCTCCTCTCAGCCTCTCACTTCCACGGATGCCCATTCAATTCTATTGTAAAAATACAAAATAGGATGTTTAAAAAACCACTTTGCCATTTGTATTACATCAGTCATCATTTCACTGACTCATGACCAGAGATAGATCATTTTGGACAATTTAAAGAGTATTTTGAACACCTGGTGTAGCTACCACTTCTAATTTTTATCTCAACATCTGCACCCTGAGATTCTTTCACCCACCAAATATTTGTGGATCTTCTACTCCGGGCCACTTTTCTAGGCATTGGGGATAGAGCTGCTAACAAAGCAAAGTCTTTTTTTCACAGAGACTTACATTGTAAAGTGGAGGCAGACTGATGAACAAAGTGTTATATGGTACCATGGCCGCTAGTATGATAAATGCTACGTAGAGACCTGAAGCAGGGTAAGAGGTTAGACATTACTGACAAGAGAGTAGGGTGTTCTGATAGATGACGTGGCCAGGAAAAGTCTTCTCTGAAAACAGTGGGCGAAGGAGTCAGGCAGCTAACTGGGGAGAGAGCCTTGCAAGGCAGAAAAGATCGAAGATGCAAAGATCCTGAGGCCAGAGCTACGTGATGTGTACTGAGGATCAGCAAGAAGGACAATGTGATTAGAGCAGCGGATGGGAATAGGTGAGGGGGTGAGGCAGGGCTTTGTAGACCATGACCAAGAATTTGCTTTTTATTTTGAGTGAGAGGGGAAAACTGCTGGAGAATTTTGAGCAAGGGAATAAAAAGTTCTAACTTCTGTTCCAAAGGATTCTTGTGACTACTCTGTGGAGAAGTCCTCTGCCTTTCTCCGTGGGCACTGAGAAATACGGGCATATCCATATCCATATCCACGGAGGATCGATTCCAAGACCCCCTCCCCCCCCAGTAGATGCCTGAAACTGAGGACGGTATTGAATCCTATACAGACCAGGTTTTTTCCTATACATACATACCTGTGATAACGTTTAATTTATAAATTAGGCAGAGCAAGACATTAACAACTAATAGAATAAAACAGAATGTTTATATCACTTTACTATAATACAAGTTTCACAATATCTCTTAAAATATCTTCTTGTACTGTACTTACCCTAGTTGTGATGATGTGAGATGCTAAAATGCCTAGTGATGAGACGAAGTGAGGTGAATGACAGGCATGGTGATGCAGCATCTGGCTAGTCTTGATCTGAGGCTAGGTGGGAAGGAAGGTCATCCGCTTCCAGACCGAACCACCATTGACACAGGTGACTGAAACCACCGGAATGCGAAGCCATGGATAAGGGGGGACTCCTGTGTACGCTGTAGGAACAGAAGAGTGAGAGCTAAGCAATTGGTTGGAAGAAAGGAAGGCTGGATCAGGGTGCTAGTGGTAACAGTGACAAGAAGTGACTGAACTGGGGATATATTTTAAAAGCACAGCCAACATAATGTCAGCTCTAAGGTCCTGGACCCAACTTCGTTGTCAAGGGCTATTTAAATAATCAAACTCAAAGCAGAAAACCGAAAGCATTTAAAAACACAAGTCTTCATTGTTAAGCAACGAATAATATATGAATGATGGCCTGGGGAGACTAACATTAGGACACGAAATAGTCAAAGATAGGCAAGAGCCTGCAAATGGTTCTCGAAAGTTGATTTTGCAGAACTTTTTACAGTTCACTGTTTAAAAGAATATTTTTTTTTAAAAAAAAAGAAGGATGTAGGTATACATTATTTCCCAACTAAAGAGAAATCCCTGTTTGTTTTGTTTTAAAAGAGGAGCCCTAAGGGTCTTTCATAACTCCGAAACGATGTGTGACTCCCGCAGTGCGGCCCTTAGTGCTAATAGCTCACTGGGCGACTGAGATTTAAATAAGCAAGGAAGTGTGTTAACAAAACACGCAAATGGAATCTAGCGGCCACAGACCCGACAAGGAACGCTGCATTGGGTGAGTCGGCTGAGTTGCACGGTGATTAATCCTTTCAACTTGAGCGGGTTCGCTCTCTCTGAGAGATGGGTTGTGGAGCTCACTCGTTCCTGGCTAAAGCCGGGCCCATATCCGGGGTGCCACCGCGGTCCCCTGCCTTTACACGGGCGTACTTGGAAACCTACCGGGCCCGCCGCTCGGCGACCCCGGCCGCCCCTTCCCAGACCGAGTCCCAGAGGCTCGGCCCGCTCCCCCTGACCACGCCCCCACGCGGAGTCGGTGGCTTCCCTGACCACGCCCCCCGACCCGGGCCGCGCCGGCGCGCCGGCCGTCCCAGTGGCTCTGCGGGCGGAGCTTGCGCAGCCGCCGGACCCTTGCGCGCACCGCCCTCCGCCCCTGGCCTCCGTGCGCCTCCGCGGACACGCACTTCCTGCGAGGCCTCAGTGCGCACCTTAGCCGAACCGAGCCGAGCTCAACCTTGCACTTCCAAGTCATTCGCCATGGTGGACGAGCTGGTGCTACTGCTGCACGCGCTCCTGATGCGGCACCGCGCGCTGAGCATCGAGAACAGCCAGCTCATGGAACAGCTACGGCTGCTGGTGTGCGAGAGGGCCACCCTGCTGCGCCAGGTACGTCCGCCGAGCTGCCCGGTGCCCTTCCCCGAAACGTTTAGCGGCGAGAGCTCCCGGCTCCCCGAGTTTATCGTGCAGACGGCGTCTTACATGCTCGTCAACGAGAACCGATTCTGCAACGACGCCATGAAGGTGGCATTCCTAATCAGCCTGCTCACCGGGGAAGCCGAGGAGTGGGTGGTGCCCTACATTGAGATGGATAGCCCCATCCTAGGTGATTACCGGGCCTTCCTCGATGAGATGAAACAGTGTTTTGGCTGGGATGACGACGAAGAAGACGACGACGACGACGAAGAAGATGATTACTAGGCCGGGAGACCCTCGGGCCCAGGGGGGAGGGCCCTGCACGCCGCCATCCTCTCCCCCCCTCCCCCGCCCGGCCCGGAGCCGCCAAGCTCCGTTTCGCCCTCCGATCCCCTTCCCTACCCCTGCCCTCCGATTCTCCTCCTCACCGCCCCCCGTAGTGCTTGCCTTTGTTCCAGGAATTGTACCCCAGTTACCTGCCGCTGGGGCCTCGTTCTGAAGCGTGCCGCCACCCTCTCTGGCCAGCCCTAGGACCCTGCCCTGCTAATTTGGACTGTGTCCTGAGCCCCGGCTATAGGGCAGGCCCCTGTTACAAACTGGTGAGACTACGCACAGTCCTGCCGACTGCAAGGCCTCCATCTGCCCAGAGACCTACGCTGCCACTTCACCACCATCCACCACATTCCAGCGACAGACCACAGCCTTGAAAACAAGGACCGACCTAGAAGATGCCTGAGTTGGTCCTCGGACATTGATTCGGACAACTCACCAACCCCTGAAGGGGCCAGTCTTTGAACCTGGTTAGTTCCCTACCTACTCTCAGAGTCCTCCCCTGCCCCACCAGATTGCTGCAGGAGCCTAACGTGCCTGGCAGCCAAATTGTTGACATTTCTTTTCTCCTATGCACCAGTTTTGCACAGCTGTCCTTTTTCTTTCAAAACTGCAGCAGTCCCACAGATGTGTGCATTTGGACAAAAATGCCAAAAACAAAACAAACAAACAAAAACAGGCACTCAGCCCAGCTCCTCAATACCACCTGGAAAAAGCGTTTACGTTCTTTTCAATAAATATCAAGCACTACGAAAAAAGAAAGGAGTGTCTTTTAATGGTTAAGTGCTATCATTGGCCTCTCCCAGTCTCACTCTGACTCCCATTACTACCACCGAGATCAGGAAACCTAGTTCAATCCCAGTATTCACCACTGTCACCTCCAGGCTACAGAGGACAGCACCCACAGGGTTTTGTATAGGGCTTCTGGTACTCTCCCCGCCAAGGCATTTCTTAAAGCCCTGGCAAAGGGAATGAGTGTCCTCTGGGGCCTCCAGGGTGGCATGGGTAAGGGGTGGTTTGGCAGGTGGCACACTGTCCCAAACTGGAACACGTTTGAGAGTGAAAGGGGGCACTATTAGAATGGTACAATAGGCATAAATCCAGACATACAATGTTACTATCTTCCAGAGCCTTTAAGTTCTCTCAACACCACCAGGGAAATTCTGCCCCTTAATCCTTATTGCCTGTGGGGTGCTATTGAGTTCAGACTATGATTAACAAGGTAGCACATTGTTCTAAAGCCCCCTTTCAAGTGCTTGAGCTAACATTAAATCCTAAATCTAGGTGAGGGTGGTACGCATAGTAAATAGAGCATGATCGGAACATTTCATCACCCCAGGTGAACACTCTTAGAATCCCCACCCATACATGTGTCCCAGATTCCTACCTATAGAAATTGGCAAGATGCCTGACTGTCTCCTGAACGAGACCTCGTACTGCTCTCTGGGCTATGCTGGGACCTCTTTGTGGACCTGGAGGGCTCAGAGGCATTGAGGGAGTGGGGCGGGTGCTCATTAAACTCATTGAAATGTTAGAGAGGTTTGGTTGTGCGGTTTTGGGGGGTTACCTCTGCCAACCAGGAACATTGAAGAGGATGTGAGGGGTTCAGAATCCTCTGTATCTGCCCAAATGTACTCATTGTACCATGGCTGGAGCCAGCCCTACCTTAAGATCTCTAATTTACATAATAAACTTCCCTATTGCATAAGACCTTTTGAGGCTGGTTATGCTTTTATTTGTACTGGTAAACCGCACAGTGTGTGTTAAATGACATACTGGTTATCATACTGGTCTCCACACATGTATGGATTTGTTGAGATCACACCCATGAGGTATTTACACCTGTCCCTGCCACATGGTGAGCACTCACTAAACATGGGCTGTTAACTCCCAGACTCGGGATCGGAAGTCTAACTTTCAGAGCAGGTGTTTTGCTGTGAGTTTGGCTTTAGTAGGAAAACGTCAGGGGTGAACAGGTACAGAACAGGCTCAGCTCAGGGAGAGTAGAAATGAGAGAATGGTTGAGACCTCATTTACTCTGTGGGACTAAGAGGTGGCCAGCCAGTTTACTTGGTAAACAGGTAAAGTTGAGGGCAGGAGTGATTTCTCTGGCCCAGGAATGTTGTTTCTGGAGGGTAAGAATGCATGGATATGGCTTAGCAAAGGAGGTTGAAGCCCAAACGGAGTAGATGTGAGAAAGTGGTGGGCAAGAGCTGAAAGCTAGGAAAAGGACCCAGGAAGACCACAAATCACTCATTCGTAATTATCGGTGGTCCAGATATACTGAGAGGAGTTAATGCTACAGTGGTGAATGAAAGGTGCTTGTTGCCCTGTTAGGATTCCAGGTTATTGTTTCTATGGTGCCTTGGGCCAGAACTGGGATGAAATCTAGCTACAGATAAGGTCCAGAAAGAATCTGGACAGTGATTAGATCCGGGAGCAAACTTTTTGGTGTGGAAGTTGAAGACATGAGTAGATGAGATCTATTCCCTAGCAGCAAACCAAGTGAGCATATGCTCTGTGGGGAAGGAACGGCTCTCTGAGTAGCAGCCAGGGAAGCTAGGCCAAGGAATTTCTGAGATCTGAAATGCACATGTCCTGGGCGCGCGCGTGTGTGTGTGTGTATGCGGGTATGCACATGAGCTTGCTCTGAGTGTATGGGTGTGTATGGGGGGTGATGTCCTTCCTGTATGATGGAACAGCAGGTTGTTCTGTGAGCTGTAGAGAAGTGTGAGAATCTGGCTACCTTGGGAGGCAGATTCTGCAAGAAAAGCACAGTTGTTTGCAAGGACTCTACCACCTAGGATGAAGTTCATGACAGTGGCATAAAGCAGAGCAGAAGAGAATGGGGAAATAAATAAACAGGTCTGAAGATAAAAGCACCACTTGGATGCAAATTGTTAACAGTAGGTAGAAATGCTGAAATAGCAGATAGGAACTTAAGACTCCTGAATTCTCATCTTGGTCATGCTGGCCTTAAAATGGTCACTGACATTATGCGACCAAGGAAATGAAATTAATCATATTAAAGGTCATAATCATTTAATCATGAAAAATCTACCGTTGTATTTTAGATTTCTTTAATCATTTGAATAGGTAAACACTGCTATCTCATAATTTTGTGTTGCTGTGTTTTGCAGGATGGTATATGAAGCTAGAGATACATTATGCACATTGTATTTGGTTATTTTCTGCTGTTGCAACGTAGTAAAAACCTCAGCAATTTGGAAGTAGGCAGAAGAGAAGGAGACATCTTGAAATTAGTGGAACACTTGTTTTTTAACAAATGAATTCCAAAGAAAAAATTCTAGGTTCTTAAAGCAATGAAAGCTAATAAAGGAGCATGAATTCAAGGTCCTGAAAATGTTTTCCTTGATGGGTGATTAGGGTGAGATAATTGTATAAAGCCTATTTCTTATTTGCTTTGAAATACGAATTTTGTTAAAGTTGTGTTTAACGTGTCTGGTGGTTTGCATTACTGAGTTGTTCAAGTATATTCCTTACAGTCTGATGATCATTTAGTTTTAAAGGTAGATACAACGAATTGGTTGCTGTCCTTTGATAGTGCTGGTAACCACCCTACTTCCCTTAATGAAGCTCTGATCATTCTCTTTGCATTTTTCTTTCTCCTGTCTGAAATGCCTCTTAGGAATTTTTTTAAATCTTCAGATGTTCTGGTTTCCAGAGACTTACAAACAAAACACAGCAAACAAAAAAACAATGCAATTACCCTGGGATGGGCAATAGCTTGCTTGAAGCCATCATGAATAGCATGGTGAGATTTGTTCCTGGAGCGGCAGGGGGTGGAGGGCTGAGGTACTCCCCTTGGGCTGGTATCTGAGGTGTGATCAATAACAAATTTATTTTTCCCATGATACTATTCACAACATTTACATACTTCCTCCCTTCCCCTCTCTAAATGATGGACGTATTTCATCAGCAAAATTGCAGTACTGCAAGTCTTATATTTTAGCCAAACTCTTTATATAGTTAGTTTAATTGAATCGAACAGCCAATTCAGAGTCAACCCTTCAGTGCAAGATAAAAACTGTCACGTGACTGTTTTTGTGCCTCATTTTAAATCTTTAGTTAAAAAAAAAAATAATACCAGTAAAGGAAAGCAAAGGCAATTATATTTCAGTGGAAATTGAGATAATTGTGATATTTCTGATGTGTCTGTTCCCTAGGCACAGATAATTGCATTGCCATATGGGACTTTTAGAAATGTGCATTCAAATGTATGTTGAATTTTTAACATACACACAAGTAGAATAGTATAATGAGTACCCTAAACCCATCTCCAGATTCAAAACCTACCAATATTTTTGCTTCCTTTATCCCTTTTCTTATAGTTTTCATGGAATATTTTAAATCAAATCCCAGATACATCAATACTTCAGCATACTCCTCTGACAGATAAAGTTTCTAAAAACAGTCCATAATACTATGATCACATGTACTAAAATTAACAATGACTCACTAACATTTAATAATCCATAATCAAATATCTTCTAAATTATAAATAAAAAGGTCTTTTAAATTATTTGCTTGAATCCATTTTCGAAAAATGTCAGCATGTTGCCTTTGGTTTATATATCTCTTAACCTTTTAATTGGTACGTTTCTCTCCGCCCTGTTTATTTCCTGTAATTTATTTGTTGAGGAAACTGGGTCATTTGTCCTATGGAATTTCTTATATTCTGGATTTGCTTTATTTTTTTCATATCCTTGCTCAATTTTCTCTTGGGTTTTTCATGTTTCTCAATTTTTTGGAAGCTCCTTATTTATGAGGGATCTGTGATATATGTTGTAAATACTTACGCCCAGTTTGTAAGTATTTTTATTTTCTTTGTGATATTTTTATTTTCTTTTTATTTTCTTTATGATATTTCAGGTCATTGTGAAAATGTTTAAAATGTATCCATTTATTCCACTCTCTCCTCCCATTTCTGTGCTTCCCGGTTTATATGCTTACATTCTTTCTCTTAGTGTTTATACCTTTAAATAGTGTATATACCTCTATTATTTTTCAGATACGAATGATCTGTTTTGACTCTCAGCCATGAAAGATGAGGAACTGAACATATGCACTAATTCTATTTCCCTATCAACTTTGTAAGTTACATTGTTTTTATGTCGTCCATGTTTGAAATATTTACAAATTTTTCTGTGACCATGATCCCTACATGTGTTATAATCTTAATATATCTGATAAATGAAAGAAATAATTATTATCTTGTTCAATTTTCACAACTCCTTTTGGTTAGCCAGGTCCCCCCCCCCACTTTGTAGTTGTTTCTTTTTCAAAACAAAACAAAACAAAACAAACAAAAAAACCCCTGAAAACCTCCAGAACTATATTCCCTGAGTGTTTGAAGGCAAACACTTTTCTTTCACTAATTTGTCAACATTTAGCATTGAATGTTATTTTGTAGAAGTCTGAGATCACCCTAATATTTTTCACTCATAAGTGATTTGATATTTTTATTGAGTTGTCAGATATTTTTTCTTTACATTGGAACATGGTATATCTGAGTGTTATTTATTATTTGTTATATTTTGTGGAACCTGGTTTGACCATTTAATATGTATGTTCAAGGCCTGATTTGTTTATGCAAAACTATCTTAATTATTTCTTTGAATACATATAATATAGACTGATATTTATGTTGACCCCCCCCTTGTACCTGCCCTTAATATTTTAAATTTTCTCAGAAATGTTTTCTTCATTTTTATTTCATTCTGCTTACTTTTCTCAATCCTGTTTTGTCTGTTTTTACAGTGGTTTCAGGAGTATCCATGTTTATTTGTGTTGCTTCCAATTTGGTTTCATTTCTGTGATAGTTTTGTTTTTTCTTCTATGTCTCTGCTGGGTACTAGCAGCTCACGTGTTAGCTTCTACTGACTCCTGCATATTCCTGAATGTCATATCTCTGATTTCTTCTCTTGTTGCTTAGCAATGATTGCTTTTTATTTTTAAAGTTGAGGGTGATATGAGATAGTATGATACTTCATATCAGTGATATGAAGTCACATCTGTTTCTGGCAATATTTTTCTAGGAAGTGTTATTTGCCACCCTCCCCCCCCCCCCACCCCAGTGGCAGGGTTCCAAGGATGCTTCAGGATCCTGTCTACTCTGTAGTAATGCTGCTCTTCCCCAGTAACCATAGTCAGCCTTCTTTTGTCATTTTCAGTCCAGTCCCAAAATCATTTTCTCTGGCACAAATAATTCAACATTGGTGGCTCGTACCTTGTGTACTTCCCATTTTCTGGAGATGAGACAAATCTGACCCCCTACACCTTTGCTTTAACATTTCATGGGTCATTTCAGTGGCGCTCTCTTGTTTTCATTGTACCTGAATGTACCTAGATGATTTCCGACATTATTTTCAGAGTCAACATTCTGTACTTTCTGTTCTCACCCCACTGCTCAGTAGTTCTGATGTCTCAGTCACCTGAGGTACTCTGTGTTCCCACAAAGTGTCAAGCTAACTTTTGAGAGGGATTGAAAAAGACTCCACTCTAGGGGTGGGAGAACCTAAAAGGAAATGAAAATATTAATGACTTAGAATATTTTCTCACTACAGGTGTGTGTGTGTGTGTGTGTGTGTGTGTGTGTGTGTGTGTGTAGGTGTGTGTGTGCACACGTGTGTTTCAAAAATAAAGTCAATTGTACTATCAGTTTTGGAAACAACTGTTTTTCCCCTTTTGTAGCAAGAAGAAAAACGAAAGGGTTTTAGACACCTGTGGAGTAGAGAGGCTGCTTGTGTAGAAATCTGATCAATATGTATATAGAAAAGGGAAACAAATCTGTTATTCATTGGAATAAAAGTTGGGGACGTAGAAGTTAGTATCAGAAAATGGACCTTTGAAGAAGTGGACAAGTATATATAGAAGGATGGGTTTATTGTGAGTTGAGAATGGATTGCTCTTAAAGTTGGAGTTCAATGAGAATGTCTTGGTGATCAGAAGACTTGGATCCCTGTTGTGGCTTTGCTACCGATTTGCTTTGCCAACCCCAGACAACTTACTTGACTCTAAACTTCTGTACTAGGGTGCATGGGTTGCTCAGTTGGTTAAGCATCTGACTCTTGATCTAAGTTTAGGTCTTGATTTCAGGGACGTGAGTTCAAGCCTTGTATTGGGCTCCACATTGGATGTGGAGCCTACTAAAACAAAGCAAAGCAAAACACAACACAACACAACACAACACTTCTATACCTATATCATGAGAATAAATACATCTCTGGACTAATATAAGAAAAAACTGCCTAGTAGCTTATCTTGTAGTCAGTGAATGTTAACTTCATTCTCCTTTTCTTCATTAGATACTATGTAGTAAAATAGGAATGTAAGATTGACTGTTATAGACTTGCATGTTCTGGTAGAAAGATACTGATCCTGGATTTGGAGTGTCACGATAAAAGGTATTCAACACATTAAAATATTAATTAACATGTAAACATCATTTAACACTTTAAAAGTCACTTTTGTATTCATTTTCTTCTTTGAGATTCACACCAACTCAGTGGACAAGGATTTTTATTTACCTTTTACAGTTAGGGATAGAGATGCTCAAGGACTTGTCCATGTTAGAAAATGTCAGAATCTGGGCCAGGAATTCCCACCCCAAGTCCAGTGCTCTTTTGATAAATTTCATGCTGCCTCTGAAAGTAGTGCCTTGTTCAAGTTGCTCATGTCTCGTAGATCTTTGCTTCCTTGTTTGTAATTTGAAGTATTTTCATTATCGGGTACCTTTACAGGTTCTTCTTTCATTAAAAAAAAATAGCTCTTAGAATGAACAACTCCCCCTGTCCCCTCCAACTCTGAACTTCTGTGATCCCATCCCCATTTTATACAAACACTGGGGTACTTGCAGGAACTAGTATGAGCTTTGAAAAAGACGCTGAGAGGGCTTCCTGGGTGGCTCAGTCGTTAAGCATCTGACTTCGGCTCAGCTGAGATCATGATTTCGCAGATCGTGGGTTTGAGCCCCATGTCAGGCTCTGTGCTGATAGCTCAGAGCCTGTAGCCTGCTTCATAGTCTGTGCCTCCCTCTCTCTGCCTCTCCTCGGCTCACACACTCTCTCTCTCTTTGTCAAAAATAAATAAACTGTAAGAGACTCTTAAATACAGAGAACAAACTGAGGGTTGATGGGGGGTGGGGGAGAAGGGAAAAATGGGTGATGGGCATTGAGGAGGGCACTTGTTGGGATGAGCACAGGGTGTTGTATGTAAGTGATGAACCATGGGAATCTACCCGAAAACCCAAGAGCAGACTTTATATGCTGTATGTTAGCCAATTTGACAATAAATTATATTTAAAAACTAAATGTAAAAAAAATAAAATAAATAACCATTAGAAAAATAAAAAAAGAGAAAGATTCTGGGATTACTCTTTTAGTTTTTAATAGCAACAGCAACAGCAAGAGCAACAATGTCAAACTGTTTATCAAAGGAGATAGACTTAGATAAATTACAATAAATTATATCCCTATATGAGCTACAATGCAGGGTTAAAACTAATATTTTCTTTATATTTAGGAGGGGAAGTTCTGATAGGATTTATTAAGCGTAAAAGTAATTCACAGATACATGTAGAGTATGATGCCATTTACAAATATTTTAAAACCTATGTGTATATGAATGTGTGTGTGTGTGTGTGTGTGTGTGTGTGTGTATGTACAGACACGTATAGAAGGTGAAAAGAACAGAAAGCTCAATGCCAAGTTTTAAGGAATCTTTTTGCTCTTTCATTCTATATTGCTCAGCTCTATTACAATGAGTACTAACATAATTTAAAACAAATAGAATTAGCATTTATTCTGGAAAAGTTATGGTGAAAATGAAAAACAACTGTTGATACTATTGTAAAATCATGCTCCTTTGGAAACAGTAATTTATACTGTAAGAACCGTAAACTCATTCACATCCTGTTGTAAAATACAGATCATTGGATTTATAAATTCTGTTACGTTACTTTAATTCTGCTGGACAGTTGATAAGAAAACTGTGTTTATCAGTGAAAACAGGCTGTCCTGAAACATTTACCTTAGTGGTAACTCAGGTCAGTACAGTTGGAAAAAGATACATTCCTCTACTACCTCTCCAGATTATTGTTTCTTTTTCAGCTACTGTTGCCTTAGTTCAGGCCCTGCTTGCCTGCCATGTTTATTTCAATGGACTCCTAGATGACCCTTCTTACAGGCTCTCTTCCTTCTAACCTGTTCTCATTGCTGTTAGTGTTTGTCTTTTTGAAACCTAAATCTCATTTACCACTTTTTTTTTATTCAAAAATCCTTCAGTGATCCCCATATTCAGAAAATTTTGGAATTCCTTAACAAAACATTTATATCTGTGTTGCTCTTTTAAAATTACCTTTTTGTTGAGTTACAATTAACATACCATATAAAACTCACCCTTTCATTTGGGCGATTCAGTATCTGTACACTATTCACAAAGTTGTGCGACCATCGCCACTGTCTAATTCCAGAACATTTTCATCACCTCAAAAAGATATTCTGTATCCATTAGTACTTACTCCCCATTACGGCATCTCCCTCCCCTCCCCCCTATTCCTGGAAACCACTAATTTCTGTCTCTATGGATTGCCTATTGAGGACATTTCATACAAATGGAATGATATACAATACATACCCTTTTGTGATTGACTTCTTACACTTAGTATAATACCTTCAAGCTTCATCCATGTTGTAGCATATATCGGCACTTCATTCCTTTTTGTGGCCGAATAATATTCCATTGTAGAATGTACCAAATTTTGTTTCTCCATTCATCAATTAATGGACATTTAGGCTATCTCCAATTTTAGCTATTATAAATGCTGCTGCTATAAATATTCATGTACAAGCTTTGTTTCAACACCTGTTTTCAATTCTCTTGGATTATATCTAGGAGTGGGATTGCTAGGTCACATGGAATTCTATGTTTAACATTTTGAGGAACTGACAGATTGTTTCTCCAAAGCGGCTATACCATTTTATAATCCCACCAGCATTATATGGGTTTTACAATTTCTCCACATTCCTAGGAGCACCTATTATTGTCTGTTTCCAACTGTAGTCATCCTAGTTGGCATGAAGTGGTAGATCTCTGTGATTTTGATTTGTGTTTCCCTAATGAGTAATGATGGCGAGTATTTTGTCTTCTGCATATTGACCATTTGTATATCTTTTTTACAGAAATTCCCATTTTTTAATTGGGTTGCTTTTTTATTGTTGAGTTGTTAGAAATACATATTCTGTGTACTCATCCTAATTATTATCATATATATGATTTACAAATATTTTCTCCTATTCCACAGGTTATGTTTTCACTTTTTTGATAGTGTCCTTTGGAGCACAAAAATATTTAATTTTGATGAAGTCCAATTTATCTATTTTCTTTTTGGTTGTTTCTGCTTTTGCTGTCATATTTAAGAAACCATTTCCTAACCCAGGGTCATAAGAATAACACCTACATTTTCATACTTTTAATGTTTTACATCTATGTGTTCATAATTCTCTGAGTTTTAAGGTTTAGCTCTGTCATTTTGGTCTTTGACCCATTTTGAATCAAAGTTTTATACATAGTGTGAGGTAGTAGCATATATTTATCATTTTGCATATGGATATCCAGTTGTCCTAGCACCATTTGTTGGAAAGACTGTTATTTCACTCTTTGAATTATCTGGACATTCTTACTGAAAATCAGTTGACCATAGATGTGTGGGTTTATTTCTAGAATCTCTGTTCTACTTCATTGAGCTGTGTGTGTCTATCTTTATGCCAGTAATTTTGTAGTAAGCTTTGAAATTTGGGAGCATGAGTGTTCCAACTTTTTTCTTCTTCCAAGATTTTTATGGCTATTCTGGATTCCTTGCATTTTAATATGAATCTTAGGCTCAGATTGTCAGTGTCTTCCAAAAAGACAACTGGGATTTGATAGACACCCTATTGAATCTAGAACGATTTGGGGAATATTGCCATTTTAGCAACATTAAGTCTTCCAATCAATAAACATTATGTTTCCATTTACTTAGGTCTTCTTTATTTTGTTTCAGTGATGTTTTCCTGTTTTTATTGTATGTCTTCCACTTATTTTGTTAAATTTATCCCTTAGTTTCTTATTCTCCTTGCTATTATTCTAAATTGAGTTTTTAAAATTTCATTTTCAAGGGTGCCTGGGTGGCTCAATTGGTTGAGCATCTGACTCTTGATTTCAGCTTAGACCATGATCCCAGGGTTATAGGATCGAGCTCTGTGTCAGGCCCTGTGCTGAGCATGGAGCCTGCTGAAGATTCTCTGTCTCTCTCTCTCTCTCTCTCTGTCTCTCTCTCCCTCTCCCTGTCCCTCTCCACCTCCCTTCCTTCCTCCTTCCCTCCCTCTGCCCCTGTTCCTCGCTTATGCGCTCTCTTTCTCTCTCTCAAAAAAAAAAAGACAATAAATTATATTTAAAAAATAAAAAAATAAAAAAATAAAATTTCATTTTCATATTGTTGTTAGTGTATAGAAATACACCTGATTTTTGTTTACTGGTCTTGTATCCTGCAACTTTACTGAACTTGTGTATTAGCTTTAATAGTTCATTTTGCAGATTGCATAGGATTCTCTATATACAAGATTATGTCGTATGGAAATAGAGATAGTTTTATTTCTTTTCCAATGTGGATGCCTTTTCATTCTTTTCTTTCTTTCTTTCTTTCTTTCTTTCTTTTCTTTCTTTCCTTCTTTCTTTCTTTCTTTCTTTCTTCCTTTTTTTTTTTTTTTTTTTTTTTTGCCTAACTTCTCTGGCTATAACCACTAGTACTATGTTGAATAGAGGTGACATGAACAGATATCCTTGTCTTGCTCTTGATCTTAGAAAGTTTTTAGTCTTCCATCATTAAATCTAAGATTCGCTGTGGGTTTTTCATAGCTGTCCTTTATCAAGTTGAGGAAATCCCTTTCCACTCCAAGTTTTTTGAGTGTTTTTATCATGTAAAGATGTTGGATTTTGTTACATGCTCTTTCTGTATGTATCGAGATGATTGTGTCTTTTCTGTTTTTTTTTTTTCTGCTAATATGGGGGTATTACACTGACTGATTTTTATATGTTGAATCAACCTTGGCTTCCTGGAATAAATCACAGTTATTCATGTAATACAACCTTTTTATATGTTGCTAGATTTGGTTTGCTAATAATTTGATAATTTTTGTTTGTATTCATAAGGAATAATGTCATGTAATTTTTTGTGATGTCTTTGTATAGTTTGGGTATAAGCATAATATTGGCCTCATAGAATCAGTTGGGGAGTTTTCTACATACATTCCTTTGCACTTGGTTTTTTCACTTAATTGTAAATCCGGAAGTAACTCTCAATTCATAGATAACCATCCTCATTTTGGTGCAGCAGCATAATTAACTTTGTGGATTTGCCCTACTTATTCATAATTCTTTTATGTATGGTCATTAAAGACTGTGCATATTTTATTTTTATATTTGTGGAGGTATATCTTTAAAGTAAATTCTTGGGAAAAGGCTTGCTAGATCAAAAGGTAAGTGCATGTGTATTGTGTCAGATATTTCTAAATTCCCTCTCACCATGGTTTTGCCCTTTTACATACCTGTCAGAAATGGCTGAGACTGCCTGTTATCCTGTAGCATTACCAGGATAAAAGCTCTTTTGAATTCTGATTATCTGATAGGTTTTTTAAAATGGTACCTCAGTTTAATTTTAACTTGCACTTCTCTTATTGTGAGCAAAGTATATTTCCTATGATAAGGGTTATTTTTATTTCTTTTTCTATGACTTACCTGTTCATGTCTTTTGACTATTTTTCTTATTCTTCTCATCATTGAAAACCTCTTTATATCCTTGGGAAGTAGCCCTTTGTTTATGATATAACTTGCATGGATTTTCTTCTAGTTTTTCATTTCTCTTTTACCATTTTTGTGTATTTATTTTTTGCAGTGCTGACGTTTTTCATTCTTATGTAGATAAATTCATCATTCTTTTATTACTTCTAGACTTTGAGTTATAGTTAGAAGACCTACCTCACGTCCAGGTTGTATAGAAATTCCCCCCAATGTTTTCTTTTAATATTTATGTGGTTTCAATTTTTTAACATTTACATTGCTGTTCTGTTTGGTGTTTATTCTAGTGTGTGATGTATCCAATTTAATGTTTTCCCCAAGTGGCTATGCAGGTGTCCCATGCCATTTGGTAAAACATTTATTTTTCTGTTATGTGATATAGTTATATATACTGTATTTCTATGTGTCTTTGTGTCTATGTGTGAACTTTCTGTTTAGTAAAATGAGCCTGTAGGCCTGTTTATCTGCCATTACACACAATCTTCATCATAGAAACTTCAGGGTATGTTTTAACATGTGGTAGCCGTAGCTCTCCTTATAGTGCTCTTTTTTCTCAGGGTTCTTTTTTTTTTTTTTTTTTTTTTTTTTTTTTTAATGTTTTATTTATTTTTGAGATGGGGAGAGACAGAGCATGAACGGGGGAGGGGCAGAGAGAGAGGGAGACACAGAATCGGAAACAGGCTCCAGGCTCTGAGCCATCAGCCCAGAGCCCGACGCGGGGCTCGAACTCACGGACCGCGAGATCGTGACCTGGCTGAAGTCGGACGCTTAACCGACTGCGCCACCCAGGCGCCCCTTTCTCAGGGTTCTTACATGTTAATTTTTCCATGTGAATTTCAGAATCCACATGTCTAGTTTCATAAATAACTCATTATATTTGATGAGATAGCAGTAAATTAATATGTTAAACTGGGGCGACGTCTTTACAAAGTTGAGTTATCCTATCCAAGTGTAAGAGCTGCATTTCCAGTTGTTCAGATTTCATTTCAGGCCTTTCAGGGATGTTTTAATATTTTCCGATATAGGTTTTGAATACTGCATTTCCTAAGTAGTTTCTTTTTTTTTTTTTAATTTTTTTTTTCAACGTTTATTTATTTTTGGGACAGAGAGAGACAGAGCATGAACGGGGGAGGGGCAGAGAGAGAGGGAGACACAGAATCGGAAACAGGCTCCAGGCTCTGAGCCATCAGCCCAGAGCCCGACGCGGGGCTCGAACTCCCGGACCGCGAGATCGTGACCTGGCTGAAGTCGGACGCTTAACCGACTGCGCCACCCAGGCGCCCCTTCCTAAGTAGTTTCTAACTGATTTCTCTCTCTCTCTCCCTCTCTCTATATATGTGTGCTATTATTTCTTTGTGCTAATTTTCTCTATATGTATGCTATTTCTTTGTGCTAATTTTATGTCATGCCAAAAACTTTAATTTAGCTTTTGTGTTTTTTTGTTTTGTTTCTCCAGATAGACTATTATATGCAAAGCTTTTTTTTTTCCAATTCTCATGCCTACAGTTTTTTTTTTCTTTTGTCATGAAATTGTAATGAGGGTAGAGGGAATTCTTCCCTTTTTGTACTCCTTAATGACAGAGCTCCTGCTTCCCTACCTTCATATTTATAAACACATAGGTATACATTTGTGTAGTGTGTGTATGTGTGTGAGTGTGTGTGTGCGTGTGTGTGTGTGTGAGAGAGAGAGAGAGAGAGAGAGAGGTCATGTTACGTCACAGTGCTAAATTTTGTATAGCCTGTTTTCAGCATCTATGAAGAAAATTTTATAGTTTTTTTTCCTTAGATTTATTAAAATGGTGGATAAGGAATTTTCTAATATTAAACCATCCCTGCATTTCTGGAATAAATCCCATTTGGTCATAATATCTTTTTAACTTTCTTTTTAATGTTTATTTATCTTGAGAGAGAGACAGAGTACAAGAGGAGGAGGGGCAAAGAGAGAGGGAGAGACAGAATCAGAAGCAGCTCCAGGCTCCGAGCTGTCAACACAGAGCCCGATGCGGGGTTCAATCTCCTGAACCATGAGATCATGACCAGAGCCAAAGTCAGATGTTTAACTGAATGAGCCATCCAGGCACCCCTGATGTTTATTTTTGAGAGAGAGAGAAAGAGAAAGAGAGAGAGAGAGAGAAATAAAGCAGAGAAGGGGCAGACAGAGTGAGAAAGAGGATCAAAAGCAGGCTCCATGCTGACAGCAGAGAGCCCAACACAGGGCTCAAACCCACATACTGTGAAATCATTTCCTTCATGAGCTGAAGTTGGACACTTAACCAACTGAGCCACCAAGGCACCCCTGATTTGGTCATCATATATTTTTATCCTTTTATTTTTGATATGTAATTGGAATCTTTTTGCACATATAATTCAAAGTTTTCCATCAATATTCAGAAGCCTGATCTGTAGTTCTCCTGTTTGTGTTTTTACCAGGTTTCTATATTAATACTGTGCTTCATTCGTCCAAAAAAATGAAAGTTTTCTTTTTACTATGCTCTGGGACAATTTAAGTATCAGCAAGATTGTCATTTTCAGGTTCATTTTAAATCTATATGAGCAAAATAATCATTGCAAGATTAGTACATCAGAATTCTCCAGTGGAAAAAAAAAGTGACATTACAAAATATTTTGTTTAATAAATAGTTTACTAGCATTTTAATAATTATTAATTATAGTTAATTTTTGATAATAGTGAATAGCTTAATAAAATGTTTAATACCTTTATATTATATAGTTTGATCTGCACTTTGATTTTATGAATGCATTATACTCATTTTATGGATAAGAAAACTGAGGCTCCGAAAGATTAAGTAGTTTGTGCAAGGCACACACTTAGTGAATAGCTATAGGAGAACTTAAACGCCTATACTCTGTTCATTCCATACTGGTTCCATGAAATGGAATTCACTGTCTTTATGGCAGTAGTTGGCCAAACATTTTAACCCATAGGTCAGTTTACGTGTGCATTTAGTAAAGAAAAACATCCTTGGTTTTGATTCTATTTTTGTTGTAGTATGACACTAGCAGTTCTCACTACAAGTAGTATCCTTGGCGATGGAAGACAGCAGTATGTGTACGTCTGTTTGTACCTCTGTCTGTCTCTCACACACACACACATCCTTTAAGGATATTGTGGGAGAAGATTGCCTTAAACCATCGATTCATAAAATCCAAATAGGCTTTTGGCATACAGAGTTATTATTTAGAGAACATACTTTTATTTCATAGTTTGTCCTCAGTTTACTCGTCTGCTTAATCAAGAGACAAGATTGGCTCTATGTTACCAGCCATTTTGAAGACAGGCCTATTAAAAATAAAAACCAAAGCAAACAAAAATTCCAAATATCTGTGAGAACAGATTTAATGTGATGACAGATGCTTTCTACAACATACTGAAATTTCAGAAACAAGCATAGTGCATAATCTCATATATCTTAAATGTGACTACTTGTATTTAAGGTAATGAGGAATGGGAAAATATAAATGAAAAATAATGGGAGAAAATATATTGCATTCAATAAACTCAATAGTATATCAATGTAAAAATGTACACATTTTGCGGATATGAAGCGTGTTCATTTTGATGGATGTTTATCTTGACACTGATTTGTACAAAGAGTTCTAGCAAGTTAGTTAACATGATTGTCTTTATTCCACCAAATTCTAGGAGTACCTGGAGTGCTTTGTCAAATGTAGACTTTCTGCCATGGCCATGCACGAGGTGCCCCCTCTTCCTACTTGTCTTGGAATTCATCTTTCCCTTTCTCTTCTTCACTCAGAGCTCCAGCTACACCAGCTTTTTGAAGTTTCAGGACTGCCACAGTTTTGCCTTCCACAAGAACGTCCACCTGCTGTTTTCCCACCTGGAACAATTTTCCCCACCTCTCTTGCCCTGGCTGACTCCAACATTCTTCTGATCTTACTTCAGATATAATTTTCCCAGATTGGCCTTACCTGGCCAGTGCCACCCGCTTCTCAAATGACACCAGTTTACCCTGTTATAAACTCTCAGTATGCTATACTTCTTCCTTGAGGTCAGTGTCCTTGCTTGTCTCATTCTCCGCTGTAGCCCTAGTACCTAGGTCATCTAGTAGGCACTAGTATATATCTGTTATATAAATGAACGAATGAGTGAATGAATGGTTTTAAGCATGAGATACTCAGGTCTGGGGAAATCAGAAAATTCAGGCAGCATTACCTTAGTAAATACAAAAGGAAGGAGACTGGCAGGAGCATGCCCTAGAAGGAAGTAAGCCTTTCTGCGAAAGCAGGTTGGCATGGTGCTCTTTTGGTAAAGTGTTTCGGCACTTTGTATGTCATGATCATTTCCTTGTTTAATTTGCCAATGAAAAGTAGTAAGCAAGGAGAGCTGGGAGTGGAAATCTCTGTGTGGTTTATCAATGACATATACAGCTTCTGCTTTCCCTATCACTTGATTGTCAATCATAACATTAAACTGTCCTACGCTCTGCTGGCGACGCAAGTGCAATAAAACCTTGGATTGCGAGTAACTTGCTCTATGAGTGTTCCGCAAGACGAGCAAACATTTCTAATAAATTTTAACTTGATAAACGAATGATGTCTTGCAATACGAGTAGTACGTGACGCCGAGTGCCACATGATCACAACTGAGCCAGTGGTTCTTGAAATTTGCTTTGATATACGAGCGCTTTCGATGACAAGCGTGTTTCCGGAACGAATTATGCTCGCAAACCAAGGTTTTACTATTAAAAAAAAAATCAAGGCATCACCATTGAGAACACTGGACTCATGTTTCCACCCTAGGGAAATTGGGAAATACTACTGATTTAAATTTTAGGCTTAAAGGACACTTTTGGAGAAGGAAACATAACGCGTTTTTAAAAATGTCAGTACAAGAGACGTGTGTATGCATACGGTACTTACCTGTTTTGAGGTTACTTTTCTTCTTTCATACCTTCCAATTTCCATGTCCTTTTCTTTTTTGTGTACTTCCCTCTTCCCTTGACTGATGAATCAACCATGGAATGAAGTAGTTTTCATAAGTATGCTTAGCCTATACACCTTTAGGTCTAAAATTTCGAAAGGTGCAGTAAAAAGAATTCTGGATGCAACATTCCATTCTGCAGTGAGCTTGGTATAATTCCCTCTGGGATGGCAGCTACCCTCATACATATGAATGGAACAATAGAATTTGAGAGAATATTTTATTTATGTGTTCTTGTCTGTTAAGCATTGCATATTTAATGCTTTTTGGTTATTTTTAAAATTTCTTTTGTCAGAAGTACCCATGGAAAACTTAAGCATCATTGATAGTAATTTCTAAATTTTCAGTTGGAAGTTATGATAGAAATATTTCTTTGATATCTAGCATTTGCATGATATTCTGCTGTATGGCTGTTGGTGGTCTGGTTCAAACGTTTACTTCCTCAGTGAGACCTTCCCGGTCCTCACCCTCCTTCCCCTGAACACATATATACGCACATCAGATTCAATCTTGCCCTTTCCTCATACTCCTTTAGCACTTAAATTGGATTATTCCAGAAAACCTGAGGGAAATTTTTTGATGAGTGGCATGGCAGTCAACACGTTTTTAGGAGCGAGAGATAGAAGCGGGAAGAGAGTATGTATTTACTGAGCTTTACTTTGCCCTTTCTCTAATAATGCTCATAACAGAGCCCTGCCTCTGAGAGATACAGTTTCATGGACGTGTAGTCCGGAAGCTAATACGATACTGGAAAATGTCCTGCTTTTCATCTCAGTGAAAGATGTCTCGATATTCTCTTACATCAAGGCATTGCTGGATAGATTTTGAAAAATGCCTATAGGATATAAATAAACTCCTTCAAATCATTGAATGGTAGGTCATTGTCAATTATGTATCTGTTCAATACTTTAAAAATACCTGCACACGCCCTTGAAAACCACAACAACCCATTTTGGTTTCTGGCTGTACATCTAGCTATCCACAATGGGAGAGAGCCTCTTGCAGAGATGTCTCTGGAAAGCAGACATA
Organism: Leopardus geoffroyi; assembly: GCF_018350155.1. NCBI lineage: Eukaryota > Metazoa > Chordata > Mammalia > Carnivora > Felidae > Leopardus > Leopardus geoffroyi. Next base: position 117,140,660 of record NC_059343.1, read on the forward strand.
CAACGTGTGGCTTCAGTTTTGCTGACACGATGCTTCAGCTGCTGCTGAAGTAGCTCTTAATCCCTGGGACAAATCATTCTCTTTTGCAAAAAGTAACCATTTGAACAGAGGTCCAGTGTCACTGCAGTTAATGGCTCAGTGATGACGCAGTTCACATCAAGGCTGAAAATGTTTATGGTGTTTTATTTGTTTATATATAATAAATATATAAACATCTTTGTGTCTCTCGGGAGGTATATTAAATCTTTTTCGTAGGGTCGCCTGGGTGGCTCACATGGTTAACTGTCAGAATCGGCTCAGGTCATGATCTCACAGTTTGTGAGTTCGAGCCCCGCATCAGGCTCTGTGCCGACAGCTCAGAGCCTGGAACCTGCTTTGGGTTCTGTGTCTCCCTCTCTCTCTTACCCTACCTAGCTTGTGTGTGTGTGCGTGTGGGTGCAATCTCTCTCTCAAAAATAAATAAATAAACATTAAAAAAAATCTATTTTTGTAGACATCGAAATTGAGTTAAGGACCGTTGGAAGTACCTAGGGTTATACTCATAAGCCTGTCCCAGAATTGAGATTAGAATTTAGAATCCCTGGGTTCTTGGTGTTGTTAAGAAATAGTGATAAAGAGAAGTGTAGATGGTGGCAGTTTGCAAGAAGTGAGGTGTACGCTGGGTTTTGGGTGGACTTGCTTAAGTCGATGCGGTTATCGATCCCTTCGGCATTTTAACGTTAGGCATCAATGATGTGACCCCTTGGAGTACTGAGCCTGATGACACCTCTGAATGCGTACAGGATACCGGACTCTGCTAAGCACAGCACATCATTATCTCTAGCTTTTATCGCATTCTTTCGAAAGTAGTAGTATTCTTATGAAGCCCAGTGAGTTATAAACACTTGCCCACATTTTAAGACTGGTGAGCGTCCGAGCCAGGATTCAAAGTCAAGTCAACGTGACCCCCAAAGGCATCACCACACCGTGATTCTCTATGAATAATCATAGTCATCAAATGAATATATCATGTAATAGAGTAGTGAGTATACACGGGAGGGTGTACATTTGAAGGGTGAGTGGCTAGTGTAAGAAAGTACTGCAAACTTGGTGACTTAATATACCATAAATTTGTTCTCTTGCGGTTTTTGAGTCCAGAGGTCTGACATTAAGGTGCACGCGGAACTGCAAGGCTGCCTCTTAGAGACTCGAGGAGAGAGAGAGTGTTTGTTTGTTTGTTTCTTTTCCAGCTTCTGGTGGCTTGTGGCTGTATCACTCGACTCTCTGCCTCTGGAGTCCCGTTGCCGCCTCCTCCTCCCCTGTCAAACCTCCCTCGGCCTCACTCTTATAAGGACATTTGTCACTAGATTTAAGGATCATCGGGATAAGCCAAAATGGTCTCCTCGTCTCAAGATCCTTAACTTGATTACGTCTGCAAATTCCCATTTTCCAAATAAAGTAACCTTCCCAGTTACCAGGAATGAGAACGTAGGCATGTTTTTGGGGGGTGGAGTGGGGAGGGGGTGGGTACCAGTCAGCTTACCACAGCGAGTAAGGCGTTTCTGTGGTCAGACTGAATTGCCTCGGGGTCTTTGCCCCCTTTCTCCCAGTTTTGGTTTCCTGGAGGAGATGAGATTGTTGGAGCTCTCTCGATGGCCTGAGGAGATGGGTAGGTCAGATAAGTTGAACAAAATTGAACAGACAGTGTTGTGTTGAAGCAGTATGGCAGGGTTATTCCTATGGACTGGAACCAGCCAAGAGGAAATCATTAATAGAAAAGCTGAAAGATTCTATAGGATCAACTGGTTTTAGAGTGAATGTTCACTGTGTAGACCCTGTCTTCAAGGGGCTCACATTCTAGGCAATATGACGGTTTACCGAATAAGGCATGGGCCTATCATAACAGTTCATCAGATGCTGGATTTGTTTTCCTACAAATCCACAGCAAAAAAATTAGGTGTTAAGGGGAGAAATTACCATACCGGGGTAAAAACATGAAGAGCAGAATAAAGCTAAACAGGTATACTCTCAGACAAAATCCCCACCCTTCATCTCTGGCCAGCAATAATCAGTCCCTCCACCACTGGTTTGTTGTGGAGCTGTTAGGACTAATGTCACCTTGCCCTTCTATCCTTGGTGTGTTCCTCCCACAGGCACCCCAGCCTTCCTTATCTCCATATTTGCTTTGGACACCTTCATTTTAACCCTATTTCTCAGCTCCTATGCCCTCTGAAAATCAGAGTCAGTGTTCAGTAAAGTTGTGTTTTCAATAACTTCTCTTAATATTTCCTTCACCTTCTTAAAGGCTAACCGAAATCGGGCTCTCCCCTAAAGGCTGTCACTGTAGGCTTTTTCAAGAGTTGATTATTTTTTTTTCTCTAACACAGCCAAAGTACTGTTGATCCTGGAGTTAGGGTAGGTATTTCCCTTGCTCCTCCTTGCTGATGACAGGCTGTTCTCCCTTTCTCCTCCTCCCAGCTTTGAATCTTAGACTTTACATCTCCTGTTACTCTTTATGATGGTTAATTTTACGTGTCAACTTGACTGGGCCATAGGGTGTCCAGATACTTGGTCAGACATTCTCCTGGCTGTGTCTGTAAAGGTGATTTTACATGAAAGTGACATTAAAATTGATAGACTGAGTAAAACGTATTGCTCCCTCTAATGTGGATGTGTCTCATCCAATCAGTTGAAGGCCTGAATAGAACAAAAAGGCCGACCTCCCTTAAATAGGATGAAATTCCTCCTGCCTAAGTGTCTTTGCGCTGGGACACTGTTGTTGTTTTTTTCTGTCTTTGGACGTCAGTCCGCGGAAGCATTGGCTCTTCCTGGCCCTTGAGCCAGGAAGTACGCCAACACCTCTCTTGGTCCTCAGGCCTTTGGACTTGAACTAGAACTGCATCATCAACTCTCCTGGGTCTCCAGTTTGCTGACTGCAGGTCTTGATTCTGTTTCTCTGGAGAATCCATGACTAATACACCTCTCTTTATTACAGTCGTCTTCTGACTCCTCGTTTACTCTTCAGCCATTGAAGATGTTTGTCCTCATAGCACACTACCACTCTCGTCGATACAACTCCTGTTTTAATTCTTGGTGACTTTAACACCCATGTAGACGATCCTTTTGACACCCTGGCCTCTCAGCTTCATGACTTTTTTTTCAGTATTTTTTTCCTCACCAAGTGGGGCACTTGTTCCCATGGCCATAACTTATCTTGTCATTATTCATAACTGCAACCCCTCCGTAACCTCAGTGTTAAGCATCCCACTTGACTACCAACTCAGTCCCTCTGGTACCTGATAAAAATTATTTTATCCCACCGGGACCTCCAAAATTCTTTCCCATTCCCCCCTCCCAAACATATCCTCACTTCCCTCCGCATTCAGCTTAGAGCCCGTTGCTTGTTATTATATTAAACTCCATTGCCTCTCTCTTGTTAATCATACTCGTTTGACAAAATCCCAAGCCCAGTTAAATCAAATGTGGTTGGAGAAACCCATACAATCATGCTAAGTGGTCTCACTTTAAATTCAAGATCACCAGCCTCAAGTGGGTCCTTAATGCTGCCTGGCAATTATGCTGTATTTGCCAATTCCATTAGCACTCTCAATGACAATTTCATGCCTTCTCCTTTTTCAAAACTCAAATATTCACTCCCTCCACTTGCTTCCTATTCAACTGAGAAAATAGAAACAATCAGTAGAAATTTTCCTCAGGCTACTATCACCACATCTTCCCACCAACCAACTTCTTTGCCCATATATTCAGCCTTCTTTCCGGTTACTATGGATGAACTATCTATATTCCCAGCTCAAAGCATTGCACTTAATCCCATCCCTGCTCACCAACTACAGAATCTCTCTCTCGCCATTTTCTTCTTCCTTACCTGTGCCATTAATTTTCCCCTGGATCTTCCTCATAAACATAACCTACTAATTTTTCTCCTGTCCTCATAAATAAAACACAACAAAATAGCTCTCTTGGTTTTATTTTCCCCTCTGGCTGCTGGCCCTTTTCGCTTTCCCTTTTGTGGCAAAAGCCCTTGGGTAGTCTGGAGTTGTTTTGTCTCCGATTCTTCTCCAATTTGTTCTTAAAGGCTTTCAATTTTACCACACTGTGCACAATCGATTTTTATAAAGTAACTGTTGTAGACTGAATTGTGCCCTCCCCAAATTCATATGTAGAAGTCCTGAGCCCCAGTACCTCGGAATGCGGCCTTATTTGGGGGTAGGGCCTTTACAGAGGCCATTACATTAAAATGAGGTCACTGGGGTGGGCCCTAATCCAATAGGATTGGTGTCTTTAAAAGAAGAGAAAATTAGGACACACAGAGGCACACCCGGTGCGTATGGGCACAGTGAGTGGTGGAAAGCCAAGGAGAAGGGCCTCAGAAGAAACTAAACCTGTCAGCACCTTGATCTTGAACTTCTAGCCTCCAGAACGGTGAGCCAATCAATCTCTAGCAAACTAATACAGTTACCAGTCATATCCATGTGGTTAACCTAAGGCCCACTGTCAGTCTTCACGAAACTTGACTTATCAGCAGTGTCTAATATAGTTAATTACTTCCTCCTCCTTGACACAATATCTTCACTTTGTTTCGAGGATATTTTCCTCTCTTGATTTCCCCCTTACCTCACTGGTTTTTCCTTATCCGTGTCCTTTGAGGACCCCCTCCTCTACTTCCTCAGTTCTCAAGTTTGGAGTGCTCTGGGGATTGATTCTTGGACCCTCTAGGCATTGCTTATTCATCACTCCCATTACTACCACTCTGGTGCAATGTATCATTTATGGCCTGGATTATAGCTATATCCTTTTTTTATTATGTAATTTATTTTCAAGTTAGGTAACATACAGTGTATACGGTGTGCTCTTGGCTTCAGGAGTAGACACCCATGATTCATCACTTACAGACAACACTCAGGGTACAGCTATATCTTTCTAACTTGACTCACCACTTCCACATTGGACTAGCAGTCTGTTCTCCCCATAGCAGCCACGGTGATATTTCTGAAGTATCATATTACTTCTCTACTCAAAACCTTCTAGCGATTCCTCTCTCCACTCGGGTGAACGCCTTACCATAAGGTCCTCTTGCTCCAGCCTACCTCCTTAACTCCTCCGATGACCCTCCCCTTTGCTTATTATTCTCGCCGACACTGGCCTCCTTGCTTCTCCTTGAGTATGACAGACATGCTTCCACCAGAATGTATTTCCGTTCGCTTCATTTTGCCACAAATGGACTTTGCCCAGATAGCTGTGTGTCTCTGTCCTGAACTTCTTTCAGGACTCTGCTCAGATGTCACCTTCTCAGTTAGGTCTTCCCTGACCATCCCGTTTAAAATTCTAATGCCACTAACAGCAATCACTACTCACATCCTCTGCTTTTCCCCATAGCATTTGTTACCATGTGACATAAATTATGAGTTACTTACTGTACCTACTTACCACACACACTCAAATAGAAACTCCACGGGGGCATGCATTTTTGTCTGTTTTGTTCACCATTGTATGCCCACCTCCTAAGACAGGACCTGGCACGTATTTCGAGTCCCATGAGTATTTGTTGAATGAATTACCAAATGATATTAATGGCTCCAGATTCTATCATAGAAGAGTAAGTTATGAGAAATAAAAACACTCTCAAGATTATTTAGAATTCAAAGGAAGAAGATGTTGGGAACCATGGATAGAAATCCAGTCCCGTAATTGCTTTTTTCTGACAGTGATGCCTTAAAAGTTTTTACATTAAAAAATCCACTGGTTTTAATGGCTTCAATTTGGGTGTAAATTTAATAGTTTCTTGAGGTTATTTTTTTACCTCAAGAAAGGCCACTTAGCACTACCCATGTGAGGAAATAAGAGGGGTGTGCTAAAGGGATAAGATGTTCGAGTATCACCCACCGACACAGGACATTGTACAAGCTGCTTTTCATAAACACGATTTTTCCACATCCTGTAGAGTCCGAAAGCATTTATTCTGAAGTACTCATGGTATTATAATTGCCCCAGTGTCCAAACGAAGCTTCCCAAAGCAGAATCATTACTTAAGAAAGTCCACGAAACCTGCTGTGAAATATAAATATGAAAACTCCTTTCAAACCGTTTGGCTAGACATTATGTTAGCAGTAAGACCAAAGTCTTAAAAACTTTTCTGTGTCCTTCTGGGCTGTTTATCCCATTGTCTTAGCTGCTTAAGTGATTCAGGAGATTTTCTTCCTTTGTATTAGTGAGGTCTATTTCCTTTTCCAACCTTCATCAGGACTTACCGAATGATTCTTTGGCTTAGGTCCTAGCATAATGTCTGACATATTGTAGGCCCTCAATACATTTTGAATGAATAAAGAGGTATTTATTTTTAAAAATTCAATATCTTTTGCCTGTGTTTCTCAAAAGGGAAATTTGCAAAGCACCTGCGTCAGAATCACTGGGATGCTTATTTCTTAAAGAAAACCAAAAAACAAAAAAAACCCCAAAGCTTATTCCTATAGTCCAGCCATGATATCCTGAATAGTAGGGAAGCACTGAAATTCTGAGAAAGTTATTTTAAGCTGCTACTGTTTGTCATACTGTGTGTGATATGTGTTATAGACAGCTAAGATATTTTGTCCTGTCAAAGAGCCCACCCTTCAGTGAGAAACAGGGAACAGATAACAAAAAATTAAATGAATAATTATAGGATGTGGTTAATGCTATGGAGGAATAGATAGGGTGCGCTGATAAATAATAACATGATGATATACTTTATATTGGGTAGTTAGAAAAGTTCTCTCTGGAGAATGACTGAAATTGAAACATGAAGATATTTAAAGCCATAGGACACTTTTCCATGTAGCGGGTGGAAAGAGGAGGATGGTGAGAATCCAAACCAGAATACTTTGGAGAATGAAAGGAAGCAGAACTTGTTTGTGAGCAAGCAGCTCTGTGCCTGTGCCCTGACAACCTTGCACGTGTCCCCGTAGGCCCAGTGGGTGAAAGGTTAAGGATCATGTATGAATGTGGGTAAGAACAGTGCCTCTTTCATATGTCAATGTGAAGACTAAATAAGCAATTAGTACCTAGCAGATAGAAAATGCTCAGTAAATGTTAGATGTTGTCTATTATCATAACTTTGTTTCCTTGGGTACTAGTGGGTTTATAGATCTTTTTATGTGTTTATTTTCTATTATTAGTATTTATTTTTGGAGGAATTTCCTACTCACATTCCTTGCCAATGTTGTAACGCTGTGTTCATCTTTTTCTTAGTTGGTTAGTCTCCCTGTCTGCAAAATAAAGAGTTTTTATCAGCTGCTCTTTAAAGGCCTTTCAGGCATGTATGCTTCATATTTCTAAGTGTCTTAAAGGCAGAGCCATTTCAATGAGAAGGACCTGGACCCCTAAAGTTTGTGAAAGCATGTTGAAACTGTAGTTTATGAAAGAGACAATTGGCATTTGCAAATCTGGTTTCTTGTTAGGCGGCATCATAATATTCTACATATTTATTCCCAAGTCGCTCAGGTTTCATTACTCAGAAGAAAGTATTTTGTGACTGTCACGTTAAGTTAGCCTAGTCACTTCTTCAAGGCCATGAGTTTTTGCCTTGAGATCCACTTATTCGTCTTTGCAAAGGAGTAGTCTCAGACAATACACAAACTTCACAAAGGTAAATTTTCCTTCCAGAATGTCCTGGATAATTGCTTTGCTGCTAAATTTTCTCCTCGTAATTAGGATTGGCACTAGTAGCAGTGAGATGAGTGATGTAAGATCAAGACTAGAAATAATCCCCTTGCTTTGGGTTTAAGTCATAACATATCTTTGAGACAGTAACGGAGGCTACATATGCTCATTGCTTATTTTTCCTGCAGATTCTCTGTGGGCTACATTTGGCTGCATCAGACCTTCCTGGAATTTTAATCAATTCCTCAATCACCTACGGTTATTAACAAAGCTCACATACAGAGTCGTAGGAGAAGCCCGGAGAAGATATGACCTCTGCACTCATGAGGAAATCGGGGCATGCTATCTACTAAGAGATACATTGCTGTACCTCAGATTGGTGCCGTGGTGCTTGGATTGTAGTCACTTAAACTTTCTCAGTTCTCTCATCTGAAAAATGGGAAAAATGATGCTGTGGAGTAGGCATGATTATTATTTTGACATACTTTTTTTCATAGTTGCATAGCTGAACCTATTAGTTTTTCTCTGCTTTTGAGGTTGCCTGTGTTTCATATGCTGCAAGACCATGCCTCATCAGATAAGGATTTACCCAACGTATCTTTTCCAGTTTGTCCGTCATTTGACTTTTTACATTTATCCCTCTGATCTTCTTGAAGTTTATTTTGGTATTTGGTGTGAGACAGGGAACCTCATCTCGCTCTTTTCAAACCCTCAGCCAGTTGTTTCAATACCACTTATTTAAGGAATCCATTCTGCCACCTATTGGTTGTGCCAGTTTCATTATGTAAACAGAGAAACATAGCTCTGTTTCTTCTTTCTCTTCCAAGTATTCATCTACCTAATCCCTTATCATTAAACTGTTTAATTATTGGCTTTATAATGCATATTAATATGTGCGTCCCTTTTGCTGGTTAATCTTGTCCATCTATTGTATGTAAACCTCAGAATCACTTTTATTAAGTTCTAAAAACCACGTTAAATAAACCAGAGGTGGGCATTCACTCTTGCATTTGTACTCACTCTCGACCCATAAATAGGTTGATCTATGTGTGCGTTGTTTTGTGTGTTGTGGGAAGGGGGAGATGATTATCGTCTTTAGGTATGAGGATGCCCATATACCAAGACACTTTTAAGAGTGAAAGCAGGTAGGACAGCTGTGTAGGGTAGTAGGTCCACACCAGTACTCTTGACGACCTGGCATATCTCCACATAGGCCACATAGGCAAGACTCCAACACAGACTGCCCTGAGTCTTAGTGGAATGCCCTGTGATTCTCCCAGGACCATGGCTGCATCGGCAGCCCTGCGGGGAGCTGTCATAAGGCATTTCTTATTTGACCCCTTATCTTGCATGAGGCTACCAGGAGGCGCTTGCCCATCTGCCTCCCTGGTTTGGATGAGGCATAGGCCAGGCCACCTCATTCCCCTGTCCTCAGAGTACAGCCGTATCCTGTCGGTCCGCTTAGCTGAAGTCTAGATGGGCTCCTTGGCAACCGAGCAACCTGTTGCTCACGGTGTCTTTCCTCTGGCCACTTTGATTGGGTGCCATCCTGTCAGTCAAGCGGTGCATGAACCTGGCACCTTGTTGGTCTTGCTCTTGCTGTCTGTGTAGAGAATAAAGTGTCTGAATCTATCTGGGCTCGTTATCTCCATACTGTCTGGGAGTCTATTTGACAAAATGCTAAACCAGTTGAGATTCAGGAACAATAAGAGTAAAATGCAACTAAACAGTCGAGGCCACATTGTTCTCAACATGTTCCCTATGATGCAGAAGGGGCTCAGTGGTGGTTTGTCCGTGACAGTTTTAGGCCGTCAGCGATATCGCTAAAATGCTTCCTCAGTGATATCTTCTGGTAAGCTCTTGGGCTTTCCATTATTGTGCTGGTACCCCTGGGGGATGGCAGCTAATTAGACACACAGTCTATTTAACTTCAGCCATAATAACATGCTGACTCTAGACCGTTTTGGAAAGTACACAAAACTAAAAAGACAACTCTTATAAATATTCTTGGTGTATATCCTTCTAGTCTGTTTATTATGTGTAACTTTTACATAATTATAATGATATATTATGTATAATTCTGTATTTGCCTTTTTAAACCTAATGCTTGTAAATACTTTATAAACATTTTGATGAGTACCTATGTTTCCATCAAGTGGATTTATCCGTTTTTGTAAATACTCTCCTATTAAGTGAGTTGAAATTATTTTTCTTCTCTGTTTTCTTAATAGTAGCCAATAATTTTGTGATAAACATATCCAGCCAATCTGATAGATTCCCAGCAGAGAAAGCTGTTTTTCGCAGGCTCTTGATGCATACTGTCAAGTTGCTTTTTACATTTTTTTAAATTTTATTTTACTTTATAAGAGAGAGAGAGAGAGAGCCTGGGAGAGGCAGAGAGAGAGGGAGAGAAAATCCCAAGCAGGCTCTGCACTGAAGGTGAGGGTTACGGTTAGGGTTCAGACATCAAACCCTACTCCTCGACCCCCATGCCCTGCACACCTCTGGCCACTGATTGTTGTTATTGTTCTTGTGGTTTTGCTTTTTTTTTTTTTTTTTTTTTTTTTTAGAATGTCATGTAATTTGAATCATGCAGTATGTAGTCTTTCTGAGTGGCCTCTTTAACTTACCAGTATGCTTTTAAGGTTTCTCCATGTCTTTTCGTGGCTTGGTAACTCATTTGTTTTTATTACAGAATAACATTTCACTCTGTAAAAATACCACACTTTTTAAAAAAAAGTCTATTCACCCATTAAAGGGCATTTTGGTTGCTTCCAGTTTTGAGTGAGTATGAATACAGCTACCACGAACATTCACATGCAGGCTTTTGGGTGAACATATGTTTTCAAATCAACTGAGTAACTACCTAGGAGCACATTTGCTACATGATATGGTAAAACTATGTTTAGCTTTGTAAGAGACTGCCACGCTGTCTTCCAAAGTGAAAGTACCATTTTGCATTCATACCAATGAATAGTTATTCCTCCCCAGCAGTCGGCATTGTGTTTAGGTTTTATCCATTCTAGTAGATGTGTGGTAGTGTCTCATTATAATTTACATTTCCCTGATGCAAAATGAGGTTGAGCATTTTCATGTGCTGATCTTCTTTGGTGATGTGTTGTGATATAGAGTATGTTATTTAATTAGCTTGTTTCTTATTGTTGAGTTTTAAGAGCTCATTATATATTTTGGATAAAAGCCCTTTATCAGACATGTATTATGAGGTAGGTATTTTGTAAATATTTTTTTTGCAGACTATGGCTTATCTTTCTGTGGCCTTAATGGGATCTTTTGCAAGTATAAGTTTTAAATTTTGACAAAATTCAACTTATCATTTCTTTTCTTCCATGGATGATGCTTTTGGTTTGTTTCTAGAAACTCATCGTCTCATCTAGGGTAACATGGATTTTCTCCTACGCTTTCTTTTCATTAAAAAACAAAACAAAACAAAACAAAAACCTTTCCTCCCACCCCATTTTCATCCTTCAGCATAGATTCTGATATTCATGGTTATTTGTTGTATGACACTTTGAAAAACAGTGGTATAAAATTTAAGAGCTTGGGTTTGAAATTTAGACAGCTGTCTTTTCAAGTTCTGACCCCACTATATAGCATATGATTTTTTCCAAGTCCCTTTACTTCGACGAGCTTTAGTCTCCTCATTTGCAAAATAAGTCTATGAAGTAGAATTGTGAAGATTAAATGAGTTCAAACCCGTGTTGTTCAAGGGTCAACTGTAAATTGCAATCAATGCAAAAATAGCCTGTTCCAGCTGTAAGAACTTTTAGGTGAGCCACATGGTAACCACAAAGCAAAAACCAACAGTAGGTTTACAAAAGATAATCGAAAGGGAATCAAAACATACTGCTGTGGAAGCGATTCAGTTCACAAACTAAGGCAGGCAGAGAGGAATAAAGGAATAAGGGAACTATAAAACATCCAGAAAACAATTAAAGATAAGGAAAATGAGGCTCTGAGAACTAAAGTTCTCCTAGGAGAACATAGGATTGTCTGATTCCAAAGCCAATCCTCGTAAGCACTGTGCTTAACAGTATTTCGTGGTTCAAGTGCAATGGGTATAACAGGTACTGAGTGTTAATAAAGTGACATACAAGAAAATCACATAAGGCTTATAGATGGCAAGATCTTTTTTCTGGGTAATTGTCAGTTACCATATCTTAGGTTTCTGTTTCAGAATCTCTGTCCTTAGACTGTCCAAGTATTCTTTGGGTTCTCTTGGTAATGTGTGGAGTGTGGCCGCTACCCACCTTTCATGATGATCCTCATTAGACAAATGATCCCTGACTGAAAGCCAAGATAATTCGATTTTAGATTTTGGAAATGTGTGTAACAGAGATTCTAGTAATTGACATTTGTCCTTTTAAATTTTCTAAAATGAATGACTGTATGGTTGGTATAGTTGATGTATTTTTTAAGAAAGTCAATCGTTCAATTTCCCAAAGTAAGTTGGATGTCAGTGTTAACATTTAAAAGCATCCGCGCCTCACTTAAATCTCTGCATATGGCTTTTCTTTGCTAATTCGACACTATATATTTCTTAGCACACTATTTCTTGTCGGTGTCTTCGTCAGCTTTGCAATTATTGGTTTATAATTTGACTTTACCTTCGTGTAGCATTTGATTACATATGAATTTGTTGTACCTTTGTTATGAAACTCGCCATCGTACACTGGTCCTCAATATGTGCCTATTTCACATTTTATTAGCACTCCTCCAAGGATGGACGCATAAATTATTCATGTCTGTGTGCTATTTGGTACTAAGCACGGGCCACGTTCTTAATATCTCCTTTGAATTCAACAGATATGTGTTGAGAGTAATAAAGTCAGAGCGTGTCTTTCTGCTCATAATCTCAAGACATTTCATTTACATCAGGAAGCTTTCGTATTCCGTCTGACTTTTGCCTATTCAGAATTTACTCAAGACTGATACATACATGTGATACAGTGATGTCTAGCATAAGATTCCAAATTGGAATCTTGAGGACTCGTAGATCTCTGATTTGGACTTCACATTGAGATGTAGTGTTATAAAACAAATTCTTTTTTTAAAAATTTTTTTAAACATGTATGCATTTTTGAAAGGCAGAGAGAGACAGAGCGCGAATGGGGGAGGGGCAGAGAGAGAGGGAGACATGGAAACAGAAGCAAGCTCCAGGCTCCAAGCTGTCAGCACAGAGCCCAACGCAGGGCTCGAACTCATGGACCGTGAGATCATGACCTGAGCCGAAGTCGGCTACTTAACCGACTGAACCACCCAGGTGCCCCTAAAACAAGTTCTTTATGGATCTGTAGAATCATTTTGAGAAAGATACCTCTGTAGCATGAGACACCTGAGATTCTTCTTTCCACTAAAATGCTTTATAGAACAAATTTTTCAGGGTGCCTGGGTAGCTCAGTCGGTTAAGCATCTGACTCTTGGTTTTGGCTCAGGTCATGATTCTCATGGTCTGTGGGTTCGAGCCCCACATCGGGCTCTGCGCTGCAGGTGCGGAGCCTGCCTGGGATTCTCTCACCCTCCCTGTCTCAACACTGCTCCTCCCCTACTCACTCATGTTCTCTCTCTCTCAAAAAATAAATAAACTTAAAAAAATAAATAGTTCTTCTCTTCTCATTGTCATATGTATCCCATGTTTCTTTTGATATCATGAACATCCTTATGAAGTAAAATAAATTTGAAGCCATTTTTAAAGCAACTCTTCCTGCCGCATTTTAACTGACTTGTTTACGACATGTTCCTCAGCATTAGGAGACTTTATCTTATCTCTCCTTCGGATTTTATTTCCCCTACAGTTTTGTAAAGCTTTTATGATGCACCTATTCCCAAGGACAGAGATGCTCAGATAAGATTTGGCAACTCATACAAAAAACTTTTACCTCTCTGCTCTCCTGGTAGGGAAGTGAAGGATTAATGGAGCAGTGAAAGAGAATAACTGAATTGTTGTTATGGATTGCTTAATAAAAGCAGATTTGTGAAGCAATTACATTTAATGTTAAATAATATTTACAATGTAACCATTTTGCTGTAGGCTGAATGAGGAGATATATATGGCTATGAAGAAAAGTGCTGGGGTATGTGAGGCATCGTAATTATCATCATTATTATTCAAGCTGCTTTCAGAGGACTTACCACACCTCCTCCCCACCTCAACCCCCTGCCCCCAAATGAAGACAACACAGACTGTAGAGGCTGAATTCTATTTATTGGGTTTTTATAATTTTTCTTCATTTAAGGAACACCTAACTTCGGTTCCTTAAATTCGTTTATGGCAGGTCCCATGTTCGTATTAGTGTCTGGGTCTGTGTTACCCGTAAATCTGACCCAGGCCAGGTCACAATGCTCATTTCAGCCTAATGCACCTGCGCTCTGATACCGCAGCACTATTCAAAGGACATCTAACATTTTTTTATATTGTCTTTGTGGGCCACTCTGTCCTCCCTTCCAGCCTTTTCTGACCCTAATATGTCTGCTTAAAATTCAGTCATGTCCTATTTTGTGAATCCAACTTTTCCTCCATGAAGCTGTCACTCAGCTCTGCTTTCCTTGGGGATAATCATGAACAGCTTTAGGGTTTTTTTTCCCTCCTTAATAGCCCTTGAGAACAGCTCACATATTATCTGTTCTGTCTGCCCCAGTGTCTCTCTCTCTTCTCTTCCCCAAGCTAAATATCCTCACTTACTGCCAAACTCTTCCTCCTAGAAATGTTTGATTCCTTTTATCTAAAATATTCTGCTGTGATGACTCTGTCACCTTCAGGAAGGGTGGCTGCTGTCACGTCAGATGACCCCCATCCTACACTAGTAGAGCTGGCTTGTTATATCCAAGCACTAATCTGTGTTGGGTTTTTGATCATGGGCTTTTGTTTATTTTGTTCTGGAATTGAGAAGGCACAGTGTTCTGCCCCTGTGTCACCTCACCTGTTTAATTGTCTAGGGGTGTTTCAAGAAAGGGAGCGTTGGAAGGTATAATAATAAAAATAAAATCTACCATGAATCGTGGTCTTCCTCTATGCTAGTCATTTCATATGCCTTGTTTCATTTTATCATAACAACTCTTTGAGCCTATTATTAGTTTCTGAAAGTGTACCGTGTCTGTTGAATGAAGGACTTAATTAACGTCCAAGAGATAAAATAACTTTCCCAAGGCCCCTCTCATAGAATCTTAAGTGACTTTCTGTGAGACCCCAAGTCTAAACTTCATAAGTGTCATACTACATAGTCTGTTTTAAGGAAGATTTTGAAGAATGGCAGTCTCCTGAGCACTTGTATACTCGGCACCATAATATTTCATACTTATTGTGACTTTGGCCTTTATGTGGTCTTGCATTCATTAGTTTATTCACACACTTTATAAATATTTATTGAGCACCTAATGTGTTTCAGCCATATGCTAGACACTGGGCATACTGTGGTAAATGACATCAACAAAGTTTCCTGCTCATTTTTCAGAACTTTCCACTATTGAAACCGTGTCCCCTTAGACACTGAGGAATATATAGGCAATTCCTCATATATCTATACCATCAATTTTCCTCCGTGTTTTGTGCAGAGTGGATACTAATTTTTGTTGAACGACTTGGTGATGTCACATAAAAAATACTAGAGTGGGATCCAAGTTCTGGCCCTTGTATTTACTACCCTGTGACCTAACACAAGAGGAACTCATCTGTATGAGCCTCAAGTTCCTCTTCTCAAAATAGGCACAGTAATCTCTGCCTCTCTAGTTCATTGACTCTTACCATGAAGATAAATGAGCTGATGGGGTGTCAGTGCTTGGTAAGGTACAACACTACAGATTTTTCTCATTGTTGACTGACCAGGTAAGAGCTGGAAAGTTATTTGTAACTTGGAAGGGGAAGAAGTAACAGAAAATGGGATAAACAAGGCTGAAAAATTCAAGCTAACCTGTTAGCTTTGAACCTGCTATCATTCTGGTTGCTTTCTTTTGAGCTGTCGTCAATTTGCTGTTATATTTTCAACATGCTATCCCAATAGCGACCAGTACTAACATTTTAAAATGCTAGAACGTGCCTGAAGAAAATGATAGTTTTGAGAGTTTTAAGAGTTGTCAACGTTATAGAGCGAACTTAGTTTAGGGCTCTTTCCTTATGTTCCCCCAAGACGCAAAGATCTGAGAAAGATCAGGTAAGAAGGAGATGATTTAGATGATATAGATGAATGCTTCAAATCTTTCCTAGCGTGGGGGTGCTTGGGTGGCTCATTCGGCTAAGCATCCAACTTTGTCACAAGAGCAGCAAAGACAGGAGAAGGTAGAGCTTTAAGAGTATTTCACTCAGCATTGTTATTTTACTTTATTTTATTTTTAATGTTTATTTATTTTTGAGAGAGATAGACAGAGAGCCCGCAAGTGGAGGCGGGGCAGACAGAGGGAGACAGAGGATCCGAAGTGGGCTCCATGCCAACAGCAGCAAGCTCTGTGTGGGGCTCAAACTCATGAACTGTGAGACCGTGACCTGAGCCGAAGTTGGACGCTCAACCAACTGAGCCACTCAGGTGCCCCCTCAACATTGTTATTTTAGAAATAAAATTCCAGTGTGGCAACTTCTTTCAATGTTGGTGCTAACAGCTACTAAATTTCCACAGTCTTCCCTCCTCCTCTGAAGTAGAAACATTTTATACTGAATGTTTTCTGACTATTTCAATGGGAATACAATGGCCATTATGAAATATTGACAAAGTAGGCTACATAAGACACAAACATTGGGGGAGAAGAGGCCCACTGTGAACATACCAGTAATGATCATTCATCATAGTCCTAAAAGATACAACATGGAAGAGTGGAAATTACAGGCTGCGAGGAGTTTAGGCACATGAGTTAATGACTTTTTGTTTGCATAACATCATATAGTGTGTGCAATACCATCTCTTAAGTTTTCTTGTTTGCTTCTCCCATCAATACTATGAAGTGGCTAAAAAATTTGTTTTGTTTTGTTTGTTTGTTTCTTTGTACCTATAAAAAATTTCCCCCATTTTTTTGTTACAGCAACTCTTTTTCTTTGGGGAAATATCCCAAACCCAATACCTAGAGGGATGCAGGGTGTCCTGGCTGACCATCCCACAAGAACCACATGGTACCAGAGTGGGAGAGAATAACAAACACCTAAGTAGTGATATTTGGGGAAGAAGTCTTGAGGCCATTCTTTGCATCCCTGAATGCAGTTGTGCCTGAGGCCTTCTCCACTCGTCTTAAGAGAATGTATTTCCTTTATGTCTCAGTTAGCTGGGCTACTGTTCCTTGCAACTGAATGAATCCTGAAAAAACAACCCCCAATGTACAGAAGAGGAAACTGAGAATCTGATAGTAAGTGTGCTTCCCACGGTCATAAACCTATCATGTAGAGTTAGAACCCAGATCCAGGCTTCTCGACTCAAAGCCTGTGTTTTCTTATTACACACATGTTCTGTCATTGTGGCTCTGGCTTTAAATACGTGTAGAGCTTTGAACAAATTGCTTAGCTATTCCAAGCCTCAGTTTTCTTCATTTGTAAATTGAAGTAGCTGGATCAATAATCTCTAGTTTCCTTCCCGGCCCTAGTTTTCTCTTATATTCCAATTTACATATTTACTTTTAATTAAACAAGTAAACCATGAAGAATTCCCATTGTAAACATTCCAAATATTACAGATTAAACTAAAGTACCTTTGAGCTCTGAGCTAATTCCTTTTCCTTTTCCATCAGTTTAGTGTCTATCTTTTAGGAATTTTTCTATGCATTTAACATATATATGGATATTTCTGTAGAACTAGTAGGTTTGCGTTGTGTCTTTATGTGTATTTTTAACTTAAATCGTCTCCTATTGTATGCATTGTTGTGCAGCTTACTTTTATCATTTCACTATGAGTCTTGTAGATTTACCAAGTTAGTGCATATAGATCTACTATATCAGTCTGCCATATTTTATTTATCTATAACATATTGTTGGATAGTTTGCCGTTTGTCATTATGACAAACGAGGCTACCGTGAACAACCCTGTCTATATTTGCTTTGTGTGAGTGTCCTAAGATCCCAAGGAATTGCAATTTATATTCCTTTTAGGAGTGCGTGAGGGTTCCTATTTTACCACATCCCTTGCCAGCCCTTAATATCATTAAAGTTTATAAATGTTAACAGCTGAATTATTGTTTTAAATGTGCATTTCTGTGATTTGGGGGATATCGAGCAGCTTTTCATATATTTCTGATCCCCCCCCTACCCCAGGGGATTGCCACTTTCTGCAGTTCTAAGTATTTGGCTAAGTGGTTAATCTGGTGTAAACTCTGTCTTCAAAATCCTCGCCAAACAAGCATACAACTAATGCTTGAACCCTGCCTCTTGAGGCAACCCATTCTATCAGTGGACAGTTCTGTTAATTGGAACGGTCTTCCTTGTATTAATCCACATATTGAGTCCCCATAGTTTCTACCCACAGTCTTGAGTTCAGAGAACAAGTCTGTCTCCTCTTCTACATGACAGCCTTTTTGGTATGTGGTGACAGTTTCTATAGTACTCCAAGTTATCTTTCCTCCACGTTAAACATGCTGGTTTCCATATGTTCCTTATTTGATGGGTTTTTAAGGGCCCCCCCCCCACCTTCTTGGCTACTTTCTATTGAACAATTCCTAGTTTGTTTATGCCCTCTTTTTTTTGAAAAAATGTATCCCTGGACTGAGCACTGTCTTCCAACATGATAACCTCTAGCCCTGTGGGTGGGAGCCTCAGGCTTGGCCTGGTTGAGAGCAGGGAGAGAGACAGGTACATTTCTAGGTTCGTCAGGCCAAGGGGGGTGGCTGCCGCTCCTTTTGAGGGCAGGATGCAAGGCTTAGCCCCAGACACATGGCCAAGGGTCTTAAGCCCTTCCGCTGTTAGGAAACAGCCGCCAAAATAACAACAGGCTGCCATTCCCACTTTACACTAGTGACAGTATTAACTTGCGGAGACTTTAGGTCCACAATTCCTCATCCACAACTCCAAAATCGAGGAAGTTCTGAAAACCAAACATCCTGCCTTAATTCAGGGAGTCGCACGATGTTACGGCCTGCAGACCAAACTTGGACCTGTTTCTGTATGGCACACAGGCTAAGCTAAGAATGTTTTTCTACATTTTTAAATGGTTGAAAACAAATCAAAAGAATGCATTTGTGACAAGTAAAATTGATATGGCATAGAGGTGCTTGGGTGGCTCAGTTGGCTAAGCATCCAGCTCTTGATTTCGGCTCAGGTCATGATTTTACCGTTCGTGAGTTCGAGCCTCGCGTTGGGCTCTGCGCTGTCAGTGCAGAGCCTGCTTGGGATTCTCTCTCTCTCTCTCTCTCTCTCTCTCTCTCTCTCTCTCCCCCTTTCTCTCTGTTCCTCCCCAACTTGTGCTCTCTCTCTCTCTCTCCCTCAAAATAAATAAATAAACTTAAAAAATGATATGGCATTCACATTTTTCATTTCTAGAAATAAGTTTTTACTGGAACACACATAAAAGTTGTGTCACTGGATTCAATGCCTTATGAATAACGATGCTTCCAATAATAGAAATGGACGTTTATTGAGCATCACCTACTGTGCTAAGCATTTTACATGTATCAACTAGTCTAATCCTTACAACAATCCTGGGAGTTGGCTTTTTTACCCCTCATTTGACTAATGAGGAAACTGAGGCCCATGGAGGTTAAGTAATTTACACAAGACTGTACTGAACAGAGTGGAACTAGAATTTCTATTATTGATATCATTTTGCAACGTATGCACCTAAGGCCACATTAGGGTTTTTTTTAAATTGCTAATTGATTCATATTAACTATCAGCTAAAATCCTTAAATCTTATATGAATGGACTACCAGGAAGGCCCTACTTTGCATCTTGCACAGTAAAGTTTTGGAGCCCAGTCCAGGACCTTGTTTTTGTCTCTGTGAAGCTGCATATAACCTTACTTAGTCTATTATAATTTGTAGCCCACAGTGCTCTTCAAGACAACTCCCTCATTCTGCTTTTCTCCCTGATTCAGTTAGCTGGCTCTCTTCTTGTGGTGACTGACTTCACAGTTGACATCTTCAACTACAGCATCATATACTACGTATTTTCAGCTTAGCTCTACATGGGTAAACTGCTTACTTTATTTTGCTTTCCTTTTCTGTTTGCATGCAGAAAGCAGGTGCCCAGGGTGGAGGGCAGTGGGTATATTTGCACAATTTGATGGAGGTCATCTACTCCATTTTTCCTTCCCATTGGAAGGATCAAAAGCATTTACCAACTTGTCATATGCTTGATGTAACAGTCAGTGCTGTTTATGTTCCTTTCAATATGTTTTTTCACCAGGGATATGCTCGAAAATGATACTGTGCACCAGACTTGTCAACTTGGTTTCTGCCTTTCTACTTAAGAAAAATATATATGTTTTGTGTATTAGCTGTAAAACAAAATGCCCCTTCTTATACTCTTTGTAGGCTTAAATTGAATAATTCAAAAATCGAGAAACTATTGGGGGCGCATTTCAGCTATTTTTTTCAACTTTGAATTCAAACATAGATGGACAGGTATAGCAGAAAGATCGAGTAGGAGTGTAGGCAGAAGACCTGGTTTCTATTAGTTTTCTCACTGTTTGGCAGTATGAATCTCCAGAAATCATTTCCCTTCTCTGCTATGTAAAAGCTGTAAAATGGGATAACTGGAATCAAATTAGGTGAGACCCTTCACTAACTCAAAAACTACCTTGAATTCAATATATTTTTTTAGTAATATAACTCAGATTCTTCCAAAATATTGAAACAGCTTTGTGTGGGTGCTTGGTAAATCTCTACTCAAGCTTCATTAAAACAACAACAACAACAACAACAACAACAACAAAACAAAACAGAACAACAACAAAAAAACCCCAAAACGTTCTGGTGCTTTGTGTATGAGAAACATTGTCTATTAGAATTTAGAGGACAAAACATTCTGAGCGTTACTTTAGTGCTGGTTCTGACAAAAATAGCAATCACAGTTGGATCATTTTAGATTTTTTTTTTTAATAGCCTAAGGCTTGTGCGGCTGGCTGTAGGCAAATCAGACACTTTGAGTTTTTGGTATTGAGAAGGGAGTCAGAGGCCCCAGCCCTGTGCTTGTGCCCCACAATATATCCCCTGGAGGACAAACCCCAAGGAATGTTGGGAGCCTCTTGAAATTCATTCACACACCTGCACAATCAACCACCAACTTATTAAAAAACAAGTTTTCTGCGAAAACCCTCATTTGCTTTCTGTGTCTGAAAAAAAAAATCACATGAAAAAGATCTGGGAAGCATCTTCAAATCTATTTGTAAATATATTTATGGGATTAAAAAAACACAGGCTATATTGTTTCATTTCTTTAATGCAATGCAGATTTTGAAATGACTTTGTTGCAGCCTACTGCTATAAATGAAGATATTAGTGAAGATAAAATTTATTTACATGAATTTTTAAAATACCACCTTCCTGGGTTTTTGTTTTGTTTTGTTTTGTTTTGTTTTTGGTGGGGGGACTTGGTTTTTATTGTTTGTTTATTTATGCTCAGAATATACTTTACATAGGGGAGAATTTACTGTTTTTATTTTTATTTTTTTGAGAATTTACTGCTTTCAAGTGTTTTTGATTTTTGTTTCTTTCCATTTAGTCAATGGGTACATTTATCTGTTTAAAAGCATACATATTTTCGGGGCACCTGGGTGGCTCAGTTGGTTAAGCATCTGAATTCAGCTCAGGTCATGATCTCACGGTTTGTGGGTTCAAGCCCCACGTTGGGCTCTGTGCTGACAGCTAGAGCCTGGAGCCTGCTTTGGATTCTGTCTCTCTCTCTCTCTCTGCTCCTCTCTTGTTCATGCTCTCTCTCTCAAAAATAAATAAGCATTAAAAAATTAAAAAATAAAAACATACATATTTTAATATAATAATTCATGCTAATTTCTCTCAATAATTTATTTGTAAGATAATCCAATAAATGCCAACAATATACAACATTGCAGAAGTGAAGACATTTGTGTTTATTTGGCCCTGTGATTTCTGGAACAAACTCTTTTTGGAGAGATGAAGTGAGCCACTTAACAATACTGAGAATAGTTAATTTCAGTAGTTGACCTAAATATCTTCATTATATTTTTCTCAAAATATATATCACATTATAAAAAGATGGACAAATAAATTATTGTTATAATTGAACATAAATTCAGTAGGAACACATATAGTATATTACATTAAATGAAGAGATTAATATTAAATAAACAGATCAGAACTATTCAACTATACAATGTACTGGGAATTCAGAAGGAGACCAATGGGGAACCTAGGCATATCAGAGTAAATTAAGACACACCAATAATTATATATAATAAATATATGTGTGAGACATATCTAATTACTACATCACTTTCCTACCCCCCATTCTTCCCTAAGGGAAATATCCATACATCCTTCAAGCCCTAAGATGCTGGAGGCAAAAGACTCATTTGTAATCTTCCAGATCTTTGGATTTTACCAATCTGAGTTTCAAGCTTTCCAGTTTCTCCTCTCTTGTTGTCTAGACTATCTCTGTACTCAGACTCACTCTGCATTTCTGGCCTGAAGTACTAATATGAAAGACTTTTTGCCTTAACACCTAATATTTTATTTCTTTACTTTTTTTTGGAATATTAAGTCAACCAACGTTTATGCATAGAGTCATTTCAACAGGTGTTTAATGAGAGATTCACATTTCGGAAGTACGCTTCTAGGCACTGAGTAATTCAGTGGTGAATAAAAGCAACCAAATATCTCTGCCCTGATAGAGCTTACAGATCATACACAAATGTATGATTTCAGGTAGTTCTTTGACTACGGTAAAAGAAATAGAGAGTTGGAAGAAGGAATTGGTGTAGATAATACCTCTACAATGAGGTGGTATTTGAGTGACGTGAGGAATGACATAAGTAAATACTTGCGAGAATGTGTCCTGGACAGAAGACATAGCAAGGGCAACAGCTCTGAGGTATGAAAGAGCTTGAAATACCAAAGGAACAGCCAAAGAAGACGAGTGTTTCTGGAGCAGAGCAAACTAGAGAGGGAGTAGTAGAGGATGTCAGAGAGCTAACAAAGTATGGGATAATGTAGGGCATCATAGACCACTTAAGAAATTTAGATTTGGGATGCCTTGGTGGTTCAGTCAGTCAGTTAAGGGTCTGACTCTTGATTTTGGCTCAGATCATGATCTCACAGTAGTGAGATCGGAGCCCTGCATCTGGCTCAGTGCTGGGCATGGAGCCTGCTTAAGATTCTCTCTCTCTCTCTCTCTCTCT
This sequence comes from Leopardus geoffroyi, assembly GCF_018350155.1. Taxonomy (NCBI): domain Eukaryota; kingdom Metazoa; phylum Chordata; class Mammalia; order Carnivora; family Felidae; genus Leopardus; species Leopardus geoffroyi. The sequence goes on from NC_059343.1 coordinate 117,163,591, forward strand.
CTCTCTCTCGCTCTCTCTCTCTCTCTCTCTCTCTCCCTCTGTCCCTCCCCTGCTTGTGCGCATATGCATGTACCCTCTCAAAAAAATTAGATTTGATGCTAAAGATAAAGGGAAGCCATTGAAGAGTTTTGAAACAGGGAGTGACAATGTACAGATTATCTACTCAGCACAAGATACAGATTTATATGTGGTTATACTTTTTAAAGTTTGATTAAAGTGTATTTGACATGCAGTAAGCTGCTCATATTTTAAGTTGTATGATTTGAAACATTTTGAAAAATGTATATAGCCATGAAAGCATCATCACAATCACTAAAGTGAGCACATTTGCTACCTTCAAAAGATTTGTCATTCTTCCCTTCCACTCTTCCCCCTCACCCTGTCCCCAAGCAAACACACATCTGCTGTCACTATAGCACTAGAGAATAGTTTGTATCCAGAATTTTACATAAATGCAATGATACAATATGTATGTGTTATTGTCTGAGTTTTTCAGTTTGCATAATTACTCCATTTTGAGATTCATTTTATGAATTTTTTATGTTTTATCTTTATCAGTAGCATACCTTTTTATTAATGAGTAGTATTCTATTATATGGATATACCATAATTTGTTCACATCTATTGATGGATATTTTAAAGATAACCGCTCTATTCAGATATAATACCATGAAGTTCACACTGTGAAGTGTATGCTGAAGTACTGAAGTATTTTTATCCTAGCATATTCACAAAATTATGTAAATATAACCACAATCTAATTCAGAACATTTTCACCACCCTAAAAAGCAACCCCATATCCATTAGAAGTTACTCCTCATTGCTTCTTTCCCCGGCCCCTGGCAACCACCTGTCTGCTTTTTATCTCTATGGACTGTCCTATTCCCTTTTATACACGGGCTCATGTAATATGTGGCTTTTGTGTTTGGACTTTGATGTAGCATAATATTTTCAAGGTTCATCCAGTTGTAGCATCAGTAGTTTATTCCTTTTTATGGCTGAATACTATTCCATTGCATAGATTTACCCTGTTTTGTATATCCATTCATTGGCTGAGGACATTGGATTGTTTCCACTTTTTGGATCTTGTGAATAATGGTGCAATGGACGTTCATGTCCAGGGTTTTGTGTGCACACATGTTATGAATACTCTGAGGTATGTATTTGAACTAGAATTGCTAGGTCACATGGCAGCTCTATGTTTAACATTTTGAGGACTGCCAAAATATCTTCCACAGCAGCTGCACCATTTTACATTCTCATAAGCAAGGTTTGAGGGTTCCAGATTCTCCACATTCTCATTAAATTTGTTATTTTCTGCTTTTTTTGAAAAAATATAGCCATCCTAGTGGATGTAAAGTGGTATTTCATTGTGCTTTTGATTTCCATTTCCCCAGTGACTAATGATGTTCAGCAACTTTTCATGTGCATAGTTTTTAAGTTTATTTATTTATTTTGAGAGAGAGAGAGAGAGAATGTGCATGTGTACAAGCAGGGCAGGGTAAGAGAGAGAGGGAGAGAGAATCCCAAGCAGCCTCTGTGCTGTCAGCACAGAGCCCGACTCGGGGCTTGATCTCAGTGAGATCATGACCTGAGTCAAAATTGAGAGTTGGATGCTTAAATGACTTAAATGACTTCTGCACCCCTCATGTGCATATTGACTATTTGTGTATATTTTTTAGAGAAACGCCTTCACAAATTCTCCATTTTTTAAATGTTTACTTATTTGAGACAGAGAGAGCGTGCACAGGGGAGGGGCAGAGAGCGGGAGACACAGAATCTGAAGCAGGCTCCAGGCTCTGAGCTGTCAGCACAGAGTCTGATCCGGGGCTCAAACCCACCAACCATGAGATCATGAACTGAGCCGAAGATGGATGCTTAACCAACTGGGCCACCCAGGCACCCCCAGATTCTCCATTTTTAATTCAGTTATTTGTTTTTTTTATTGTTGTAATGATTCTTTTTTATATTCTGACTGCAAGTCTTATCAGATGTATGATTTACAGATATTTCTTCCATTTAGTGAGTTGTGGTTTTACTTTCTTAATGGTATCCATTGAAGCCCAAGTTTTTAAAATTTTGATAAGGTTTAATTAATATATTTTTTTCTTTTGTCACTTATGCTTTAGGTTTGGTTTTGTTGAAATTTAATATATCTATTTTTTTTCTTCCATTGCTTATGTCTGATAGCACATGTAAGAATGCTTTTCCTGATTCAGATCCACAAAGATTTACTTCCATATTTTCTTCTAAGAATTGTCTAGCTTTAGCTGTTATGTTTAGGTCTGTGATCCAGCCTGAGTTAATTTTTCTGTGATGTGAGATAAGGGTCCATTTTTATTCTTTTACATGTGGATATCCAGTTCCCCAGTGCTATTGCTTGATAAAACTGTGTTTTCTCCATTGAATTATCTCAGTACCATTGCTGAAAATCAATTGACCAAAATTATTATTTTTTCAATATATGAAGTTTATTGTCAAATTGGTTTCCATACAACACCCAGTGCTCATCCCAAAAGGTGCCCTCCTCAATACCCATCGCCCACCTCCCCTCCCTCCCACCCCCCATCAACCCTCAGTTTGTTCTCAGTTTTTAAGAGTCTCTTATGCTTTGGCTCTCTTCCACTCTAACCTCTTTTTTTTTTCCTCCCCCTCCCCCATGGGTCTCTGTTAAGTTTCTCAGGATCCACCTAAGAGTGAAAACATATGGTATCTGTCTTTCTCTGTATGGCTTATTTCACTTAGCATCACACTCTCCAGTTCCATCCATGTTGCTACAAAGGGCCATATTTCATTCTTTCTCATTGCCACATAGTACTCCATTGTGTATATAAACCACAATTTTTTTTATCCATTCATTGGTTGATGGACATTTAGGCTCTTTCCATAATTTGGCTATTATTGAGAGTGCTGCTATCAACATTGGGGTACAAGTGCCCCTATGCATCAGTACTCCTGTATCCCTTGGGTAAATTCCCAGCAGTGCTATTGCTGGGTCATAGGGTAGGTCTATTTTTAATTTTTTGTGGAACCTCCACACTGTTTTCCAGAGTGGCTGCACCAATTTGCATTCCCACCAACAGTGCAAGAGGGTTCCCATTTCTCCACATCCTCGCCAGCATCTAGAATCTCCTGATTTGTTCATTTTGGCCACTCTGGCGTGAGGTGATATCTGAGTGTGGTTTTGATTTGTATTTCCCTGATGAGGAGTGACGTTGAGCATCTTTTCATGTGCCTGTTGGCCATCCAGATGCCTTCTTTAGAGAAGTGTCTATTCATGTTCTCTGCCCATTTCTTCACTGGGTTATTTGTTTTTCGGGTGTGGAGTTTGGTGAGCTCTTTATAGATTTTGGATACTAGCCCTTTGTCCGATATGTCATTTGCAAATATCTTTTCCCATTCTGTTGGTTGCCTTTTAGTTTTGTTGGTTGTTTCCTTTGCTGTGCAGAAGCTTTTGATCTTCATAAGGTACCAGTAATTCATTTTTGCTTTTAATTCCCTTGCCTTTGGGGATGTGTCAAGTAAGAAATTGCTACGGCTGAGGTCAGAGAGATCTTTTCCTGCTTTCTCCTCTAGGGTTTTGATGGTTTCCTGTCCACATTCAGGTCCTTTATCCATTTTGAGTTTGTTTTTGTGAATGGTGTGAGAAAGTGGTCTAGTTTCAATCTTCTGCATGTTGCTGTCCAGTTCTCCCAGCACCATTTGTTAAAGAGACTGTCTTTTTTCCATTGGATATTCTTTCCTGCTTTGTCAAAGATTAGTTGGCCATACGTTTGTGGGTCTAGTTCTGGGGTTTCTATTCTATTCCATTGGTCTGTGTGTCTATTTTTGTGCCAATACCATGCTGTCTTGATAATTATAGCTTTGTAGTCGAGGCTAAAGTCTGGGATTGTGATGCCTTCCGCTTTGGTCTTCTTCTTCAAAATTACTTTGGCTATTCGGGGCCTTTTGTGGTTCCATATGAATTTTAGGATTGCTTGTTTTAGCTTTGAGAAGAATGCTGGTGCAATTTTGATTGGGATTGCATTGAATGTGTAGATAGCTTTGGGTAGTATTGACATTTTGACAATATTTATTTTTCCAATCCATGAGCAGGGAATGTCTTTCCATTTCTTTAAATCTTCTTCAATTACCTTCATAAGCTTTCTATAGTTTTCAGCATACAGATCCTTTACATCTTTGGTTAGATTTATTCCTAGGTATTTTATGCTTCTTGGTACAATTGTGAATAGGATCAGTTTCTTTATTTGTCTTTCTGTTGCTTCATTGTTAGTGTATAAGAATGCAACTGATTTCTGTACATTGATTTTGTATCCTGCAACTTTGCTGAATTCATGTATCAATTCTAGCAGACTTTTGGTGGAGTCTATCGGATTTTCCATGTATAATATCATGTCATCTGCAAAAAGCGAAAGCTTGACTTCATCTTTGCCAATTTTGATGCCTTTGATTTCCTTTTGTTGTCTGATTGCTGATGCTAGAACTTCCAGCACTATGTTAAACAACAGCGGTGAGAGTGGGCATCCCTGTCGTGTTCCTGATCTCAGGGAAAAAGCTCTCAGTTTTCCCCCATTGAGGATGATGTTAGCTGTGGGCTTTTCATAAATGGCTTTTATGATGTTTAAGTATGTTCCTTCTATCCCGACTTTCTCAAGGGTTTTTATTAAGAAAGGTTGCTGAATTTTGTCAAAGGCCTTTTCTGCATCGATTGACAGGATCATATGGTTCTTCTCTTTTTTTTTGTTAATGTGATGTATCACGTTGATTGATTTGCGAATGTTGAACCAGCCCTGCATCCCAGGAATGAATCCCACTTGACCATGGTGAATAATTCTTTTTATATGCCGTTGAATTCGATTTGCTAGTATCTTATTGAGAATTTTTGCATCCATATTCATTAGGGATATTGGCCCGTAGTTCTCTTTTTTTACTGGGTCTCTGTCTGGTTTAGGAATCAAAGTAATACTGGCTTCATAAAATGAGTCTGGAAGTTTTCCTTCCCTTTCTATTTTTTGGAATAGCTTGAGAAGGATAGGTATTATCTCTGCTTTAAACGTCTGGTAGAACTCCCCTGGGAAGCCATCTGGTCCTGGACTCTCCTGTTGGGAGATTTTTGATGACTGATTCAATTTCTTCGCTGGTTATGGGTCTGTTCAAGCTTTCTATTTCCTCCTGATTGAGTTTTGGAAGCGTGTGGGTGTTTAGGAATTTGTCCATTTATTCCAGGTTGTCCAGTTTGTTGGCATATAATTTTTCATAGTATTCCCTGATAATTGCTTCTATCTCTGAGGGATTGGTTGTAATAATTCCATTTTCATTCATGATTTTATCTACTTGGGTCCTCTCCCTTTTCTTTTTGAGAAGCCTGGCTAGAGGTTTGTCAATTTTGTTTATTCTTTCAGAAAACCAACTCTTGGTTTCGTTGATCTGCTCTACAGTTTTTTTAGATTCTATATTGTTTATTTCTGCTCTGATCTTTATTATTTCTCTTCTTCTGCTGGATTTAGGCTGTCTTTGCTGTTCTGCTTCTACTTCCTTTAGGTGTGATGTTAGGTTTTGTATTTGGGATTTTTCTTGTTTCTTGAGATAGGCCTGGATTGCAATGTATTTTCCTCTCAGGACTGCCTGTGCTGCATCCCAAAGCGTTTGGATTGTTGTATTTTCATCTTCATTTGTTTCCATATATTTTTAAATTTCTTCTCTAATTGCCTGGTTGACCCATTCATTCTTTAATAGAATGTTCTTTAACCTCCATGCTTTTGGAGGTTTTCCAGACTTTTTCCTGTGTTTGATTTCAAGCTTCATAGCATTGTGGTCTGAAAGTATGCATGGTATGACTTCAATTCTTGTATACTTATGAAGGGCTGTTTTGTGACCCAGTATGTGATCTATCTTGGAGAATGTTCCATGTGCACTCGAGAAGAAAGTATATTCTGTTGCTTTGGGATGCAGAGTCCTCAATATTTGTCAAGTCCATCTGATCCAATGTCTCATTCAGGGCCCTTGTTTCTTTACTGACCGTGTGTCTAGATGATCTATCCATTTCTGTAAGTGGGGTGTTAAAGTCCCCTGCAATTACCACATTCTTATGAATAAGGTTGCTTATGTTTGTGAGTAATTGTTTTATATATTTGGGGGCTCCCGTATTCAGTGCATAGACATTTATAATTGTTAGCTCTTCCTGATGGATAGACCCTGTGATTATTATATCATGCCCTTCTTCATCTCTTGTTACAGCCTTTAATTTAAAGTCTAGTTTGTCTGATATAAGTATAGCTACTCCAGCTTTCTTTTGACTTCCAGTGGCATGATAAATAGTTCTCCATCCCCTCACTCTCAATCTGAAGGTGTCCTCAGGTCTAAAATGAGTCTCTTGTAGACAGCAAATAGATGGGTCTTGTTTTTTTATCCATTCTGATACCTTATGTCTTTTGGTTGGAGCATTTAGTCCATTTACATTCAATGTTATTATAGAAAGATATGGGTTTAGAGTCATTGTGATCTGTAGGTTTCATGCTTGTAGCGATGTCTCTGGTACTTTGTCTCACAGGACCCCCCTTAGGATCTCTTGTAGGGTTGGTTTAGTGGTGACGAATTACTTCAGTTTTTGTTTGTTTGGGAAGACCTTTATCTCTCCTTCTATTCTAAATGACAGACTTGCTGGATAAAGGATTCTGGGCTGCATATTTTTTCTGTTCATCACATTGAAGATCTCTTGCCATTCCTTTCTGGCCTGCCAAGTTTCAGTAGAGATATCGGTCACGAGTCTTATAGGTCTCCCTTTGTATCTTAGAGCATGTTTATCTGTAGCTGCTTTCAGAATTTTCTCTTTATCCTTGTATTTTGCCAGTTTCACTATGATGTCATGCAGAAGATCGATTCAAGTTACGTCTGAAGGGAGTTCTCTGTGCCTCTTGGATTTCAATGCCTTTTTTCTTCCCCAGTTCAGGGACGTTCTCAGCTATGATATCTTCAAGTACCCCTTCAGCACCTTTCCCTCTCTCTCCCTCCTCTGGAATACCAATTATGCGTATATTATTTCACTTTAGTGCATCACTTAGTTCTCTAATTTTCCCCTCATACTCCTGGATTTTTTTGTCTCTCTTTTTCTCAACTTCTTCTTTTTCCATAATTTTATCTTCTAGTTCACCTATTCTCTCCTCTGCCTCTTAAATCCGAGCCATAGTTGTCTCCATTTTATTTTGCAACTCGTTGCTAGCATTTTTTAGCTCCTCCTGGCTGTTCCTTAGTCCCTTGATCTCTGTAGCAAGAGATTCTCTGCTGTCCTTTATACTGTTTTCAAGCCCAGTGATTAATTTTATGACTATTATTCTAAATTCACTTTCTGTTATATTGTTTAAATCATTTTTGATCAGTCTGTTAGCTGTTGTTATTGGACGTTTTTCTGAGGCGAATTCTTCCATTTTGTCATTTTGGATAGCCCCTGGAGTGGTGCGGGACTGCGGGGCACTTCCCCTGTGCTGTCTTGAATAACTTGCGTTGGTGGGCGGGGCCGCAGTCAGACTTGATGTCTGCCCCCAGCCCACCGCTGGGGCCACAGTCAGACTGGTGTGTGCCTTCTCTTCCCCTTTCCTAGGGGCGGGATTCACCGTGGGGTGGCGTGGCCCGTCTGGGCTACTTGCACCCTGCCAGGCTTGTGGTGCTGGGGATCTGGTGTATTAGCTGGGGTGGATCGGCAGGGTGCACAGGGGCAGGAGGGGCAGGCTCAGCTCGCTTTTCCTTCAAAGATCCGCTTTGGGAGGGGCCCTGCAGCACCAGGAGGGAGTCAGACCCCCTGCCGGAGGGATGGATCCGCAGAAGCACAGTGTTGGGTGTTTGAGCGGTGCAAGCAAGTTCCCTGGCAGGAACCGGTTCCCTTTGGGATTTTGGCTGGGGGATGGGCGAGGGAGATGGCGCTGGCGAGCGCCTTTGTTCCCCGCCAAGCTGAGCTCTGTCGTCCGGGGTTCAACAACTCTCCCTCCCGTTGTCCTCCAGCCCTCCGTTCTCCGAGCAGAGCTGTTAGCTTATAACCTTCCAGATATCAAGTCCCGCTTGCTGTTGGAACACACTCCGTCCGGCCCCTCTGCTTTTGCCAGCCGGACTCGGGGGCTCTGCTTGGCCAGCGGGCCGCCCCTCTGCCCCGGCTCCCTCCCGCCAGTCCGTGCAGCGCGCACCGCCTCTCCGCCCTTCCTACCCTCTTCCGTGGGCCTCTCGTCTGCGCTTGGCTCCGGAGACTCCGTTCTGCTAATCCTCTGGCGGTTTTCTGGGTTATTTAGGCAGGTGTAGGTGGAATCTAAGTGATCAGCAGGACGCGCGGTGAGCCCAGCGTCCTCCTACGCCGCCATCTTCCCAGGATCCGCCCTGACCAAAATTATAAAGGTCAGTTTCTGTCCTTGCAATTCTGTTCTGCTGATCTATATTTCTATAATTATGCCAGTATCACTCTATTTCAATAACAGCAGCTTTGTAGTAAGTTTTTATTTGTAGTAAGTTTTGAAATCAGGAAACACAAGTCCTCCAACTTTGTTCTATTTTAAGATTATTTTGCCTATTCTAGATTTCTTGCATTTCCATATGAACTTTAGGATTAAGGAAAAAAAGGAAACAGATTTTGATAGGGGTTGTGTTGAATCTATGTATAAGTTTTGAGAGTATTGCCATTTATTAAGTTGTTCAACCCATGAACAAGGGATGTCTTTATATATTTAGGTCTTCTTTAATTTCTTTCGATTATGTTTTGTACTTTTCAGTGTACACATCTTGAAAATCTTTCATTAGACTTATTCCTAACATTAAAAAATTTATTACTGTAATTGAAATTTTTTCTTAATTTTATTTTCAGAGTTTTCATTGTCAGTAATAGAAATACAGCTGTTTTTTTGTTGTCAGTTTCTTTCATGCTCCCATGCTGAATTTGTTTATTGTTTCTAATAGGGTTTTTTTGTGGATTCCTTAAAATTTTCTACATATGAGATTATATTATCAGCAGATGGGGATAGTTTATTTGTTCCTTTCCAGTCCTTCTGTTTTCTTTTTCCTGCCTAATTTCCCTGGCTAGAGACTTCAGTACAATGTTGAATAAAAGTGATAAGAACAGACATCCTTTGTCTTTTTCCTGATCTTAGTGGAAAAGAATCAAATTTTTCATCATTAAGTATAATGTTAGCTATGGAAATTTTATAGATGACCTTTATAGGTCAGATTGGTCCTTTCTAAACTTATTTTTGAGTGGTTGCAACATGAAGCGGTGTTAGATTTTGCCAAATGCCTTTTTTGTGTGTCTATTGAGATGTCATTTGGGGACTTTATTCTGTTAATATGCTGTATTTCATTGATGAGTTTTCACATGTCAAAAACAACTGTGCATTCCATAGCTAAATCTTACATGGTCATGGTGTATAATCATGTCCAAATGATGCTGGATAAGTTTGAAAATATTTTAAGAAATTTTCTTCTTTATCAATAAGAATTAATGGTCTGTAGTTTTATTTTCTTGTGAATCTTTGTCTGGTTTTGGAATCAGAATAATACTGGCCTCACTGAATGAGTTGGGCTGTATTTCTTTCTCATATTTTTGGGAGAAGATGGTGAAAGATTGGTGTTAATATCTCTTAAAGGTTTGGTAGAATTCATCAGTGAAGCCATCTGTGCTTTATTTCTTCTTTGGTTTTTGATGACTAACTCAATCTCTTTTCTTTTTTATAACTCTATTCACATTCTCTATTTCTATGGAATCAGTATCAATAGTTCGAATATGCTTTTGAGTCCTTTTAGTATTTTTTTTTCATTTCAGTTATTGTACTTATTAACTCCAGAATTTCTATTTAGCTTTTCTTTGAAATCTACTTCTGTACTCTGTTTTTGAGTGCATCAGTCAAGTGTCAACCAGAATTTGGAACCAGTAGAATCTATCTATATGTATCTATATCTATGTGTCTGTCTGTCTGTCTATCTATCTTTCTATCTATCTGAAGAAATTTATTAGAGGGGCACCTGGGTGTCTCAGTCGGTTAAGCGTCCTACTTCAGCCCGGGCCAAGATCTCGCAGTTCGTGAGTTCCAGCCCTGCGTCGGGCTCTGTGCTGGTATGGAGCCTGGATCCTGCTTCAGATTCTGTTATCTCCCTCTTCTCTCTGCCCCTTTCCCACTCACGCTCTGTCTCTCTCCCTCTCAAAAATAAATAAACATTAAGCAAATTTTAAAAATTAAAAAAAATTTATTAGAAGAAATTGGCTCCCTTGATTTTGGGGGCTGGCTAGTACCTCTGAAATCCATGAAGCAGGCAATCAGGAAGGGCAGTTTGCAGTTGTCGGGCATGAGTTGACGGTTCTATTTACAGGCAGATTTTCTTCAAGAAAGCATGAGTTCTGCTCTTAAGGCCTTTTAATTAATTGAATTACACCCATCTAGATTATCTGAATTAACCTCCCTTCCTTAAAGCCAATTGATTATGGACTTTGATAATGTTTACAAAAAATACATTTAGGATGTCCTCGTCTGTTCAGGCTGCTATAACACATTTGTTATTTTTAAAATGCTAATCCGATTATTACCTAAAATCCACTTGGTTAGGGTATATTCTATAGTTTGTATATTGTTTGTTTTAAAATTGTTAAGACTTTTTGAATTTTTGTTCATGGAGGGCATTGGTCTGCAGGTTTTTTTCATGTAATATCTTTGCCTGGTTTCAGTATCAATCCTCCAATTTTTCTGTGGCCAGTGCAATCTCAATGAAAATCTTAGTAGTCTTCTAAAAAAATAAATGGACAAGCTAATTCTAAAATTTACATGGAAATAAAAAAGCCTAGAATATTCATTGGAACTTTTAAATATAGTACTTTTTAGGTTATCTGTTTTTGTATGAGCTCAGGTTGCTTATGTTTTCAAGGTATTTATCATTTCATTTAAATTGTTGAATCTATTCACAAAGTTGTTCATAACATTCAACTATTATCTATTTAAATCCATAGAACCTTTAGTGATGCCACCTCCATCATTCCTAATATCTATTTTTCTCCAGATTTGTTTGGCTAGAGGTTTATCAATTATACTGATCTCTTAAAAGAACCTTTGTTTCACTGATTTTTTTCACATTATTTTTTGTTTTCTGTTTTATTTATTTCTGTTTCAGTGTTATTATTTTTTTGATTCTGTTTAGTTTGGATTTAATTTGCTCTTTGTCTTAGTTTCTAAATGTAGAAGCTTAGGCCATTGCATTGAGACCATTTTTTTCTAACATAAGAATTTTAATACTGTAAATTTACCTCTTAAAATTGCCAAAGCTGCATCCCCCAAATTTTGATAAGATTGTGTTTTCATTCTCATTCAGTTCAAAATACTTTCTAATTTCCTTTCATTACTTTCTTGATCCATATGCTCCTTAGAAGTATATTATTTAATATTCAATTAATTGGGAATTTCCTAGACATTTTTCTGATATTGTTTCCTGATTAAATCCATGGTGGTCAGAGAACATGCTGTATATGACTTGAATCATTTTATGTTTATTCAGACTCATTTTATGGCCCCGTATACCGTTCTATCTTAGTGTTTTGTGTGGACTTGAAAAGACAGTGTTCTGCTGTTTTGGGTTGACTATTACATGAATGTCAAATAAATCTGGTAGTTTGATTATTATTGTTCAAGTTGGTGCATTTTATTGATTTTCTGTTCCTTTTATCAATTATTGAAAGAAGGATATTGATATATCTGATGATAATTATGGATTTGTCTATTTCCCCTTGCAGGTTTGTTCATTTCTTACATTGTGGATTGAAGGTCTATTATTTGGGTTGCCTCAATATTTACATTTCTATGTTCCTTTAGTGAATTGTGCCTTGGAAAATTGGAAGTTTATAAACTGGAAAGTTTATAATTTCCCTCATTTTGCCTGGTGATATTTTTGCCTCTGAAATCTATATCTGATATTAATGTAGGTATTCTAGCTTTCTTTTGGTTAATGTTTCTTCTTTGCATAAGTTTAGATATTTATTATTCTAATATCTTTCAGGCTGCTGGTAGTTTTCATTTACTACAGTAGCCATAACAAAGTACCACAAACTGGGCGGCTGAAACAACAGAAATTTATTGTCTCACTCTTCTGGAGGCTGTAATTATGAGATCAAGGTGTTAGCAGAGTTGGATCCTCCCAAGAACTGTGTGAGAGTGATTTTTCCATGCCTCTCGACAAAATTCTCGTGATTTTCTGGCAATCTTTGGCATTCGTGGCTTGTGAAAGCATCATTTCCGTCTCTGCCTTCCTATTCACATGATGTTCTCCCTATGTGTACAGCTCTGTCCAAATTTCCCCTTTTTATCAAGATACCAGTCAAATTGATTAAGACCCACCCTAATGATTTCATCTTAGCAGATTGTATCTGTAGTGACTCTGTTTCCAAATAAGGTCACATTCTGAGATAATGGTGGTTAGGACTTCAACATATGAATTATGGGGGAACACAATTCAACCTGTAACATTGGTTTCTCCCTCTGTAGTGTCTAATATGTTATATATACCATGCAGTGTAGTTTTCATTTCAGACCTATAATTTACAGTACTAAAAGTTTAATTTGGGTGTTTTTTATATGTATCATATGCCAACTTAACATGTTCGATCTTTTCTGTTGTTTGTTTAACATCTAGAATATAGTCGTAATAGCTGTTTTAATGTTCTTGTGTATTCATTTGATCACATGTGCCATTTTCTGGTCTGTTTCTGTTGAAATTATTTTCTGTTCGTTATTAGTCTTATTCTCCTGATTTCTTGCATTTTTGGTAATTTTTTATTTGATGCCAGGCAACGTTGGATTGTTTTCTGGCGTTGTGTTTTAGTGTTGGATTTTATCTCTTAAAGTTATTCTCAGACTTAAATCTAAGATGCTTTTAATTTATTGGGAAGCAGTTTGATATTTTTGAGACTTGTTTTGAAGCTTCATTAGACAGGACCAGACTAGTTATTAATGTAGGGCTAGTTTTTGTTCAGTACACAGGCCCTGTGAGAACCCTACCTGATGCCATGTGAAGTACAAGGTTTTCCATTCTGGGTTCCAGGAACATGAAAGGTTTCCTGTGCTGGTCGAGCTCCAGGAATTGGTCCTCCTCTGTGCATGTGATTCTTTCCCCAGTCTCGGGTGGTTGCCTCACATTCAGGCACTGATGAGGGCTCGGCTGGGGAGCTGAGGGGAAAATTGCCGTCGTGGTCTCTTTGTGCTGGTCTCTCCTCTCTTGTCTTCTGCCCTTGGAACTCTAGCTGCATTTGCCTCCTTAGGCTCCCAGCTCTGTCTGCTTTACTTAGGGAGGCCGCTGGCTTCTGCTGGAGTTCTGCTGCTGTGATTCAGCCGAAAATCTCCTTCCAGGCGGTAAACTAGGACAGTAATAAGGCTTCACTTTGTTGTTTTGTGTCTTGCTGCACCTCGACGCCAATATGTGAAAACCATTGTTTCGTATACAGTTTCATGTTTTAGCTGTTTCTGCCAGGAGGATGCCTCCGTTCCCTGTTACTCCACCCCAGTTCTATGTTTCCTAAGAGATTGTTTTATTATTGAACTTTTTATGATGAAAATATTATTTTCTTATAAAATTTTCTAGCAAAACAGACATGTATACAAAAAATGAGCCTTTCCACCATTCTGCCCACCCTGTATTCTCCCCAAACTCAACGGCATTCATGTTCTTCAGAATAAACTGTCTGTAGTTAGTATGTTCAGTTCCAGGTAATTTTATATTCACTTAAAAATATATACATGCATACATCATATATATGTGTAGCCATATCCATATATGCAGACATTATATATATACAAATATCTTGACAAAAAAATGAGATAGTAAGTATTATTTTCTAAATTGGATTTCTGGCTCTGTAACTTTGAGTTTTTTGGTATATGCTATACAGATCCATCTAATTATTGTAATTGTCTGCATAGAACTCTATAGTATGCATGCACCTTTTTAAAAGTTTATTTATTTATTTTGAGAAAGAAAGAAGGGCAGAGAGAGAGAAGAGAGAGAATGCCAAGGGGCTTGAACTCACATACTATGACATCATGACTTGAGCCGAAATCAAGAATCCGACATTGACCTGACTGAGCCACCCAGGGGCCCCCTGGATGCACCATTTTTAAAATTTAGTTATTCCTTTAATGACGTACATATGGATTTTCACCTAATTTTCACTATCACAAATGTTACAATGCACATTTTTGAGCCATACGTCTTTCTACATGTGTTACCATTTGTATAGAAAAGACTCCTAAAAATGTAATGTACTTTTTAAGGTTTCATAGGAATTGCCAAAATATCCTACAAAGTAGTTGTACTTTGTACATTCCTAACCAACTGCATAGGAGCATTTCCTAGTCCCACATCTTTTTTTTTTTTTTTTTTTGTCAATGTGAGCAAAACCAAAAATTGTTCCTTTGTTTTAATTTGTACTCACTATATGAATAGTGGCATTGAATACCTGTTCTCATTCATTTGTAGTTATGAATTGATGAATTGCCTCTTCCTATCCACTGCCTTTTTCGATTGGGTTATTTTCTTTTTCTTTTTGACTTATCTGAGAATTTTATATTTTTATTTCTCTATTATACACATTGTGATTATTTGCTCTCAGGCTCTTGTTTATGTTTTGACTTTGTACCTGACACTGTTTGCCATATAGAAGTAATGCTTCAAAAAGTGTCTTCTAAAAAGGAGTAGCCATCTTTCTCTTTTCTCTTCTAAAAACTCCCCCTCATCCATCAGCTGCAGGGAAAAGCACTAAAATGGTTAACTGGAGTTGAGAAAAATGAAAAGCAGCCTCTGACACTGAGGAGTGAGGCCTGGGTATTGCTACGAGGCGGCCTTTCTGTCACAGCTAGACTTTGGCGTTCCTTTTTTTGGTAATGTTTTAATGTTTTTTATTTTATTTTTGAGAGAGAGAGAGAGAGAGAGAGAGATAGGGCATGAGTGGGGGAGGAGCAGAGAGAGAGGGAGACACAGAATCCGAAGCAGGCTCCAGGCCCCAAGCTGCCAGTTCAGAGCCCGACTCGAGGCTCGAACACGCGAACCGTGAGATCATGACCTGAGCCGAAGTTGGACGCTTTCATGGAACACCCATGAACATCAACATCAAACGAGGCCCTTCTGTGACCATGGTGGATCAAGGCCCCCCCTCCAAAAAACCAAAACCAACCAAACACAAGACCACTCCAAAACCCTGACTGCACCTAGAGAAAAGATGACCACTATGAACGTCCCCCCAAATGAGTGCACTTTACCCTCTGCTGGCTCATATGAGTGACTGCTGTTTGTTTAGCAGTTACAGCTTTACCTTTGCCCTAGACTGGCCTCCCAATAGAGAAGATTTATCAGGGTGCCCGGTCACCCTATTACCCCCACTTCCTGACAGCAGCCAATTCCCACCAAATCACTGCTTTCTTAAAACTTCCCCCAAAGCACCTTCTATAAGCCCAAATCCCGTAACAGGCACCGTCTGTTGTCTTCTTACCCAGGCGTGCCACAGCGCCCCATGGTGTGTCCTCTGTGGCTGCAGTGAGAAAGCAACCCAGCTGGTTCCCCTGTGCTGTGTTCCTGTTGGTCTTTGGCTAAAGGGCTCCGAAAGGATAATTACGAAAAGGTTGTGGCCCATAGTCAAAGTGCTTTATTTTTTAATAGAAAAGGTCATTTCCTTCCATATGATAATTTAAACTCTCAGAGATACCATCTATGTACATCAGGGCAAATAGTATCCGGGAGCCCGTGTACTATGGTTGAAAAAGCACTGTGATTTTGACACGAGGAGATCTGAATTGGCAACATACGACAGAATGGTTTGGGGGAAATTGGTTGCTCTGTCTGAGCTCTGATTTCCTCATCTGCACATGGAGATAATAAGTCTTATCTTACAAGGTTACACGTCCTGTAAATATGAAGGACTTTTAAACACATTTAATGTTAGAGCTGGAAGGGAACTGACTGAATGCACATCCCCTTCCAGCACTTCAGTATTTTCTTGGAGCACAAAAAACACAGAAAAGACTTGGCTTATCTTAGATCAGAAAGCGACTTTGGGGGTTGACTGGAGTTTAGACTCTAGGTCTTATGACTTCTAGTCTAGCATCCTTTCTTTTTTTTAAGGTTTATTTTTGAAAGAAGGTGGAGGGGCAGAGAGAGGGAAAGAGACGGTCCCGAGCAGGCTCTGCGATGGCAACAGAGAGCCTGATGTGGGGCTCAAACTCATGACGTTTCACTCGTGTGAAAGCATGACCTGAACCAAAGTCCTACACTTAACTGTCTGAGCCACCCAGGCACCGCTAGCATCCTTTCTGTTGTAAGAACTGTTTTCTTCTTTTTTATTCTTTCTTAACGTGCTTCTCCATAACAAAAATCAACCTATCTAATGATTTCTGAGATGACACTCTCTTTGAGATTAACTCCTCTGAACCCCCAAACAGTTTTCAATGTTAAAGGCTTCAGGGTATTTATGAGATTATGTTTGAGCCACAAAAGTGTATTTAAAAAATAACTGCCAGTCATTTCACCTCTGAGTGATTCTTTTGGAATTACTCCCCCACCCTTTCAAAAAAAAAATACATTGACTCTCTTTGTCTAACCAAGATTCAGGGTCTTACTTGACGGTGGTTTCACTTGCTTATAATTGGGTGGTATACAACTGTGTTTGACCTGCTTCGCAATACAGGGTTTAAAAAAGAAAAAAAAAAAAAAAGTAATCTTGGAACCTGGGGAAAGTATTCTCTTCACTGACTACAAATTGCTATCTATTTGCTGGTCAGCTCTTTGTTCTGGTTACTGATTCTTTCTAACATGCTTGACTGCCCAAATCACAAAACAGGGGGATAAAAAGATCTTTTGGAATCTGTATTTGGTATGTTGCAAGCTCAGTAACCATATGGAACACCAAAGCCCAGGGTTCTGCTTTCCCCCTTAGCATTTTGAGTATGTGTCTTTTTAATTGCTGCTGAAATGGAGCCTTTATTGTAGGAAGAGATTGCAGTGTGTGGGTGTGTGGGAATTTTGGGGGAACCTCTTAGACATTGCCTACGAATTGATTACATAAACATATTTATTACTCTGCTTCTATCATATTAGAATGAGTGTACCCCAAGGGATTTAGATTATGGGAAGTGACTTCAAAGCAGATGAAAAACGAGACAAATGATCAAATGAGCCTTCTTATTCACTCCCTCACTCACTTTTCACACGTTTTGGAGACCTATTTTGTGCTGGTCCCTGTTTTCAACCTGGGAATGCAGAGTTAATAAGACATGAGTTTGCCCCCATGGAGCAGCTTTGTAGGTGAGGCATTTTCTATGCAGGGCATATTTGCAGACGGAGCTTCCTCAGTTGTGCACCTCTTGGCCATCCATTGATAAGTCCTCACGGAATGCAAGCCAACTTGAATATTAATGTGGGTGCATTTTTTGGAAGACATACCTGCTTTCCAGATTCATATGTGACATCCCTGAATCAAATATAAATGATAGATTTATCTGGCCACTGACGGAAGCATAGGCATAGGTAACAGAGAGAATTCTTAAAAAGTTCCATAACTGATTCAATATTGACTCCCCCACAACTCTGGCAAGCTATATGGCCAAAATACCAGAAAATGTAGGCTCCCGTGAGAGGAAAAATTTCACAAAACCAGATAAGTTTACTGATAAGGAAATTGAACTTCCAGTGGTGAAATGATGTCTTCAGGATCACAAGCTACTAAATGCTAGAAATGCAAACAACTCATTTAATCCTCCCAATAACCTTTTGATTTAGCTACTATTTTTATTAATTTTTTACAACTGAGGAAACCGAGGTCCAGAAAAGCTATGTTACTTGCCCAGGGCCACATGGCTAATAAGCGTCAGAGGCAGGATTTGACCCTGGAGTTTTGACTTGAGAGTCTATGCTTTTCCCCCTGCACTATTCTGCCTCTCCAGAAGAGCTGCCGTCACAGTCTCCCGAGTTTTCTTGTCTCAACCTTTCCTCATTTATGTCCACTTGTTTTCCATTATACCGTGGCACTAAATATACATATGCACAAATACAAACCTACATATGCAACATAAAACATTACAATTTTTTTCAATGTTTACTTATTTTTGAGAGACGGAGAGACTGAGTGTGAGCAGAGAAGGGGCGTACAGAGAGGGAGACACAGAATCTGAAGCAGGCTCCAGGCTCTGCAGTGTCAGCACAGAGCCCAATGCAGGGCTCGAACCCACAAACTGCAAGATCATGACCTGAGCCGAAGTCGGACGCTTAACCGACCGAATCACCCGGGCGCCCCACAACATAAGACATTTTAAATACAGGAATGTATGTCCCCATGTCTCTGTCTCTGTCTCTATCTTCTTTGCTTCTCATTGCGTATGCAGAATCATGATTGATAAATGACTCAGCTCAGAGAGCAAAGGGACTGATTCTGTTTTATCATCAGCCAGGAAAAAGAAGCTTCCTTTAGGCTTTCACAGCATAAGGCAAGATGAACGGGGTGCTAATTAGCTCTAGCCCTATCAGCCTGCTGTCCTTTGTTAGGGGCCAAGAAGGAAAGAGGTTAGATTGTGCATAACAATATGGTACACTGGCCTGATTACAAGGCTCCAAGAGGGCTTTTGCAGCAGGAGCATATGGACAGTTTGCAATATTTACAGGGGGAAATGTATGCTGATTGGCACAGAGATTACGAATGCTTTCATGTTGGAAGCCTCTTCAGTTTTTTTCCCTTAAGTATTGTTGCTCACCATCCCCTTAGATATAATTATTTTAAATTTAAAGAAAATATTTTATTCAATTATAACCCGAACTATGGTTTTTCGAGAGGAAATTATGAACACATACCACTAGAAAAATAATTTCATGGCAAGAACATTGGTCTTAGAGGTCAGAAATCATGAGATCAAGAGGCTGCATCCTATTTCTGCCCTGTGAATTAGTTACCCCTTCTTCATACCTGGAGAAAATCAACCCATCAGGCACCCTGACTTCACTTTAAGTTAAAGTGACTTTGACTTAGAAGTAATGCTCTTGAAACTCAAATTGGGTCGCAATAATGCCTGTAATCTCAACTGTTTCTCTATAGCCAGCTCATTTTTCTACCCTCTGAGACCTCATTTGAATACCTTCTCTCTTCATACACTTTATATACCACCCCCATCTCCATACTCCCAGTCCTATACCTCACTGAGAACATAAAAGCCACGGAGAGGAGCCTGCTCCACCTTTGTGCTGCTAACTCTCTACACCTCATGTTTGTATACCCCCTGTCTTCCCTTACAACCAAGGCAGCATCCCTGTTCCTATCACAGGGCCATCCTTCCACAATTGCACTGAATCCCATTCTCACCTAACCTAACCAAGTGTTTTGCTTGTTCGCTTACACCTTCTTTCCCTTGCAACATCAGTTTATCCTCATCTGTTGGATTATTTCTGTTAGCATACACATATACTATAATACTCCTTCTTCACACTACATATCTCTCCACATATAATCCAACTTCTCTGCTCTTCTCACTGCAAAGTCACGCAAGAGCTGTCAATACTCACTGTTTCTTCTTCCCAACATTTCCATTCTCGTTCCCCCACTCCAGACTTCAGTCTCTCCACCCCACTGATCTTGCTTTTCTCAAGGACTCCAGCCATCCGCGTCCCTAATTTAATGATCAGCCATCAGTCAGTCTTTGCTTACATAATTGGACAGTCCATCTTTGTTTGCACAACTTCTTCCCTTTTGTAACTTCATATTTAGCCTGAGTTTTCTTCTGCCTCACTGACTTCTCTTTCTTTTGCTCGTTTCCTGGCTCCTACTTTATTCAACCCCGGAGCCTGGGTCCCGGGTTTTCTATTCATTGTCTACACTCTTTAGATCCCACCCCATCTCTGCTTGCCAGGATTTTTTTTTTCCCCTATCCGTGCACTATTTTTAATTCCTTTCATATATAGCAGTTATCAAGATCAGAAATCGTTTGTGAAGGAATGAGCTGGTGGATAAGATTGGAAAGGCAGTTTTGGATCAGATTTTATAGGCCTTATATAGTCAGCTTTATGGACTCTATGGTGTGGTCAGCAATGTGCCAAAGGTCATTTTGTCAGCAGGTTCAATTTATGAAAACAGGAACAGAATATGAGAAACAAAGTATGTGAGTTACAAAGTTATGCAGCAGAGCATTATAATGTCTTGATATAAGGTGAACAGGACCTGAATTAGGTATTTTGTGAGAGTGGAACTATATAATAAAGTAATGGACAGAGAAAGACAGTAAAGGAAACTTGACAAGAGTTGGTGAATGATTACATAAGAATGGAGAAGTGTACCTATTCGTGATTCTTAATCCATATGACTTGGTAATGAACACATTTCTCTCCAGGGACTGACTGACTCCAAAATTGGAGCTAAATTTACTCTTATGGCTACACTTCAATTGACATGATATATTGGTCTGAATTCTTTTATGACATCGGCTCTAAAACAATTATTGTATTCAGACTCACTGTTTGTTCTGTTTTGATCTTTCTACTGTAGCTAAAGATTCACTTTGTGCCTTTTCTTTGTTGTTGGCCAAAGGCTATTGCAAAGACAATGAAATCATGACCTAGTTCTGTGGGCAGAAAGAGGAAAGTCTAGAGGGAAAACTGATTTGGGCCAACAGATGTAGTTTCTGACATGTTAGGTTTAAGGTGATGTCAAGATATCCTGGTGGAAATGGCAGTTACAAAGCTGGAGCTCGAGCTTAGGACAGTCTGGACAGTCATTCGTCAGAGTGTAATGGCCCTGAGACATAGCTAGGAGCAGTGTTCTAAGGAATGAGGCTGGGGATTACATTTCACAACCAGCAGAGGAAATTAAGCCAATCAAGAGACGGATGCGATGAAGGCAGAAAGTTAGGGGGAAATACAAATGGAGAATGAATAGCCAAGAAGACATTTTGGAAAGCAGGGAGGGAGGGGTTAACTATGCTGAATGCTGGCTAGAGCTATCAAAGAAAATAAAGACTGAGGATTTTGCAGTGATAAGGTTGACCCTGAAAAGTACATTTTCAATGAAATGGTAGGGGTGGAAGTCTTATTGAAGAAGAGATGAGTCAATAATAAGGGAAAGGATGCAAAAAAGAAAGAAGACAAATAGCTGTAGGGAGTGGTATTTTCTGGAGAAAACTTTTTTTTTTTTTTTTCAAGAGAGAAAGTGTGCATGCAAGCAGAGGCAGGGGTAGAGGGAGAGGGAGACAGAAAGAGAATCTTAAGCAGGCTCTACACCCACGTGGCTGGTTCTCACGTCATTGAGACCATGACATGAGCCAAAATCAAGAATTGGACGCTTAACCAGCTAAGCCACCCAGGCGTCGCCAGGTGAAAGAATTTTTTAAATGTTTATGTATTTTTGAGAGAGAGAGAGAGAGAGAGAGAGCGAGAGAGAGGGAGAGAGATTGCATGTAAGCAGGGGAGGAGCAAGGAGAGAGGGAGACAGAGGATCCAAAGTGGGCTCTGTGCTGACAGCAGTGACCCCAATGAGAGGCTCGAACTCTGGAACCTCAAGATCGTGACCCGAGCTGAAGTCAGACACTTACACTTAACTGACTGAGCCACCCAGGCACCCCCCAGGTGAAAGCAGTTTTAAAATAGCTTTATTAGGTTATTGTTTTATTTTGTGGGAATGTGATACACACTTATTGTAAAGATTAAAATTTCAAAAAAATGCAAATTACAAAGTAAAAAAAATATATATATGAAAAGCAACACTACGGAAAAATAACCACCATTATTGTTTTGATATACATACCCGCAGATAATTATCTATGCATATATCTCCGATTTTTGAAAGTTCTGTATACCTCATCTGTATTCACTCTAGTCCATGGTTCAGGTGTACGGATCTTCATTTGTTTTTTCTGTCTCAGGGTGATCAAGAGAAGTAGCATTTGCCTGCAGGGGACCACCCCGAGGTCATGGGTGTGTTCTAAACTTCAGGCTGTAACCAGGACTCAGATCATTTATAGCAGTTCTTCCAGTGTGAATGTTGAGTCATATTCACGTACTCAGAGTAGAACCAGCCTTTCACTGGTCCCCTTCCCCAAAGCTGCCGCATCAGAAGTGGGGACCGTACGTACTGGCTTATTTCCTCCTAAGATCTAGGCAGAGAAGGTGGTGTCTTCATCTATTGATGATTTAGCTACTTTATCATGCTTAGGGAGACAGGTTTAATAAATCAAAACATTCTTCTGGCAGGTTCCTCTTGACCATGTACAGTGCAATATTTTGACTCATGGTATTACAATGGGCCAAATCGTTGTTCTCTGAACACTTGCCGTTGACTGTGTGAGCCTGAAGGAGAAGAAATGCATCTGCAAAAGGAGAAGCTCCTGTACAGGCTGCAAACCATATCAGTGTTTTATTCTAATTCTTGAGGTTAGATAATCACAAGGAGCACTTTAAGGAAGATTTTTATATATGTATGTGCATATATTATTATACATGTAGAATCATACTGTCTATTATTTGATAATCTTATTTTCCTTTCATGATATCTCCACGTCAATAAATATAGATTTACATTATAACTCTTAGTAGCAATACAGTGTTCCATAATTCATTTCATAAACCTTTTATCGGTGGCTACTTATGGATGTTTCCAGGATTTTACCAACACAAGTAACGCTGGGGGAAATGTCCTTGTGCATACATAGTTTTCCCCTTGTGCAATTAGTTTCTTGGGATGAATTCCTAGAATTGAGATTTTTGAGGTCAAAAGACTAGCAACATGTTTTATTGAGTGTGTAAAGAAAGGAGTATTTTTATTCATAATCAGCATACCAGTGAATTAATATAATTTTTATAGAGTATCATTTAATAATATGCAATAAAATAGAATTGTCTTAAAATTGTATTGTAAAATGTAATACAAAGAAAAAGACATGAAACATGTATGTAAAGTTCAACATGTATGTTGTTCGTATAGTGAACAACATTGTAATAACCTGAGATCGAGAAACAAAGTGTCACCCAAGACTTTCCTCCTGTACCTGTGGCCAGTTGTAACCGTGCCTCTTACCGAGTGGTAATCTTAGCTTTATGATAGTGTTACATGTATGTATGAGTCCCTGAACAATATAGACCGGCGATTGCCATACCGGGGATTGTTCATATTCATGAACCAAATCTGGCCTGCCACTTGTTTTTTGTAAATAGTTTTATTGGAACAGAGCCACACCCTTTTGATTATGTATGTCTCTGGCATTGTTGCTCTCACAGCGTCTGAATTGAGTTGTTGAGACAGAGACCTTATGGCCCACAAGATCTAAATCATTTATTATCTGTCCCTTTATAGGCAAGGTTTGCTAATCCCTGATATAGATTAGTTTTGCCTGTGTTCGAGCTTTGTACAAAAAGGATCATACAGTATATATTCTTTGTGACTTGATTTTTCCCCTTCAGCATTATATTTGTAGGAGTCATCCACAGCAGACCATTGTTTTCTAATGCTTAAAAGCCTTTTTATGGATCACCGTATTATTAATTTCAAGAAAAATGTGTACACATTGATTTTTTTAAATCAAGTGACCATGAGGCTCTAAGTGTTAAATTTCTTCTGACTTGGCGTAGCATTGCGAGTAATAGCAGCATACAATGGATTGAAATTAAAATAGTATAAAAATTGAAAACAATTATTAAACGTAAAGTGTTAACATTTGTTGAAAATGCATTTCTTAATGAGATGCATGGAATTTTTTCTGTCTCCTTCCCATTCATTCTTGAATACATAGATGATTATCACTAATTGCTAGAATGAGACAGGGTTCATTACCAATTCTATCTTCATTTTTTTGTTGTTGTTGTTTTGGATGAAAATGCCAAAGGGACTTTGTTTCATAAGTGAGTACATGGGAATGGATGGCGTTGTTTTCTTTTTATACTCATTTCACTCAATTCTTTAAACTTTTTGTGAGTTACTCAAAATTGTGTATTTCACATATTATATGTTATATATAATTATATGACAACTACAAGTCATTCTTCAATTTTGTTGAAAAGAAAGCATTGGAAATTACCTGACTTGCAAAAAAGGGTTTGCTACCGAATCATTAGAGCTGTTTGCTTTCTCAAGTCAATTATCAATATTTCTAATTATCCTCTTGCCCTTGAGGTGGTTTTCTTTTTTTCCCCCTTGAACTTTTTATTGTTAAATAAAACAAAGATACAGAAGGTGCACAAAATGAGCACATGCCTTTATCCCTACCACCCGGCTATCAAGCAGTAGAACATTGGCACTCAACACGGTATTCTCCCCCATGTGCCCTGTCCCAATCACCACTCCCTCCCCAGACCATAGTTGAACAAAATTAAGACATCTATCTGTGTTTATAGGGAGCCACAAAGTGACCAATGGAGAAATCAAGATCAAAGACACTTAGAGTAAGAAGGAATACATGATGAAGCAGGGTTTTAAAGAAGGCAGGGGAGGATAGAATCAGATAAATTCTGCATCTTTATGAGGTGTTAGTCTTAGGAGGAATTTCTCTTCCTTTTGGTCAGAGAGGAAGGAAGAGAGGATGAATTTTTTCAACTAGTTATTTAACAAAGATTTCTTAAGTCCCTATTGATTGACAATACTACAGAAAGCACAGAAGAGAGATTTTAAACAGGAAAACAAGTCACACTTAGGCTTTCCTGCTAGATGCAGTTCATCTCTTCAAGAACGAGAAGATGAGGTCATGAGCTCTGAGTGAGAGCTGTTTACAGGAAGGCGTATTTGGACATTTGAGGAGTGCGAACAAGATTTCAAAAGGCTACAGTGAAGAAAGCCCTAAGGAATCAGCACATTTTCTTTGCAGGGCTCTGGAAAGAGCCATGCCTAGTATTTTGTTTTGAAAGCTAAGCTTGGAATGCTCACATCATACATCACAGTGAATTTTATTGATTCCATTTTTAAAATTGCACCTGCCATGGAATTGTGCCAAAACACACATACCAAATTAAAGCACAAAAACCAATAAAACATAACAAGAGCTGAAAGCTGCAAACTCAATTGCTTATTAAAAAACCATTAGCCTTAAAATGTTAGCTTGTCAGAAAACAATTCCCTTCCACCGATGTCAGCTTCGAAGGGAGCTCGTTGGAAATATATAAAATTAGGACAGGTAGGGAATTCAATAAAGCAGACAGTGCAGTGGAAGGAAGTTTGCTCTAGGACCTTGCTGGTGGAATTGAAAAGATGTCATCAGGCACATGCCCACAGATCAGAGCTCCCGTTAAGTAACAATTCTGGTATTTTAAGTTCACCTTTAGTAACCTAAGTCATCTTTCAAAATATCCGATTTGAAGGGCACCTGCGTGGCTTAGTAGGTTAAGCATCTGACTCTTGGTTTAGACTCAGGTCATGATCTCATGGTTTGTGAGATCGAGCCCCAAATCCTGCTTGGGATCCTCTCCCTCTCTCACTGTTCCTCCCCTGCTCGTGCTTGCTCTCTCTCTCAAAAATAAATAAATAAACTTTAAAAAAAATGTAAAATGTCCTATTTGATGTAATATTTTAATATGCCTCTTTTGGGGTGCCTGGGTGGCTCAGTCAGTTAAGTGTTTGACTTCGGCTCAGGTCATGATCTCGTGGTTTGTGGGTCCGAGCCCCGCGTCGGGCTCTGTGCTGACAGCTCGGAGCCTGGAGCCTGCTTCGGATTCTGTGTCCCCCTGCCCGTGCTCTGTCTCTCTCTCTCTATGCAGAGGGGCGCCTGGGTGGCTCAGTCGGTTGAGCGTCCGACTTCGGCTCAGGTCATGATCTCATGGTTTGTGAGTTCGAGCCCTGTGTCAGGCTCTGTGCTGACAGCTCGGAACCTGGAGCCCGCTTCAGACTCTGTGTCTCCCTCTCTCTCTGCCCCTCCCTGCTCACGCTCCGTCTCTGTCTCTCTCCGTCAAGAATAAACATTAAAAAAATTAATACGCTTCTTTTAAGAGCGGTCAAAAATGCTAAGATTTGAATACTCGAGAAATAAAAATTATTCACAAAAGCTAGCCAGTGAGCTTTCTTTCCTTTTTTTTTTTTTTTTTTCTTCAGCGGGTTTATGGTTTTTTTCCCCCTTTCAGTTCTTTGAAAAATAACTTGCATTTTTTATTTTGGATTCGTACAGAGTGGAGTGATTACTGAAGTCTTAATCAACATTTAAGCCGGCAGGAAAGAGTTGCACCTGCTATTATCTTTTGTGCTGAGAGAGGTGTTTATTGTAAATGCCCTGGGCTTTCTGAAGACTTGGGAGAAGAGGCCTTCAAAACTGCGGGGAAGGGTGGAGAACTGCAAAGGTGACTCAGGGGAAAGTTATTTATAAGATCATTGAGCAGAACATGAAAAGAAAACTATTTCGCTTCAAGTATGATACTTTTTTGTTACTATTAACTGAATCATAGAATTTGAATTGGAAGAGATTTTATAAGCCATTCTGGTCCAGTGATTTCGTAACACTAATTTCCATACTGACACAAGACTGGGATGGTATTTTCACCAATCCATGACAGACTTAGAAATAAAATAAGAAAACAGTGTAGAGAGGTTTTTCCATGAAGCTAGATTTGTTATTTGTCTTTCATCCTGGTATTACCTTCTTCCAACTTTTGCTTCCTAACATATTATTTCTTCTATAAGATGATGTGTATGCATGATGGGATGTTTAAAATGCCCTCGGTTGACAAAAGGAAACATGGGTGGTTCCCCCAATATATTTTATAAATACTATCGAATGGAGAAATAACAGTCTGGGGCCACTACACTGGCTTTTAAAGGTAGAAAAAGGACACAGAGTATGCTCCCTACCTGGCCACTTATTACTTGGCTAGATCAAATGAAGTAATCTCTCCTCTTTTGGAATTTGGGGCAGGGCTCACATGAAGCTAAACTCAAAATTGGGCAGCATTCGGTTTGGTGATCAGGATCTCAGCTTTCCTGCACCCCTCTCTTCCTCTGCAGTGCTCAGAATCTCTACACTTTCTCTACTAAATACAGTCTCTTCTCCCTTTCTTCCCACTCACTTTTCGAATCACCCCAATTTGGTTTTGTCCTTATGCAAGTGGAACTGCTTTCATCAAGGTCAACAGTAACATCTGTGCGACTAAAACCAAGGGTCAATTTTACCATTTTCATCTTACTCCACTTCTCGGTGTCATTTAACACACTGGCACCTCCCTCTTCCTCAAACATAGAAATACACCAAGACTGTCACATTTCAGAGCCTTTGCACTTGATTTTCCCTCTTCTTCAATGCTTGCTCTTTCTGATAAATCCTTCAGATCTGCTCTGAAATAGGATTTCACTTAATACCCATCAGTGCTGCCTGGTGTTTTCTCTCAGCAGCCCAAAACTTCCTTCATAACACTTATAAGTGTTTGCCAGTTATTTGTGTCTTTTAGTTATTGTCTGTCTCTCCCAGTACCGAACCTGTATGAAGGCGGGGGCCATTCATTGCTATGTTCACTGCTGTACCTCCAGAACCCAGCACAATGTTTGATGCATAATAGTTATTTAGTAAAGACCTGTGTAACGATTTGATGGATACAAGAATGCTAATAGCCCCACAATGTGTTTAGCGGTCTCACGTGAAAATGTGTGCTCAGTCCTTTATACTTTCTCTGCACTGGTTCTAGCATCTGTCTCTTCCTTTCAGTCCTTACTTCTACATCCCTTGCCCAAGTCACCATCACCTCTTACGTTAACCATTTAATAAAACCTATAACTCACCTTCCCTCTTCTCTTTTTTTTTTTTTTTTTCAACGTTTATTTATTTTTGGGACAGAGAGAGACAGAGCATGAACGGGGGAGGGGCAGAGAGAGAGGGAGACACAGAATCGGAAACAGGCTCCAGGCTCTGAGCCATCAGCCCAGAGCCCGACGCGGGGCTCGAACTCACGGACCGCGAGATCTTGACCTGGCTGAAGTCGGACGCTTAACCGACTGCGCCACCCAGGCGCCCCACCTTCCCTCTTCTCTTAACAAACTTCAACCGATCCTATATATTGTGGTTAACCTTATAACCTTCCTGAACCCCAGACTCTAGCATTTTCCTATGCAAAAAAAAAAAAAAAAAAAAAGCCTCCCCTTTGTCTAGAGGGTTTCTACTAAAGTTTGTATCCTGGCATTTATGGCCCTCAGTGATCTGGCTCTACCCCTTCTCGGGTGTAAGTGATCATGACATCTCATGAGTTCATCTTTCTTAATGTTTTTCTTTATGTACCAGAGTCTGCCCTTATCCGTAGTCTCTCTTTCCACAGTTTCGGTTCCCCACTATCCACGTTGGTCTGGAAGCAGATGATCCTTCTATATACACCTTCTGTCAGAAGGTCAGTAGTAACCTAACACTATGTCACAATGCCTACGTCATTCACCTCACTTTGTCTCCTCACGTAGGCATTTTATCATCTCACATTATGACAAGAAGGGAGAGTACAAAATGCGATAAGATATTTTGACAGACCACCTTTATATAACTTTTATTGCAGTATATTGTTATAATTGTTCTAGTTTATTATTGTTCCTAATCACTTCACGTGCCTAATTTATAAATCAAGCTTTATCAAAGGTATGTATGTACAAGGAAATGCACAGTGTATGTGTGGTTCAGTACTATTCACAGTCTCAGGCATCCACAAGGGATCTTGGAATATATCCCCTGCAGATAAGGAGGGACTACTGTATGTCTCTTATGGAGCTTTTATGAGTCAGTGTGGAGTTATTACACCATTTGAGTAGAACGAGAGCACCTCGAGGGCCAACACATGTTATATTTTCTAATCTCATCCCTTTGTACAGTTGATACAAAGTATCTTGATACATGGTAAGGTCTATAAATATTTGTTTTTATAAATCATTGCATGACCCTCATCTTGCAGTTCTAAGTTCAGGATCAAACAGGCTACAGAATATAAGAAATAATCGATTGCAAACCCATATAGTGTTTTGGCATAGCTAAAATTAGAATGAATACTGTATATTTTGTTTAAGGCAACGGATGACTTATTAGCTGTGGTAATGTTAAATATATTCACACGACTAATCTTGTGGCTTCCTGAGCCAAAATAGGAAAAAAAAACCTTGTCCTCAGAAGCTGTCCAACTAAAAGGCCATCCAATTAATCACAAGACCCTTAGCAAAAACTGTTGATGCATGTAGCCTTTTTGCCAGACAGATCTGCAAGATATGAAAAGAACAACGGCCTCAGGCAGCACACCCAGGAGATGAGACTGTAAAATGTGCTGAAGTCCACTCTGACCATTCCCAACACAGATGGACTGCCTGCAGGTCCCGAGGTTGCCCCCCAAGCATACTGTTTAGACTACCTTCACCACCCCCATAGTCCCTTGTGTGACCCTCTCGGCCGCTTGGCAAAGGAATTCAAATAGCCCAACGTGTATTTTTAAATTTTCTTTAAAATTTATTTTTGAGGGGCGCCTGGGTGGTTCAGTCAGTTAAGCATCCGACTTCGGCTCAGGTCATGATCTCACAGCTCCTGATTCAAGCCCCACCTTGGGCTCTGTGCTGACAGCTCAATTCTGTGTCTCCCTCTCTCTCTGCCCTTCCCCTGCTCACACTCTGTCTCTCTTCCTCTCTCTCTCTCTCTCTCTCAAAAATAAACATTACAAATTAAAAAATTAGTTTTGAGTTCTTTAATGATGTATGGAAACAATGTAATAGAATTAAGGCTAAATTATTAGTAGGCAGGAATTTAGTTTGTGGGATATTTTCCTTAACATGGTAGTTCTCAATTCTAGCTGCACATTAAAGCTGTCTGAAGAGCTTCCAAAAATTCAGGTGTCCCGGCCCTAGCCGTGCATATTCTAACTTAGTTGGTCGGGGGTGAATCTCAGGCCCAGTTGGCTTTTTGAAAGTTGCCCAGGTGAACCTGATTTGCTGCCAGTGTTGACAACCACTGTTAACTCCTTGAAGATTGAAGTTCTGCTGTAGGTTACTGGGTAAACTAATTGATACTCAGGGACTTTCGGTTTTGTTGTAACACTGTTTTTCTCTCATAAAGCTATGAGCTTGAGATGTGAGTACTGCACGGCTCAACACCTCCAGTGAATGCCAGTGAAACTCCACACATAGAATATCAATTCGTATTCCACTGGGCACTAGCTGTTCCATTGATATTTTTTAAGAGTTAAGAGAGGGTTGACATGCCATGTGTAATCTCTATCAATCGTGGTCTAGGCCCTGAGTAAACAAAGCGCGTGACTGACAGTTGAGATACTTCATGCTTCATCCCTGTTTATCTTCTTATCTTCTGTTTCCATCTTCTGCTGTGCCTGATTCTCTTTCCAGCTTATGCTGCAATCACACTGAATTATGTTACAGTCCCCTCCGCCCCAATAACCGACACGCTTTTTGTGTGTGCAGGCTTTTGCACATGCTGTTTCCTCTGTTTGGACTGTCTCTTCTTGTCTGCCTAAAAGTTCCTACTCATCCTTCTACACCAAGAGTTCTTCATGGTGCACATTCTGAGTTAGTAAGCAAAGTATACATCTGTGTATTTGTCTTATATGCATTTTGACTGGAAGAAATATCATACATTTAATTACGTCCCCAAGATGGTCTGTGACCTCATAAAGATTCAAATCCATTCCTCTTGCTTGTGCTCAGATGTGACACAGCGGAAGCACTTTCTGGGACCTCCTCATCTCCAACTGCTCATGCTGAGTTCCCTGCCACAGTTACTCTGTCCTTCTTCTGAGTTCCCACAGTATTTTAAATGTCCCTCTTTCTGTATCATGTTTACTTGTCTCCCTTTGTACTGGGAGCTTGTTGAAGGCAGGAACAATGACAGTCATGTCTGATCCCAAAGCTTAGTACAAACATGTTCATCTGTATACAGCTGGAGAGAATGCTGAAGTTCAGATCAACTTGCCTGGAATTTAAAATTTTCGTACACTGAAGTTCTGGAGTTGGCAGTGTTTGTGTCTTCTGACTATTACCCATATGGTTCAATTTTTGACCACTCATTTCCTTTTTCAGGTCACGCTTGATATGAACACCAAGAAATACAATATTTTTGCTAAATAAAATATGAAAATCTTGAGCTATAATACATTGACTTCCAGGATATGTATGTTTGATATATATAATATATAATATGCTATATAACATGTTATACACTGTTATATATGTTATATAGCATATAATATAATAATGTTCATAACATATAACAGTTATATAATATATAATTATAAAATACAAAATACATATTTAATATATAAAATATGATAAGATACAAATATAGAGCATTAATACAGTTAATGATATATAGTATATAATATGATTAATATAATATAATAATATGATTAGTTAACATAATATATTATATTAATTATATAATACATTATATACGCACACACACACACACCATGTCTTATAAAGTATATATATAACAGAATCAGTGTGGCTGTCGCTTCGCTAAGAAAATTTTCTTTGATATTTTAATTATATAATTAATTTTAATTATATGGTATTTTAATTATATGATATTTTAATTATATGATATTTAATTAATTAATTTTAATATAATTAATTATACCATTTAATTAATTATATTTTAATTATATGATATTTTAATTAAATTATAATTTAATTATATTTTAATTTTAATTAATTTTAATTATTTGATATTTAATTATATATCTTAATTAATTATAAAAATTATATGAAAATTTTCTTTGATATTTTAATTAATTTAAAAAATGCATAAAAAGGAGGGGAAGAAATTGTCAGCAACATAACTCAAGAAAAATTCTCAGAACTTAAAGATGTTTATTCATAGATTAAAAGACACACACCCAGGAAAACAGATGAAAATAGACTCATGCCAAGATATATCACTGGGAAATTTCAGAACGCTGGGAACAAAGAGAAAATTGTACAGGTTTCTAGAAGGGTAAAAATAGGTCAAGAATCAGAATGGCTTAAGAATTTCCAATACCATCAGTATCAACGAGAAGACAGTGGAGTGATGCTTCGAAAATTCATAAGGAAAATTTTCTGGACATACGTAAACCAATAAATATATACGTAGAAAACAGATGTTTTCAGATATATGAGCTCTCATAAATTTTGTCGCCCTGTGCACCTTTTTTCAGGAAGCTGTTGGAGATTTTTCTCCACAAAAAGGAAGAAGTAAACCAAGAGGGAGATGTGGGAGGCAGAAAATAGGATACAACTTTGAACCTGACATAGAGCAGCCAGTCAAGGTTGTTGTAGGTCAGTAGCATTCAGGAGAGTGTTCTTCAAGATGAATGGCATTGGTAGAACAATTGATGAGACAGAAGTCTTGGGAAAAGATTTAGGTAATTTGTGATCGAAGAAGTGAAAAATCAAGGCACAATTAAGTTGGAATTTGCTAACAAAATCAATAATGTAAATACATACTTCCCAACAATTCATGGATTATCATAATGGAATAATTAGAATTTAATAATCTTGAAAGTATTAGGGTAAACTTGTGAGGGACAGCGAAAGTGGTCTTTCGATAGAAATTTGTAGACTTAAGTGTTTATACTAGAAAATAAGAAAAACTTGAAAATTAACGTGCTAGGTATCTACCTCAAGAATTAGAAGAGAAACATAGAATCAATTCTGAAGACCTACAGTGAAAAGATAACACAACAAAGTGGAAATAAATGAAATGAAATAGAATCAATAAAGCCCAAATTTGTTCCTTGAAAAAATAATAAAATGGACAAATCTCAGGCAAGATGAATTGAGGGAAAAAAGAGACAGACTACAAACAAAATTAAGAATTAAAATGGGTACATAACTATAGATACAGTGTAGATGAAGAGGCTAATAAGAGAATATACTAAACACTTTATACCAAAACTTTGAAAACAGATCAAGTGGAAAGTTTTATAAATATGTGACTTAGTAAAATTGATACGAGAAGAAATATATAATCTGAATAGTCATAAATATTAAAGGAAATGAAGATTAATAAAAGTCCAACAGATGAAACACTAGATCTAGAATTTTTTTCCAAATAGAGGATTCCAATTTATATGACAAATTCTAAAAAATAAAAAAGTAAACTTCTAAACTTATTCTATGAGGTTAGCAGAGCTTTGATACCAACACCACACAAAGTACCAAAAAGGATATTAAAATTATACTCCATTCCTGTTCATGAGACCCAAATAGTAAAATCATAAATGTGAAAGCATTCGCGTGGATTCTTTGAGGTTTAAGATGAAGCTTGCTTCTGCCATTGGTCCACGAGCACTACTATTCTGGGATAACCCAACAAAAATTCCTATTTTGAGGTTTCCTATAGTACTTGAGCAATATGGAACTGGACTGGAAATAAATGTGACAACCAACCCGTGGCCATGACTTGTCAGGGATGCATATTTTTGCTGTTTCTCCGCTTGCTCTGCTCAGCACCAAGGCAACCATGGCTGAAGTTCCTTGACATTGGAAAAGGGAACAGGTTTACTCTGTGTCGCACTTACCATGAAGATGTGGTCCCTTGGTTTGAGCCCCACGTCAGGCTCTCTGCTGCCAGTGTAGAGCCCACTTCGGATCTTCTGTTCCCCTCACTGTCTCTGTCCTCCCACTCGTGCTCTCTCTCACACAAATAAATAAAACGCTAAAAAAAAATTTAAACTCCTTTTTCTTAGGCAGGCCTTGGGCATTGGTTACAGTCTCTCTTGATATATGAGGTTGATTGTTCCTTCCCAGCCTGCCAGTTTTCAATACTATTAAAGTTCCTTCTGTCTAGAAGTATTTCATTGGAGGAGTGGGCCCAAATAACCTCAGTCGCCATTATGGAACACAGAAGTCGGTATTTTTTTTTAATCTCCTCTGTGACAGCCTTTAGCAGTTAGTGTTCTTCATGTGATATACTGCATTTTTCTGTTCCATTCTTCTTTTTTTTTTCTGGTAGTATACTTTTAATAGGATTGGGTCTTCTATTTTTTGAGCACATCTTTGAATGAAGAAAGTGTTTCCTGGGCCAACTATTTGCAGGCTGTCTGGATGGGAAAGGTGCACGGGAGGAGTTGAAGGGGAGTAAGGATTTTCCTTAACATCCAGAGTTTGTGTGTGTGTGCGTGCGTGTGTGTGATTGTGTGTATGTGTGCAGGTGTGTGTATGTGTATGAGGGGTTTTCTAAGCTTTTTAATAAACTGGTCCAAATTAATTTATTTTTCACAGTATATCCTGTCATCTCAGAATATTAATTAATATAATTAATTAATTAATTTAATTTATAATTAATTAATTAAATTAATTTATAATTAAAATTAATATAATTAATTTTTCACAGTATATCCTGTCATCTCAGAATATTTGTTGAAGATACTATTCTTTCCCTCATTAAATTGACTTGCCACTCAGAGAGCAATGAACTAGAAATGTATGGGTTTATTTCTGGAATTCAAATTCTGTTCTTTTGATCTATATGTCTATACTTATGCCAATAACACACAATCTTGATTACTGTAGCTTTATAATAAGTTTTGAAATAAGAAAGTGTCTCTTTTGGGGCGCCTGGGTGGCGCAGTCGGTTAAGCGTCCGACTTCAGCCAGGTCACGATCTCGCGGTCCGTGAGTTCGAGCCCCGCGTTGGGCTCTGGGCTGATGGCTCAGAGCCTGGAGCCTGTTTCCGATTCTGTGTCTCCCTCTCTCTCTGCCCCTCCCCCGTTCATGCTCTGTCTCTCTCTGTCCCAAAAATAAATAAACGTTGAAAAAAAAAAAAGTGTCTCTTCTAACTTTGGTCTCTTTTTCTTGTTCTTTTGCCTTCCCATAAGAATTTTAGAATCAGCTTGTCAATTTCTGGTAAAAAGACAGCTGAGATTTTGATAGGGATTGCTGTGAATCTATAGATCAATTTTTGAGAAGTTGCCATTTCATTTTTGAAAAATGTTTATTTATTTATTTTGTGTGTGTGTGTGTGTGTGTGTGTGTGTGTGTGTGAGAGAGAGAGAGAGAGAGAGGGAGAGAGAGAGAGAGAGAGAGAGAGAGATTGAATCCCAAGCAGGCTCCACACTGCCAGCATGGAGCCCAATGTGGGGTTCAATCCCACAAACCATGAGATCATGACCTGAGCCGAAATCAAGTGACACGCTTAACCAACTGAGCCACCCAGGTACCCCAAAGAGTTGCCATCTTACTTTTCAAATCCATAAACACAGAATTTATTTCCACTCTTTTAGGTGTTCTTTAATATGTTTCAACCTATTTTATAATTTTCAGTGTTCAAGCCTTACAGTTTTGTTAAATTTATTCCTAAGTTTTTTATTCTTTTTGATGCTGTTGTAAATAGACTTGTTTTTTAATTTGCATTTTAAGTTGCTCACTGCTGATATATAGGAATACAACTGAGTTTTACACATTAAGCTTGTATCCTGAAAACTTGTTGAACTTACTAGCTATAGTAGTTTCTTTACAGGCTTGTTAGAATTTTTTATATATGAGATCATGCCATCTGCAAATAGAGAAAATTTGAATTATTTTCAGATCTGGATTCCTTTTATTTCTTTTTCTTGCCTATTTGCCCTGCCTAGAACCTCTATTACAATGCTGAATAGAAGTGGAAAGAACAAATATTCTTTCTTTGTTTCTAATCTTACGAGGGAAATATTCAAGCTTTTGTTGGTAAGTATGATTGATGTTAGCTGTGGGATTTTCATAGATGTCTTTTATCAGGTTGAGGAAGCTCCCTTCTATCCCTAGTTTGTTGAATAGTTTTGCCACAAAAGGATCTTGGGTTTTGTCAAATGCTTTTTTTGCCTTGTTGAGATGACTGTGCCTTTTTTTCTTTTTAACTTTATTCATGGATTTCCATATGTTTAACTAACTTTTTATTCCTTGGATAAATCCTACTTGGTCATGGTATATAATCCCTTTAAATATTTGGTTTGCTAGCATTTTGTTAAAGGTTTAAGGGACTATATTTATAAGGGAATGTGGTCTCTACTATTTGTTGTGTTGTCTCTTCTTTCAATTTTGTCATTTTTTGCTTCATCTATTTTGAGGTTCTTTTTTAGGTGCATATATAACTATGATTCATACATCTTGTTCATGCGTTGACCCTTTTGTCATTATAAAATGTCCATCTTTAATGGCTTGAAATTCTTCAGTAATACTTTTTTTTCCTAATGTGTATTTTGTCTGATATCAGTATATACACTGTCTTTTGGTCGCTTTTTGCATTGTATATATTTCATTTTACATTCAACTCATTTGTGTCTTTGGATCTAATGAATGTCTTTTGTAGACAGTAAATAATCAGTTATGCAATCTTAAAAATTCTTCCAACTTCTGCTTTTTAATTGGTGTGTTTAAGCCATTTATATCTAATGCAATTACTGATAAAGTAGAATTTACTCTTCCATATTGCTATTTGTTTTCTATACGTAATTTCCTTTCGGTTTTTTCTGTTCTCCCATTACTGCTTTGTTTTGTTATATGTAGATATTTTCTAGTATGCAATTTTTAATTCCCTCATAATTTTGGTAGTATTTTAAAATGTTTTTTGCTAGTAGTTGAACTGAGGATAATAATTATCATGCTAATTTATAACAATCTAGTTCAAGTTAATACCAACTTATTTCTGTAGTAAACAAAAATTTTGCTCCTACGTAGATTCATCACTCCCCCTTCCTTTGTGTTATTATTGTCCCTCAAATTACAACTTTATACATCGAATGCCCATCATTAGAGATTTATAGTCATTTCTTTAAGCAATTGTCTTTAAAATCAGATAGAAGAAAGAATTACAAAAAATGCATTATAGTGTATTTACATTTACCTATGTAGTTATCTTTACCAGTGTTTTTTTTTATTCTTCATACTGATATTGATTACTGTCTAGTGTCATTTCACTTCAGACTGAAGAACTCACTTTATGATTTCTTTTAGGGCACGTCTTTTCTAGAAAAGAATACTCTGTTTTTGTTTATAAGATACTGTCCTAATTTCTCCTACATTTGGAAGGATAGTTACTGGATTGGTTGACTTAGAAGATATTTATTAGAAGACTGCGTTTAATATGACATCCCATTGTCTTTTGTACACTATGTTTTATGATGTGAAATTGGATGTTAATATTATTGAGTGTACTTTTTATGTGATGAGGTTTTTTTTCCTTCCTGTTTCAAGGTTCATCCTTGTCTTTGGTTTTTGATAATTGGTTTATAATGTGTCTTGGTGTTGATGCCTTTGACTATATCCTATTTGAAATTCACTAAGCTTTGATGTATGTATGAATTTTTTTTCCATCAAATTTAGGATGATTTGAGACATTATTTCTTCAAATATTCATTCTGCCTCACCTTTATATTCTCTGGAACTACCATTATTTATATATTGAAGTGCTTGATGATGTCCCACAGATTTCTGAGGGTCTGTTATTCTATTTATTATTAGTATTACTATTATTTTACTTTAGAGAGAGAGAGCACAAATAGGGAAGGGGGAGGGGGAATGGAGAGAGAGAGAGAGGGAGAGAGAATCTTAAGCAGGCTCTACCCTCAATGCAGAGCCTGACACAGGGCTTGTTCCCGTGACTCTGGGATCATGACCTGCGCCAAAATCAAGAGTCAGATGTTCAACTGACCCAACCACCCAGGTGCCCATCTGTTATTTTTTTTAATTCTCTTTTATTTATGTTCCTCAGACTGGATGATCTCAGTTGATATATATTCAAGTTCATGAATTCTTTTTTCTGCCTGCTTAAATCTGCTATTGAGCTCCTTTAGTGAACTTTTCATCACACGTATGTGCTTTCAACTCCATATTTTCATTTGGTTCTTTTTTATAGCATATATTTTTATTGATGTTCTCTATTTGGTAAGACATTGTTTTCATACTTTCTTTTAATTCTCTAGACATGGTTTACTTTAGTTATTTGAATGTATTTAAAATAGTTGATTTAAAGTTTTGTCCACTAAGTCCAATGTCTGGCCATCCTCAGGAGTAGTTCATATTGACTGCTTTTCTCCTATGTGTATGGGCCATGTTTTCCCATTCCTTTGCGTGTCTCATAAGTTTTTTTGTTGAGAACTCAACATTTCAAATAATGTGGCAACTCTGGAAATCAGATACTGCGGTTTTTCCCTCTTTGTTGTTGGCCACAGTTTATTTAATGACTAAATGATTTTTTAGAATGAATTCAGTCAAATATATATATATATATATATATATATATATATATATATATAGTCATGTGTAATCACTAAAGTTTCTGTTCGAAATTTCTGTTAGCTTATTTGTCAAATAATGACTGGACAGTTATTTCCTTAAATGCTTGAAAACAATAAATGTTTCTGTCTTTGCTAAAGGGCTATATCTGTGACTTGGAACATTCTTTCAACATTCAGACAAGTAGTTTACAACTAAGGATTTTCCTTCTCTTTATGCTTGTATATTATCTCAGGATTAGCCAGAGATGAGAGCCTATAGACTTCTCAGCTCTTTCCCAAAAAGTATATAGACATGGGCATGTACATAACTTTATGCATGTATGTGGTTTCTAGAGTCTCTGGAATATGTTGGAACATAGCAAAACCCTCTATGAACATCTCATTTCCCAGATTTTTGGTTAGCCTCTTGCTTGTTCCAACTGTTATATGCCACTTTGGGAAGCTGTGATGTGCAGTACTTACCTCAAAGTATTTTTTAAAGACACCCTTGGGGAAAAGGCTGTTATTTATGGTGATCTTTGAGTCAGGTCAAAGAAGGACATCCTTGGAATGTAGTCTTCCATGGGAATACCAGATAGGTCAAATAAGAATATTGTCTGAGAAGAGTCTTTGGAGGATCTTGTATTAGTCTACTTGGGATGCCATAACAAAATACTGTGGAGTAGGTGCCTTAAAGAGTAGAAATTTACTTTAGGGGTGCCTGCATTGCTCAGTCAACTGAGCGTCCAACTCTTCATTTCAGCTCAGGTCATGATCCCCGGGTCATGGGATCCAGCCCGACATTGGGCTCTGTGCTGAGCATGGAGCCTGCTTAAGACTCTCTCACTCTCTCTCCCCCTCACTCTCTACCCTCCTACTCGCACATACTCTCTCTCTAATATAAAATTTAAAAAGTTTGAAAAAACAGTAGAAATTTATTTTCTCATGGTTCTGAAGGCCAGAAGTCTATGATGAAGTGTTGGCAAATTTGGTGTCTGGTGAGAACTCTCTTTCTGGCTTGTAGGTGGCTGCTTCCTTGCTGGGCTTTTCCATGGTATTTGCTTTATGAGCATGTAGAGAGTGAAAGTGAGTGAACTCTCTGATGTCTCTTCTTAGAAGAGCAGTTATCTATTGGATTAGGGCCCCATCCTTATAAACTTGTTTAACATAATTACTTTCCTGAAGGCTTGATCTCTAAATATAGCCAAACTAGGAATTTGGGCTTCAACATATGAATTTTGGGGGCACAAAAACCTTCAGTTTTTAACAGACCTCCAACTTTTCTGTCCTCTATAGTTTCTGCTAGGATGCTCATTTTCACTATGATTGTGAACTATGATTTTTTAAATGAATATTATGGAGTCGGAACAGAGATGATAGGAATAGAGAAAGTTATAATGCAACAATGCTGTTAGTTCCATGCTTTAGTTTTTTTCTCAATAAATGTTTCCTCAATTTCTGCAAACCATTGGTTAATTTCTATAGTTCTAAACACATTGATTTTAAAATTTTTTTAATGTTTATTTAGTTTTGAGAGAAAGAAAGAGAGACAGAGAGTGAGTAGGGGAGGGGCAGAGAAGGAGAGAGAGACACAGAATCCAAAGCAGGCTCCAGACTCTGAGCTGTCAGCACAGAACCCAACATGGGGCATGAACCCATGAACCGTGGGATCATGACCTGAACCGAAGTCAGACATTTTACCAACTGAGCCACCCAGGCGCCCCTCTAAACACATTGATTTTGATAGTTTTGTCAGCATTTTTTGTTGCTTTTATGGAGGAGATCTCTTTCAGAGATCATAATTCCACTGTTTTCATGGATAGTTCCTTATTTTAAGGCTTTGAAACAGTCTGGTATCAATCTGGTACTAATATCAATCTGGTACTAATTTCTGTGTCATTTGTCTATTGACACAATGATACTGCATAACAAGCCACCCCAGGACACAGTGACCTCTAAATTAACCATTTATTATTGTACATGTCACTTGTAAGGTTAGGATTATCTTGGATGGACTTGTCTGGTCAATTTTTCTCTTTTCCACTTGGGTTCATTTATGTCTTATTGCTGGATGGTTGTTGGCTGATCTAAGACAGCTTTAGCTAGGATGACAGGCTTTGTTCCATGTCATTCTATATCAGTCCAGACCAGGCATCTTGTGATGGAGATTGTGATGGAAGGAGGGAGGGAGGGAGGGAGAGAGAGAGGAAACATGTAAAATCTTTATCAATTTTCTGCTTGTATAAAGTTTGCTGCTACTCCTTTTTCCAAAGCCAGCCATACATACAGTCATTATGGGAGGATACCACAAAGGAAGTTGATATAAGGAGGTATAAATGTTGTGACCATTGTTTGAGTCAATCTATTACAGATAATTTTACTCTGCACTTTGAAGAATTTACCCAGTTGTCTTCCCACTTCTGATGTTGCTGTAAGTCAACTGGCATGCTAAATTTTGTTCTTTTGTGTATTATGGTCTCTTTTTCTGGTTGCTTTTAAGATCTTCTCTTTCACTTATGTGTTCTTCAGTTTCACTAAAATATATCTAGATGTGGATTTATTTTTATACTACTTGAGGTTTGGTATTTTGAATGTGAGGATTCATATTATTCATTCTTTGTGGATAACACTGAACCGTTATCTTTTCTAAAAGCTTTTTGATTATTTCCCCACTCTTTTATTTTCTCTTTTGGGAAGGATGATTAGAGCAATGTTAGAAGTGCTCACTTTGTTCTCCATATCTCTTAACCACTATTTTCCATCTCTCTGTCACTCTATGAAGGGTTCTGAATAATTTCTTCAGGTATACCTTCCTTAGACTGATTTCATCAGGTGTATCCAAAATAAAGATGAAAGTTATTTTTTTATCTTTATTGTTTTGGTTGGCATCATATAGACATGAGCCAAATATGTGGCTATTTTAGACCAAACTTCTAAATAAATAATACTTCACATGGGCGATTTATTCTGTTTATGTGTACTTCTGGTGTGTGGATATAACCACAAACGTATTTTCTTTTAATTATTTTTACTGTAAAATTTAACCTGGATCTTTTTATACATGAGTAGTTACTATATGGATTATTCTTCCCATTATGGGAAAGTTTTTAAGTATTTTCTTTGGCTTTATTTGATTTTTCTCCATGTATGGAAATCAGCCACTATATAAATACATTGCTCCTGGAATTAGTAAAAATTAAGCCTTAAATGTTTTATTTTTAATATTTAAGTCATTGTGAATTAATCTTGATTCATGCATCATATATATATATATATATATATATATATATATATAAAAGAGCCTTTCACTACAAGTTACAATCCTGGGAATACAGGGCTGATTTTACTAAGTGAGTGTCATGTTAACAAGGTAAATCCCTGTCCTTTTAATTTTTGCTTTTCTTCAATTTGGTATGCTACACTGTTCTAGGAGCAACAGGAGAATCATCTTCTGTGCATGTCTTTATTAAGTTCAGTTGGTGGCTTGGGCTTAGTTAATTAAACTAGTAACTTTTTTCTTTACCTGAGAGGAAAGAATTTCAGATTTTAGTACAGTGATTCAGCATGATAGGTAAGCTGTGAGTACAGAATGGCCAAATACAGCTTGAGTCAGAAAAAAAAATAGGAGGGAAATTAGTTTGATTATAATAAGTATAAACCATTATAGTGGGTTAATCTGTTATATATTCATCTAATATGTTTTCAAAGTGAAGGGCAAGTGTACAAATGATATTGTTTAGGAAGGAACAATTCATAAAATTTGCTTAGGGCTTTGTTCCAAGTAAACTTGATTCAAGTTTTATAGAAAAATGGACAGATCACATCTAATCTTTTTAATAATCAGCTATATAAGGTCCTGTGTATGCCGGTCCAAAATCTAGCTCTTCTCTTGCTGGGCCTAAACTGTAGAAGTATTTGGGGGGAACACTGAGCCAGCAGAGGGATTCAAACTGTTGGTACTCATAGTTTGGTCCTTGGGATTACAGTTATTATTTTGTACTGGAGATGGCCAATTTTCAGTCTCATGTTACTGGATCTCTCTGTGTCCTTAGGATTTTTGCTCACTTCCTTTTGAAGCACTCTTTTCCATCTGTTTCTATTACACTATCTCCTGATTCTTGTCTACCTTCTTTCATTTCTTCAGCTTCTTTTAACTGAACTCCTTCACACACACATCCTTAAATATTGTGTTGTCAGTGTTCCATCATTGGCTCTCTTCTCACTTGGTATTCTCTCTCCCTGTGATATCATCCCCTGATTTCTCCTATCCTTCATATAATAACAATACCCAATATGTATCTCCGGCAATTTCTGTTTTCTCTGATCTTGATTCATGCATCAGTTTCCCTCCAGACAAGTCTTTCTGTATGTTATGTATTTATCAACATACCCTAAACCAAACTCATTATATTTTCTCATTTCCACTATTGTGTCTTCATTCCCTCTATAGCCAAATCTTATTGCCTTCCTGTATTTTCTATCTTGATTAATGGTAGCATCTTATCACTGAGGTCAGAAACTCAGAATTGATCTTCAGTCCCTTTCTTTTCTTCCCACTCACCATTAGTTGGTCACTCTATTAGTTTCTCATTGCTCCTGTAACAAATTAACACAAACTTACTGGTTTAAAACAACACAAATTTGTTATCTTACAGTTCTGGAGGTGAAAAGTCCCTGACTGGGTCAAAATCAAGCTTTTGGCAGTACTATGTTTCTTTCTTGAAGCTCTAAGGGAGAATCAATTTTCTTGCCTTTTCCAACTTACAGACAATGCTCATGTTCCTCAGTTTGTGGTCTCCTTTGGTCTTCAAAGCAAGCGATGGCTGGCATAGTCTTTCTCATATTGCATAACCCTTATACTCTTCCATTGTCACATGTCCCTCTAACTCTGATTCTTTGGCTTTCTCTTCTACTTTTTAGGACCCCTCTAATTATATTGGGCCCACTAAGATTATCCAAGATAATCTCAATATTTTAAGTTCAGCTGATTTGAAACCTTCATTCCATCAGCAACCTTACTTCCCTTGCGCTATTTAAAACACTGTCACAGGTCTTAGGACATACACATCTTTTGGGGACCATGGTTCTGTTCTACCACAATCACCAAAACTTGTCCTGCTATCTCCTAAATCTGTTTTTATTATTTATTTATTTTCTTTTTGAGGGAAAGAGAGAGTGAGCTCACACGCAAGTGGGGGAGGGGCAGAGGGTGAGGGAGAGAACCATAAGTAGGGCCCATGCTCAGCACAGAGTCCAACATGGGGCTTGATCTCATGACTGTGAGATCATGACCTAAGCCGAAATCAAGTCAGATGCTTAACTGATGGAGCCACCCAGGTGCCCCTTCCTGAATCTGTTTATTTATTCTGTTCTACCTGTTACAACATTAGTTCAGACTTTACAAATTATCACCCCTATTAATGCAGTGTATTCCAAACTATATCTCTGTCTCCTCCTGTTCATCTTCTACATGGTTGTAAGTTAACATACTAGAACACAAATCTAATCATGCTGTTCCTATTTTAAGAATTTTGGCCTATCATACAAGACAATTTTATGACACAACATCTGCCCTTCCCCTTCCTCATCCTCACCACCTACTACACTCAATCATATTGAACACTTTACCTTGCCTTAAATGTGCCATGCTCTGGCACACATCTTTGTTTCTGGATATACTTCTTCAAATGCTTATTCCCCCAACTTCCCTCCAGCTCTTTTATTTATCTGCTGATGTCTTCTCATCTTTTATCATCCATCTCAAATATCTGGTCTTTCATGTGTTCTTGACAGTAAATCAATGTCATTTGTGATCTTCTATCATTTTGTATAATCATTTACTCATCCTGTTGAGTTGTAATGATTTATCTACACTGACCTGTGAGCTTCTTAAAGAAAGGGACCAAGTCTTACTCATGTTTTCTCCCTGAACAATTATTGTGGGAACTTTTATTGAGTGTGTATTATATACTGGATTATGCACTATGTATTCCTTTTGAATACAGTTTCTCTTTTGATCCCCTACATCCATTGCAGATAGTTATTAAAGCCCATGTAAATCTGGGATTTGAGAAGTTAAATGCCTTATTCAGTCTCACACAACTAGGAAGTGTTGGAACTGAAATTTAAACCAATGTCTCTGTGACTCCTAGGCTTAGATCATTTCAACCTGAGTTAAGAACGATTTTTATGAGCTTAGTGTGCGATGAGATGATCTTCATGGAAAGCCTGAGGGGCAATTATGCCCTTGATGTGATTCTCAGTTTCAGGAATGTAAATGACTGTGCCTCAGTTTGTGTTATGGGCTTTTGTCTGAAAGTTTGGAATGCTGCAGAATGATCAAAACCACTCCACAAAAACTGGGAGTATTTAATAGCCACTTTTTATCCCTCAGGACACACTCTACTAAACAGTACTCCATCTACTTCAGGTTGGGTTATTTGTTCATTTTCAAATATGTATTGGGAATATCTATGCCAGGGGCTATGCAAGGTATTAGGAATACCACAATGAGTAGCATAGAATTGGTCTGTGCTGTATTACTGCTTACTGGGAGATATGGATAAGTGTGTGCTATGATGAGGGAAAACAAGGTACTGTGTAAGTACAATAAGAGCTCATGGGTAACATTGTCGAGGAAGACTTTATGGAGAGGTGGATGGTTAAGCAGAGATTTGAAGTATTTGAATAATAATCAAAATAAAGATAGGTTACAGACAGTGAGGCTGGGGACAAAATAATAGTCAAGGCAGCAGCAGTAGTATGTACAAAGGCCCTGGGGCCAACACATAACCTGTCGCATTTAAGGGACTCTGATATAAGGATGATCCTGAGAGGAAGGCTTATTTA
Source organism: Leopardus geoffroyi (assembly GCF_018350155.1). Taxonomy (NCBI): domain Eukaryota; kingdom Metazoa; phylum Chordata; class Mammalia; order Carnivora; family Felidae; genus Leopardus; species Leopardus geoffroyi. The sequence goes on from NC_059343.1 coordinate 117,208,573, forward strand.
GAAAGATAATTGCTGATATAACCAAAGTTAGAATTATTCTTGACTAAGTACCTGAGATCTGTTTATTTAGACTAATTGATATGATGCACACAAAGTGAAAAATTAAATAAATCTTATGGCTATATAGTCTACCTCGTCACATTTGTATTTGGTGACATCCAGAGTACTGGGTTTGCTTAGCAATTCTAAACAATGATTCCAAAATTAATCTCATGTATTGACTATTCCTATTCTATCAAATTCTACATAGAGTGTGAGGAAGAAAGATCTGAGGGAGAGGGATTTTAATGATGGAATTGAAAGATTGTATATAACTAATTTTACTTGTCAATATGCTTATTGCCTCCTTTCTACCTCTTTTATGTGCTATGTTCTAATTCCCTTTCAGCCTTACTTTTACTGCTTTATTTCTCTTCCCCTCTTTTTCTTTTGTTTTCCCCAATCCTGATCATTCCCCATTGAGGACTGAACAGGCAGTCAACTTTGCCTGAGAGCGAGGAAGGGAGAGAAATTTTCCCTTTTTTCTCTCTATCTAATTACTCCTAACCGTGCTCTTTGGCTTCTCTGGTCCCCCAAATCAGGAAGCATAAAAATTCACAGGTCTAGCTGCAACAAGTTATATCTTCAGTTGAGGTCTAATTATGAAGAACCAACAGCCCCTTAAGTCAGCTAGAGTTTTCTTGAGGTTTTCTTGTTCCATGGAAAAGATATCTTAGCCTTAAGATGTGGCGTATTCATTGCCAAAGTATGTTGTGAATGAAATGGGCAGAAAATTCACTAGTATCGTCTGATTTGTAGACTGCCATGAGGCATGCCAAATTAATATTACTTGCTTACCTTCAACAGTAAGGATACAGACCCTTGATTTTGAGGAAATGTATCCTCCATTGAGGGTTTTCTGCATATGTCTTAAGCATCTATTAACACAATAACAATTAGAGCTTTGCTGATTCTTCATTCCAACATGTGAGTTTATGGAGTAAATTAAATATGATTCTCTTGACTATTTTCAGAATTAAAGCCTTCCTAAAATTGAGATTATTATGTGTTTTTTTACTTCTTAAGCTTTTATTTTAATTCCAAAATAGCTAACATACAGTGCTATTTTAGTTTCAGATGTACAATATAGTGATTCAACAATCCTATACATTACTCAGTGCTCATCATGATAAGTGTATTTTTTTTTGAAGTTCATTTATTTTGAGAGAGAGTGTGTGTGAGTGGGGAAGGGACAGAGAGAGAGGGAGAGAGAGAGAATCCCAGGCAGGCTCTGTACTGTCAGCACAGAACCCAGTGTGGGGCTCAAACTCATGAACTACTAGATCATGACCTGAGCCGAAATCAAGAGTTGGACACTTGACCAACTGAGCCACCCATGCGCCCCATGATAAGTGTATTCTTAATCCCCATAACATATTTCACCCATTCTCCTACTCCTCTTCCCTCTGGTAACCATCAGTTTGTTTTGTTTCTTAAATTCCACGTATGAATGAAATCGTATGGTATTTGTCTTTATCTGACTGACTTATTTTGCTAAGCATTATACTCTCCAGCTGCATCCATGATGTTGCAAATGGCAAGATTTTATTCTTTTTTATGGCCACATAATATTCCATTCTGTATATATACCACATCATCTTTAGCCATTCATGCATTGATAGACACTTGGGCTGCTTCCATGATTTGGCTATTGTAAATAATGCAGCAATAAACATAGTGGTGCATATTCTTTTTGAATTAGTGTTTTCATATTCTTTGGGTAAATGCCCAGTAGTACGATTACTGAGTCACAGAGTATTTCGATTTTTAAAATTTTTGAGGAACCTACATACTGTTTTCCATAGTGGCTGCACCAGTTTGCATTTCTACCAATAGTGCAAAAGAGTTCTCTTTTCTCTACATCCTCACCAACACTTGTTTCTTGAAATTTTTTTAATGGAATGGCACTTCTGTTTGTTTGTTTGTTTGTTTGTTTGTTTGTTTTGAGAGAGAGAGAGCATGTGAAAATAGGAGAGGAGCAGAGAGAGGGAGAGAGAAGGTCCTAAGCAGGCTCTGTGCTGCCAGTACAGAGCCTGATGTGGGGCTCAAACTCATGAACCTGGAGATCATGACCTGAGCTGAAACCAAGAGTCAGATGCTTAATTGACTGAGCCACCCAGGCACCCCTTCTTGAGTTTTTATGTTAGCCTTTCTGACAGGTGTGAAGTGATATATGATTGCAGTTTTGACTTGCATTTCTCCGATGATGAGTGATGTTGAGCATCTTTTCATGTGTCTGTTGGCCATCTGAATGTCGTCTTTGGAGAAATGTCTGTTCGTGTCTTCTGCCCATTTTTAAATTGGATTATTTGTATTTTGGGGATGTTGAGTTGTATAAGTTCTTTATATATTTTGGATACTAAAACCCTTTATCAGATAGCTCAAATATCTCCTCCCATTCAGTACATTGTTTTTTAGTTTTGTTTATTGTTCCTTTGCTGTACAGAAGCTTTTTATTTTGATGTAGTCTCAATAGTTTATTTTTGATTTTTTACCCCTTGCCTCAGGAGACATATCTGGAAAGATGTTGCTATGGCCAATGTCAGAGAAATTGCTGCCTGTGCTCTCTTCTATGATTCTTGTGGTTTCAGTTCTCACCTTTAGCTCTTTAATCCATTTTGAATTAATTTCTGTGTATGGTGTAAAAAAGTGGTCCAATTTCTTTCTTTTTCATGTAGCTGTCCAGTTTTCCCAACACCATTTGTTGAAGAGACTGTCTTTTTCCCATTGGATATTCTTTCCTGCTTTGTCAAAGATTAATTGACCATATAATTGTGGGTTTGTTTCTGGGCTTTTTATCCTGTTTCACTGACTTGTGTGTCTATTTTTGTGCCAATACGTACTGTTTTGATTAGTACAGCTTAATAGTATAACTTGAAATCTGGAATTGTGATACCTACAGCTTTGATTTTCTTTTTCAACATTGTTTTGGCTATTCAGGGTCTTTTGTGGTTCCATGCAAATTGTAGGATTATTTGTTCTAGCTCTGTGAATAATTCTGTTGGTATTTTGATAGGTATTACATTAAATCTGTAGATTGCTTTGGCTAGTACAGACATTTTGACAGTATTTGTTCTTTCAATCTGTGAACATGGAATATCTTTCCATTTATTTGTGTTGTCTTGAATTTCTTTCATTAGTGTTTTTTAGTTTTCACAGTAAAGACCTTTCACCTCTTTGGTTAGGTATTTATTCCTAGGAATGTTTCCTTTACTCCTAGGTATCTTATTATTTTGGGTGCAATGGTAAAGAGGATTGCTTCCTTAATTTCTCTTTCTGTTACTTCATTAGTGGTGTACAGAAATGTAATGTATTTCTGTACATTGATTTTGTATCCTGAAACCTTACTAAATTCATTATAAGTTCTACTAGTTTTTTGATGAAGTCTTGAGGGTTTCCTGTATATCTTCAAATACTGAAGGTTTTACTTCTTTCCTACCTATTTGGATATATTTCATTCCTTTTTCTTGTCTGATTGCTGTGGCTAGGGCTTCCAATACTGTGTTGAATGAAGCTGGTGAGTGGACATCCTTGTTTTTTCCCTCGTCTTAGGGGGAAAGCTCTCAAGTTTTCACCATTGAGTGTGATGTTAGTTGTGGATTTTTCATATGTGGCCTTTATTATATTGAGGTGTGTTCCCTCTAAACCTACTTTGTTGAGGATTTTTATCATGAATGGATATTGTATTTGATCAAATGTTTTTTTTTGCATCCATTGAAATGATCATATGGTTTTTATTCTTTCTTTTATTGATGTGATGCATAACATTGATTTGTGAATCGTGAACCACCCTTGCCATCTGAGAATAAATCCCACTTGATCATGGTGAATGATTTTTTTTAATTTCATGTTGGATTTGGTTGGCTAATATTTTGTTGAGGATTTTTATATCTATGTTCATCAGAGATCTTGGCCTGTAGTTTTCTTTTTTTTTCTTCTTTTCTTCTTTTTTTTTTTTTTTTTTTTTTTTTTTTTGGTGTCTTTATCTGGTTTTGGTATCAGGGTAATGCTGACCTTGTAGAATGAATTTGGAAGTTTCCTTCCTTTTCTGTTTTTTAGAATAGTTTGAGGAGAATAGTTATTAACTCTTCTTTAAATGTTTGGTTGAATTCACTTTGTGAAGCCATCTGGCCCTCGATTTTTGTTTGTTGAGAGTTTTTTTGATTACTGATTCAATTCCATTGCTGGTAATCCATCTGTTCAAATTTTTTTATTTCTTCCTGATTCAGTTTTGGGAGGTTATATGTTTCTAGAAATTTATTAATACCTTCTAGATTGTCCAGCTTGTTGGTATATGAGATTATGATATGTTTTGAAAAACAAGTGTGCCTCCCTCACCCAGAAACACTGTATGCCCAGGCCAGGAGACATGATAAGGGGAATGCCATCACAACAAGCACCTGGTCCAGGAAGTGCTCTTTTTCACCACCAGGCATGAGACTATTCTTCCATAGCCAGAGACACTGTGCAACTGAGGGCCACCAACAAAGTCAATCATGCTACAACAGGCCCCAGGGAACCTCTCTATCCCCCACATGCAGGGGAAAAACTATCACAAGTGCCCAACCAGGGAATCACTCTTCATTTTGTGGGATAGGGATTCTCTTTCCCCACTTAGAGGCACTAGGCAACCTGTCCTGAGAACTTTTTTCCTCCCCCTGAAGCAGCACCAGCAGAGACCATTGAATTTAGGGGCCAGCAATATGAAATACACCAAATAAACCAAAATGATACTACATGTCCTCTGAAAATTCGACTGTTCTTGGAACCACAGCCAACAAAGTAGTCTGGGACCTTTGTCCCAAATCTAAGCAAGAAGATTGCCAACTAAGATAAAAGCAAATAAGACCCAGAGTCCTCTAACATATTAGTCAAATGTCCAGGATACAATAAGAAGACACCCATCATACCTAGTATCATGCAAATCACAACATGAATGAGAAAAAGCAATTGACTGATGCCAACACCAAAGTGAATCAAATGTTGGAACTATCTGTTAAAGATGTTAAAGAAACCATCATGAAAATGATGCAAGAAGCAACTAGAAAATCATTTGAAATGAATAAACATTTTCAGAAAAGGAGTATGTTATGAAAAATCAGTGAAAACTATGGAACTGAAAAATACAATAACAAAAACCCACAAAAGGAAAAACCTGTCTGGAATGTCTCAGTAGTAAAGCTGCAAAGACAGAGGATAAAAATCAGTGAACTTGAGGACAACTCAGTGAACTTTATACAATCTAAATAATAAAAAAAAAATAGACTACAAAATGAACAGGGCCTTTGGGACTAAAATTTAAAAATCCAACATTCAGATAACGTTTGTACCAGAAGTAAAAGAGAAATAAACTGGGATTGGAAAAAATAATCAAAGAAATAATGGCTGAAAAATTACCAAAATGGTAAGATATAAACTCGTGGATTCAAGAATATGAGCAAACTACAAATAGGATAAACCAAAAGAAACCAAAACCAAGGCACATCATAATTAAACTTCGGAAAACTAAAGACATAAAAATATCTTGAAAGAAGCTAGAGACATTTAACACATTGCCTATAGAGGAAAATCAATGGATTTCTCGTTTGCAATTATGGAGGCCAAAAGAGGTACAACATTTTTCAAGTGCTATATAAAAAGAACTCTCAACCACACGTTTTGCATTCGAGAAACCATTCTTTAGAAATAAAAGGGGAAAGTGGACATTATCAGATAAAAGAAAACTAGAGTAATTTGTTGCTAGCAGAACTAACCTTAAAAATGGCTAAAGAGGGGCGCCTGGGTGGCGCAGTCGGTTAAGCGTCCGACTTCAGCCAGGTCACGATCTCGCGGTCCGTGAGTTCGAGCCCCGCGTCAGGCTCTGGGCTGATGGCTCAGAGCCTGGAGCCTGTTTCCGATTCTGTGTCTCCCTCTCTCTCTGCCCCTCCCCCGTTCATGCTCTGTCTCTCTCTGTCCCAAAAATAAATAAACGTTGAAAAAAAAAATTAAAAAAAAAATGGCTAAAGAAATTTATTTAAACAGAAAGAAAGTGATAAAATAAGGAATCACAGCATCAGGAAGGAAGAACAACAGAAAAAGCAGACATATGGCTAAATACAATAGACTGTCCTCATGAGTTTTCTAAATCATATGTGATGATTGAAACGAGCATTTTAACACCACTTGGTACTTGTGATGATGATATTTATAAGTATGAAAGGTAAAGGAATATGGAAGCAAGATTTCTATGTTTCACTGGAAGTGGTAAAGCATTGACACCAAGTAGTCTGTGATAAATCACAAATGAATATTGTACTACCCAAAGCCACCACTAATTAAACTATGCAACGTCATAAATCCCAAGACATTATAAATAATTCACATTGGAATCCGAGAAAATGGTCTAGTATCCCACAAATAAAGATAAAACAAATAGAAAACAAGACAGAGGAAACAAATGGAAACCAAATAATAAAATGGCAGGTTTAAGTTCAATAATATTCATAATTGTTTTAAATGTAAATACTTTAAATACACACTAATTAAAAGGCAGAGATTAGCAGAGTAGATTTTAAAAATAAAATCCAGCTGTATGCTGTTCACAGGAAACTCAACTACATTTAACAACATGCATAGATTGAAAATAAAAGAATGGAAGAGACATAGCATATAATCAGGAATCAAGTAAAGCAGGAGTGGCTATATGAATAACTCATAAAGTAGATTTCAGAGCAAATAAAATTGCCAGAGTCAAAGACCCAGATGTGAGGTGAGATCTCATTCTGACAGGCGTGAAGTGGCTTTGATTTGCATTTCCCTGATACTGAGTACCTTCTCATGTACCCATTGCCCATTTGTATGTCTTTGGAAAAATATCTATTCAGGTCCTTTGCCATTTTTTAAAAATTGGATGATGATGCTTATTATTTTGCTGTTGGGTTGTATGAGCTTCTGATATTTTTGGTTATCAACTCCTTATCAGACACATGGTTTGCAGGTATTTTTCCCATCCTATAGGTTGCCCTTTCATTTTACTGGCTGTTTCCTTTGCTGTGTGGAAAATTTTTAGTTTGATGTAGTCCCACTTGTTTATTTTTCTTTTTGTTGCTTGTGCTTTTGATGTCATATCCAAAAATTATTGCCAAGACCAATATCACAGAGCTTTATTCATACTTGGATTTTTTTCTAGGAGTTGTGTTGTTTCAGGTCTCAAATTTAAGTCTTTAGCTCATTTTAAGTTGATTTTTGTGGATGGTGTGAGATGAGTCCAATTTGTTCTTATGCATATAAATATCCGGTTTTCCCAGTATCATTTATTGAAAAACTACCCTTTCCCTATTGTTTATTCTTGGTGCTCTTATCAAAGGCAATTCTTTGACCAAACATACATGGGTTTATATCTGAGCTCTCTATTCTGGTCATTGGTCTGTGTGTCTGTTTTTATGCCAGTGCCATATTTTTTTTTTGATCCCTATGGCTTTGTAATATATTTTGAAATCATTTTGATGCCTCTTGCAGACACAGTGATGCTTCCGAGTTCAAAATAGAGACTGAGGTCTGCAAGCTTACCTCTAGGGGCTTGGACTGGTTTGTGACCTGCCAGGTTTCTGGGCAGACAGGACTTCTGCTGGACTTCAGCTGAGCCGGGCTGGAGCCCAATCACAGGGCTGCTTCAGGATTTGTGGTCAGACTAAGAGTAGTGGATCTACGTTCAGGGGCACAGAGAAGCATGTATCCTGCCAGTACCCTGCTTTGACATGAGTGTTTCAGCACCATGGCTGAGAGGGGCTAGAGCCGAGATACAAGGCCATTTCAGGATCTGCTTTGGGGCCGAGATCAGCGAGGCATAGGCAAGTGTGACTCCTCTGGTGTCCCTGGGCAGATGATGCTGGTGGCTGGATCAAGGCCGAGTGAAGCTCTAGCCAAGTCCACAGGGCTATAAGGCTGTTTTCCTGACCAGTGAGCCTACCACCTGGTAATAGGCCCGCCTTCTCAAAATGGCCCTCCTTGGTCTTGGGCTCCCCCAGAGTTTCACAGTCTATCTGAATCCCAAAACTCCCACAAAGGCACTTTTGTCCATTGATGGCTGCCAAATTATCATTGCTGAGGGGGTGGGTATAAGTAAGGGATCTTGTATTCTGCCATACTAATGATGTCACCTCTCTCAGTGTTTTGTAGTTTTCAGTGTAGAGGTTCTACACATCTTTTATTAAATTTATTCCTTGGTATTTTCTGCTTTTGAATGCTACTGGAAATGGGATTTTAAAAGTTTATTTTGAAATTTTGGTTGCTAGTAGATTACCAACTACAATTCTTGTATTGACTTGTGTTCTGTAAATTTGCTAATTCACTTGTTAATTTTACTGCTTGCTTTGTAGATGACTTAGAACTAGTTGTGTAAACCACCATATTGTCTGCTTCTATTCCCAAATGTAAACCCTTATTTAATTTTCTTGCTTTATTTCACTGGCTTGGCTAGGACCTACAGTAAAACGGTTTCCTTTTTGAAAGCTTTATGGAAAAATGTTCAATATTTCACAATTAAGTATGATATTAGCTGTAAGTTTGTATAGATGCCTTTGATTGGGATGAGGAAATTCTTATCTATGTCCAATTTGTTAAGAATTTTTATTTTTTATTTTTTATTTTTTATTTTTTAAAATTTTTTTTTCAACGTTTATTTATTTTTGGGACAGAGAGAGACACAGCATGAACGGGGGAGGGGCAGAGAGAGAGGGAGACACAGAATCGGAAACAGGCTCCAGGCTCTGAGCCATCAGCCCAGAGCCTGACGCGGGGCTCGAACTCACGGACCGCGAGATCGTGACCTGGCTGAAGTCGGACGCTTAACCGACTGCGCCACCCAGGCGCCCCAAGAATTTTTAAAATCATGGATGATTGTTGAATTTTGTCAAATTCTGTCACTGAATCTATCCAAATGATCTAATGTTCTTTTATTTTGTTAACACTGTGCATTACATTGGCTGGTTTTTAATTGTTAAACCACCTTTTAATTCCTTGGATAAATCCCACTTGGTTATTGCTCAGAAAAGAGTTAACACTGCAGCCTGGAGACTGCTGTCACTAGGAAGCCTTGCTTGCATGGGTGGCTACTGGCTGGTGTTCAGAAACCTGGATTTTGGGAAGACTCTATAACTGATAAAAGTGGCTCACTGTGCTTAAATTGCTTGTACAAACAATGTGGTTATGCTGAATGTCTGCCTTCCTATTTGAAGTCTAGGATTTTGATATGTGCAAAGTAGAGGGTGCCTCCATGACCAGCCCCCATTAAAAAACCATTGTTTTTAGTTAAGTCTCTAATGGGATTTTCTGATAGACAGCATTTCACATACTTTGTCACAACTGTCTGCAGGAGTTAAGTATATCTTGTATTTAATTCCCAGAGAACTTTTGGAGGCTTGTGCCTGGTTTTCTCTGGACTTTGCCCTATGTGACTTTTCCTTTTGCTGATATTGCTTTGTATCCTATGCCTATGTTTGTGCATGTGTTCATGAGGGATATTGATCTATAACTTTCTAGTAATATTCTTGACAGATTTTTGTATCAGGGATATGCTGGTCTTCTAAAATGAGTTGGTGAGTGTTCTTTCCTCTTCAATTTTTGAAACAATTTGCGTAAATTTGACATTATTTCTTCTTTAAATGTTTGATTAAATTCACCAGTGAAGACATCAGAACCTGGGTGTGTGTGGGAGGGGATTTTTTCTTAATTACACATATATTGTTTATTGACAAATTCAATTTTTAACAGATTTGAAGCTATATGTATCTCTCAATTCTTTCTTGTGTAAAATTTCATAAGTTGGATATTTCAAGTAATTTGTCTTATTTTATCTGTTTTCAAATGTATTGCCATAAAGTTGGTTTTATATTCCTTTATTATCATTTTACTGCCAAGAGGATTTATAGTGCTCTCCTCTTTTTCCTGACATTGGAAATTTGTGTGTTCTCTTCTTTTTATTTTAATTTTATGAAAGATGTATCAAGTTTATTAATCTTCTCAAAACCTCTTTGAATCCTTCCCTATCATACCTGAAAGCAGAGATCCACATGTTTTTATGTGTAGATTTTTGTTATTCACTTCTAAGTGTTTTATAAATTCCAGTATCATGGTTTTTTTCTGATACATGAGTGATTTGAGCCAAAGTTTCCTACCTTCCAAACTTTAAAAAGACTCTTAATTTTTGACTTGTACTTTAGTTACTTTTTTTGTGGCAATGAGATCTGTAAGACGTCAGTTCTTAAATTTTTTTTGAAATTTTCTGCATAACCTGAAACAAGGGTTAAGTTGACAAATTAAGGCCCGTATGGTAAATTTATCTGGCTGCTTATTTTTGTAAGTAAGGATATTTTGGCACACAACCATACTCACTCATTTAGGTATTGGGTGTTCCTAATTTTGTACTATGATGGCAGAGTTGAGTACTTGTAAAGGAGACCTTATAATCCACAAAGCCTGAAATGTTTAGTACTAAAGAGCTGGCTCTTTGTAGAAAAAGTTTGTAAACCCCTGACCTAGCACATAGTCAATTTTTGTAAATGTTCATTGTGTGCATGTAAAAAAATCTCTCTCCCCTACCTCACCTCTCTTTCTTGCTCTTCCCCCTCTATTTCTTTCTACACATACACACACAGATACACACACACACACACACACACACACACACACACGATCAAGCATATTAACGGAATTGTCCAAATAATTTATGTCATTCTATATATGTATTTTTCATTTTTGAAGAGAATTTGTGTTAAAAATCTATCCTATTGATTTTTCTCTGTGGTTTCATCAAATTTTGCTTCATGTATTTTCAGGCTATGCTGTCTAGTTCTTACAGGTTTAATCTAGGTGGATAATGGTTTTTACCATACTAAAGTGTACATCTTCATATCTTTCAGTGTTTTATACTTTAAACTCAATATATTCTGATATTAACATTGGTATACCAGTTTGATTTGGTTAGTATTTGCCTAGCACATCTTCTTATATCACTATTTCAACCATTCTGTTGTTTTCTGTTTTTTTTTTTTTTTAAGTATATTTCTTGTAATCAGTAAATAGCTGGACTTTTCCATCTAATTCATTATCTTTCTTGCCAGATGGTGAGTTTAATCAACATTTATTGTCATTATTTTTGTATATTTGGACTTATTTATATTATTTTATGTTTCCTGTTTATCATACTTTTTATTTGAGTCTTTCTACTTATTTATGTTGGAGGATAAAGCTTTTTTCTTCACTTTTATTTTTATTCTACTTTAGAAAGTATAGCTTATATGCCTATATTTCTGATGGTTATTTTTAAATTTTCAACATCCACAGTAACTTATATAGTTTTTCTACTAAATTCTAAAGTTATTCAACATCTCCAGCCTCTTAAATGCAAGACAAAGGTCTTAAAGTGTTCAACAAACCATTCATTCCCCATTCCCATTATCCTTGTTATTGTGTAAAACTTAATTCTTCTTTTCAATACGAACAGAATCTGTGTTCTTTATCAGGTACCGGGTATAGTTTTTTATATCCTCCTTTCTCAGAGCAAGGGACCTCTCCCAGCTCCAGCTTCATCCAATGATCTAGTTTTGATCCTCCCTCATATGTAGGGTGTTTTGGCTTCTTTCACCTCAAAGGAATCAAACGAGTCTCTTTCTTCCTGTCCTGTGACTTTAGCCCCACTTACTCATTGTTATCGGGCTTGATTGTGTTTCTTCTCACCTCCCACTAACAAATTCATATGGTGAAGTCCTAGGCCCTGAAATCTCAGAATATGAATATATGTAGAGATAGTACCTTTAAAAGAGATGATCAAGGTAAAATGAGGTAAAATAGGTGAGGCTTACTCCTATATGCCTGGTATCCTCATAAGGAGAGGAGATGAGGGCACAGACAGGCACCGAGGGACGACTGTGTGAAGACAAGAGGATGATAGCCATTTATAAGCCAAGATGAGATGCTTTCAGAAGAAACTAACGCTGTCAATCCCTTGATCTTGAGTTTCTAGCTTCCAGAACTATAAGAAAATACATTTCTGGTTTTTAAGCCACACAGTCTATCATACTTTGTTATGGTAACCCTAGCAAATGAATATACTCACTCCATATTTCTATTTCAGTTTCAGTTTTAAAATCCAGTTATATCTTCTTATTTAAAATAAAAACGTGACTGTTTCTATGTGTTTAGGGGGGTGAGGATAGATAGCTTTGAACTTGAACTCCCAGAAGCATTTTGATAGAATCTTAGCCCTCTTCTTTGTATAGCTTTCAAACTGGATATTTAAAGTAATATCTGTGTAAAGTAGTATGATCAGGACTTTTAGAAACATTTTGCTTTTAGAAACATCTAGAAGACAGGAAACATCATGGTCATTTTTGCATCCCCCCACATGCCTAACACTTCACCTGATATCATTGGTTTTCAAGACATCTTTGGTAAATTGGCTGAGGGAAAGAAGACTAAACTGGGAATCTGGCGATCTGGCTTCTATCATAGCTGTGTATCTCACTAACTAGGTAAGCGAGTTAACTTCTCCGGGCCTCATTTTTGGTCTTCTGTACCATGTGGGTCTGGGTTAGTTCCTCTTGAGTTAGAATAATACAAATCTGTATATGCCTGAAAATATATCCAATTTATCCAAGGTCATGCAGATGGAGATAAGAGTTCCTGGAGTACAATTATCCCCTTGGTTCTCCCCACTTTCTTTGAAATCAATAACCAGTCTAAGCACTCCTTAGAAGCAACTCTGCAGCCCACCATTAGTCCTCAATTGATGACACAAATCTAGACTTAATAAAACTTACTTTTGCTAATGGCAGGTAATAGAAGAATCAGAATCTCCCAGAGACCACAGGCTTCATTTCCCTTCCTGCTTTACTACCTGGATCAGCAGTTACTGTGTACTTGAGCTGTGTAAGTCTAATAACCTTGAAGTGCAGAAAAAAATACCTCACTTACTGTTTTATAGCAGTGACTGTGTGATAATCACAAAGTGGTTTCTGAGCCATTATGTGGCCTCAAGGTAAGACCAAAATGCCAGGCTCAAACAACAGGGCAATGGAGTGCCTTAATAAAGAGTTTTCTATAAAATGCTCAGAGGCGCTGGTCTTAAAATTGTAGAGGATTTTCTATGATGCCAGATCCTACCTAAACTAGGTGCTCTTTGACATGTATTTATTTTGAAAGTGTAGCTGAATCCCACTGATATTGGTGGCATATGTAATACTTGAATGCTCCATTAAAGTAAGTATTGTCAAACAAGTGACTTATGAAGATATGTGCAAAGACTGCTTGTACTTACACAGAGGCTCTGTCTTTGAGGAAGTTCAATTAAAATTCCCGTATACACGCAGCTCCAGTGCCAGAAAGGGGTTCGACTGGAAATCTCCTCTTAGAATTAAGGGATCAAAAGGATGGATATTTTTTAGTTCCTTTTGTAATCAGTACTCAGTGTCAATAATTAAGGTTTAATGAGGATTTTTTTTCCTCCAGTTAATTTATTCATAATTCACAGGTTTAGAAACTTTGGAAGGAAGGAGCTTCTGCCTTAAGAGTGCATTGGCTGCTAGTCTCCTATGAGTTTCAGAAGATGACAGCAGAGTACACGCAGCTCATGGACGAGTATTTGAGGCCTCTGATATTCCAGTGTAGGAGCGAAGGAATATTGGCTGGGAAAGTCTTTGTAATCAAATTTTGCAAAGCTTTTGAATATCAGTTTGATGTTCTGGTTAGCTCTATGTATGTCGCATGTAGCCTGTGGGAGACATCAGTCTGCCTCATGAGTTTAGTCCCAGTTAGCAAGTGTCTCTGGGAATGAGAGAGGAATCTCTAAGAGAACGAGATCTCAGGTGCCACTTACTCCTTAACCGAGAGAAACCCCACCTTTCCTGTTTTTGTGCCAGAAATTCTCACGGTTAAAAATTAGTTATTTGGCTTCATTCTTTATTTTTTCAACACGTATTTATTGAATGGCAACTATGTGCTAAGAACTATTCTAGACGCTGAGCTTATAGCAGCAAAGAAAACAAACAAATCTCTACTCATAGAATGTACATTCTAGTAGGAGGATATAGACAATAAGCAAGATAAGTAAAATCTAGAAAAAATAAACCATGTAGGAGATATTGTACAGTGGTTGGGTAAGATTTAAATTACACAGGGTGGCCAAGGAAGCCTCACTAAGAAAGTGATGTTTGAGTAAAGGTCTGAAGGAAGTGAAGGAATGAACCACGTGGATATCCAAAGAAGAGCATCCTAGGCAGACGGAACAACAATTTCAGAGGCCTTGATGTTTTCCAGGAGTAGGTAGGAGGCCAGTATAGCTAGACCAGAGTGAGGGAACAGAAGAGTAGTAGGCGATGAGTTCAAAAGATATAGGGAAGTTCATGTAGAATATTATAGACCGTTAAAAGGACTCTAGATCTTACTATCAGTGAGATCGGAATCCACTGCAGAGTTTGAAGCAAGGGAGGCAAATATAGAAGCAAGGAGCCAGGTGATGACAGGATGGCAGTGTTCCAGGTGAAAGATAATGATGTTTCGGGCCAGAATCTTAGCAATGGAGATTGTGGAGAAGGTGTCAGGTTCTCGATGTATTTTGACATTAGAGCCAACAGGATTTGTTGATGAAGCAGATGTGGGTTGTGTAAGGTGGTGGGGAGTTAAGGATGACTCCAATATTTTTTTTTCCCTAAGCAACTGGACTTACTATTTCCGGACATGGGGGAAAACTCTGGAAGAATAAGTTTGGTGGTGGTGGTAGTAGTGATGGGGAACAGGAGCTCAGCTTGGGATATGCTAAGTCTGACACATCTATTAATTGCTGGCAGTGATGGCATATAGTTCAGAGCACAAAATTCTAGAGCCAAACTACCTGAGTTCGCATTCACACTCCACCACTCAGCAACTGTGTGATCCTGAGCAGATTACTTAATCTGTCTGTGTGTCCCTGTTTCCTCCTCTTAGAATGGAGGAAAGGGTTGTTTTGGATAGGATGGGGTTGTTGTGCTCATTAAGAGGGCTCATATATGAAAACATGTTTAGAAGAAGGTCTAGATGATAAACACCATACAAGCATTAGTTTTTACTATTATTATTATCATCATTACTATTATTTATTGTTACTGTTAGGCATTTCAGTTGAGCTGTCAGGGGAGGGATCTACATTTGAGACATAAATTTTGGACTCATCAGCATATAGATGGCATTTAAGACAGGAGACAAACAGAATACCAAAGATATGAGTGTACACGGATTCTTCAAAGGCAGTGAGACACATTTTACCATTTAGAGGTCTAAGAGATTGGGGTGCCTGGGTGGCTCAGTCTGTTGAGCATCCAACTTCGGCTCCAGTCATGGTGTCGTGATTCGTGAGTTCGAGCCCCGCGTCAGGCTCTGTGCTGACAGCTCCGAGCCTGGAGCCTGTTTCAGATTCTGTGTCTCCCTCTCTCTCTGTCCCTCCCCTGCTCGCGCTCTGTCTCTCTGTCTCTATCAAAAAATGAATAAACATTAAAACAAAGAAGCCTGAGAGATAATGAAGAATATGAAAAGGGGACTGGGAAGGAGTGGCCAGAGAGGGGGGAATAAATCTAAGCGTGTGGTATTACCTGAAGAAAATGTATCGAGGAGGAAGATAGGATCAACTGCGTCAAATGTTGCTAAGTTTAAGATGAGGCCTCGGGAATAAATAGTGGGCTCTAATTCATTTCCATTCAGTGCAGTTCAGTTCATTCATTTGTGACACTCCTTATTGGAGTAGTAGGAGCACAAGATGTCTTTGGGTTCAAGATGAAATAGAAATAGTATAGACAAACCTTTCTAGGAGTTTTGCCGTACAGAGAAGAGAAATTGGCATAAAGCTGAACGTGGGGACAAAAGTTTTACTCAAGGTGGTGGAAATAATAGCATATTTGTATCTGATGATACTGATCTGGGAGAGTGGGAAGTGTAATGATATCAGAGAGACAAGGGGGAATTGCTGGAGCGATATGATTAAAGTGTGTTTCTCAACAGCATTGGGTGGAAGAACACATTACTTTTCATTATCCCTGAGGACTTTAAATACCTAACAAATAAAATGGAGTGCTGACTTTGATACCACATCAAGGGGGAGATAAGCTACCAGTAAAGTTTTTGAACAAATCAGGGAAGGGGTGTACTTGGAAGCTGGCCTCTGCCCCCACATTGATAAGCCTCGTAAACTACCAATCATGGTTGTAGTCTTACAGGGGTGTATGTTGATATAGGCACATATCAGCAATTCCTGGAACCTAAACATCAGCATTAGGTTATAAATCCCTGGGCTTGTTTTCATCTACACTGACCCCGTCTTAATCCAAGTCCCCATCACCTCTCGTCAGAACTACTGTAATGGGTTCCTCAGCGGCAATCCGACTTTGTTGCATCCCGCAGTCTCTTGTCCACATAAAAGAAACAGAAATCTTTTAAAAAATCGAAGTCATAATGTCAGCGTTCTTCTCCCTCCAGTGTCTTTTGTGAGTGAGAGTTTTACCCCAAATTGGAAAGTCACAAAGTGTTAATTGTTTGATATCTCGGTATCAGGCTAAAGCATCGTTCTAAGAAGCCTGCTTGAGTCTCCTCTGACACACGTTTTTGTCTGAGTGTAGCCTTGTTGTCACAGTTTATTTCACTAATAATCACCCACAACTGTTAATGTCGAGATCAACTTAGAGCTTTGCGAAGTTCAAGGTTCACCTGTAGAAAGTGGTAATGTATAGAGCCGGGTGGAAATAGCAACCCCCAAACTGTCATGATTTCGCTTTCCCGTAGGAAGATAGACGAACCATATATCTAACTTTATAGTCTGACTTCGACATTTCTTTTTCCTCTTCTTTCTTGCCTGTCGGTTCCCTTCTTAATGAAGTTAATAAATGTTCACACGTGCTCACTATCTTTCTATATGAAAACATTGTAATACTCTCCACAAAGCTTAAAATAAGATGGAGAGTCCTTGTCACGCTGAGGACCCCCACTACCACACTTCTAAGCACAAGTCATTTGTAATCTTAAAGCCCTTTCGATGCGCTGTTCCATCTTCCTGCAAAGATTTTCTCTCAGATTTCCATTGGCATCTACCCTCGCAGGAGTCAGGTCTCTGTTCAAATGTTAGCTCCTCAAAAATGCTTCCCCGATCCAACTATCCAAGAAACCACAATTACAAACCACTCTATAAACTCCTTAGCCTGCTGTACTTTTTCCAACCTTTCGCTAGGATCATTTTCAAACATACAACATAATTGAAAGGATTTTAGAGCAAACGCCCGCCTATTCATCACTGAGATTCCACCATTAACATTTTTAGCACTGTATAACATTTTCTAAATTCTCTTTTGATTGTGTTCATGGTTTCTATGCTCCATCCCCTCCCCCCCCCCCCCCCGACAATGGCAATTTCAAATCCGGAAGCGCAGTGGGTTTGTCTGTTTTGAGCACCGCAGTATCCTCAGTGTTTGCAACAACACTTGATATGTAGCAGATGTGGTGATAAATTAAACTAGTGGCCCTAATTATTCAGTCACGTGTAGTACCATCATACACCCATGTCCTCACCATGGCTTTATGATGGACGGGGGAATTATATTTATCCACCCCATTGCTTTAGTCTTGACCACTTACTCTTCTCGTTCAGTGCGATGTCTGCAGATACAATGTGAACGTAGGCTTGAAATGTATTTTCAAAGTTGGGCGTATCTTTTTGTCTACTGCCATTGCCTTAAGAAGAACATGCCCTGAGTACCTGCCATCCCTTTAGCATGCCTACTAGTATGAGACACATTGTGAAAGCGACTTCAACTCACTCTATAGCCTAAATCGTTTGTGCCCCAGCTGACATGCAGACCTGCGAGTGAGGAAATGAATATATTTGTTTGCCTCTGAGATATTATGGTTGTTTGTCATACAGCATTATTGCAACAATAGCTGAATTAGACACTAAATGTGTTCAATAAGTATCATGAAATCAGTGAACTAGTAGACAGTTGTTGACATATTGTGTGATTACACAGCGTTTTGTTACAGTACCATAGCCTTTACTTTAGGACTCAAACTACGTTCATACTTGGAATGTATTATTAGAGGAAATTTTAGGATGTTAGAGTGTTTTAGCTGTTCCTGCTGCCTTCGTGAATGTCCTATAATAGTGAAAGCTGAGTGTGGCCACTTAAAACCTCTAGCAAGGGAAACAATATTCTCAGACTCAAAGATTGTGACTTGACAAGATCTCTGGCCTGGGTTTCTAGCTGGTAGAACTGATTAAAAGTAAATAGGCTGAGAGTTCTTTGAATTTATAAGTATGTTACATGCCAAAGAAACAGAAATTGTAGTCAAGAACCTTAATTCCTAAGTTTCCATGCTTCTAGCGATACAAAGTAAACTACTAAGGCAGTGCAATCCCCTACGAAGAAAAAAAAGATCTGGCAAATGCTCGTCACAGATTTGACTGATGAAGGAAATTTTCTCTGAGAACAGATCCAGGGGCAGCCAGCTTGGCTGTGTGTTTCTATAGTATTACTTCACCCTGAGTCACCGATGCATCATCTAGAGATCGTGGGCTTGGATCTGAGTGCAGTAACCAGACGAGACTCTAGGTAGCCTCTCTTTGAGGATGGTCAAAGTCATTTCATGTAGGTGTGAGCACTTACGAAAATATATATATTAGAAGTAGGTGCAGCATGGATATTTGTTGCCTACAGAGGACCTATTTTCCCGTGCTCTCCTCATAACAGAACCCAAATTTTCTTCATGTATTTGCCTTCCTACATGAAGCGTATATGATTCAGAAAAAAGGTGTCCTCATCTCCAGCTTCAGAGTGGATGATAAGCCAATCAATCACGGGAATACTGTCCTTTTGCCAGCAATTACTTCAGGAAGCCAGGCTTAAGCTAATCAGCACATGGCAATCTCCTGGTGATGGTTGCCGGTCTAGGGATAAACATATGATGTAAGTTAGCCCAGTCAGGAAACGGGATGAGGGGACAATAGAATTTCTCCCATAGACAATGAACGACAAAACGTGTAGACACCTGATTGCTCCTGCAGCCATCTTATAACTATAAGAGGTAGGAGTAGTAATATGAGCTTATATTAGGGTCACGTGGGCTAAGAAATTAAAAGAACTAATTACATCATTAAGGAACTGATCCAGCCAACCCAGAAGCTTTACCCTTACTTGGAATGCCTTTTGCGTGAGATAATAAGAGCCTTATTGTTTGAGTTGGTGATTTTGGTTGCTGGCTGCCGAAATCATTCTAACCGATGCAAGTCCTTATTGGTCACTTAAATTCTCCAAACATCAGTATTTTTCAGCGTGTTCTGGAAATAATATTACATCTGTCACTTTTGTCTTCCTAGTATCTATATACCCTTTAGGGGGGTAATACAAAGAGAAATACGAGGCAAGGCCCCACTTCCCATTTGGAAACTGAAAGTGGGGGACAGATATTCTCATTGCCAACTTGTTGGCATAGACCTAAGACCTAATCTTAGCCATCTGGACTGCTTTTCACAGGAGGTTTGACTCTTCAGAGTGTAATACTAAAGCGTAGAGAAATTCAAAGCTTATTTGCAGTGTTTGTGGCAGGGGTAGAGTCCAGTTGGGTGTGGCAGAAAGTGTTCAGTAGTGTGATTCCTCTTCTCCCTTTGAGTGTTCCCGGCCATTCTTTGCATCTGTTTCTTTCCTCTTCTCATGGATTCTAAGAGCCACCTGATATATCTTTAATAAAATGCTTTTTCTGCTTACATTAGCAGCCTCGGTTTCTATTGTTCGCAAACTAAATCTCCACGTGGAATAATTATCTGCATAATATGGCTGATTTGAAGGTCATATAAGATAATATCTAAAATAATGCTGAATAAAATCAAATTTCTTTTTTGTAGAATTGACAGAGTGATAGTTTAGTAACAAATGGCTCCAAAATCTCAGTGCATAGAATTATACAGGTTCATTTCTCACTCAAGCTACATGTCTAATTTGGGTCAGCTACCTCTTTCTGCTTTGTCTTCTCTGTTCTAGGAAATAGGCTGGTGGAGCATCCTCTCTCTGTAATACTGCCAATCATCATTGCAGAGAGAAAGGAGGCAAAGCGAACCACTCTCATAAACCTTTGGCCTAGAAAAGACACATATCACTTCCATATTTCACTACCCAAAGTGTTCCCATGGCCTCTTCTGAATTCAAAAGGATAGGGATAAATCCCTTCACTGGAGAAAGACTAAAGGAGAAACACCAAGAACATTTGGTGAACAGTGATACAAACCATCACACTGTCTTTCCTTCTAATATCTTCACATAGGGACTTGTCTAGTTCTGTATTTCTTTGCTGAATCAGATATTCTTTACTAGGTATTTCAGGAGTGTGTACCAAATTTTCTATTGGACTATCTGCCTATAGGAAGACCTAGACTTTATCTTCATTGTTGGCCTCTAAGGATTTTCCGGACTGGTGATACATTAGAAAGCTTGAAAAAATAGGTCTTACACTATTTTTAATTGTTTTGCAACGGAGGGGAATTTAGTCTGCCTTAATGCTGGAAGCAGAATTGGGGATTTATAGTATATGCATGTGTGTGTATACATACACACGTATATATGTATATATATGTATACACACACACACACACACCTGATGCATTGCTGAACTTTGGGATCTCCAAAAACATACTCTGAGATTGAGGGATTGGGGTACAAGATGTTTATTGAGGATCAGTAGCTGTAAGAGAGAAAGAGAAAGGGCACGATTGGGCAAAGGAAGAAATTGAACTTCAATGAAGTTTCAACAAAATCTCATCCAAACTTCCTGGATGCTCTGAAGAGAGTATTGCCTTTGTATCTGCTCCGGCACCGGATGTGGGCTGTGGTGGGCATTACTGTGGGCGAGGTAGATGGTGAAGGGGCTGACAGCTGGAGGCTGCGTGTCCACCACACTCCCTGCAGGTGGGCAACATGTCTCCTTGAAGGGGGATCTGGGCAGCACATCTTCTGTCTACCGCATAATCTAGCATTTGATAAATATCAGAACTGCTCTTACACAGATCGTTTGAAATAAGCAGGCCTCAGAAACAGCTTTGAATTTTGGCTTAAAGAGATTTTCACTGTAATGGTGGCTATTGCAATGGCATCTGACTTGCTTACAGCTGAATCTGAACTATCTGGCCGAGGAAGATGACCGAGATAACACCGTTCCATTGTCACTGGCCGGATCGTGAGGGACTAAACGCAAAAAACAAGACAAGATTGCCATCGAATGGTAAAGTTAGGTAGCAGAACAAGACATCTCACCTTAGCCTGACATCGTTTTCATAAAGTTTGTAAAGCAGTGTCAAGGACTTGACTTCAAAGAGACAGTTTGGTACCGTGAAAACTGCATCAACCCTTCTTTGTCTAACCTGGCCTTATCTGGCCAGTCCTTCTGGATGTTATGGCTTCTCTGTGGAGTCTGTTTAGGCTCCACTTACAATGGGTTCTGGGGAAAGTTGCGGAAGAGTCCCCAAGGCCCTGGCAAATTAGACCTGGTATCCCTAGCCGCAAAGTTACTGTCACTGTTGTGCCCCTCAGATTTAGGCAGGCAGGGGCCCTTCGTTATAGGACTTTTGAAATTATTAGAATAAAAGAATTTACATGCCTACTAAAATTAATGTTTAGCAATCGAGACATGTTTTACGTAACCATTAGAAAAACATTCACTAGTGCAATAACTACCATTATAATAACATTTAACTCTTTTAATAAATTGATTACATTTGATGATATAATTTAAGAAATAATGAGGTAGTAAGAGTTATGTGATAAAGGAAAAGAGAAATATATTGCCCAAATTAGATTATATGTCAAACAATGGTAGATTAAAGACTTCATTTATTGGAATGAACTAAAGAGAAAAATCACATGATGAAGGGATAAAACTGTACATTTTAGCTTTCATTGCTAAAATGCTGAAGAAGCAGTCATTTATTAGTTCCCTTGATGGTCACAGTGGTGATATTAATCATAATGAATTCACTAAATGATAATGTGACTATGAGATGCAGTGTTAGAAATTCTAATTTAATTTTTAAAATAATAATAAAATATATGCCAAAGAACTGGCCTCTTGTTCTGGGGAACATTTTAAATGCAAAGATGTTAATTTTATTGGAGTCACAATTATATTATAGGATTAATGATGATAGTGTTCACTTAGACGTAACAAGGAATTTTAATACAATTTAAATTACTTACACTGTATTTTTCAGGATTTCAGTGTGATTTTTGCTTTGCACAGATCAAAACCAAACACGGCATATTTTGATAACATTATGGAAAGTGGTAAATGGTGCATACTTCTGAAAAACAGAATGTAATCCTTTACTTGCAAATAAGGCCTCTGTATAAATTTTCCTATAAAACTGAAGTGTAAAAGGATGATGTGAATTAGTACATCTAGATGTATAGATGTATCAGCTCCTTAAGGAAATGGTGCATGAGAAACCCTTTTAAGGGTTGGTGAGATTGCAAATAGCAGGACATTCTCTACAGAGATTCTTTAAAGGGAATTACAGTCTCTGGAGCAGGAGGTATTTCTGTGGGTGAGGCTGGTATACTTTAAAATCACGGGGACATTTCAGTATGGTCATTGGGTCATATTGATAAAGGATATTCCTTCATGGGGACAAATGTGTTCTTAAGTTAGTACTTTGAAACTCCGTATAAGACAGAGATGATTTTATATTAACACAGGCTCCTTCCTGGAGCCGGTGTGTCTGTGGGGTGACAATTGCCCTGTTAAAGGGTCATTGTAGATCATTTATTCCAACTCAGTCATTTTATACCTGAGGAAAATATGTCTTGCTCAGGAAAAAAACTTTGAAGTGGTCATGTATTTTAGAGGGCTGTTCTGTAGAAATACCTGTATTATCTATATACATTTCTGATCATTTTCAGATACAGGATATACAGTAAACCTGACTTACCTAATTCACAGTAACATATTTAGCAGATCCAGATCACCAGTCTAGTATGATTGCCATTGTAGGAACTATGTTGCATTTTCCAAGAAGATGCTATTTTGTTTTATTTTTTTATTCAAATTCAAGTTAGTTAACATACAGTGTAGTCTTGGCTTCAGGAGTAGAACCCAGTGATTCATCTCTTACGTATGACACCCAATGCTCACCCTGAAAAGTGCCCTCCTTAATGCCCATCACCCATTTAACCCGTCCCTCCACCCACCACCCCTCCAGCAACCCTCAGTTTGTTCTCTGTATTTAAGAGTCTCTTATGGTTTGCTTCTCTCTCTGTTTTTGTTCTTAAATTCCTATGTTCATCTGTTTTGTTTCTTAAATTCCACATATGAGTGAAATCATACGATATCTGTCTTTCTCTGACTTATTTTTCTTAGCATAATATACTCTAGTTCCATCCAGGTTGTTGCAAATGACAAGATTTCATTCTTTTTCATTGCTGAATAGTGTTTTGTATATGTATGGCACATTTTCTTTGTCTACTCATCAGTTGATGGATATTTGGGCTCTTTCCATACTTGGCTATTGTTGGCTATTGTTGACAGCACTGCTATAAACGTTGGGGGGGTTGTCTCTTCAAATTAAAATTTTTGTACCCTTTGGATAAATTCCTAGTAGTGCAATGGCTGGGTCATAGGGTAGTTCCATTTTTAATTTTTTGAGGAACCTCCACACTGTTCTCCAGAGTGGCTGCACCAGTTTGCATTCCCACCAGCAGTGCAGAAGGGTTCCCCTTTCTCTGCATCCTCGCCAACAACTGTTGTTTCCTGAGTTGTTCATTTTAGCCAATCTGACCCGTGTGAGGTAGCATCTCATTGTGATCTTGATTTGTATTTCCCTGATGATGAGTGATGTTGAACATCTTTTCATGTGTCTGTTAGCCATCTGGATGTCTTCTTTGGAAAAGGCTCTATTAATGTCTTCTGCCCATTTGTTCACTGGATTATTTGGTTTTTGAGTATTGAGTTTGGTAAGTTCCTTATAGATTTTGGATACTAACCCTTTATCCGGTATGTCATTTGCAAATATCTTCTCCCATTCCATATAGGTGGCCTTTTAGTTTTGTTGGTTGTTTCCTTTACTGTATAGAAGCTTTTTATCATGGTGACATCCCAATCGTTCATTTTTGCTTTTGTTTCCCTTGTCCCTGGAGACCTGTCAAGTAGGAAGTTGCTCTGGCCAAGGTCAAAGAGGTTGCTGCCTGTTTTCTCCTGCAGAATTTTGATGGTTTCCTATCTCACATTTAGGTCTTTCATCCATTTGCGTGTATGGTGTAAGAAAATGGTCCAGATTCATTCTTCTGCATGTTGATGTCTAGTTATCCCAGTACCATTTGCTAAAGAGAGTGCTTTTTTTCCATTGGATATTCTTTCCTGCTTTGTCGAAGATTAGTTGGCCATATGTCCATTTCTGGGTTCTCTATTCTATTAATGGAAATAAAATATTTCCTTTATTTAAATTAAGAGATTTAATCTTAAGGATTTAAATAAAGTGTCCTGAATTTTAGTCAGGATTATTTATGTGTTTAAAATGAGAGTTTTAGTTTTATGTATTTAAACCCATATGTATGAATTGTATTCACGGATAAATTCAATGTGTGTTAGTTTTATAATCAGAAATTTGAAATTATCCATGACACCATTATTCAAAGTAGAAATCAATCAGTTCTTCCCATCCCCCATAGGTCTTGGTCATTCTTATTAGACCCAGTGGGAATTTTCCAGCATATTGGTGAAAAAAGTGGACTAATTAAGAACTACCATAATAAACTTTATGGCATTTATTGTTTATTATTTAATTATATTTGTGAACTAACATAATTTTTTTCTAATTGCCAAAGTAATACATATTAATTACTCCAAATGTAGCCAATACATAAGACTAAAAGAAGGAAAATAAACCCAAATGCACTTCTGGAGAGGTGAACTGTGAACAAGCTGGCATACATTTTTCTCTTCTTGTTTCTATGCATGTGTCTAAATATATAGCTATAATTTAATAAGATCTCATTCTGCGACGCCATGTAGTGATTTCTTTTTGGATATCACATATCATAAAATTTCACTATACGAATGTTAGATTCCTCAGACATGGTTCTCAACAGCTCCATCATTTACATGTAAGAACACCTTAGGATCTGGCCAAAGAAGAATATTAGACCCATGGAACTCTGAGCAAAAGAGCTCCTAGGCTTTTATTCTGCTCTCTGTCAGAAGGGTCACATCAGTACCCCAAACATCGTATACACCTTAAAGGACAATATTTTTGCTACTCATCAAGGACCATTACCAAGACTTTAAACTTCCAGTTCCTTGAGTGACATTAGCAAAATTGTGGAATCAAGTTTTCTACTGTTTTCCCACTGGAAAAAAGAATAATTTCGACAATCAGTCATACTAGGGTGCCTTTCCAGCACACTGTTGGGCCAAAAATATCTGAGTTTGGAAACCCAGAAGAGGAGAAGAGGACCAGTTTTCCTTTACCTGCATCTCCCCTCCCCGACAGCAGCACAGCTCAATGCCAAGAGAGAGATTCTCAGCTTGTGGTTTGCTCTGCTGCAGGGGAGAGTGAGTGTGTAGGTGAGCACCCTGATGCCCCACCTGTGTGGGGCACAGCCACAAAGCACACTTCTTTCTCATCACGTGAAGAATAAAGACATTGCTGTGTAAGTGGAGGAAGGGGCTGAGAGAACAGCAAACAGGCTTCTCCAAGAGCATCAAAGGAATGTAGATCCTAGTAAGCGCTTTGCAGAATTCATCAGGAAGCCTGCCCACAAGCCACTGGGGATGACTAGCCTGTGGATAGCCCAAGAGGCCCACAGGCACGCCCAGTGCTTTGTGAACCTCACCCCCACGCACACCCACACTGTGCCTGTCTCCCTGTGCATGCCCTCGAGGGCTTGGCGTGCAAGCTTTTGCAGATGGCTGGGGAACATGTACAGAAAGCTGGCCATTTGCTTTCCAATGGGAGACTGTCGGCACTTGGCCTGACTTTGCAGGGTGAGAGAAGGCATATGATCGTAAATATCCCCACCCCTTAAGCAGAAACAAAAAGTGTGGAACAGACATATCCTATAGAAAAAGTCTGACAGACCCCCGAATCCTTAGCAGAGCTGATAGAAGGTATTTTTCTCCCAAAGCCACTCAATAAATGATCATTTCCTTAATTTCTTTTTTCAGTAGTTCCTTGTTAGTGTATAAAAATGCAACAGATTATTGTATATTGGTTTTGGACCCTGAAACTTCACTGAATTCATTTATTAGTGTTGACAGTTTTGTGGTGGATTCTTTAGGGTTTTCAACATGTAAGATCATGTCATCTGTAAACAGAGATAAATGAACTTCTTCCTTTCTGATTTGGATGTCTTTTATTTCTTTTTCTTGCCTAATTGCTCTAACTAGGACTTCTGGTACTACATTGTATTGAAGTAGTGAGAATGGGCATCTTTGTCTTGTTCCTGATCTTAGAGGAAAACTTTCAGCTTTTCACTGTTGAGTATGATGTCAGCTGTGGGCCGGTCATATAGGGCCTTTATTATGTTGAGGTAAAGTACTTCTACAACTAATTTGTGGAGAATTTTTATCATGAAAAAATGCTGAATTTTGTCAAATGATTTTTCTGCACCTATTGAGATGACTGCGTGATTTTTATCCTTCATTCTGTTTATATGGTATATCACATTGATTGATTTGGGTATGTTGAACAATCATTGCATCACAGGGATAAATCCAACTTGATCATGGTTAATGATCTTTTTAACATGCTGTTGAATTTTGTTTGGTATTTTGTTGAAGATTTTTGCATCTATGTTCATAAGGGATATAGGCCTGTAACTTTCTTTCTTATAGTGTCCTTACCTGGCTTTGGTATAATTTCAATCTTTTAAAATTTACTAAGACCTCTTTTGTGACCTATCATATGATCTATCGTGGAGAATGTTCCATGTGCTCTTGAGAAGAATGTGTATTCTTCTGCTGTTCAATGGAATGTTCTATATTTGTCTGTTAGTTTCATTTGGTCTCAAGTATGGTCCATGTCCAATGCTTTCCTGTTGATTTTCTGTCTGGGTGTTCTACTCATTATTGAAGGTGATTATTAAAGTCCCCTACAATTATTGTATTGTTGTGTATTTCTCCCTTCAGATCTGTTAGTATTTATGTTAAAATTGGCCTCTTCCCACAGTCTTTCTGTATATCCCTCAACCGTTCCTCATATGGCATGATTTAATTCTCTTTACATAACATCCTGGCCACATTCTTTAGAATACCCTCAAATTTGCAAATGCTCCCGATAAATGTAGTAAGTATTGAAGAATTTGCATAGTGGGCAAAAAAAAAATGTTGGTAGGTTTCCACCCCAAAATAATTCCAAACACTCAGGTTTCAAAAAATGGAGTTATCTCTATCTGAAAGTAAACTTCTATGAAAATAAAATTTCTGGCATTTCCTTTAGACATATAATCTTTTAATGATTTTAAACCATATGGCATATAAACGTGCACTGTTTATCCTGTTAGTAATTAGAGTAGCACATTTTGAAATTTCAGGCAAACTAGAGATAAAGTAAGGTTTTTTCCACAAAGACCTGGAAATGAAATAACTGTATTTTATAACTTTTCAGGAAATGAAAAGTGATATTTCTTTAAGTTGCTATGCATGAAACAAGGACCATGAAAAAAGTTGAGGACCACCCACAATTTGTACCTCATTTTCCCCATAAATTTATTCTTTAGAGTGATAGGAAAAAGGTACATCCAAGAGAATGGTGTTTAGGAGCACCTGGGAGACTCAGTCACTTGAGCATCCCAACTCTTCATTTCGGCTCAGGTCATGATCCCAGGGTCATGGGATTGAGCCACGCATTGGGCTTCATGCTGAGCATAGAACCTGCTTGGGATTCTCTCTCTCTCTCTCTCTCTCTCTCTCTCTCTCTCTCTCTCCCTCTCTCCTCCTCTGCCCTACCCACTCTGGCTCTCTCTCTCTCTCTCTCTCTCTCTCCTCTCTCTCTCTCTCTCAAATAAAATTAAATTTTTTTTGTTCTTTTTTTGTTTTGTTTTTAATTTATTTATTATTTAATTTACATCCAAGTTAGTTAGCATATGGTGCAACAATGATTTCAGGAGTAGAGTCCTTAATGCCCCTTATCCATTTAGACCATCCCCCACTCCCACAACCCACCCCCCAGCAACCCTCTGTTTCTTCTCTATATTTAAGAGTCTCTTATGTTTTGTCCCACTCCCTGTTTGATATTACTTTTGCTTCCCTTCCCTTATGTTCATCTGTTTTGTATCTTAAAGTCCTCATATAAGTGAAATCATATGATATTTATCTTTCTCTGACTGACTGATTTCACTAAGCATAATACCCTCTAGATCCATCCATGTAGTTGGGAATGGCAAGGTTTCATTCTTTTTGATTGCCAAGTAATACTCCAGTGTGTGTGTGTGTGTGTGTGTGTGTGTGTGTGTGTGTGTATACACATATATGTATATATATATATATGTATACATATATATGTATATATATGACATATACATATATATGTATACATATATATATATATATCTTCTTTATCCATTCATCCATCAATGGACATTTGGGCTCTTTCCATACTTTGGCTATTGTTGATAGTGCTGCTATAAACATTGGGGTGCATGTACCCCTTTGAAACAGCACACCTGTATCCCTTGGATAAATACCTAGTAGTGCAATGGCTGAGTCATAGGGTAGTTCTATTTTTCATTTTTTGAGGAACCTCTATCCTGTTTTCCAGAGTGTCTGCACCAGTTTGCATTCCCACCAGCAATGCAAAAGGGTTCCTCTTTCTCCACATCCTCACCAACATCTGTTGTTGCCTGAGTTGTTAATGATAGCCATTCTGACAGGTGTGAGGTGTTATGTCATTGTGGTTTTGATTTGTATTTCCCTGATGATGAGTGATGTTGAGCATTTATTCATGTGTCTGTTCACCATCTGAATGTCTTCTTTAGGGAAGTGTCTATTCATGTCTTTTGCCCATTTCTTCACTGGATTATCTGTTTTTTGGGAGTTGAGTTTGATACGTTCTTTATAGATTTTGTATACTAACCGTTTATCTGATATGTCATTTGTGAATTATCTTCTCCCATTCTGTCAGCTGCCTTTTAGTTTTGTTGATTGTTTCCTTTGCTGTGCAGAAGCTTTTCATTTTGATGACATCCCAATGGTTCATTTTTGCTTTTGTTTCCCTTGCCTCTGGAGATGTGTTGAGTAAGAAGTTGCTGCGTCCAAAGTCAAAGAGGTTTTTGCCTGCTTTCCCCTCGAGGATTTTGATGGCTTCCTGTCTTACATTTAGGTGTTTCATCCATTTTGAGTGTATTTTTCTATATGGTATAAGAAAGTGGTCCAAGTTCATTTTTCTGCATGTCGCTGTCCAGTTTTCCCAGCACCATTTGCTGAAGAGACTGTCTTTATTCCATTGGGTATTCTTTCCTGCTTTGTCAAAGATTAGTTGGCCACATGTTTGTGGGTCCATTTCTGGGTTCTTTATTCTGTTCCATTGATCTGAGTCTGTTTTTGTGCCAGTACTATACCATCTTGATAATTAAGCTTTCTAGTACTTCTTGAAGTCCGGGATTGTGATGTCTCCAGCTTTGGTTTTCTTTTTCTATTTCTTTTTTTTTTTTTTTTAAATTTTTTTTTCAACGTTTATTTATTTTTGGGACAGCGAGAGACAGAGCATGAACGGGGGAGGGGCAGAGAGAGAGGGAGACACAGAATCGGAAACAGGCTCCAGGCTCTGAGCCATCAGCCCAGAGCCTGATGCAGGGCTCGAACTCACGGACCGCGAGACCGTGACCTGGCTGAAGTCAGACGCTTAACCGACTGCGCCACCCAGGCGCCCCTGGTTTTCTTTTTCAAGATCACTGTGGCTATGCAAGGTCTTTTGTGGTTCCATACAAATTTTAGGATTGTTTGTTCTAGTTCTGTGAAGAATGCTGGTGTTATTTTGACAGATATTGCATTGAATATGTAGATTGCTGTGGATAGTATTGACATTTTAACAATGTTTGTTCTTACAATCCAGGAGCACGAAATGTTTTTCCATTTTTTTGTGTCTTATTCAATTTCTTTCAGAAGCTTTCTATAGTTTTCAGTGTATAGATTTTTCACCTCTTTGGTTATATTTATTCCTTGGTATTTTATGGGTTTTAGTGCAATTGTAAATGGGATCAATTCCTTGATTTCTCTTTCAGTTGCTTCATTATTGGTGTATAGGAATGCAACTGATTGTTGTGCATTGATTTTATATCCTGCCACTTTGCTGAATTCATGGATAAGTTCTAGCAGTTTTTTGGCAGAATCTTTTCAGTTTTCCATATAGAGTATTATGTCATCTGCGAAGAGTGAAAGTTTGACCTCCTCCTGACCAATTCAAATGCCTTTTATTTCTTTGTGTTGTCTGATGGCTGAGACTAAGACTTCCAATACTATGTTGAATAACAGTGGTGAGAGTGGACATCCCTGTCTTGTCCCTGACCTTAGGGGGAAAGCTCACAGTTTTTCCCCATTGAGGATGATATTAGCATTGGGTCTTTCATATATGGCTTTTATGATCTCGAGGTATGCTCCTTCTATCCCTACTTTCTTAAGGGTTTTTATCAAGAAAGGATGCTGTATTTTGTCAAATGCTTTCTCTGCATCCATTGAGAGGATCATGTGGTTCTCGTCCTTTCTTTTATTGATGTGACAAATCACAGTGATTGTTTTGCAGATATTGAACCAGCCCTGCATCCCAGGTATAAATCCCACTTGGTCGTGATGAATAATTTTTTAATGTATTGTTGGATCCTGTTGTCTAATACCTTGTTGAGGATTTTTGCATCCATGTTCATCAGGGAAATTGGTCTATAAAATTGAAATTGACCCCTTTTTTAGTGGGGTCTCTGTCTGGTTTTGAGACCAAGGTAATGCTGGCTTCATAGAAAGAGTTTGGAAGTTTTCCTTCCATTTCTATTTTTTGGAACAGCTTCAAGAGAGTAGGTGTTAACTCTTCCTTACATGTTTGGTAGAATTCCCCTGGAAAGCCATCCGGCCCTGGACTCTTGCTTTTTGGGAGATTTTTGATTACTAATTCAATTTCTTTACTGGTGGTGGGTCTGTTAAAATCTTGTATTTCTTCCTGTTTCAGTTTTGGTAGTTTATATGTTTCTAGGAACTTGTCCATTTCTTCCAAATGGCCCATTTTATTGGCATATAATTGCTCATAATATTCTCTTATTATTGTTTGTATTCCTGCTGTGTCAGTTGTGATCTCTCCTCTTTCATTCTTGATTTTATTTATTTGGGTCCTTTCCTTTTTCTTTTTGATCAAACTGGCTAGGGGTTTATCAATTTTGTTCTTTCAAAGAACCAGCTTCTGTTTTTATTCATCTGTTCTACTGTTTTTTTGGTTTTGATAGCATTGATTTCTGCTCTAATCTTTATTATTTCCTGTCTTCTGCTTGTTTTGGGTTTTATTTGCTGTCCTTTTTCCAGCTCTTTAAGATGTAAGGTTAGGTTGTGTATCTGAGACCTTTCTTCCTTCTTTAGGAAAGCCTGGACTGCTACCTATTTCCCTCCTATGATCACCTTTGCTGTGTTCCAGAGGTTTGGGGCTATGGTGTTATCATTTTCATTGGCTTCCGTGTACTTTTAAATTTCCTCTTTAACTTCTTGGTTAGCCCATTCATTCTTTAGTAGGATGTTCTTTAGTCTCCAAGTATTTGCTGACTTTCCAAATTTTTTCTTGTGGTTGATTCGAGTTTCATAGCATTGTGGTCTGAAAACATGCATCGTATGATCTCAATCTTTTGTACTTTGTTGAACAACTTGTACTTGTTGTACTTATTTGTGTCCCAGTATGTGATCTGTTCTGGAGAATGTTCCATGTGCACTGGAGAAGAATGTATATTCTGCTACTTTAGGATGAAATGTTATGAATGTATCTGTTAGGTTCATCTGGTCCAGTGTGTCATTCAAAGCCATTGTTTCCTTGTTGATTTTGTGTTTAGATGATCTGTCCATTGTTGTAAGTGGGGTGTTGAAGTCCCCTACCATTATGGTATCAATGAGTTTATGTTTGCGATTAATTGATTTACATATTTTGGTGCCACCACATTTGGAGCATAAGTGTTTAAAATTGTTAGGCCTTTTTGGTGGATAGACCCCTTAATTATGATATAATGCCCTTCTTCATCTCTTGTTACAGTCTTGATTTTAAAGTCTAGATTGTCTGATATAAGTATGGCTACTCCGGCTTTCTTTCATTGACCATTAGCCTGATAGATGGTTCTCTGTCCCCTTACTTTCAACTTGAAGGTGTCTTTAGGTCTTAAGTGGGTCTCTTGTAAACAGCATATAGATGGATCTTTTTTTCTTATCCATTCTGTTAACCTATGTCTTTTGATTGGAACATTTAGTCCATTGATGTTTAGAGTGAGTACTGAAAGATATGAGTTTATTGCCAGTATGTTTCTTGTAGCATTGGAGTTTCTGGTGGTGTTCTCTGGTCCTTTCTAGCCTTTGTTGCTTTTGGTCTTTTTTTTTGTTTTTTGGTTTTTTTGGTCTTTTCTCCCCTGAGAGAGTCCCCCTTAAAATTTCTTGCAGGGCTGGTTTAGGGGTCACAAACTCCTTTAATTTTTGTCTGAGAAACTTTTAATCTCTCCTTCTATTTTGAATGACAGCCTTGCTGGATAAAGAATTCTTGGCTGCATATTTTTCCAATTCAGCACATTGCCACTCCTTTCTGGCCTGCCAAGTTTCTGTGGATAGGTCTGCTGCAAACCTGATCTGTCTTCCCTTGTAGGTTAAGGACTTTTTTTTCCCTTACTGCTTTCATGATTCTTTCCTTGCCTGAGTATTCTGTGAATATGACTATGATATGCTTTGTTGATGGTTTTTGTTGAATCTAATGAGAGTCCTCTGTGCTTCCTGGTTTTGATGTCTGTGTCTTTCCCCAGGTTAGGAAAGTTTTCTGCTATGATATGCTCACATAACCCTCTACCCCTTTTTCTCTCTCTTCATCTTCTGGGACCCCTATGATTCTCATGTTGTTCCTTTTTAATGAGTCACTGATTTCTCTAATTCTTAAATTGTGCTCTTTTGCATTAATCTCCCTATTTTTTTCTGCTTCATTATTCTCCATAATTTTGTCCTCTATATCACTAATTTGCTGCTCTGTCTCATCCATCCTTGCAGCCATGGCATCCATTTGAGAATGCAGCTCAGTTAGCATTTTTGATTTCATCCTGACTAGCTTTTACTTCTTTTATCTCTGCAAAAAGGGATTCTAATCTATTTTCAACCCCAGCTAGTATTCTTATTATCATGATTCTAAATTCTGGTTCAGACATCTTGCTTGTGTCTGTGTTGATTGAGTCCCTGGCTGTCGTCTCTTCCTGCTCTTTCTTTTGGGGTGAATTCCTTCTTTTCGTCATTTTGAAGGAAGAAAAGGAATTGATAAAGTAAAACAAAAATTAAAATTAAAAAATTAAAACACACACACAAATGAAATAAGTGATGCTAGATTCTAGGTGTGTTTTGATCTGTTTATTGAAAGGAGCATGATCAATTAGAGAAAGAAGGGAAAAGAAAAACAAGGAAAACGTTTGAAAATGTGAGAAAATGCATACAATGAAATAGAATAAAATGAAATGATGGAAGTAAAATAGAATTTGAAAAATTTACAAAAAAGTGAAAAATATAGTAGAAAAAAATTAAAGAAAATGAAAATAAAATGAAATTAAATGAAATTGAAAATGAAAATAAATTTTTCTCTTTCTGTATTCAAGAAAAAGAAAAGAAACGAAAAAGAAGAAAAAAACAAAGAAAATGGATAGACGGACCAGGAAACAGACTGAAATATGGTTGAAATTACATCAGTTTCCCCTAGAAGTCAAACTATGAAGCACTTTATAGTCCATAAACTAAGCAGGCGGAGAGACTTGTGGTTCTGAAGACTGACATTGGCCCAGTTGGGTGGGGCTTAGTGTAATGGCTCCGTTCTCCACAGATGGCACTGCTTAGCTTACTGTGGTGGATTGCTGTGGCCCGTGTAGGCATGTATGGCATGCACAGGAGGGTGAAAATGGCATCACCCAGCTACCCAGTCACTAATTTCGGAATTCTGTGCTCTCCATGACTGGCAATCAAGCACTCCTCCTTTGTCTCCAGCTTCCATCCACTCCCTGCTTCTACACTGTCTCTGACCAAGCCGTCATCAGACTGCCAGACAGCACCTCTGTCCTGAGTTTTATCTCAAATGGATCTGTGTTTCCCAACCCCTCATTTCTTTTTTTTTAATTTTTTTTAATCTTTATTCATTTTTGAGAGACAAAGAAAGACAGAGCATGAGCACGAGAGGGGCACAGAGAGAGGGGAGACACAGAATCCGAAGCAGGCTGCAGGCTCCAGGCTCCAAACTGTCAGCACAGAGCCCAACACGGGGCTCGAACCAATGAACTGTGAGATCGTGACCTGAGCTGAAGTCGGGTGCTCAACCGACTAAGCCACCCAGGCGCTCCCCAAACCCTCATTTCTGAGGGACTTCAGCTTTGACCTGCTCAGACCTTCTGCAAGAGGGTCTCACGGAGCAATGGCCAGGTGCCAGCCACACCCAGGAACATTCGTGGGACCGTGCTGCTGCTGATGCCCAGAGCAGGTGGCTGGGTGCCAGCCCGCCCCAGGAAAGGTTCACGTGATCTTGTAGCAGCAGCATTGCAGGGTTTATAGAAAATCACAATACACATCTGGCACCAGGCTTCCTTGTTCCAGCACCAGTGAATGTGGCTGTTCTCTGAAATGCCGTCCCAGCAGGGGAACCGCCTCTCCTCGTGTGGCCCAAAGACTCCTGGACTTCACTCTGCTCCTGGGGACCTGGAGCCCTTCCCACCTGAGCACCACCAGGTATTGAGCTGCGGAGTTTCCAACTCTGCGCTCTCCCTGTTTATAGAATCTTAATGGAATTTAAACCCTCTCTTTTCTCCTTTCTCCTTTGTCCTTTCTCCCTTTTTTGTTCAGTCCCTGCGGCTGTTTCCACTTTTCCACTTTCTCTCCAGCTGCTTTTGGGGAGGGGTGCTTTTCCCCTATTCTCCCCCACCCACCTGTCTCCGTCCTGTCTCCGCACGCAATAGTGGCTCCCTGCCCTCTGCGGCTTCTGTCTCCCCCAGGTCACCTCTCTGCGCCACATACCTGCTGAGTTCTATCGTTCAGGTTGTGCAGACTGTTGTGTTAGTCTTCAAATCAGTTTTCTAGGTGTGTGAGATGGTTTAGTGTTGATCTGGCTGCATTTCAGGGATGAGAGATGCACAGAAACTTCCAAGCTGTTCTACCATCTTGGCCCCTCCCTCTGAAGAAATTTTTTTAAAAAGAGGATTTTGTAGAAACTACCTTTTCCTGACCAGCTACTAAAATGTTAGGCTACATCTTTTTGGGATCCAAAGTTGGTTGTGGCATTTCATTAATTTATAGTTACTGGGACCATAAATTCTGAATTTTCTAGAAAGTTCTCCTTTGAAAGATTCTGCAACATTGTTGAGCCATATTTTGCAGCACTAGGCTCAGAAATATGAGTTGCATGTTGCATTTGAATTTTGTGGCAGAATTTCTCCAAGGTTATAGAGGATGAGCATCTATTAGCTAGGTGATGAGCAGGTAATGGATTTGGAACCTCTAGCCTGTTTAGCAATTCCTTCCATGTAAAATGATCTTCCTTTTATGAAAAACTAGTCTTGACAGTGATATTGGGGGGAAAAACTAATTTGGAATGGACAGTTTAGTCCCTAATGTCTTACCAGAAAGTGTCTCTATTCCTGTTGTTATCTGTTCTGACTTGCCACTGTGAAAATAATGTTTAATCCCAATTATAAAGACTTGGAATAAACGAAGGCCAGAAATCATTAAAAACCTATTGGGTTTAATATAAAATTTTATTTAAATGTTCTTTTTGCTTCTTTTCATTTAACCTTTACCGTGACCTGGTGTGCTCAGGCATGGTATAGAATAAGGGAAGTAGGACAGTTAATTGAAGTTCATAGAACTTCATCTGAAAAAAAGCATTTTCTGCTTTTTGTAACTTATTGGATGATTAAATGTGATATGTTAGAGTTGCATTTTAATAAATGGGGTGGGGACTGATTTTTCTAGTATATAATATGGAGCTGTGCTGTTCAATACAGTAGTAACTAGCTAAAAACTAGCATATGTGGCTATTGTACACTTGGCATGTGTTCATTTCAAATAGATATTTGCTATAAGTATAAAATCCATGCTAGATTTTGGAGATTTAATACAAATAAGATAAGGTGTGATATGTCATTACATTTTGTTTAAATCATATGTTGAAATGATAATATTTTAGGTATAGTAGGTAAAACCAAATTAGAATTAATTTCAGTAGCTTTTAAATGTTCTGATTATGGCTGTTGGAAAATTTTAAATTACATATCTGCTTACATTGTATTTCTGTGAGTCAGCACTTACATAGAGAAGAGAGATTTTTAGATGGATTAAAGGAGAAGAAGCTTTTGCTTCTTGGGCTATCCAAAAAAGCTAGTCAGCTGCTGGTCCTTCATCAGGGAAATGACAGTGTCGTTGTGCTGTGGTCAGGCCTTCATGTCACATTTTGCTGCTTGTGCCTTATTGTGTTTGACCCATCTCAGGTGCTCCATGAATATGTGTTGAATTGATAATGACTTGCAGTTGTATTTCACTGGCTTATGAATCAGGAATTTTGAGTTTTGTCTTCAGCTCTGCCTCTAACTAGCTCTGTGACCTTGCACAAATCACATCCCCTTTGCCTGTCTCAGTTTTTTTCCTTTCCTTCGCTTTTTCCTAAAATAAGTGAATTTAATATGGTGATTAAATAATTTTCAGTTCAGACATGCTGTGGTTCTATTGTGTGGCTCTATATTGCTAGTCTACAAGGCAGTTAGAATTTCCATTTCTAAAATGGCACAGAAGTTTTTACTCTAATCAAGATGATTTTAGTTTGCGTGTGTCTGCCCCCTGAGACTGATTATTCCTTTTTTCTTGAATATGTTAACACAGTCAGGTTCTGGAACCTTCAAGGAACAACCCTTCTGTGATCCTTACCTGATAAGTAAAATATCCCCCCCCCCACCCATCTCTCTCTTGTCCCTTTACAAGGTTCAACATTTTAATTATTAGCCATGCTGGCATTTTAACTTTGATTTTGCATTAGAATATGTCTGATGTGTCACAGGAAGAGCTGCTTAGCCCAGATGAGCACATTAGGGCTTTGAGGCATAGTGATAGCTTACCAGAGTCATCTGATGCCTTCGTTTATTACTCTGTAGAATCCATTTGGTAATACCCTATACATTCCCGCTGACCTATGTGAAGGAAAGTTCTGCTCTGGCACCCATACTTTCAAATGAGAGATAATGAATGAAACTGAGCAGTATGCACCCAGAAAGAAAAGGGTCTCTTGAGGAGCTTATTTAACACAACTTGTTACTTTCTATTCATACTTCAAGCCTTACTATCTGTGTTGGTCCATCCACATTCCCCACCTCCCTGTTTTGCCACCGATGTCCCCTAACAATGGAGGGGACTAGAATCACTGCTGTACTTAGAACTCTTCAAGGAGTATAGATTGCTTCTTTCTATATACTAAATAATTCTTTGGCTTTGTCAGACTTAGATCCTTTTACCAAAGAGCTAGCAGTTGAGTAGATGTCATATATAGATACAAGGAACATACACAATGAAATGCCATTAGAATTTAGAGAAGACAGGCTAGAGGCATTAAGGAAGGGTTTTGGAATATTCATGCTGGTCTTATAAGGATCAGTAACAATTAAACATGGGGGGGGTGGGAGGTAAAGGATTAAAGGCAGGAGGAATAACGTAAAAAAGGCAGAGGTGGGAGTCAAGTTAATGGAACAGCAAATACTCCTGTTTGGATGGATCACAGATTACAATGTTGATGAAATGGAATTCGTCACATCATTTTAGAGTTGTGAGGGACCTCTAATGGAAACACTGCAGATTTGAAAGATATCAAACATCATGGCAAGAACCGTGGACATTATCTTCAATTAGTATGACCCTCCAACTCAAAGTTGGCTGCTGTAGAAAATACTGTGGCTCTCCACTCAGATTCTAATCTCAAGTCTCTGCCATCTGCAACAGAGAATTAGAAACCATTTCAAAAGCAACTACTGTTGTGCTACTCTACTGTGTGCTAGCGTCACAACATCTGACCAATGGAGCCAGAGCTACTTATTATGAGCTGGATCCTATCAGACCTCCCAATCCATACGGACCGGCACACCCAGCAGGAATCCATTGTAAAATTGAAGTACAGTTCTTTCTTGACTTGCCATGGGGTTACATCCCAATAAACCCCACTGTTAGTGAAAATATTGTAAGTCAAAAATGCATTTAATACACCTCGCCTACCGAACATCAGAGCTTAGCCTAGCCTACCTTAAATGTGCTCAAAACACATTAGCCTACAGTTGGGCAAAATCAGCTACCACATTATATAATAAAATGTTGAGTATCTCATGTACTTTATTGAATACTGTGTTGACAGTGAAAAGCAGAATGGTTGTTCAGGTATAGAATAGCTGTACGTGTATAGGCTGTTTACCCTCATGATTGTGTGAGTGACTGGGAGCAGCGGCTCACTGCTGCCACCCAGCATCAGGAGACAGTATCGTCTATATCACTAGCCCCAGAAAGGATCCAATTCAAAATGTAAAATACAGTTTCTATTGAATGTGTATTGCTTTTGCACCATTGTAAATGCAAAAAATCCTAAGTTGAAACATCATAAGTCAGGGACCGTAATGCACCCAAGAACAGGATTGAAGAGGGCCAGAGTGCAATGATAAAGCTGCACAAGGGGGTGGCCCAGATCTCCATGTCATTCTCCACTGTTGCATTAGTGCCTCCCCTTCGATTCACAGTCACATGGGAGTTCCTTTATGATGAGCTGACAGAGATGACAAAATGATGAGCCTGGTTTCCTGGTCCCGGGTATCATGAGCTAAATTCATATGTTGAATTTGGGGATATCCGAAACCCCAGTGCCTCAGAAAGTGACTGTATTTGGAGATAGTCTTTAAAGAGATGATTAAGTTAAAATGAGATCGTTAGGTTGGATTCTAATCCAATATGACTGGTGTCCTTACGAAAAGAGGGAATTAGGTCATAGACACAGGGAGAAGATTATGTGAAGATACAGAGAGAAGACACTCTCTGCAAACCAAGGAGGCCTCAGAACAAATCAACCCTGCCAGCACCTTGATCTTAGACTTCTAGACTCCAGAATAGTGAGGAAATAAATTTCTGTTGTTTAAGCCACTCAGTCTATGGTACTTTGTTATGGCAGCCCTAGAAAACTAATATAACCAGTATGTAGATAAAGCCTAAATAGACTTTTGCTGCACTGCATTTCACTCAGAGATGGCTTTGAAAGACAGCTATGAGGAGAAATATTCCCAATGGACAGAGTTTTGAGTGAGTCATACATTTTTTGTGGAAAGGGAAGTGTCCTGAATTTAGAATATACTTCAATTCATGAGGAATGTAGAATGGTCTGGCTGGTTGGCCAGATGCCTTGAACCTTAAGTTCTTCAGGTCTAGAAGCTTTGGTTCCCAGAGGGGTATACTTCCAAGAGGTACATAGTAAGAGTCCCATTGAGCTTTAAGCTGTGATGGACATCTTGTTACATTGGGCTTCTCGTGTCTAGAGAACAGCAAAGAGAGGGATCACCACAAAGGTGTAAGAAATAGTAGTAATTAATGTTTGCTATAGAAAATGGGCTTACCCAGGATTACGGCCCCTTCCAGGTCATGAGCCATGGCCAAAAACTGGCCAATACAGGAATGTGAAACCCTAGCCCTCTTGCCCCAATTTGGAACAACCCTGACTGACCAGATCCAGGGGTTCAAGCAGGATTGGCTGAGACTTTGGTTTTAAGAGCATTGCATATCATCTCCTTCTGCCTTATCCTGCCCTTCTCTTTTTCTTACGGGTGGATCTTCTGAGAGCACTTCTCAATAAATATTCAGTAGTAACTTGCTATCTCAGACTATGTTTTTAAGAAAAAAAAATCTAACAGAACGGGTGACTTTGTTTGATTTTTAAAGTACACTTTATTTTTTCAGATCAGTTTTAGATGCACAGAAAAACGGAATGAGAGTTATAGAGATCTCCCATATACTCCCTGCCCTCGTACATGTGACTTTGTTTCTCATTTTCACTGAGAAAAGTAGGAACAATCATAAGAGACCTTCCATATGTTCTTACCACCAAACACATGAACCCACCCGCGTTTTCACCAATGCACTCTGCATACCCTCCCAGTTAGTGTGCAGGAAACTTAGGAGCATCTGTCCAAGGCATTAGATGACATCCTGTATCCCCAGCTCAAGGACTTTTCTCATCCAACTATCGTGTCTCTTCCTTTCATAATTTTTTTTATTTCATCATTCCAATGAATACACAAAGATACTGTTACTCTTTCCATTTTTAAGCCAGGAAAACATTCTGACTTTACCATGCCTTTTCTCTGCCTCCTTTGCTTCCATTTCAAACAAAAGCCTGAAAAAAACTCTATACTTAACCATCTCCAGCTGCTGTCTTCCTGTTACCTCTTGAAAGTAAAGTGGTTCAATCAGGATGTTATCCTCACTACTGCACTGAAGCCACACTCATCAAGGCCTGCCAGTGACCTCCATCTTGCTTAATCCAATGATCAATTTCCAGTTCTCATCCTACTCCACCTCTGAACATCATTTGACAGAGTCGATCACTTTTTGAAGTATTTTTTTTTCACTTGGCTACCAGAATATAACACTTTCTTTGTTTTCCTCCTACCTTTGTGACTTTTCCTTCCTGTCTCATTTGCTGTCCCTACCCCCATTTTCCCAGACACCCATTCTTCTAAGCCACTAAAAGTGCACCAGGACTCAGTTCTTAGATCTCTATCTTCTCTCGGGGCGCCTGGGTGGCGCAGTCGGTTAAGCGTCCGACTTCAGCCAGGTCACGATCTCGCGGTCCGTGAGTTCGAGCCCCGCGTCGGGCTCTGGGCTGATGGCTCGGAGCCTGGGGCCTGTTTCCAATTCTGTGTCTCCCTCTCTCTCTGCCCCTCCCCCGTTCATGCTCTGTCTCTCTCTGTCCCAAAAATAAATAAACGTTGAAAAAAAAAAAAAAAAAAAAAAAAAAAAAGATCTCTATCTTCTCTCGCTTTAGATACTCTCATCTAGTCTTACAGCTTCAACTGCCATCTATATGCTGTTGATTCCCATATTTGTATTTGATTCCCAGCTTCTTCCATAAATTCCAGGTTTTGATTTCCAATTAACTGCCTTACATCTCCAACTGGGACCTCTAATAGGCATCTCCATCTTAATATGTCCCAAACTGATCTCTTGAATAACCACCACAATCATCTTTTGTACAAATCTGCTAATTCCCCATTTACCTCATTTCAATAAATGAAACACCATTCACCTGGTTGCTCAGGTAAAAGCTCCTGAAGTTAGGCTTCTTTATTTCCCTCAGATAATCCATGCATTCTAGAGGCAAAACCTGTTTTCTCCACCTTCAGGATATACCCAGAACTTTAACATTTCTTATGTTTTCTGCTCTTACCACCCAAGGCCACGACAGTACTATCTTTCAACTGGACTTTTATAAAGCATCTTAACCGTTCTCCCGGTGTCTGTCCGTGCTCATTACACTCTATCCTCAAGAATGAGATTCTTACTGATATTTTTGGCTAATATTTCTATTTAGATTTCTATTAGGTATATTAAAGTCTCTCACTCTTAATTGTGAACTTATGTTTTCCTTCCTATAATTCTGTCAAATTTTGCTTTACCTATTCGGTAGGTATGTTATTAGGTAAATCCATATTTTAAAACTGTCGTATCTTCCTGATGAATTAAACCTTTTCTCATTAGGAAGTTCATCCATTCATTTATTTAACATCTACTTCTGGACTCCTGGGTGGCTCAGTTGGTTAAGCTTCCTACTCCTGATTTCACCTCGGGTCTAGTGCGGAGAGGCTCGGTGCGAAGCCTGCTTGGGATTCTATCTCTCTCCCTCTCTCTCAAAATAAATAAATAAACTTATTAAAAATCTACTTATTATTTATTGAGCATTTACTATGCACCAGGCACTATTTCAGGTGCAGTGACCAAATAGAAAAAAAACAAAACAAACAAAAAAAAAAACCTGTCCTAATGGACCTTACATTTAGATATACTTACAAAAAACTCCGACATATTTAGATACTTTATCACTCAAGTAATAGATTTTGACTTATAATCTGCTTTCTTTTAAAGCAATAGCTCTAATTCTTTTTCCTTTGGCTAGAATTGGTTTGGTAAATGTGTTTTCATCCTTTTGCTTTTAGCATTTATATTTTAGATGTCTCTTGTAAACAGCATATACTTGGAATTTTTGTTGTTGTACTTGGAATTTTTAATCCTGCCTGAAAATATTGGCCTTTTAACTAGACAACTTAACTCAATTAAAATTAATATAATTACTGATATATTTGCATTTATATCTTACCAGATAATTTTGTTCTTTTATTTGCTGGAACTATTTTATATTTCTTTCCTTCTTTCATGATTTCTCTTGGATCAAGTTTTTTCATATTTCCACTTTTTTCTTTCTACCAGTTTGTGATACACAATTTTTCTATTTTTAGTGATTACCCTATAAATGACAACATGAATGCTTCACTTTTCAAAGTCTAAAGATAATAAATATATTTCTCTTCCTTGTGACAATATAGGGACCATAGAATACCAGCTACACTTAAATTCTTTAAACTTACACACTATAGGGGCAGCTGGGTGCTCAGTCGGTTGAGTGTCTGACTTCAGCTCAGGTCATGATCTCGCGGTTCGTGAGTTCGAGCCTTGCATCGGGCTCTGTGCTGACAGCTCAGAGCCTGGAGCCTGCTTCCGATTCTGTGTCTCCCTCTCTCTACCCCTTCCCCGCTCATGCTCTGTCTCTCTCTCTGTCTCTCAAAGATGAATAAACGTTAAAAAAAATTTAAACTTACACACTATAGTTGCTAAATTTTTTTTTTTTTATGATGAGCCTTTCATTTTCCTCAGAAAATTATTGTTTGGTATTCTTTGAGACCCAAATGTATGGTAACTTTCTCCAAAGATAATTTTTGTTTTTTTGCTTCTGTCACGTGTCTAGGGCTACTACCCATATTTCATGGCTTATGTTTTCTGGAAAGCTATTTAGGCAATATGAATTTGGGTTTCTAATGCATATTAGGGCCAGCTTTTCATTGAAAAATCTATGGGTGCCCCACCAACATCTATATGCATTTGTAAGGCCATTTTCTTTGCTGTAAATTTATGGGACCTAAGATTTATGGAAGTTCGCTCTCCTATTAGATTGCCCATTTTCTGAAGGTCCCAGGCATTGCCTTCTGTTTCCCCCAGCCTCTGAGATCATGCAAACAAAGCTCAATTTCTACAGGCTTGGCAACAGAAGTAGTCTGATGTGATCAGGCCTCCCACTGACTCCTCCTCATAATCTCCCAGCATTCTCTGCAATGCTCACCCCTTTGTAGACACACTGGTCTCCTAGAACATTCATAGAACATTCTATTGCTAGAATATGCCTCTTGCCTCAGGGCCTTTGCACTTTGTTTTCTGGATATCCACATGGCTCTTTTCCTTCATTTCACTCTGCTCAAGTGATACTTCCACAGAGAGGTATTTTCTGACCACTTTTTCTGAATTAGTGTATCTTGGCCACATTTTTGTTCTCTGCTTTATTTTTCTTTATAGCACTTGTCACAACATGACATTATATTGTATATAACTTCACCAATTTCATCTTCTCTCTGTACCCAAAAGAGGGTAAGATGGTTGATCCCAGAGCCATGGTTTCCCCGCTGTACCCTAAACATTTAAAACAGGGCTTTTCAATGTCAACAGGATTTGTTAACCAATTACTGACATTTTGAGCCACATAACTATTTATTGTGGATGGCTGTCCTGTACCTTGTAGGATATTTAGCAGGATCCCTGGCCTTTACCCACGAGGCGCCAGTAGCATACCCCCTGTTGAGATAACCCAAAATGTCCCAAGGCTTTGCCTAACATCCCCTATGGGATAAAACCAGCCCTGGTTGGGAGCCACCAATCTAGGACAGCTCCTGAAACAATAATAATTCATTA
Organism: Leopardus geoffroyi; assembly: GCF_018350155.1. Classification (NCBI taxonomy): domain Eukaryota; kingdom Metazoa; phylum Chordata; class Mammalia; order Carnivora; family Felidae; genus Leopardus; species Leopardus geoffroyi. Next base: position 117,252,838 of record NC_059343.1, read on the forward strand.
ATAAATGAGGACTCATAGGTTTGAATCACAATTTTCCCCCTTACTATCTGTGTAACTTTGAGTCTGTAAAATAGCAGTCATAATAATCAGCTTATAGTTTATCTGGGAGGATTAAAGACAAAAATGCATATAAAGCATTTATCAGAGTGTTTGACACATAATACTCAGGAAATGTTGTTTTTATGATTTTTCGTATCCTTTAAGATCTAGATCAAATATCACCTTTTATCTGAAGCTTTCTCTGATTTCTTGCTAACAAAATTCTCTCTTGTGAATTCTACTAAAACTTGGTCTTTAATAGACCATGGCACATCAATTTTAATTATTTGCTTTAGTGTCTGTTTCTTCTAGTGGACTGTGAACTACTCTTCAGGAAAAGGGAGAGTGTCATATTTGTCTTGGTATCTCTTGAGCTTACGAAGCATTTGACACAACTTAAAGAAAATATATTAAAACACGTTCCCTCTCCTTTAGAATGGAGGAGATTGAAACCCATGAAGATGATGGGTCATTAGGGAAGGTCTCATCATTGATCTTTGTTTAATGGGAAGCTTCTTTCCTACCCCTGGGTAGAGTAAAGTCAAGTATCAACCAAGAGCAGCAGGGCAATTAGATGCAGAGCTGACATTAAGTGCAGTTACCTCATCTCCCCACGTTAACCTCCAAAGAGAACAATAGAATTAGAGAAATGGACCTCCAAAGCCATGGTGTCAAACCCCTAGTCACAGGACCAGGGAACCAGAAGTTATACGTGTAATGTAAAAATATTTCTCCTGAGAATATTCTATGGAAGCTAGCCATAGGAAACAATTATTCCCTTTAATGAGACTACAAACTTTACATAGATTCCATAGAGAGGCAGTAGAACATGGGAAGAAAGAATTATGATGAAATATTCACATAGACCCAGGTTTGAAACTTAGCTTTACCTTTCACTAGCTGTGTGACCTTAGACAAGCTACTTAACTTCTTAAGGCCTCAATAACCTCATTGTGAAACAGGAAATAATAAGAGTACCCAATTCATAGAGCTTGTTTGAGGATTAAAAAGCATAGTGTCTATAGCAAAGAAACAACCTAAGTATCTGTCAACAGATAAATGGATAAAGAAAATGTTATATTATATATATTATGGTATATGTAATATATAATGGAATGTTATCCAGCCACGGGACAGAAGGAAATGTTTGTGACAATATGAATGAACCTTGAAATAAATCATAAAGAAAGTAGACTGGTGCTCACCAGGCGCTGGGGGGTAGGGGAAATGGGGCGATGTTGGTCAAAGGGTACAAACTTCCAATTATAACATGGGGGTCTAATATACAGCATGGTAATTATAGTTAACAATACTGTATAATATACTTGAAAGTTGCTAAGAGAGTTGCGTAAATGTCTTCAACACAAAAAATAAATAGTAATCATGTGACATAATGAAGGTGTTCGCTTATGCTGTGATGGTAATCATTTTGGAATATATGTATATCAAGTCAAAATGTTACACACGTTAAACTTACACAGTATCATGTGCGAATTACACCTCAACAAAGCTGCAGGATAAAGGATATCACTTAAAGCTGTGGTCTGCCTGGAACACAGTATGTGCCTAAAAATGACAGCCTATTCATATTGGTGACTTAGTATTTCAAATTGCCTGAGACAGGGATTTATTTCATTGGATTCTTCTCTACTTGCCACCCCTCTTCAGTTTTCCAAACTTATATTCACTCTCAATATATAATAAATGATACAGAATCAGGATTTTGTAAACTAGAAAGGAAATTAGGTGGGAAATATTTAAGTGAAGAGGACATTAGTACAATTTTACTCAAATACTCTTTTACAATTTTTTTCAAAAAGGCTCTAGTTGTTCATGACTATAATAAACATACACTGTAATGATTACCATGAGAAGTTCTAAAGAATAGCATTGTATATAAAATAAACAGCGAGTTATGGTTGTGGCTTAGGTTTTAAAGCCAGTTTCACATTAAACACCTTGGCCTTTGTTCTTCATTTTCTAGCGAGAAAGAACTATCTTTCCCACTAACCAAAGGTGCTAGTTTTCCTTTTTCTAAGCCTGCCCTTTCCCTGACTTAGGTAGCACACAGAAGAAATTACTCAGGGGGGAGAAAAGGCTGTAATTTCTGGGTCCTTTTATGCTAATCTCAACCCACAGCGCAAAGCTTTTGACTAGTGTGAAACTCCATGATTTGTTTCTTCAATGAAAACTTGCAAGGGTTTTTGCTTTTGTTTTTCCTCATTTGTTTTTTTAACCGCATACTACCTATTGCCCCAACCTCCCTACCACCATTGCTCCCATCAATACCCTAAATAGGGTATTAGAAAATGAAATGTATGGGGGTGCCTGGGTGGCTCAGTTGGTTAAGCATCCGACTTTGGCTCAGGTCAGGATCTCACGGCTCGTGAGTTGGAGCCCCGCATCGGGCTCTGTGCTGACAGCTCGGAGCCTGAAGCCTGATTCGGATTCTGTGTCTCCCTCTCTCTGCCCAAACTCTGTTCCCCCGCTCGAAGTCTGTCTCTGAATCTCTCTCTCAAAAATAAACATTAAAAAAAAAAGAAAATTTAAAAAAAAAAGAAAATGAAATGTATGCAACAAGTAGGTCTGTCTCTCCCAATTACAGACTGTCCTCAAAAAGTAATTTGAGGGCGCCTGGGTGGCGCAGTCGGTTAAGCGTCCGACTTCAGCCAGGTCACGATCTCGCGGTCCGTGAGTTCGAGCCCCGCGTCAGGCTCTGGGCTGATGGCTCAGAGCCTGGAGCCTGTTTCCGATTCTGTGTCTCCCTCTCTCTCTGCCCCTCCCCTGTTCATGCTCTGTCTCTCTCTGTCCCAAAAATAAATAAACGTTGAAAAAAAAAAATTAAAAAAAAAAAAAAGTAATTTGAAATTAGATTCATAAAATCACAACTTATGTATAAACTTACGGTTTTAAAATGCATTAATGAGAGATATTAGAAAAGATATTTTTTGAGAAATTTAAAGTGTATCTATCAAGACACATAAACTACAGTTCTGGTAGATGTCGCATAAAGTCAACTCTGAAAAAGTAAAATATATTTCTCATAAATAGCCAATGAGATTGATTTTTTTTTTCCTTTTACAGTTTTCGCAGTAGGAGCCATGATCATTGTAATGCATATGGCCTGGTACATAGTAGCATCTCAATACAAGTTTGTTGTGCATATGGATGTTAGAATAAATAGAATAATGCAACATTATGGCTAGGCGCGAAAGAAGTACCACATACACAGACATTCACACTGGAAATAAATATTTATTCCAAGTGTATTGAAAGATTATTGACTATATTCCTTATGCTGTACTTTTCATCTTTGTGACTTATTTATTTTATAATTGGAAGTTTGTACCTTTTGATCTCCTTTATTCACCCATCCCACTGCACTGCACTGAGTAATGTATGGAATTGTTGAATCACTGTGTCATACACCTGAAACTAATATAATATTGCATGTTAATTATACTTCAGTTTAAGAAGGAAAAAATAAAAGTGCATTGATTATATACATAATAGTGATTATATCCTATAAGATATTAACCAAAATCAAGTGACGTAGAGTTTTATTTATAATATATCTTAGAGATGTTATATTTTATTTGTAGTATATCTTGGAGATGTTTTCAAAGGGTTGACGTGAAGACAGCAAATAGCAGAGAAATATATAGAATATGATTCGATTTTAAAAAGTGACTACTGAACTTCCACTTCTGCCCATGAAGAAATAACCAATCCAGACCTTTCCATACCTACACAGACAACTAGAAAACTAGAAAACATACATTTGAAATAATCTTGTATCAGATATCAGGACAATGGGCAGTGCAGGACTGTGATCACTAAGAGAAACAGAAAAAAATGAGGTGAGCTCTGCAATCGCTCTAGCACAGGAGAGAAGAACCCAAGTGAACCACTGTTGTTTCACTAAATTGAAGAGTAGAAATGGGAATTGGGGTAAATTGAAACAATTGGAATTTGCATAGCAGAAAAATGGAGAGGAGGGAGCTATGCAGAAAAGGAGCTCCAGCAATCTTTATGAGGGCCTTCGGAATCTTTGGCTGACTGCTAATCAGCACATTTGTAGGATGAGTTCCATGAGACCAGAGAAAGAGTGACCGCTTGTGAGTCACCAGTTGAAAAATTCCCAGAACTCACTGTCACGGCCCTCTAGGAACACGCCTATAGATGCAGAGGTTGGGTTTATTACTGATTGCAATGGAGGAGAATGAACACCGAGGCATCTGGTTCATTCTGACAACAGAGAGTGTTAGGACATGCAGGGTTTGGGCTTTGGTGGGGTGATTTGGAAGAGGGTCTAAGGAGTGGGGGGTTTGCTCTAGATAGAATGCTGCCAGAAGATAGGGACAGTGCTATGGCTGGGTATCAAAATAAATCTTATGTAGAAGAAAGGCAGGGGAGAACAAATCTAAAGCTGTAATTGGACAAATCAGTAGCACTCATGTTAGCAGGGAGGGCGACGTCCATATTTTGTGGGTTATATAGAGATCCGATTTTTGTCTGTGCTTAGACAAACTTATAAAATGGCTTTGTTTTATCTCACTTTATCATCGTCTGAAATTGGTGTTCTGTGAGATCATTTATGTCCCACAAGAGAATAATATGGCTTAGCTGTGAGTGCCAGGCCAGCTTCTAATAGCACTGAGGCCTGTAAGTGTCAGGCCAATTCTCAGATGTCAAAAAATGGGTTTTTTTTTTGGTTTTTGTTTTTGTTTTTTTTTTAATTTTCTACACATAGGATTGAAAAGTCTTTAAAACCTACTAGGCTACTGGAGACTCACTCTAGCAAAGCTTAAAAACAGACCTTAAAATCAAGATGTAAAAAATCAAATTAAAAAATCCTTTAAATCAAAATCCAAAACTGTTCATTTACTGCCTAGCAAAACAAACGGAACAGCAAATTGTGAGCTATAACAAGAAGGAAATTGTAGATAATGGAGTTAGCTGACAAGGGCTTTATAAGAGTTATTTAAAATACTGTAGCTTTGTTTTAAATTTTAAAGAAAAACATGAACATAATGAGGAGATAAATAGAAAACAAAACATGAGAGTTTGGAGCTAAAACACACACTGTCTGAAATTAGAAACTAAGTGGATGAAATTTCCAGAACATTAGGCACTGCAAAACAAAAAAATTAAAAAAAAAAAAAAAACTAAACCAAAGTAAAATTAGAAAATTTAGTTGGTGACAACAGAATCTGACTGTATTACAAATGTCTTAAATAACTTCACTGAAGAAGGTGGGGGGAAAGGTGGATATGAATCGAGTCTATAAGACTAAACGCAAAAAGTTTCATATAGATACTGCACTCTATTGGATAACGTCGTTTCCCACTGGGGTACAGACTAACAATTCTGAAGCCCTTTGACATGCATACTGGAACTGAACAATGAAGCAAATAGATGATGGAGTTGGGACTCAAGTTTCTCACTGTTGGAACGGGAGATTGCAGACAAGCAGAAGGCTAGAATGATACATATGGTAATGGGTTCAAGTTCAAGACATCAGTATAAACTCAGGTTTAGCTAACATAGATATAGATGGCTGCATATAGAAATATTTGTAGATACAGATATATACACAGTTGAGTTTACATACGTATACACTTTCTCACTGTATCCACTGAGAGTGCCTAGAATTGATGACAACTGAGAAGCAACCAACACACCTGGGACTCAAATCTTGGTTTCTAGTATCATTCTCCAATAAAAGAAACCAGGGCTCCTTGAAAAAATGACTGTTTCGAGGGCTAGGGCAGGAAATATGCAATATGAGCCTAGAGCAACTTGTAATGCCAGAAAATTGTTAAAAATCTCAAAAGCAAATGGATGGGGGCATGTAAAAAGGACACCGAAACCAACAGAAATAGCCCCCAATGACCAAAGCAGGAACAATATGAAATAATAATAAATAACATTGACTTATAATGCAAACTATGCAATAAATATCTAGAAATCCATAGTGATATAAATTATTGGGTAAATAAGTGGAAGAAAAGAGACAAATCTCCTATAGAGAACTCCAAATCACGTACGTTGATACTCCCTACTCTAAGGTGGAACCCAATTCCTGTCCCCTTTGAGTGTTGTCTGTACTAAATGATTTGCTTTGAAACTTCACCGTGGAGGTAACTTTACTGTGGAGAAATGTGGCCTACACTACTTTGGCTAGGTGATGAAAGCTAATGGCATTAGCGATGTGTCATGTGCTATCAGGTACCCCGTGGTATTCTTCCCCAGAACTCATAGCCTCAGTCTAAGAATGACAACAGCATCAGAACAAAAAAATCCCAATTGGGGGACATTATGCAAAATACCTCACCAGTACTTCTCACAGGTGTCAAGGTCATCAAAAACAAGGCAAGTCTGAGAAACAATTAAGAGGAGCCTGAGGAGACATGAGGACTAAATGTCATAGGGTGTCCTGCATGGTATCCTGGAGTGGGAAAAGGACATCAAGTAAAACCTAAGGAATACTGACTAAAGTATTGGCTTTAGTTAATAATAATATATCTATATTGGCTCATGTGTTGTGATATATACACCATTATATGGAAGATATTAACATTAGGGAAAACTGAGTATGGGGGTTTCTTACTGTACTATGTTGACATCTTTACGGTAAATGTAAAACTATCCAAGAAAATGTTTATTAAGCAATTTACAGACCACTGATGACAAGTAGAATAATGTTACATGATCCTATATATATATATATATATATATATATATATATATATATATTGGGAGTCCAAGAAAGAGAAGGGAGAAAGGTGGAAGCAGAAAATTATTTGAGGACAAATGGATAAAATTTTGTAGATTTGATTTTAAAACGATGAATTTGTAGAACCAAGGAGTTCAATCAAATACAGGAGGATAAAGACAAAGAAAATCAAGCCTAAGGCATCATAACCAAATTGCTAAAATAAGTGTAGGGAAAAAAATTAAAAGCAGGAGAACAAAAAAGACACGTTACATGTAGATGAATAAAAGGAATTATTACACACTTCTTATCAGAAATTATGAAAGCCAGAGCACACTTTGACAAAATTTATAAATGTGCTAAAATCAACAAAACTACCAGCCTAGATCTCTGCATCCAGTGGAAATCTGTTTTGGAGATGAAGAAATACAGAAATTTTCAGCAACATTAAAACAAAAGCAGAGATCAGAAGAAGTCGCGAGGTAAAAGAAATGTAAAAGGAATTCTTTCAGATTGAAGGGGAAAAACATATACCACATAGAAACTTGGATCTGTACAAAGCAAAAGGCCTAAAACAATGAGTATGTATGTAAATTTTGAAGTTTTTTTTTTCATTAATTTGGGGAAAAAGACGATACAACTTACCAACATCAGGAATGAAAGGGAGGATGTCCCTGTATACCCTATAGTCGTTCAAAAAATAATATGCACCTCAAACAACTTTATGACCATGCATTAGCAACTTAGATGAAATGGACAATTACTGAAAAACACAATACCTAAATATAATAGAGAATGGTAATAGGTCTGCATTGTGTGCCTACATTGATTGCATATAAATATACAATTCATATATACTAAAAACACTGAATAACTTATTTTTAAAAAATAATACTGACATGGGGCGCCTGGGTGGCTCAGTCGGTTGAGCAACCGACTTCGGCTCAGGCCATGATCTCACGGTTTGTGAGTTCGAGCCCCACGTGGGGCTCTGGGCTGACAGCTCAGAGCCTGGAGCCTGCTTCTGATTCTGTGTCTCCCTCTCTCTCTGCCCCTCCCCCGCTCATGCTCTGTCTCTCTCTGTCTCAGAAATTAATAAACATAAAAAATTTAAAAAAAGCAATACATTAGTAGTATGCTTATCATGATGAGCACTGAGTAAGGTATAGAAGTGTTGAATCACTATATTGTACACCTCAAACTAATATAACACCGTATGTTAACTACACTGGAATTAAAATTAAAAAAATAGTACTGACATTGTTTTCCTGTTTATACTACATAAATCCTATTAATTCAATTTTTCATACATCTCCCATTAAATTTTGTTATAAAAAAGCAGCGGAGGGGGCGCCTGGGTGGCTCAGTTGGTTAGGCATCCAACTTCGGCTCAGGTCATGATCTCCCTGTTTATGAGTTCAAGCCCCACCATCAGTCTCTGTGCTGACAGCTCAGAGCCTGGAGCCTGCTTCAGATTCTGTGTCTCCCGCTCTTTGCCTCTCCCCTGCTCATGCTCTGTCTCTCTTTCTCTCAAAAATAATAAATAAAAATTCTAAATATTTTAAGTATTTTAACCATGATACAAAATATTCAGCATAGCCTCTCTTCCTACTTCACCAAGATTATGAAAAGAGAATAAGTTGTCCTGGTCCAAATCTCTTAAAAAGAAATAGCTGTGCTGAAAAATAATTCCTGGAGGGAAGTTATGTGTGTAAACTTGCCCTTGAGGCACTTGACTTTGGGGCAGTCAGATTTCAGGAGTCTTGTTTGAAGGCTAGCATTTTTTCTCCTGGTTTTGGCATAGGATAAAAAACCAAGAGCTTTAGTCAGAAAAAGCTGACTGAACTATGAACTTCCTAAGCATGCGACTTGTTGGAGTTGCTTAACTTGGCCAAGTGTCACTTTCTTGTTTATTAAGTGGACCACAATATCTATCTCGCAGAGTTTGAAAATTAAAGGTATCATTTAAAAATCTAAAACTGATAGATGCTCAATAAATGACAGCAGTTAAGATTAGTTTTACACGATTATTTTCTTGTTTATAGTCGTGCACAGGGCTGGTGCACAGTATTGTGCCCTTAGTGGATCTGTATCTGTTCTAGTTAATGAATGCCATTTCCATAGCTACCAAAATTCTTCCGTGGATAGGGCTTATTAAGCACCGTTGGTGAATGCACTTTTAAACTTAACTCACAAAGTTGACAACTTGAACAAAGTAATTGCCTTTGTATCTGGGGCTAGAGTATAAGAATTGTAAGGGGGCAATTCTGCCTTGCTAAATTTTTGATAATTAGTGTATTGACAGGTTGATTGGCAAAGTTAGTTAGTGATGTGGGTTTTCTTCTTTGTATTTGAATTAAAATGCAGTTTAATTTAAATGTCATCCAAAATAAATTCTTAAAAAGAACAATTTGCAATGATCCTATTTTGGCACATTATAATTACATCTTTCATATTACTCCTTCATTTCAATCTTCTTTCAGGTAGAAAAGTATAATTTATAAGTTTTTCTTATTATAAATGACGATACAGTTAATCACACAGAAAGAAAAAAAAGTTGAATTGAGGAATTAACCAACTTACATTCCAAATGAAATTTATTTATTTCTAGTTTGTTATAGAAGTATCTTACTGCTCCCTTTGCACTAGCTCTGAGAGTAATGGTGTAAATGGAAAATAAACAATGTGTGATCAAAGGGTGTGGGATCCTGCTTAGAGTCTTTTAACACATAAGATATAGCACCATCACATGCCATGATCTTGCAGGAAACATCAATAGAATCCACTTCTGAAACATACATCTTTTACAACCCAAATCAAAGAGGGTATATGTGAAAAGTCACCTTATTCTAACGTGGCAAAGTGAAGATTTGAGAACAAGCCTCAGAATAAAATGTCTTCAGTATTGGGCAACAGGGTAAAATTTAATTCATTTAACATTGACTACCTACCGTGAACAAGGCAGTATGCTAACTATGTCTGAGGTGGGGTTGTGTAAAATAGAGCTGGACAGGACATGACCTTGGTTACCAATAGACTTTCAGTCTAGTAAAAGGTGTAAGCCTTGCATTTTGATTATTTATTTATCTGCTATATTTCAAGTTGTATGTTACATGTTTCTCCATATATTAGCTAATGGGATCTTCAAAACAATCCCAATTAGTGGTTAGAATGAGGCACATTTATGTGTGCATGTGTGTGTGTGTGTACACATACATACTAGTAAACGACAGCTGAAATGTGAATCCTGCCTTCATGTGCTAAGCCCAAATGATGTCTCCACTTTACCACAACTTCCTCACTATATTTCATATGTGAAATGTTGTAAGAGAGTGACAATGCAATGTTAAGAATTTAAAGGAAGTAAGCCAATCTCTAATCAGAAGTTTTGGCCATGCTTCATGGAAGAGGGAACCTTTCAACTGGGACTTGAAGGATAGTCATAATTTCAGTAGATAGATATATAATGGAACAGAGGGGGAGAGAATAGTCTGTCAACTAGGAGATATCAAAGATGACAGCCAAATTTGGGGCACAGAGACATAGAGGATAATGGTACCAGTAAGCATAATGGGAGACTTAGCCTGGAAAATGAATGGGATAATTGATATTTACCAAGACTGCTTACTTGCTGATGACCTTGTCATCCATTTAAAATATTTTATTAGTCAAAAAATAATCCAAAAACCTGTATCACTAAATCTGTACTGGGGCCTCCAGCATGGAACTGGAAAACAGATGAGTAAGTAGACTTGAGGGAGAGAAACATTCAGGTAACTGAAGGAAGAAAACTCCAGAAAAGGGAAAAACAACTTCAAAGACTGAAATGAGGATGTGCCTAGAGTATTCAAAGAAATTAAAGTGGCCAGTGAAGGAGTAAAGTAATGATTGAGCAAAGTAGTAGGAGCTGAGTTCACAGAGGTAACCGGGAGTGAAGAAGGAGGGCTCCTGGTGGGAAGATTATAAAAAGCCTTTTGGCAATGGCTTTAACTCTGAGGATGAGTGTTTTGAGGAAAGGAATGACTTGATGTGACTTGAGATTTATCAGGATCACTGTGTTGAGAGCAGACTGAAGGAAGGAAAAGGCTGGAACCAAGAGTCCCGATAGGAAGCTATTGCGATAACCTAGACAAGAGATGATGGTGGCTTGGATAAAGATATTGTCAAAGGGAATAGTGGTAAGTGGATGAATTGTAGATTCTGAAAGTAGAGCCAGCAGGAATTTCTGTCTGATTAGATGTGTGGAGTGAGAGAAAGAAGAGGACTCAAAGGTAACTCCAAGTTTTGTGGCCCAAGCAACTGGGAGGATGTTGCCATTTACTGAGATGGAAAAGACTGAATGGAGGAAGTTTTGGCAAAGAAGAGGGAATCACCACCTTAGTTTGGGGCATTCATGTCAAGTTGTGTTAGTCATATGAGTGTTGAGTTCAGGGGAAAAGTCTGTGCCAGAGACACAAATATGGGAGTCATGGGCGTGAATGAGTGTAATCACCTAGAGAGATGTATTGGTAAAGTGGAAATTTTAGTTTTGAGCCCTAAGGATCTTTATCAGTTAGTTACAAGTCAGAGAAAAGACCAGCAAAGACTCAGCAAGAGAGTCAAGGAAAAGAAGAGGCAACAAGAAGAGTGCAGTGTCCTAGAACCCCAGTGGGGGGAAGAAAGTTTTCTGAGGAGGAGGGAAGAAGCAATTGTGCCAAATGCTGTACAGAGGTTGAATAATATGAGGACTGAGAGTTGAAATTGGATGTAGCAATGTGGATTTTATTAGTGACATTGATAAAAAAAAAAGTTTAGATGGACTAGTAAGGGTGAGATTCTGATTAGAATGAGTTTATCGGAGAGTGGGTAGAGAGCAAAAGGAAGTAGGGTCAAGAAAGGTTTGGTTTCTGTTTGTTGCGTGGTAATATGGGAGGACTGAGTGTGTTCGTATCTTGATGTAAATAATGCAATGGAGAAGGAAAACCTGATGATCCTGTAAATAAAAGGGATAATTGCCCCAGTAGTGCCCTTCAACTGGCAAGAGAAGATGGGATCCGATGCTTCAGTGGAGAAAGTAGTCTTAACTTGGAGTGAGAATGCCTCATCCAGAGTAACCAGTATTGGTGGGGGGAGGGGGGGGGTGGCATATGGTCAAATGCAGGTGGGTGGGTAGATGTGGTGCTGCGGGTCTGTGGAAGTTCATGCCTTTGACTGCTTCAGTTACTCCTACATAGGAGATCCAAGATGAGAGCAGACTAAATATTCGGCTTCTGTATTCATTCCTGCCTTCTACAGAAAAACCTTTAAGTTCTTCCAGTTACTCTTTTAAGTCATGACAAGGCTGAATCTGAGAATGTAATCGCTGAAAAAATGTGAAATAACACCTGGAAAAGTCTCCAGGCAAAAATGTATGATTAACAATGTAATGCAATAATGTTAATATTAATATTAATAATAATAGCAATAATAATAGCACTCAGTTCTACCTAAGAATTGTTACTTTTCTGGGAATTTGACATAGATATTGTTTGCTTCCCATGATTTTCACCCATCATACTTTTGGCACTTGTAAAGTGGGATCTCTGTGGCTAATGATGTACCCAGATTGGTGATGCTAATAGATTTGTGTCATAAAAATTACCCATGCATTCCACAAACATTTTTTGAGGACCTGGTATGTGTCAGATACTGTGCAGGTGACAAAGATAAGAAATATGGTTTGACAGAAATAGTAGGGGAGAGAGACAAGAAAGCAGGCAATTGTAATGTGCATTGTATACACCATGACAAAGTAATAATAGAATATAGTAAGTGTCATGGAAATGTGTTGTAACTCATTGTGGAGAGAGTTTACATTGACTCATAAATAGTGACGTTTGGGCTGAATTTTTATCCAATAAAAATTTATACATTTTTATTATAATAAATAAGATTTTCTCACTGTTTTATAACTATTTACTTCCTTATTTACTATTTATTATTTTTCACATAACAAACACCCTTTTAAACTGTACAATTTAGTGATGTTTACTATATTCACAAAGATGCGCTATCAACACCACTAATTCCAGAATATTTTCATCTGCCCCAAAGAAACCCCTTCCTCTCCTTAGCACTTGCCAACTGCTCATTTACTTTCTGTACCTATGGATTTGCCTATTTTGACATTTCATATAAATATGATCATATAACATGTGGCCTTTTGTGTCTAGCTTCTTTGACTTAGCACATAATCTTTTCAACGTTTATCCATGTGGTAGCGTGTATCAGAACTTCTTTCCTTTTTACGACTGAAAATATATGGAATATTTTGATTACTATGAATAATGCTGCTGTGAACACTTGTGTATTAGTTTTGGTGTGACCAAATGTTTTCAGTTCCCCTCTTTTGTTCCTGATTTTAGTCGTTTGAATCTTCTCTATTTTAGTTCAAGTCTAGCTAAAGGCTTGTTGATTTGGGTGATCTTTTCAACAAACCAACTTTTGGTTTTGTTGTTTTTCTCTCTTGTTTTTCTGACCTTTATTTCATTGATTGTTTTACTCTAATTTTTATTATTGTCTTCATTCTAGTTGATTTGGCTTTACTTTGCTCTTATAGGTCCGTAATGTATTAGGTTAGATTATTGATTTGAATTTTTTGCTTTTTTGCTTTTTTTTTAAATTTATCTTACAACAACTGGAAGTTTGTACCTTTTGACCACCTTCACTAATTTCATGCACCCACCTAGCTCCCACCTTGGCAACCACCATTCTTTGTATTTATGAATTCATTTTATGTTTGTTTTATTTCATTTTTTTCTTTAGATTCCACACGTAAGTGAGATTTGTCTTTCTCTGCCTGACTTTTCTCACTTAGTATAATGTCCTTTAGGTGTATTCATGTTGTCACCAGTGGCAGGATTTCCTTCTTCTTATGGCTGAATAATATTCCATTGTATATACCCACCACATTTTCTTTCTCCATTCATCCACTGATGGACACTTAGGTTGTTTCCATGTTTCGGCTATTGTAAACTATGCTGCAATGAACATGGGGGCGCAGATATCTTTTTGAGTTTGTGTTTTTGTTTCCTTCAAATAGATACCCAGAAGTAAAATTACTGGATCATATGATAGTTCTATTTTTAATTATTTTGAGGAATCTACATACTGTTTTCCATAGGGGCTGCGCCAATTTACATTCCCACCCAACAGCACACAATGGTTTCCTTTTCTCCATATTCTTGCCTATTTGAGTTTTTAAAAATATAGAGGTTCACAGCTATAAATTTCTTCCCAAGCATTGCTTTAGCTGCATCCTATCACTTTTCTTTATTGATTTTTTAAATTTTATTTTGGAGAGAGAGTGCATGAGTGGGGGAGAGGGGCAGAGAGGAAGAGAGAGAATCTCAAGCAGGCTCCACGCTCAGCATGGAGCCTGATGCACGGCTCTGTCCCATTACCCTAGGATCACGAACTGAGCCAAAATCAAGAATCCGTCGCTCAACTGACTGAACCACCCAGGTGCCCCTCATTTTACTTTTAGTTAGTTGTTATTTTTATTTCCATTCACCTCAAAGTGCTTCCTAAGTTTACCTATGATTTATTATTTGACCTATTGGTTATTTGGGAGTATGTTGTTTAATTTACACATATACTCCAAATTTTGTTCTATTACTGGTTTCTGATTTCATCCTTTTGTGGTCAGAGAACATACTCTATGTAAATTCATTGAGACTTACTTTCTAGCCTAAAAATATGGTTTGGCCTAGAGAATGTTCAATGTATACCTGAGAAAAATGTGTATTCTACTATTGTTGGATAGAGTGTTCAGTAGATTTTGTCAGGTTTCATTGGTTTATAGTGTTGCCTAAATCTTCTGTTTCTTTTTTGGTCTTCTGCCTAGTTTTTCGTCCATTATTGAGTGGGCATTGAGGTCTCCAGTTATACAGTTGAGTCATCTATAGCTATTTTCAGTTCTGTCAGATTTTGCTTCATGTCTTTTGGGACCCTGTTTTTAGGTTCAATTATTTTTGTAATTTTTATATATACTTGATGGACTAACATATTCACCATCACAAAAATGGCCTTATATTTCTCTATTAATAGTTTTTGTCTGAAGTCTATTTTGTGGATAGCCACTCCGTTGTTCTTTGGTTACTGTTTACATGGAATATCTTTTTCATCCTTTTACTTTCAACTTATTTGTGTATTTGCATTTGAAGTGCATCTATTAAATAATAGCATAGAGTTGGATTATTTTTAATCCGTTCTGCTAGTATCTTCCTTTTAATTGGAGTGTTTAATCTATTTATACTTACGTAATCACTGATAAGGTAGGATTTGTGTCTGCCATTTTGCTAATTGTTTTTTATTTGTATTATGTTATTTTTGTTTTTCTATTAATCTACTACTGCCTTATTTTGTGTTAAGTATACATTTTGTAGTGTACCATTTTAATTCCTATTTCATTTCATTTTATTTATTTATTTATTATTTTTTTCAAGTTTATTTATTTTTGAGAAAGAGGGGAAGGACAGAGAGAGAGAGAGAGAGAGAGTGAGAGAGAGAGAGAATCCCATGCAGACTCTGCACTGTCAGTATGGAGCCTGACTTGGGGCATGAACTCACAAACCGTGAGATCATCACCTGAGCAGAAACCAAGAGTCGGACTCTTAATGGACTGAGCCATGCAGGCGCCCTTCATTTATTTTATGATATATTTTTTAAGTTAATTTTTTAGTGGTTACCTTGGGATTGCAATTATCATCTTAATTAATAGCAATCTAGTTTGGATAGATACCAATTTATTTTTAATAGTATACAGAATCTTTGCTTCTAGTTAGCTCTGTTTTCTCGTTCCTCTTTTGGCTCTTATGGTCATACAAATTACATCTTTGTACAATGCATGCCTATCAAAGTGGATTCATAATTGTTCCTTTAAGCAATTGTCTTCTAAATCACGAAAAGATAAGAAGGGTCACAAACAAAATGTATTTATGCTGTTTTTCATTTTTATCTCTGTAGTAATCATTACTGATGCTTTTTATTTCTTTAAGTGGATTTGAGTTACTGTCTAGCCTCCTTTCATTTCAAGCCAGAGAACTTCCTTTGGAATTTATTGTAGAGCATATCTGCTGGTGATGACTTCTCTCAGTTTTTGTTTGTACGAGGATGTCTTAATTTCTCCTTCATTTTGAAGGATAGCTTTGCTGGATATAAATTTTGGGTTCACTGCTTTCATCTTCCAGCACTTTATATATGCCATCCTCCTGCCTTCTGATCTCCATGGTTTCTGATGAGAAAACAGTTTATTTATTAAAGATTGCTCATGGGAGATGAGTTGCTTCTAACTGCTTTTATGATTCTTTTTGATGTTGTTTTGGTCAGTTTGATTATGGCATGGCTAGGTGCGGATCTCTGAGTTTATAGTATTGGGAGTTCACTTAGCTCCTTGGATGTTTAGATTAATGTTTTCCCTAAATTTGGAAGTGTTGGCAATTATTTCCTCAATTTTTTTGTATCCATTTCTCATTCTCTTTGCCTGAGGCTCTCTTTATGCTTATTTTGGTAAGACTAATGTTACTCTCTGTGTACTGCTCATTTTTCTCCTTTCTTTCTGTTCTTCAGATTAGATCATCTCAATTAACCTATCTCACATTCACTCATTCTTTGTTTTGCCTTCTTAAATCTGCCATTGAGACTTCTAGTGAATTTTTCATTTCAGTTATTATATTTTTCAACTCCAGAATTACTATTTCATACTTTTTTATAATTTCTATCTTCTTTTTGATATACTCTCTTTTGTGAGACATGCTTTCCATAATTTCCTTTATGTCTTTGTAAATGATTTTCTTTTGTTCTTTGAACATATTTAGAATAGCTAATTAAAACTCTTTTTCTAATAGTCCAATGTCTGCTCCTCAGGGACAGTTTTTCTTGATTGCTTTTTAATTTTTGTTTGTATTTTTTTTTTCTTGTTTCTTGGCCTGTCTTACAATGTTTTTGTCCAAAACTAGGTATTTAAAATAATATAACGTAGGAACTTTGGAAATGAAATTCTGTACCTCAGGGATCGTTGTTGCTGTTTATTGTTGTTCTCGTTCGTTTGTTTGTTTAGTGACTGTTCTGAACTAATTCTGTATCAGTTCAGAATTAGAACTAATTCTGTAATCTCTATTCTGAGTCGTGTGCCACCATTAAAGTTTCCACTCAGATTAGTTGTCAACTAATGATTGGACAGACGTTTTCTTAAATGGTTGGAACCAACAGGTCTTCCGGTCTTTGCCAAGGGGCTCTGTGTGCGTGTTGGGGCTGGCAGTGCAGTCTGCACATGTACGTACTTGGCCCTCTAGACTTGAAGTCTTTATAGACACCTCATTCCTTAGCTCTTCATTTTAAGCTTTGTGGTTAGTCTATCATTCACTTTCACCATTGTCCACTTCCTCAGACAGTCTTGAATTTAAACAATTGCCTTTAATGGTTTTCTTCAAACTTCAGGGAAAGGGCTCTTCTGAGTAGGTGATCTCTGAAGGTCAAATACAGACAGCCTTGCAAGTGAGATCTTCCAGGGAGACATCAGACACATCAAATAATGACATTCATCTGGGAATGTAGCTTTGAAAAAGCTCTGACACTGTTCTGTCCCTCCAGTGGCTGCCGGACTGCTGGTTTCACTGTGAATGCAGGCCGTTAGTTTTCATGGCTCCTGTGGAGCTAGAGAACTGGGTATTAGACTAGGGCAAGTTGCAACACTACAAAGCTCACTGTTCTTACCTGCATTCAACCATTTTTCTTGATTAAATAATGCTTGTATTGTTACTAGTCTTTTTGCTAATGTCCAGAGTTTTGAGACAGATGATTCTTAGAATTTTTGCTAGTTTTCTCATGGCTTTTATTAAGGAGAAAATTTCTAGAAGTACTTACTCCACTATTTTCACTGTCATCACTACTTATCTGGATCTTGTGTCACTATTAGGGGTTTTCCATTATCCTGATAAAAAGGGTGGCCCTCCAGGCAAAAGAAGTTTAGAAGAAATGCACAGAAAAAGGACATAGAGCAGCATCCTTAGGGAACCATTAATCATTCTTTATGATCTGAATGCTGAATGGAATTGGCTGCAAAGCCAAGCATAGGGTGTGATTATGAAGGGCTTTGTAGATGTTGCTAAGAAGATTTATAGTGGTGTGTTAGAATTCGTGACCCAGTTAATTATTGAAAAGTATTTATTTGAGATAATTTAATAACTAAAATTAAATTATGTAAGATATGCAATTAAAGAGAATATATTAAAAGCCAAGATAGTATCTACTCAAGACTAATCATTTCCTAATTATTTTACTCTATTTAACTATTATCTATGCTGTTGAGGATGTTTACTTCTATTACATCTGCACGGTGGACATATTATATCATGGTGTGCTACTGTGCATTTCTTTTCAACTCTATGTTTAGTGAAGTCATGTTGGCAGTTGGAGTCAATCCTGATGGTAGTATTTACACAATAGTTACAAATGCTACAAATCAGGGCTTTTTTGAGAGCCAGTTGATAAACATCTACCAGCCACGTCACTGAATTTATACCTTGTTTTTCCAGAATCTCTAGACATTGAAAAATTAGAGAAAATAAGTAAAATAATTTAATTGTACTTTAGAAGGATCATTCTAGCAAAAGTATGGATAATAGGTTGGGGGAGGACTAGATGGAAAAAGAGGGAAATCTGTTAGTATGTCAGTTAACTAGATCTTAACAAACAGATATTAACTGGGTAATAAGCTAGTAGAGAGAGGTTATCTATTCATGCCCAGAATGATCCAGTTTAAATAAAGCATCCAAGTAATACATGCATTAAGAAATGAGCAATACTCTAAAAGACTATAGAAGAGTTTGTAATGAAGCACAATAGTCCCATGCCCACACTACTCCTCGCCCAGTTCTGTGCCCCAGAAGAAACCATTTTGTTGACTTCCCAGTTTTAGTTCTTCTGGTTGTTAATTTCTTATCTCTACATAATGTAGTTGCAACACTATTCATCAACTTTAGATGTTATCCGTTGATCCCCTGTAATGGTTGATGTGTTTTTAGATCTTTTGCAACCTCCCACTTCTGTCCCTCCATCTTCCTCTCAATATTGTTATGTCATCTGTGCTAGATATTTCTAGTGCTTCACCACTATCTGTGTTTCCTCTGCTTTTAGGCACACAGAAAACTACATGGAAGATCATGCTTTCAAGCCACCTTGCAGTTAGTTAGGGCCATGTGATTAGTGCTGGCTAATGGGGTATGAAGAAAAGTAATATGTGTTGCTTCCAGCCCCAAAGCATTGAAGAAGAGGCATGGAATTTTCATGTGACCTCCCCTTGTACTGTGGCCAACTCTGAAAACTTGTGTTGATATGGAGCCATCATAAGATGGTAGACACTCAGGCAGCTTAGTTCTTCTGAGTAGCCACTCATGGAGCAGGGTCTGTACTGGCCTATGCCAGACACGTAGTGAGCAAGAAAAAGGGCTCTTGCTCTGTTAGGCCACTTTGTTTCTTTAAAAATTTTTTAAATGTTTTACTTTTGAGATGAGAGAGAGAGAGAGAGAGCATGCACGTGCACGCCTGAGTGGGGGAGGGGCAGAGACGGGGAGACACGGAATCCGAAGCAGGCTCCAGGCTCTGAGCTGTCTGCACAGAGCCCCATGCGGGGCTCGAACCCACGAACCATGAGATCATGACCTGAGCCAAAGTTGTTCGCTTAACCAACTGAGCCACCCAGGCGCCCCTAGGTCACTTTGTGAGACTGAATTTTCACTATACCATAGTCTAGTGCAGGCGTTATAAAGAAAAAAATTATGTAACGTGTCAGATAGCAAATATTTTAGGCTAAGACTCTGTTTTAGGACTCTTGCAACTACTCAGTTCTGCTGTTGCAGTGTGAAAGGCACCACAGCCAAGACATAAACAAATGGGGTGCCTATGTTCCAATAAAACTTTATTTACCAAAATAGGCAGCTGGTCAGATGTTGACTCTAACTTAGCCTATTCTGACTAATATATAATCATTCTAGTTTCTCCACTGGGAAACTCTTCTACTTCAAACTGAGTATTTAAATCTCCATTTCTTGTTTTACCAACCAGAAACAGTTTCTCCTAACTCCCTATTTTGTAGAATGAAATATTGGTAATTCCCTCCTTCTTCTTTCCCTGTATCCCTCCTATACCCTTTCTTACCTCTTTCTAGCACCCAGGCTTTAGAAGCACTATGTTTATTTTATATTGTCAAGGCCGATCACTATGTTTACAACTGATTGTGTTAAGTATTCTTTAATTTACATCTAGTTGATTGTATAGGTAGAAAGCCATAAATACTGGTATTATTTCGATTATATAAATACCATTTATTGTGAGACAATAGTATGCCTAATTAAATTTCTTCCTTCATGGGCACAATGTCAGAACATTAGTGCCACTCTAAGGAGCATATTTCTAGTAATGGGTTCAAATAGATTCACCTTTTCTTACTTCCCCAATTGCTTTTACCATAACTTCAAGTTTTTTTCCAAGTCCAAAATTATTTACCCAGGTGTTTAGAAGATGTAAAGTGTATGATAAGTTATTAGTGCTGTTCATCAAATATTTCAGTTCTCCTCCCTTCAAGACTATATAAATTAGTTTAGAAACAGTTACATTCCAGTAACAAACAACCCTTGACATCCGTGGATTATAATAACAAAAGTTTATTTCTTGTTCATGCTACGAGTTGACTGCATGTTGGCTACAGCTCTAGTTAGTATCATCTTAGTTCCAGGATGTGGGCTGAATGAGGAAGCAGGGCATTGCCAGTTTGTAGCAGTGGAAACAGAACCTGCGTGAAGAATAATGCTGTGGTTTTACAACTTTGGCCAAGTTATTTCCACTTACTTTTTATTAGCCAAAGCAATCATATGGCCAAGACTGACAGTTAGGGTTGGGAAAGGCAACAAGGGGCATGACTTATTCAGATCTATGAATTGTAGCAGAAATGACATGCATCATTTCTGGGCCAGAATACTTATTGCTGATGTGAAATGCACCATGACTCTGTTTTCCTTCTGTCACACTTCCTGGTGATGTAATCTAGGTAGTCCCTGCCCTGTGGATAGGGCTTTTTAGCCCACCCTTGATACGTAGTATGTGTAATGATTAAATCTTTGTCATATAAAGCCACTAAGATTTTGGATTTGTTTGTTTTTCTAGCAAATACTAGTATATCCTGGTGGATAGTCATGATTTGCTTAGACCATATGAAGATCCATCCTTGAAATTTGGAGTGAAGGGATAGGTACCATAATTTACCAGGAATAAATAGATATTGTTGGTGCTTGAGGTGGAGTACTGTAGCCTGAGCTCTCAACCCATGCCCATACTAAGTCCTCGGTGGGTGGAGAATAACTGAATGTAAGAAACCAACGGTAGATGTGAGAACCAGAGAGGAGAATATGTCCATATTTGTGAGAGGAGAAAAGAGGAAAAATTGCCTCTTGGCCACAGTAGTAAGAGATTGAAAGAAATGTCCAAGTGATCTATCTGGGAAGATGGGCCTAAGACTGCCTTACATAGTTACCATGTGCTGGGTTTTGTATCAGAAGTAAAAGTGCTACCTGAGAGTAGCACTCAGGCAATAAAGGCCCCCTAACAGGCCTACCTTGGTTCTAGAAGAATTAGAATAGTGAGAGGAAGCAGTTAAATGTTTCCCATGCCCCTAACAGGGACAAGGAAATGTCTCACAGAGAGTTGTAATTAGAGAAGCTCTGTGGTTGGGATTGAGGGATGACAAAGAAGTATTTTGCATGGATCAGCCACAAAGATCCAAATGGATGATGCCCATCTCAGGAAATGTCAGATGGGCACAAACCTAGGGAATATGACAGAAATCCTGAATTAACTTTTTGCCACATGCAAATTAGGCACAATTAGGGAACAATGGCATCGTATTTCTTGCTCAGCTGAGCATTTGGACCAGGGATATTCATATACCAACCGTGCCGTTAAAATGTCACTCTGTCACAAACTCACCTGCATTTCAGTATGCTTTTTTTTTTTTTGAGTGCAAGAGGAAGGTGTTAGAGTTATAACTAAGGCTCTGAGAAATGAGCATATCTTGAGTTCTCTCTTCTCTATTCTACAAAGGGCCCTTGTGTAGTATATTGTCTGTGAGAACATCAGTTTCCTCATGGGCGGTAGAAACTGAGAATCACTGATCAAGGCCATTGTTCCATTTGAGAACCAGTGTATATAAATACCTGGGTATTGACTAAAATATAGACTGTGCAGGCTGGCCCCCATAACCCATGGTACAATAATGCTGACTTCAGCTTTAGGCAACTTCTATTCGTGGATCATCCTTTGGAGGTTATCATGCTTTTGGACTCTTGTTGTAACAGGGGACGTGAAATTTCAGACATCAGTTCTGGTCCTATGTTAACTTATGCTTCACGCTAAATCTAAAAGAGCACAGAAATGAAAAAAGAAAAAGAAGGGGGGAAAAAGAACAAAAGAAAACTATTCCTAAACCTGAGTTTGTAGAAGGTTTCAGAAATCTGAGTATTGACAGCTATTTAAAAATAAAGTTATTAGAAAGTCAAGTAGCTAAAAAAATGTTTCTGAAAAACATCTGGGCAACTGGACAATACTTCTGGAAAATACTCAGTAAAGTAGTAGTAATAATTGTTTCTTATATCCTTAATCACCTATATTTTAAGCCAGATATTTCAAGCCTTAATCACATATATTTTAAGCCAGATCATGCCTTTCTTTGATGAAATCTCCAATGGGTTTTCATCTTGATTAGAGTGAAACCCAAAGTCATGCCTTTCCTTTGATGATATCTCCAATGGGTTTTCATCTTGATTAGAGTGAAATCCAAAGTCCTAATAAGGCTGTACATGATTTGGTCACCTATTACCTCTCTGACTTCAATGCTTATTATTCTGCTGAATCGCTCTTCTCCGGTCACAGTGACCAATCTGTAATTCCTGTGACCCACCTGCATAAGTCCATCTCAAGGCCTTTGTATTCTTCTAAAAGGTTCTTCTTTTTCATCATTTCATTTCATGATCTTCATCATCATTTTCTCTAGTTCCGTACTTAGAAGCCCCTCTACTAGAAAGACCATTCCCAATTTAATGGTGAAAGCATTAAGTGGTACTTGTATTTCTGTGAAAAAAAAAAAATGTGATCCTTTTTATCAGTTTCATCTTAGCATGGTTCCTGGAACATGTAAGCTTTCAAGAAATATTTAGTGAATGAATACTAATCTAAACTTAGTATTGCAGCATTCAATATTAGAAAGCACTGACATGTAGAAGAAAGAGTGCTGAACTTCTGGGGAGTAACATTTGGAAACTGATTAATTCCTTTGTTTATAAAATGATGATACTATCCATGCTACTTATTCCCACAGTAGTGGTAAGGGTTATCAAATTGCCAAATGCAATGCAACTAAACTTATATTGATGTTATGCTCCTTAGTATCACTCCTCACTGGAGGCAATATGGCACAAAGGTAAGGACGTGGGCCTGGTTCACACCTGGATTCAGATACTTCCTAATCGGGTGATCTAGGGCAAGTTTCTTAGCCTCTATGCATGTTAATTTCTTCCTCTAAAAAACAGGAATAATACTAGTATTTACTCCCCTGGGTTGTTGTGGGAAACAAGTGAGTTAATATACATAAAAATAAAAATCTTAGTATAGGGCCTGGTACATACAGTGTGTTTAGTATTGCTAACTACTACTAGTGAACATATTAGGATGTGGAGATTCATGGCATTGAACATCTAGGACCAAGATCTTCACAAAAGAGAAAGCACTGGACCTTATTGAAGCTAATACATTTGTAGCATAGAATATTAAAACTAGAAGAGATCTTAGGATCATGGAACCCAATTAGAAGAAAAAACTGGAATCCAAAGAGGGAAAAATAACTTGGCATCACCCACATACTTTGTAGCAAATTTAAAGCAAGAATCCAGGTCCCAACACTCACACATACGCAACTGTTCCTTCATGAAGCTGTTGGCATAGCTTTTGCAATCAGTGGTGATGTCAAGACATCTGGGGTACAAGGTTTAGGACACCAGAATATTCGTTAGAGTCCCGTACAAATGCTTCCCCAAAGAGACACATGCAGGTAAGAAACGGTGAAATTGCTATGCAAATTCAGCCTAGGACAAGTCCTTCAGCTTTTTCCCTGCTTCACTCCACCAATTGCTGACAGCAAACTCCACCAATATAAAAATTCTAGAACTGTAACTATCTCTTTCAATGTCACTAATGTGCATGGAGCAGAGCTTTCAATCGAATTTCATGAGTTAATCATTTATAGAATTTTTACATTTTATGGGTCACCTAGGATTTTGAAAAATTGACTAGACATGTTAGTGATGCCTTCTTATGGTAGGGAAGCGATGTCATAATCGTAGGGTGATGGACATGCCATTTCCACGTCCCAAGTGATAGGAGTGAGATCGCCGCTGGGGTAAGCAGATATTGCAAGTCAGACGTTAGGTCCTTGGAGAAAGGACATTAGGGTTTCACTGTCAGTTAATTCCAGAACGCCAGTATATGAAACACACATACACGATGATGTTCAGAGTGGAAGCACTAACCGCCATCACTATCACTGTTTGTGGTAATGGAATGACCAGTTCCTGCTGTTACTATGCAGAGATGAACTGTAAATTACTCAGCGAAGTGGTCTTCCAAAACATATCAACCCTGCCGACGTGCCATCTTATACTGTGGGAGTCACTTGTCTTTGGTAAAACCTTGCTGGGTAGGTGACACACATCGCCTTCTCAGTTCCACTATGAAGTCATATTATTTAATTATACATACAGTTAACATTTTTATCCTTAGTGGCATTAATTTTTCCTTGTACTTAAAGGAATAAAGCTTATCTATTCCCATGTTTGCCCTGGGAGCACATGGGTGAGAAGTCACCCAAAATGGGAGCAGCAGGAAAGACTTTTCAGAGACAGTAAAAGATTATTGCTTAAACTGGTCCTTTTGGGACTAGGAGGAATTAACTTCAGGAGAAAAGATATTCCCAGCACATGCATGGAGGCAGAGAGAAATAAGAGAGAAAAAGATCTATTTTGAAACCTTTAAGGGCTCACTTTTTATATGGATTTGCATGTTGAAGTGGCAAGAGCTGAGCTAGGGCCAGGTCCTTGAATGCTTTGAAAATTATGCTAAAGAAACTTGAATGTCCTCCTAAAAGTTTTTGAATTTACCCAGAAGGTTATGAGAAATCCTTGAAAGGTTTTGAATAGGAAAGTATCACAAACAGTCTTTTTTGAGGGGTAGGCCAAGGGCCAGATGTGGAAAGAGATGAAGGTGGCTCTAAGTTTTATGCGTTTAAAATAAGTCCTTTCAAGATTAAAAAAAAAATCATTCCAAAATCAAGTGAATGAAAGTTTGAAATCTTCTGTCCCCAAATAAGAACTCTAGGGATGGCAGAATCCACATTTATTAAAAAAAAAAAAAAAAAAACAAAAAACAAAAAACGGACATTCTTATTTCTTCTTTTACTCGTTTTTGACACTTTTGTTTTAATATGAAGAGACCAAAATGTTCCCCTAAATTATTTTTTTCTTGTGATTACTGTACGCCAAATAATTTTATGTCCTGCATTGTAGTTTCAGTTGCTTTGGCTCTTTTTTGGCTTAGCCCCAGACTATAATCATTCAGCACCTTTTACTTACCATCCTGAACGAGCCCTCACGTTTCCTATCATTTAAGAATAAGAAAGGAAAAAAAGAATAAGAACAAGGTATGGTATGCGTGGTTAAAAACAAAACATTTTCGGGGCGCCTGGGTGGCGCAGTCGGTTAAGCGTCCGACTTCAGCCAGGTCACGATCTCGCGGTCCGTGAGTTCGAGCCCCGCGTCAGGCTCTGGGCTGATGGCTCAGAGCCTGGAGCCTGTTTCCGATTCTGTGTCTCCCTCTCTCTCTGCCCCTCCCCCATTCATGCTCTGTCTCTCTCTGTCCCAAAAATAAATAAACGTTGAAAAAAAAAAATTAAAAAAAAAAAAACAAAACATTTTCCTTGTTGTTGTTGTTGTTTCAGCCAAGAGGAGCCGGAGAGAGATCACAATTTTTAAATAACAGCAGTTAAGGTGCTTTGTTGTTGCTAAGACTGACCCAGTGCTTTTAAGTGTAAAAACAATCTCTGAGGGCGTTTTGTATCAAAATAGATCAGTGAACCAATTTCTTGACATAACCCATAATCTCACCTAACTCTTTGTATCATTTGAATAGATCCTTGCAACATTCTCCCATCCGCAGACATTTGAACACAGGAAAAAAAAAAAAGCCTTGGCTTCTTGGAGACATTTCATTATTGAAATTAAAGGTGACTTGATAATGAGATCAAGATGTAGAGCATATTAATTTGGTTTCATCACAACGTTGTAATACAGCTCTAATGTTTCTGTACTTTTTCATAAAGAGAAATTGTCACCAAGTGCAATAGTGATGTTACTATTCTTTTAGAATTGTAGGGGAAGTTAACTAAAATATGAAATCTGAGTCTTCGACTTTAGGTTAAAAATGCAACTATAGGGCGCCTGGGTGGCTCAGTGGGTTAAGTGTCTGACTCTTGATTTTGGCTCTGGTCATGATCTCACAGGCAGTGAGATTGAGCTCTGTGTCAGGCTCTGTGCTGACAGTGGGGAGCCTGCTTGGGATTCTCTCCCTCTCTCTATGTACTCTCTCTCTCTCAAACTAAATAAATAAACTATCATAAATAAATAAATAAATAAATAAATAAATAAATAAATAAGGGAGTTTCCTGTAATCTCCCACTATAATATATTATTTATACCTTTGAGTGCAATCCTCTGTGGGACCGGACCTGGAGACTAGCAACTGGCCCTAATATAGGTTATACATTTATGCCCCAAGGTGAGGTGGAATCACAGTGACTTCAGGAGAGATATTTTGTACACTTTATGCTGTATACCCCTTTGGTTGCCCAGAACATTTCTCCACTCCAGTAACACTGTTCTCCTTGTAGGAGTTTGAAGGGAATATAATGGTACCGGGAAAATATCTTCCATCAGATGAAGGGTAAGAAAAATAAATGTCAGCCATAAGAGCACTTACTCCTCTGTGTTGCTCATCTGCCACTTTTTATTAGATTTTTGTTAATGTTTATTTTTGAGATAGAGACAGAGTGTGAACGGGGGAGGGGCAGAGGGAGAGGGAGACACAGAATCCCAAGCAGGCTCCAGGCTCCGAGCTGGCAGCACAGAGTCTGACGAGGGGCTCGAACTCCCGAGCAGTGAGATCATGACCTGAGCCGAAGTCGGACGCTTAACCCAGTGAGCCACCCAGGCACCCCTCATCTGCCACTTTTTATTTGCAGCACTTCATAAGTTGTATAATGTATCACTTGATGGATTATAGAGATTTAAAGGCACCTCATCGAACTTTATATTTATGCATAGGAGATCCTCTATTTTTATTATTATTTAACGTTTATTTATTTTTCAGAGAGACAGAGAGACAGAGCATGAGCAGGGGTGGGGCAGAGACAGAAGGAGACACAGAATCCAAAGCAGGCTCCAGGCTCTGAGCTGTCAGCACAGAGTCCGACGAGGGGCTCAAACCCACAAACCTGAGATCATGACCTGAGCCGAAATTGGACACTTAACCGACTGAGCCACCCAGGCGCCCCCATAGGAAACACTTTAAATGACAATTCTGTTATTTTTCCATAGACAGAAATAATTTTTGTGACAGAACTATCCATCTTCTAAGAGATTAAAATCCTATGAACTTTCCAGAAAATATACTCAGTTATTCAAAATGCACTACAACATTTGACTCTGAAAATACAGATGCCAAGGACAAAGTGGGTTGAGGTGAGAGCTGGAGTAGAAACACCCGTCATGCTTCTCTAGGCATCCTGATGAGATTGTTATTTAGTATAGGCCCTTCCACACTAGGGACTGCATGCCTGTGTAGTTCAGAGGTCCCAGTCTTGTATATTTTCATTCCTATTCCTTTCAAGAGATGAAGGATTTCACGCTTTTGCATTATTTATATTCTTTACTTAGATTCCTGCATGTGTAAAGGGACCTTTAAGACAGTAAGGTGTATCCCGGAAGCTCCCAGCGGTCTTGCCCGCCAACGCTGCAGTGTGGCCCGTGAGCATGCTACTTTTCTCGGGAGAGCTGCTCTGCCCCCGTCCCCCTCCGGCCATCTGACCCAGAAGGCCTGCAAGCCACATTTTTCAAACCTCTGCCCCAGCTGAGTCGGTTAATATACACTATTATTTGCCTTTTAAATTCAGCTTGATATAGAATTACTACTAGTGATTGTATATTCTACCAAATAACATTTTTATGTTACCAACCTAATCAGAAAATCCCAGTTCAATCAGACTTTCTCAGAGCTGAACTACAAAATGTCCTCCTATTCCAATTTTTAATCTCCACCTTGAGATAAGTAGGCAGAAATGCTCTATACGCAGCAGTTAATCTGACAGTCATTTCTTTACATCAAAAATTAGTTTCTAAAAATTATTTCTAAATTTTAAAAACTCCCCTCAGGAAGTAAGAATGCAATAGTCTTTGTAGATAGGCTTTTGCATAAGGAAAGTTTCTTTAACTCACGTTTTATCTTTAGGAGGAAGGAAATTGACATTTACTGAGCACTTACTACGTATCAGGCAATATGCTGGATATTTTCACTGGCTGAAATAAACTCATCTCATTTAAATTTCATAGCAACTCCCTGAGGAAGTTATTATATCCACTTTTACATGTGAAGGCATAGACTCAAAGAAGTTCAGTCACTTGCCTAAGGTTGCACAGACCTTAACTGACAGAACTGTTTTATTTAATCTGGGTCCACCGGAGTTTAGAGCCTGTGCCCTTTCCAACGCATAGGCTTGCCTCTTTATTTCTTAGGCATCTTATCTTCCTGCTTCTAGTTAACTTTACAGTTTAACTAAATTTTAGCCTTCCATACACCTTTTGTTTCTTTCACAGGTCATCATTATGCTTACTGTTCGACCACTATCTACTTTCAGTAAGTAGAGGGAAGCAGATGAGGGCCAGAGAGACCAACATCAAACAGTCACCTAACCCACGATTCTCAGTAGCTTCTTTTTTGTTAGCACAAGAAACAACCCTATAAGCCATGTTCATTATAATACAAAATCTTTATCTGCCGCGGAATCTCATAAGAACTTGTAAAGAAACTCTTAGGAGAAGTGAGTCAATGAACTTGCAGAAGAAGATCCATTCTTATCAAGCCTATTTTTAAATGGTTAGGAGAGGCAACATGAAATCACAAAAGCACAGAAACGGAAGCGCTTGGACCTGGAAGGCATTTCGGAGATCATTTCCAAGGAAGGGAACACATTTCACCTTGCATGTTGACTCTGATGGTCCGGTAGCAGCTGCCTAGATTGCTCAGTTGGGACTGCGAGGCTTTGTCTAGGTTCAGGAAAAAGGGGGCCATGATCCATCGTGTGTATCCGCCATGACTGAAACATAAACTAGTGGAAGCATGTTTTCTATAAATATGCCTTTTCTCAATTTGTTTAAATCTCCCTTAATTTCAAGATACATAGACTGAGACCCAATGGGGAGAAGTGATCTACAGAAGATTCTCTAGTCCGGTGGTGGCAGTGTCGGAACTAAAACCCAGGTCTCCCGCATCTTGGCCTGATGTTCTTTCCACTTCACTATCCTTTGTCTAGTCAGACATTTTCCTACTTTGAAAATAAATCAAGCATATTAGGTTACCTCTTTGACATTTTCAATGAGTTTACTACCAATGAGCTCCCCAAATTCATTAAAGTTTTCTTTAGGGGATAGCTTAGAGGAATTCTTAGAGAAATTCTTTAGAGGTATAGTTAACATTTATTTCTTCAACTACAATATTGGATATCTGTGTCAATTTAAGAATAAGTTAAGAAGAAATATATTTTGGGGGGATTGAGAAGCAGCGTCTCATTCAGGTGATGGGATTTAGTGTGCATGTGTTTTCAGGTTAATATCTCTCTTAGGATTGTCGTGTAGATTGCCTCATTGCTATCTGAGCCCTAAAGTATAACGGCTTCTTTCCATAGATCCACAAAATTTGAATGCATTCATATCTCAAAACTTTGAGTTTCTTTGCTCGTTCTCCTTTTTGATGGTTATCATCTCATTCCTGCCTCTGTGACTGTGTCAGGTCACACCCGTGATGGATGGGACACCCTCCTTTTAGGCTGCTGTATTACGCTTCTTCTCTCCTCCATGAAGACTTCCTAGATACATCTAGTTAATTTCATCTATAGCTCAGATTGGGCATACAAATTCCTGTTTTCATATCTACCCTTTCTTCGTAGTGAAAAAAGGAATATATTGATTTCAAGTTACATCATGCTTGATTTTTGTGCAATTGTTTATGCAGTTTGAGAATTCAGCTACTTGAGCTGTCATGTTCCCTGTAAAATACTACTGCCTCTAGAGAAGCTCCTTTCCACAAAGTTTCTTTTGCTCTTGCTGGGAAATTCTCCATTAGGTATTATTTTCGTGCTGATGAATTAAAAGGCTTATGCTACTGCACTTGAAACTATTACTTCCCCAAATCTAGTCAGAAATAATGGTTTAGACATTTTTCTTACCTGATTAGAAGAGTTAACATCTTCTCATAGCTTTATTGTCTCTTCTGATTCCTCAAAATAACATCCCTAGTTGGTTAATAATCATATTGCTTAGAACGTGTTACAGAAAACGCATACAATACCATCTTTCTTCTTTTCTATCTACATTCTCCACAAATTTATTATCTTACAGTTGTGGAGTTTCACCTGGGCTAAAATCAAGCTGTCAGCACGCTATATTCCTTTCTGGAAGATTTCCTTCTCAAGAAGAATCTGTTTTCTTGATTTTCCAGCTTCTAGAGGCTTCCCACATTCCTTGACTTGTGACCCTCTTTCACAAAGCTAGCAATGGCTGGTGGAGTCTTTGTTATGATGCCATCTCTCTGGTCCTAACTTTTCTGCCGCCTTATTATTTTTTCAGTCCCACCTGAACAGTTCAGGATAATCTCCCCATCTCAAAATCCTTAACTTAATTATACCTTCAAAGTCCCTTTTACGATGTAAAGTAAAATACATATAGTTTCTGAGAATTAAGACACGGAAATCTTTGGGCAACCATTATTCTATCTACCGTAGTCACTAATAGGGGGTTGTGATAGCACACCTATGAAGTCACGTGTCTGTTTTTCCAACATTGAAAAAAAAAAGTTGCAGAATATACCTGGGTTCAGAATAGATGTAGGAATTCAAGAAGTCTATTTACTATATACATATGGAAACAGACTTGACTACACATTTAATTATTTTAAGCTGAGAGAAAGAAATTCCTTCGGCTGAAACACATATATCATCTGTCTTAGAATTGCCATTAAGTAATATCATTCAGAGCTTGGCAAAAACACATCTCAATGACATTGGCAAAATCACTTTCCACCTACTTGCTTTAGGCATGTCACTGTGCCAATGAACACATTAAATGTGATTAATCTCTTTGGAGATGGAAGTTGGAATTGCTTATCAGCAAGGCCTGAATGAACAAAAAATTTTGAACAAAACACTACCCTATTAATACATTCTATTAAAAAGAGAAATTGCATTTAACCTTATCTGTAAATGCTTTATAATTTAACTTCCTTTTGACTAACTAATTATGTATTTTGGTTCCCCAAATATATTATGACAGACAATTTCTGAGTTTACATTGCAATTTATTTTGTTAGACTTAATGCCTCTAAGATAGGGAAAATACCTACCTCTTTGCTTTTGTTTTTCATTTCCTCTGTGTAATCAAAGGAATCTTACGTTGATTGTGGTGATGCTATCACAGGTGTATGTATTGTCCAAACTTATCAAACTTTACACATTAAATATGTGTGGTTATTTTTCATATATCAATTATGCCTGAATAAAGCTGAACATTTTTTAATTTAAAAAAGAAACCTAGAGCTTAAAGATGGCTCCAAACATGACAGAAAACTTTCCCATGATGGTAGCAGTAAAGCAAGCATTCATTCAGTGATTATTGAATGCTTGCTTAACTGATTGATTCATTCATTCAAAATTTACATTGGTTATCAGTTACAATTGGTTGTCACTTATTAATAACTGCCAAGAACTGTTAAGGAAGGGAGGATGATAGGGAAAACAGACCTAATTTCTTTCTTTTTTTTTTTTTTTTTTTTATTTATTTTTGGGACAGAGAGAGACAGAGCATGAACTGGGGAGGGGCAGAGAGAGAGGGAGACACAGAATCGGAAACAGGCTCCAGGCTCTGAGCCATCAGCCCAGAGCCCGACGCGGGGCTCGAACTCACGGACCGCGAGATCGTGACCTGGCTGAAGTCGGACGCTTAACCGACTGCGCCACCCAGGCGCCCCAAAACAGACCTAATTTCTATTTGTTTCTTTGTGAGGCTTACAGTCTTCAGAGAAATAGATCCTAGAAATTTCTTTGGTGATCATTCTTAATGACCAAAATGAGCAGAGTTGGTAAAGGGTTTTGGCCCATTCACCAAGTGCCCATTCCAAAAAGAAAAACAAAAGAAAGAAAGAAAAGAAATCGCATTGAGCTTACTCATGCTTGTTTTGTTAATGAACATTACCAAACCATATTTGACTAACTAGATTTTATAACAAGCCAGTCCTAGTCCCATCTATCTGGCTATGGGAGTTTTTGTCCTAGCTTTTTATACAAGAAAAAGAATATTCCTAGAGTATGCCAATGGATTGGTGGACAGAACAAATGGCATTGCAGGAGAAATATGAGTCGTCAAGTGTTTCTAAACAACACAAGAAGAAAGGTAAAATACTGCTAGGTATCTGAATATGACTCCAGAACTTTCACAGTGTCTACCTTATACCTTAGAGGCTGTTTTCAGAAATTAAATGCCCTATGACTCTGAAGGGGCAAAGTGAAGCCTTCATTTTATTCAGGCAA
Organism: Leopardus geoffroyi; assembly: GCF_018350155.1. Lineage (NCBI taxonomy): Eukaryota > Metazoa > Chordata > Mammalia > Carnivora > Felidae > Leopardus > Leopardus geoffroyi. The sequence goes on from NC_059343.1 coordinate 117,285,564, forward strand.
AGTTATTTTAGGCTCTTGGTTGCCATAGCAAACTTACATGACTTTGCTCAGTCACCAGTTCTGAAAAAGATCAATTTATTTGTGAATGAGGTCTGCCCATGTCCATCCCTTGCCAATTCCACCCTATTTCAGTCTACTCAGTTAGCATATGTTAGAGTCTTACCTTGTGACCAGTGTGATATCAAAGGCATAGGCTAAAAAGTGGAAAAGTCCATTGATAGGCATTAATTTGCCAGTTTCACTGACTTATTTTTTGTGAATTCATTTACGTTCATAGGATAGATAGGATAGATAGACTGATCTACTTTGGATTCAGGTGGCTATGCTCCTGTAGAGTCATTATTGCTATTCACACTTAATAAAATTAATTTTAATGATAACTGAATAATGCTGAATAAATTTGTATACTTTCTAAACTGAAGTCAAGTATGTATGAAGGGTCACCCACTACTTAGCTCTCACAGACACTTTAGTCACATTTTCTGATGCCTTTTGATGAGACAAATGCAATGTATTCCTGGGTCATCCTTTCTAACCTTGTGGGGGAATTTTATGTACTAGTTTTACATTTTCTATTTTTAAAGATACTTTATTTATACTGGAAAAAATGTACTCTTTCCCCAGCTTTATTGAAGCATAACTGGCAAGTGAAAGTTTTAGACATGTGAGGTGCATAATATGATGTTTTGATGTATATACACATTGTGAAATGATTACCAGAATCAAGCTAATTAACATATCCATCACCTCACATAGTTACCATTTTTCGGTGTTTGATAAAGATCACTTGAGATCTATTCTTGTAGCAAATTTTAGGCATACAATACGATAGTCACCATGCTATATGTTAGATCTCTAGAACCTACTCATCTTGTAGCTGAAAGTTTTTACCCTTTGACCAACATCTCTCCATATCCCCCATCCCCCAACCCCTGGTAACCACCCTTCTACTCTTTGTTGCTATGAGTTTGACTCTTAGATCCCACATGTGAGATTGTGAAATATTCAGCTTTCTCGGTCTGGCTTTTTTACTTAAAGTCCTTCAGGTTCATTCATGCTGTTGCAAAGGAAGGATTTCCTTCTTTTTCAGGGCTGAATAGTATTCCATTATATATATTTTAATTATATATGTATATTTTAAGAGATATTTACATATATATATATATATAATTTTCTTTATCCATCTGTTAATGGGCACTTGGGTTGTTTTTGTATCTTGGCTATTGTAAATAATGTTGCAGTCTACATGGGAGTATAGATATCTCTCCAAGATACTGATTTCATTTCCCTTTAATATATACCCGGAAGTGGGAGTGGTAGATCATATGGTATTTCTATTTTTAATTTTTTGAGGAACCTCATAATGTTTTCTATAGTGGCTGCACCAATTTACATTCCCACCAATAGTGTACAAGGGTTTGCTTTTCTCCACATCCTTGCCAACACTTATCTTCTGACTTTTTTTTTAAAAAATGTTTGTTTATTTATTTATTTTTTTTTTAATTTTATTTTATTATTTTTTTTTTAATTTTTTTTCAACGTTTATTTATTTTTGGGACAGAGAGAGACAGAGCATGAACAGGGGAGGGGCAGAGAGAGAGGGAGACACAGAATCGGAAACAGGCTCCAGGCTCTGAGCCATCAGCCCAGAGCCTGACGCGGGGCTCGAACTCACGGACCGCGAGATCGTGACCTGGCTGAAGTTGGACGCTTAACCGACTGCACCACCCAGGCGCCCCATATTTATTTATTTATTTTGAGAGAGAGTGTGTGTGTGAGCAGGGGAGGGGTAGAAAGAGAGAGAGAGAGAGAGAGAGAGAGTCCCAAGCAGGCTCCGTCCTCAGTGCAGAGCCTGATGCAGGGCTCAGTCTCACAACTGTGAGATCATGACCTGAGCCAAAATCAAGAGTTGGACCCTCAACCAACTTAGCCATCCAGGTGCCCCATTCTTACTTCTTGATAGTAGCTATTCTAACAGGTTTGAAGTGGTCACTCATGGTGGTTTGGTTTTGCATGTCCCTGATGATTGGTGATGTTGAGCACCTTTTTATGTATCTGTTGGCCATTTGGATGTCTTCTTTGGAGGAACGTCTATTCAGGTCCTTTGCCCATTTTTAAATAAGTTATTATTATTATTGCTGTTGCTATTGAGTTGTGTAAGTTCCTTATATATTTTGGATATCAACCTGTTTTTGTATATATAGTTTAGATATATTTTCTTCCATTCCATAGGTAGCCTTTTCATTTGCTGATTGTTTTTGTTTTTTGTTTTTGTTTTTGTTTTTTTTTTTTTTTGCTGTGTTGAAGCTTTTTAACTTGATGTAGTCCCATTTGTTTATTTTTGCTTCTGTTACCTATGCTTTTGGTACCATATCAAGAAAATCATTGCCAAGACACATGTCAAGGACCTCTTCTCCTATATTTTCTTCTAGAAGTTTTATGGTTTCAGGTTTCTACATTTTCTTTAGTACCTTATTCGAAGAAAGGGGAACACTGGGCTTATAATACCACTAGTTCTAAAGAGTTACAATCATCAGGTGTTTGCTTTTCCATTTGAAATTGCTTGCCTCAGGGGGCGCCTGGGTGGCACAGTCGGTTAAGCCTCCGACTTCAGCCAGGTCACGATCTCGCGGTCCGTGAGTTCGAGCCCCGCATCAGGCTCTGGGCTGATGGCTCAGAGCCTGGAGCCTGTTTCCGATTCTGTGTCTCCCTCTCTCTCTGCCCCTCCCCCGTTCATGCTCTGTCTCTCTCTGTCCCAAAAATAAATAAACGTTGAAATTGCTTGCCTCAGTCGTCTGTTCAGTCCTAATGGAGGAAGAGAGCAATCTTAGGCCTGTAGGCAGTGGTATGCTGATAAATGTTTAACAACTGGTTCTCTGAAAAACATAAAGGTCAAATGTTAAGGGTTGAATTGTATACTCCCAAAATTCATATGCTGAAGTTCTAACCATAAGTGCCTCAGAACGTGACCTAATTTCCAAACAGTTACATTACAGATGGAATAAGTGAAGATGATGTTATACTGGAATATATTGTGTCCCTCGTCCAATAGGGTGATGTTTTAAAAAGAATGCCACGTGTAGAGAAAGAGACACACATTGAGGGACGATAATGTGAAGAAACACAGGGAGAAGATATTCATCTATAAGCCAAGGAGAGATGACTGGAACAGATCCTTTTCAGAGCCTTCAGAAGGAACCAACCCTGCCAGTCTCGATTTCAGACTTGTAGCCTACAGAACTGTGAGAAAATCAATTTCTGTTGATTAAGCCACCCAGTTTGTGCTAATTGTTAGAGCAGCTATAGCAAGCTAATACACTTGATTTATAGCAGTAGCCTAATTCCATGGAGCTAATACTCACACTATGGCTAATTTCAGCCTGTCAACACACTGTCATCAAACACAAAGTTAGCAGGGGACACATACAGTCAACTCTCTCCAACTGACATGTTCCAGCACTAGCACACCACTGCCTGTGAGTCAGCAGATCACGTTCAATCTGGGATGCCTACAAAAGCAGGGAACACATGATCCTGGGGTAAACAAAAATGGCCCACTAAAAACTAATGTTTCTATTCTTATTCATGTTACACTCTCCAACCTCATGGCATTACATAAAGAAAAAAGTAATTTGAAAAAGAAGAACAAGAGTAGATGGGGTGCCTGGGTGTGGCTCAGTCGGTTAAGCATCCGACTTCGGCTCAGGTCATGATCTCACCACTTGTGGGTTCGAGCCCCGCATCAGCCAGCTGTGCTGACAGCTCAGAGCCTGGAGCCTGTTTTGGATTCTGTGTCTCGCTCTCTCTGCCCCTCCCCTGTTCACACTCTGTCTCTCTTTCTCAAAAATAAATAAACATTAAAAAAAGAAGGACAAGAGTAGAAGGGGGAGCTGGAAGAGGAGGAGGAGAAGTTGAGAAGTAACTACTTACTATCTGCCCCTTTACACAAAAACTTGCTCTTCCTGGAAGTTAAGAATAGTAAGAAGCAGAGCAGCACTTGGTCAAGTCAATTCCATTTCGAGGAAAGATACTGGGAGAAATTTTGGTAGGATTTATGCCATTGGCAAAGCAACGATGCTATCAGGAACACAATTGGTATTCCATATACAAGAATGAATTTAAGTCTGCTGACTCCAGAGGGAGATTCTGGGTACTGTTGACCTACCTCTTCATCCATTGACTTGGTTTGAGCTAGTATAGAAATTATATGGTTAGAAATATATATTGTCTCACCTGTTCTATCTCTTGACATAAATTTCTGTAAGGGAGCTGGAACTGGGAAAAGGCAGAAATTCCCTCTCTTAGTTATCTATGTAAACTGACCTGTAAACAGTGTAATCCCAGTAGCCTGCTAATTAGATCATTCCTTTCTGCCATTACCATTGTCCAAAAGGGCTGTGAAGGTAAAACAGGAATGGAGACTTCTACTTATATTATTGATATTATTGATACTTTATTTTTACTATTTTTATTCTTGTTGTGGATGAAGTGTGCTTCAAAAATGCAAGGCTCAGAGCACCTGGGTGGCTCAGTCAGTTAAGCATCTGACTCTTGATTTTAGTCCAGGTCATGATCTCACGGTTCATAAGATCAAGCCCTGTGTCAGGCTCTGTACTGACAGTGTGGAGCCTGCTTGGGATTCTCTCTCTCCCTCTCTCTCCCTCTCTCTCCCTCTTCTCTCTGCCCCTCTCCCACTTTCTCACATCCTCTCTTCCTCAAAATAAATAATAAACTTAAAACAATTAAAAAAATTTTAATGTTTGTTTTTGAGAGAGAGAGAGAGGCAGACTGTGAGTGGGGGAGGGGCAGAGAGAGAGAGAGGGAGACACAGAATTCGAAGCAGGCTCCAGGATCTGAGCTGTCAGTACAGAGCCCAGCGCAGGGCTCAAACCAATGAACCATGAGATCATGACCTGAGCCTAAGTTGGATGCTCAACTGACTGAGCCACCCAGGCACTGCCCCCCGCCGCCAAATTTTTTTAATAAAAAATTTTAACGTTTATTTATTTATTTTTGAGAGACAGAGAGAGACAAAACATGAGTGGAGGAGGGGCAGAGAGAGAGAAGGAGATATGGGCTCCAAGCTCTGAACTGTCAGCACACAGCCTGACTTGGGGCTTGAACCCATGAACTATGAGATCATGACCTGAGCTGAAGTTGGACACTTAACTGACTGAGCCACCCGGGAGCTCCATCACTCCCCCCACCCAAATTTTTTTAAATGCAAGACTCTTCCTGCATAAAAATAATTAAAACTTCTCTACATAAAAGCATATATAGCGGCACCTGGGTGGCTCAGTTGGTTGAGCATCTGACTTCGGCTCAGGTCATGATCTCATAGTTCATGGGTTTGAGCCCCATGTCGGGCTCTGTGCTGACAGCTCAGAGCCTGGAGCCTGTTTTAGATTCTGTGTCTCCCTTTCTCTCTGCCCCTCCCCTGTCCATGCTCTGTCTGTGTCTCAAGAATAAATAAACATTAAAAATTTTTTTTTAATAAAAACATATAAAAAGGTAAATAAGTAGAAAAAAAGGGTGAACGTATCATAAAATAATTGATTAATATATAAATATTTTTTATGAAACAATAAGGAAAATTTAAATGTCCCAATAGGAAAATGGGCAGAGATTTGGCTAGGTAACTCCTAAAATAAAAATACATATGGTCAATTAATTTAAGAAAGATGTTCTAACTTTACTGGTGTCAATTAGATTAATAACTGACACATTACTTGATACATTTTTTTCCTCATTGCATTTGACACTAATAAAAACATTTCCATACATTCAGCAAATATTTATTGAGCACCTACTATGTGCTAGTCATTGTACATATGCCCCAGCAATGTTAGCCAGGACTTTGTTCCTCATATATAGGCTTATCCTTGGGTAGGGAAATATTAACAGCTCTTTTAAAAGTTTCCATAACCCCCAACCCTACAAAAAACCCCCAAAATATCAGAAGTTCCAGGTGCCTTGAAGTCAACCATAAACTGACTTGGGTATGGAAATCTTAGATTCAAAGTAACAAACTCAAATACCTGTAGAGGTCAGGCAGTTTATCCAAGAAAATGAAGCAGCCAGGTGGTGAACTGGAGGGTGCATAGCCTGTCTAAATATAGCAGTTACTATTGAACCTCTATTTTGCCTTGTGAAGAATGTGGACTAGTGTTGCCAGATCCTTGGGGGCAGGAAGAGGAACTCAGTCTGGGTTTTTACATTATAGCTCCCAATTATTGTTGGAAACTAATGTTAAAAGGAGAAGAAAAAAATGTGAGGGCTTTCGAAGAGGAATTTTCATTTGGCTTGTAGAACTAAAGTCTGACTGGCGGTTCTATATTTGGCTTGTAGAACTGAAGTTTGCCACGTATAGTCTAAAACTGAGAAAGGATTAAGATTAGTCTGAACAACCCGTGGGGCTTGGGGGGGGGGTGCGGTTTGGAGAGCACAGGAAGAGAAGGTTGACTTTTTCAGACTAGGAGCGAAGACAAGGACTAATGGGTTCTACTGAGGTCACCGACTTGTACTGACCTCAAAGGCTGTGCCTCGAGCTGGCAGAGCCATGGATACCAGTGATTCGGAAGAGGTGGGATAGTTGGTACTGTAGTTGGGCGAGCAGCTGTGGGACAGCCCCACTACTGACATCCGAGAGTCATCACTGGCAAGGAGCTCTCCATAGCTTCCTATAGCAACAGTTCCTGAAAAATTATGAAGGACCCCAATTCAACAGTGCCGCTGTGGGGGCATGAAGAGGCACGCTACCAATGTATCCAGATCAGCCACATTATCCACTAATATCACCTTTATTTGTCCTATACTATAATTTGTAAAATTCTAGATTTGATTCTATTTTTAAAAAGGAATAAATCAAAGAAAACATATGGAGCATTTCTTCGATCCCATATTTCTTGACCGCAGTAGAAATCAAGAAATGCAAATTAAAATAAGATGCTATGTTTTTCATCTAAAATTTAGCATAAGATGGAAAATGAATGAGGCAGTATTGTATAACATTTTTAATCATAAATTCTGACTGCAAATACTAACTTTGCTACCTCCGCCTTCTGTGTCCTTTGGCGAACAACGTATATCCTATATCTGATAAACAGATATCTTTTCTGAGCCTCAGTTAGGTAACTCCTAAAATAAAAACACATATGGTTAACTAATTTAAAAAAGATGTTCTATTTTACTGGCATCAGTTGGATTAATTACTGACACATTGCTTGATATATTTTTTTCCTTGTTGCATTTGACACTAATGAAAAGAGAAACATTCATGTTTCCTAATGTATTTTTCTGAATGTGTTTTTCCATACATTCAGTAAGTGGCAAAGTGGGGTTTATAATAAAACATACTGTTTAGAATTGTTGGGAGGACCAGTTAAGGTAGTGCATGTGAAGTGCTGAGAGCAGCATCTGGCACGTGGTAAAATCTCAATAAATGTTAGGTCTGATGACATTACCTATTAACATGAAGAAAGTGTTCAAGGTAATGACCTCGTAGTGGGGCAGGATAACTCTGAGGACTCCGAGAGAGAAGCTGTCTGCATGGCAGTGACCTTGGCATGGCCCAGCAAGAGAACATACAAAGGCATTTCAGAGAAGACGAAACCAAAGACAGAGTAGGGTGAATCTAAGGCCATGAATGTGGCCCAGTGAATTCAAACTGGGGATGGGAAGAGTGGGAAGAAATACTACTAGTACTGACTTGTGCAGAGTGAAACGCTGAAGAGGTTTTCCTCCCAGGAACAATCTCTATGAACTTCAGGTCAACATGTTCTCAGAAGCGGCCTCATGATATTTCTTCCAAGGATTTACATTCTCACACTGACCTGTCACGTGCTCACACCTTGGCAAAAATGCAATGAAGTTGGCACGTGCCATTCCCCGTGTAGAGACTTGCTTCAGGGCACACCTTTCCCTGAAATTGCCTGTAATGCATGTTTTCCTTTTCTTAATGTTTCTGTTAAGTTAGTTTAAAGCAGTTACAATTCCAGAACAAAGGCATAACTTTGGAAGCTATATATGAGGTCTGAGACTTTTATAGCCAATTCCTATGCCGAGTTTCTGAATAAAGTTGTAAGGCATAAAAATATATTTTATTCCACTGTAGTATAATTTAAGCTTGATTACGAAAGTACATATGGTTATCTTTAAATTCAGTGTATGCGTTTCAAGTGTATAGAATGAAATTCGCAGATTTCATAGATTTGAAAAAATTCACACATCTGGATAGATGATATATAGTGGTGACAAGATTGTTCTTCTCTTTAATCCCTGGAGCGAAGAACATGATTTGTTCCAGCAGGGATTTTGTGGAGGCTTCGTCTTCCTTTCTTTATATTAAAAGCAACCGTGTATTGATTTCCAAGCACATCTTGACATGTTAACATCTTGTTCTGTGTTTTCTTTAGTTATTTAAGGTCACCGATTTGAGTAAATCTGAAAATAAAAAAACCTTGGGAGTGGAAGACTTCACAGTAACACAATCTTGAATTAGCTGGTAGTACTTTTCATTTCTAACATTGGCAGCCATAATCATTGAATCACATTTATTCCATTGACTTTTTTTTTAAGTCTTTTTTTAAAAATTTTTTAATTTTGGGTTGGGGAGAGGGGCAAAGGGAGAGAGAGAGAGAGAGAGAAAGAGAGAGAGAGAGAGAGAGAGAGAGAATCCCAAGCAGGCTCCATGCTCAGCATAGAGCCCTATGCAGGGCTCAATCCCATGACCATAGGATCATGACCCAAGCCAAAATCAGGAATTGGACAGTCAACTGACTGAGCCACCCAGGTGACCCTCCACTGAGTTTTCAATGAATGACTTTCTTACTGGTAGCTAAGAGAATGGCAAAGATGCACCAGTGGCTGATTAAAATGAAGAATACCTATTAACTCAGCCAACATTAGTGATTTGTATCCATCAACAAGTTACCAATAGAGAACACTGAGAATAAGAATGTAGCCTTTTGGAATAATTGACATTTTGGCAGCTGACAATATTCAAGCAGTGAACCATTATTGGAAGCAACTTCCTGGAAAAGTTTGACATTTAAAATAAAAATTGGTAGCATATAAATATTTAAAAGATCTTTTGGAGTGATGAGAACATCTGGAAAATTTGCTTGAGATAGGGAGATCTAATTTTTGCTGAGAACTATTATGTTCCTTAGCACATACTTTATTTCATTTATTCCCAACAATATTTATATGAGGCAGGTGCTTTTATTACCTCCATGTTACAGATGAGGAAACTGAGAAGTTAATATGTTCAGGGTCATATGTTCGTAATGAAAGATCCACAGTTGTCTGGCTCCAAAGATCAGTGTATCAATCATTAGTATTTATTGATCACATTTAATTCCTTCCTAGTAATTCATCATTTGCCCTGGGTTGATTTCGAACCTAACAAATGAAATTTGTCAGAAGAATATACTAAACGATGATAGAATAATGAGCATTTACATGTTCCAGGTAATATGCTGTACTCTTTTTTTTCTTTTTTTCCTGCCTACTACACAGGATTTTTTTTTTTAAATATTTTTTTTTCAACGTTTATTTATTTTTGGGACAGAGAGACACAGAGCATGAACGGGGGAGGGGCAGAGAGAGAGGGAGACACAGAATCGGAAACAGGCTCCAGGCTCTGAGCCATCAGCCCAGAGCCTGACGCGGGGCTCGAACCCATGGACCGCGAGATCGTGACCTGGCTGAAGTCGGACGCTTAACTGACTGCACCACCCAGGCGCCCCTACACAGGATTTTTAATCAGCTTTATTGAGATGTAATTCACATACCATACAATTCATCCATTTGAAGTATACAGTCTGCATTTTTGTAAATATAGTCACATAGTTGTGCAATTATCACCAGCCTATTTTAGAACATTTTCAACACCTCAAAAAGAAACCCTATATTCTTTAGCTATCATTCCCCAACAACGTTTGCCCCCAGCCATAAGCAACTATTAATCTGCTTTGTCTGTATAGATTTGCCTGTTTTCAGCATTTCATATGAATAGAATGATATAGTATGTGGTCTTTTGTGACTGATTTCTTTCACTTGGCATTGTGTTTTCAAGGTTCATCCATGTTGTAGTATGGATTAGGACTTCATTCCTTTTGATGGCTGAATAGTATTTCATTGTGTGGATATGCCACATTTTGTTTATCCATTCATCAGTTGTTGGGCATTTGGGTTGTTTCCGCCTTTGAGTATTATGAGTATCGCTGCTGTGAACATTCATGTACAATTGTTTTGTGTGGACATATATTTTCAGTACCTTGGGAATATACCTATAAGTAGGATTGCTGGATCATACGGTCACTTTTTGAGAAATTGCCAAACTTTTCCCAAGCATCTGCACCATTTTACATTCTCACTAATAGTCTGTGAAGGTTCTGATTTCTCTAGATCCTCACCAACACTTATGATTATCTGACATTTTTATTCTAGCAATCCTAGTGGGTATGAAGTAGTATCTCTTTATGGTTTTGATTTGCTTGACTTATGATATTAAGCGTCTTTAATGAGCTTGTTGGCCATTTGTATATCTTCCTTGGAGAAATTATTCAGACCCTTTGCCCAGTTTTAATTACATTATTTATCTTTTTGTTCTTGACTTTTAAGAGTTCTTTATATATTCTGGATAAAAATTTCATGGTAGATATATGATATGCAAATATTTTCTTCCATTCTGTGGGTTGTTGTGCTATATTCTGCATGTGAATTATTTAATTTGATCTTTATAACAGACTTATGAGATATTATCCTCCCTTTTTCTAGAGATCAGAAAACACTCAGAGTGGTGATGAACCTACAAGGCTAATATGGGATGATTCCAGGATTTGAGCCCCAATCTTTATTGGAAGTTCAATTAAAGCTCTCCACTCTCTTGATTTGATGCTCGTATACACTGTATGTATTTGATGAAAGAAATTGAATCTTAGGATCGCATTGCCCTGTCTATGCTTTGCTCCTAGACATTCCAGTGGATAAACACTAAGAATAAAAACACTTTGGCAATACTTCTCAGGTTCTTTATCTGGGGATCATGCTGATTCCCAAAAGGAAGGGGTAGCCACAAAGCTCCTGAGGCAGGTTGAATTGATGTTCTGAGTCTGGATTTATAAGCATAGGGAATTGTTCTTTTAAAAGACAATGACACAAAGAAACCTTTTAATGTGAGCCAGATGCAGCCATGATTTTGATTAAATGTTTGCTGATAACCATACTGAGGTGGGAACATCTGCCCACTGATGAGCTCCCTAGAGTTTTAGCAGGTGAATTTATGTAGGAAATACAACTGCAAGTACTTCTTTCTAAAGAGCGATGTTAGGGGGAAAAAAAGTTTACTTTCCTTTCTTTCATTTTTTTCCACCTGCCATTTAGGAAGCATAGGTAAATGCATTCCTGTATTGGGATACCACTTGCCCTTGGCCTCTCAGCTTTCTCAGTTTTAGCTTTGCAGGTGCCCAGTGTTGGTACGTACATCTGGGCCACGTGTGTGCGGGCATCTTGGGTTGTCCAAAAATAGTGCACAGCTCCATAGGCCTATAATAGCAACCTGCTGACATTAGAATATGCTGCTAATTTTCATATACACCCACACTCCTGAACACACATATTCCTCTCCTTTCAAATCTATCCTTTTAGATGTCCTTACAAGTCTATCTTTGGAAGGTTGGATCATCATGCAGGATACATGGTATTTAGAGGAAACATGTTCCTATTGGTGTTTCTGGATTCTTCTGGGTTCTAGGTCGATCTTAATTAAGCAATCTCCAGTCAGGAGAGCTTTATTTAGCTCCCAGACTGCCATACAATCACAAGATTTATCTTCTCTCATCACTTATACGTAAGCCACTACCCTGCATATTACCATCATTACCTATATTTTTATCCACATACTGTCCTACACATGACAGAATTGGACTCCATTCTCTCTCCGTCTTCAGAAAGTCCTTCTTTTCTGCCCTCCGTAACTGATAGTCTATTGTTAAGGAACTCTCCAGTAGCTTCAGATTTTTTTTCTCAATGTGCAGCTCTGCTTTATATCTGGTCGTGCCTTAAGGAAATCACTTCCCCTGCAGTGCTCTTAGGCAAACATTAGTTTTCCTCACATACCCCGGGGAGTAGAGGTGGAGTAGCCGGCTGCTTTGCTCCTCATTATCACTTCGGACCATTTCTGTTCCTTTCTCTTTTGAAATCCAGAGCTCATTTGTGGTTCACCCTATTAGACAATATCATGTGCTGCCTCTCCTTATTCTTTTCCCTTCGTTCATTAGACACTGTGGTTCCTGAGTCCCTTTTCCCTCTCCACTTTTATTACTGCCACCATTTTACCAACTTCAACATGTAACATCTATGTGGATATTCTTCCAACATTTTTGGCCTTGCACATCTTTCATGCCCTCGTGTCCAGTGACAGTTTTCTTCCATCATACTTAAGCCACTCACTTTAATGCTTATGCTCTAGACATTGCCATTCTCAAAAGTTGTATCAATTCTGAAATCTTGATTTTGTTTTATTTATTTTATTTTGATTTCATTGAGAGAGAAAAAGAGAGAGAGACAGTGCATGCAAATGTGTGAGGGGGGAGGGGCAGAAGGAGAGACAGAACCTCAAACAGGCTCCATGCTCAGCATGGACCCTGATGTGGGGCTCCATCTCAGGACCATGAGATCATGACCTGAGCCAAAATCAAGAGTCAGTCACTTAACCAACTGAGCCACTCAGGCACCCCCTGAAATCTTGATTTTAAAACATACATCTCTGGAGCTACAACTGGTTGTTCTTTCTGCCAAAATTACCTCCTTCATATGCCTGTAGGTACACATACACACAAACATACATGCACACGCACATGCAACTCCAGAAGTTCTTCAACTTTGAACTTCAATCTGTGAACTCTACTACTTTTCACCATCAACCACCCTTCTCATTCCTCGTTTCCCCGTTCTTTACCAATATAGAGTTCACATTCCATCACTATTATCACCTATGTCCATAAACTTTCATCTTCATGCCTCCTATGCTACTCTATACATTCCCGGAAAAACCACAGCCCTTATTAAATCTAGCTGTCTACCTACTTTCTTCCTGTACACAAGTGATGGATGTTCCTGTACAAATTTGCAAGGCTGAACTGACTCGTATCACCTTAAATTCTTGTCCACATATCTCAAATCAGCAATCCTCCCATATTATGTGCCCATTTCCATTATTCAAGATGAATATCCAATACCTTGTCCTCTCCTCAATTCCTAAAAACCCCACACAAACTCCTGGCATTTTATGACCTTACCTCATCCTTCGCTGAGAAAACTGAAGAATCGAGAGGGAATTCCCCTAAATCTTTCCCACCAAATCTACCATCTTACCTGCATTGGTAGCCATACCATAATCATTTCCGTCTTTTCTAGAGAGTGTGTAAACATCACCTGTTCTCATGTAAAGCCAACCCTTCTACTTTTACTGTGGATTCCATGTGGTAGTGCTCTGAATACTCCACTTGCTTTCTCAACATTTTTGTCTGCAGTTATCCCTTTGATGTTTTATATTATCAATTTTATTGAATCATTCACACCAGAATACAGATGCACTCCAAAATTTATCCTTTTAAAAATATATCCTCATGGTACCAAATCTACCACCCACTTCCTCACCTCACATCATCTCCTTAATACACCCTATTGGGGTTAATATTAAATATTTTCCACTCCTTTGATCTCCTTTTTAAAAGGTTACCAATTACCTCCATAATACTAAGTTCAATAGTCATTTGTCTGTCCCTGTCTTACCAATGAAAAATATTTAATAGAGTTGACCATTTTTCCTTCTTGAAACATGATCTTCCCTTTGCTTTCATAATGCTCAATTTACCTGTTCTCCCCTCACATTGTTAATTCTTTAGGTTATATATCCAAGAGTGGAATTCCTGGGTGATATGGTAAATCTATGTTTAACTTGTTGAGGAATTGCCAAACTATTTTCCAGAGGCTACACCATTTTATTTTCCCACCATAAATGTATGATTTCTTCACCTCCTTGTCAATACTTGTTATTTTCTGTTTATTTATTTTTTTATTGAGGTATAATTGACATACGGCATTATATTAGTTTTAGATATACAATACACTGATTCAACATTTGTATACATTGCAGAATGGTCAATATAATAAGTCTAGTTACCATCTGTCACCTTAAAAAGTCAATACAGTATTATTAACTATATTCTCCACACCATTCATTACATCCCCATGACTTATTTATAACTGAAAGTTTGTACTTCTTAACCCATTTTTCCTCCCCCCGCAACTCCCCTCCCTTCTCTTGCAGCAAACCAATCTGTTCTCTGTATCTATGAGTCTAGGTTTTGTTTTGGTTTGTTTATTTTGTTTTTCGATTCCACATATAAGTGAAAATATTTGGTGTTTGTCATTCTCTATATGACTTATTTCACTTAGCATAATACCCTCAATGTTGGTCCACGTTGTTGCAAATAGTAAGACTTTTTTATGGCCAAGTAGTATTCCATTGTGTGTGTGTGTGTGTGTGTGTGTGTGTGTGTGTGTGTGGTGTATATACACCATGTCTTTCCTTATCCATTCATCTCTCAGTGGTTATTTATGTTGTTTCCATATCTTGGCTATTGTAAATAATGCTGCACTGGACATAAGGATGCATATATCTTTTCAAATTCATGTTTTTGTATTCCTTGGATAGATAAATAGTAGGGGAATTACTGGATCATATAATACTTCTATTTTTAATTTTTTGAGGAAACTCCATTCTGTTTTCATTTGTGGCTGCACCAGTTTACATTTGCACCAACAACACGCAAAAGTTCTTTTTTTCTCCACATCCTCACCAACACTTATTGTTTCGTGTCTTTTTCATAATGGCCATTCTAACAGACATAAAGTGATATCTCATTGTGATTTTGATTTGCATTTCCCTCATGATTGGTGATGTTGAGCATCTTTTCATGTGCCTGTTGGCCATCTGGATGTCTTCTTTAGAAAAATGTCTATTCAGATCCTCTGCCATTTTTTAACCGGATTGTTTGTTTTTATGTTATTGAGTTGTTTGAGTTATTTATATATTTTGGATATTAACCCCTTGTTGGATGTATGATTTGCAAATATCTTCTCCAATTCAGTAAGTTGCCTTTTTGTTTAGTTGATGGTTTTCTTTGCTGTGCCTTAGCAGCAGTAGTAGTCCCACTTGTTTATTTTTGCTTTTCTTTCCCTTGCCTTTGGAGTCAGATCCAAGAAAACGTGGCTAAGACTGATGCCAAGTAGCTTACCTTCTATGTTTTCTTCTAGGGGTTTTATGGTTTGGGGTCTTACATTCAAGTCTTTATTCCATTTTGTATTAATTTTTATAAATGCTGTAAGATAGTGGTCCAGTCTTATTCTTTTGCATGTAGCTGTCCAGTTTTTCCAACATCATTTATTGAAGTGACTTTTTCCATTGTATATTCTTGCCTCCTTGTTATAAATTAGTTGACCATACATGCATAGGTTTATTTTTAAGCTCTTTATTCTGTTCCATTGATCAATATGTATGTTTTTGTCAATATTGTATGGTTTCAATTACTATAGCTTTGTAGTGTATTTGAAATCAGGGAGCATACCTCTGACTTTGTTCTTTCTCAAGATCGTCTTGGCTATTTGGGGTCTTCTGTGTTCCCTACAGATTTTAGAGTTATTTGCCCTAGTTCTATAAAAATAATCCACTGGAATTTTGATTGGGATTGCATGGAGTCTGTAGATTGCTTTTATTTTTCCTTTGATTTTTTCTACGACCCAGTCAGTAGTTGTTCAGTAACATGTTGTTTAATATCTACATATTTGTACTTTTTCAGTTTCCTTCTTGTAATTTATTTCTAGCTTTTTACCATTGTGGTAGGAAAAGATTTCAATCTTTTTGACATGATTTCAATCTTCTTGAATTCATTGAGATTGTTTTGTTGCCTAGCATGCGATCTATCCTGGAGAATGTTCCATGTGCACTTGAGAAGAATGGGTATCCTATTGCTTTTGGATAGAATGTTTTGTATATATATCTATTAAATCTTTCTGGTCTAATGTGTTGTTTAAGGCTGATGTTTTCTTGATTTTCTGTCTGGATGATCTATCCACTGATGTAAGTGGGATGTAAAATCGACTACCATTATTGTATTGCTATCCATTTCTTCTTTATTTATTTATTTTTTATTTATTTATTTTTTCAACGTTTATTTATTTTTTTTTGGGGACAGAGAGAGACAGAGCATGGACGGGGGAGGGGCAGAGAGAGAGGGAGACACAGAATCGGAAACAGGCTCCAGGCTCTGAGCCATCAGCCCAGAGCCCGACGCGGGGCTCGAACTCCCGGACCGCGAGATCGTGTCCTGGCTGAAGTCGGACGCTTAACTGACTGCGCCACCCAGGCGCCCCTATCCATTTCTCCTTTAAGTCTGTTAATATTTACTTTATATATTTTGGTTGAGTACATGTATATTTACAAATGTTACGTCTTCTGGTTGGATTGACCCCTTTATTGTTATGTTAGTGCCCCTTTGTCTTCTTTAGACAATTTTTGTTTTAAAGTCTCTTCTGCCTGGTAGAAGTATAACTGCACCATCTTTCTTTTCATTCCCATTCCCATTGAACATATTTTTCCATCCCTTCACTGTCAGTCAGCATGTGTCCTTACTTCTGAAATGAGATTTTTTTGTAGGTAGTATATAGATGTGTCTTATTTTTCTTTTAATCCATTCAGTCACTCTTTGTCTTTTGACTGGAGAATTCAGCTCCAGGCTAAGTAAATAGGCCTTTTTCATAGGAGACTGCGATTATTTTTCAGTCTGCTGTCTGTGCAGTGCCCTGGGTGTGGCGGCCTGCCAAGAGCTATCTCTCCAATTGTTACAGTCTCATATAGCTCTGGATCACCAGTTCTCTTGGCCACAGGGCCAAACAATCAAGGGGTTTCCTCTGTGTGGATCGTGTGCACATGCTAGCTTGAGCATGGCAGCTGTAGAATGTTTGGGGTAGGGAATGCTCACCGGCTTCAGAAAGGTACTGGGAAAATGTCTTGATTCTACTTGCCCACAGGCTTCAGCAGTTCACTGGGAGAGTGCCCTGTCTATGCACATGCACTAGGAGAGTGCCTTGTCTATTCACATGTACCAGCTTTAGGCTGGGAGCAGGAGAATGCCATGACCACTCATGCTTGCTAGTCCCAGCTAAGGAGTAGGGGAGTGTCACAACAACCTACCCTCAGACTTTAGCTAGGGACTGGGAGAATTCCATGACTGTTTGTGCTACCCTGCCCCAGTGAAGGAGTAGGGAAACATTGCAATCACCCACACTTTCCAGCCTCCACAAGTGCTGTGACTTGTCGCCCCTCCCAGTCCCAACAAAATGATGGGAGGGTACCATGTTCAAGCTTCCCTGCCTGTGCTAGCAGGCTGTGTGGAGGGTGTAACAACGGCATCTACCATCACGCTGCCTCCAGGGAGCATCTTAACTGTCCTCTGTCCCTCCAGCAGATGCCCCCAGATCAGCAAATGAATCTCCCTCACATACAGTCTTGGAATTTTTCAAACTGCTGTTTTTTGTTTTTTGTTTTTTGTTTTTTTGCTGGGTCTCAGAGTAAGTGAAACTGCATGTGAGCCTTCCAAGAGGAGAATCAATTTCCTATAGCACTTTGGCCCCCTGGTGTCAACCCCATTGGTTTTTCAAGCCAGATATTCTGGAAACTCATGTCTCTGGTGAAGATCCCAGGAACCAGGGTTCCCTATGTGGGACATTAGCCCTTCATTCCTTCAGGAGAAGCACCTGTCTGATGAGATCTTTCCCTATTCTGTGTCACCATACAGGGGCAGGTGGGATGTGTGTGTGTGTGTGACTGTGTCTCTGCCTCTCCTACCTGTCTCAATGTGGTCCTTTTATCCTTCATTGTGGAGAGCAGTTCATCTAGTTTTCATATCTTTTTAGAGGGAAATTATCCATATGTAGCTATAAATTCGGTGTGTCCATGGATGGAGGTAAGTTCATGATTGTCTTATACTGCCATCTTGGACCTCCCTCCCAATTTTTAAATATTATAACCTTCCTAATGTGTGTGAAATGGTATCTCATCGTGGTTTTGATTTGCATTTCCCTAATTACTAATGATGTGTTTATTAGCTATTTGTATGTCTTTATTGGCAAAATGTCTATTCAAATTCTTTTTTTTTTTTTTTTTAATTTTTTTTTCAACGTTTATTTATTTTTGGGACAGAGAGAGACAGAGCATGAACGGGGGAGGGGCAGAGTGAGAGGGAGACACAGAATCGGAAACAGGCTCCAGGCTCTGAGCCATCAGCCCAGAGCCCGACGCGGGGCTCGAACTCACGGACCGCGAGATCGTGACCTGGCTGAAGTCGGACACTTAACCGACTGCGCCACCCAGGCGCCCCTCAAATTCTTTATCTAATTTTTAATTGGGTTATTTGTATTTTTGTTGTAAGAGTTCTTTCTATGTTCTGATACCAGACCTTTATCAAATATATGATTTTCAAATATTTTTCTCTTTTCCTCTGGTGTGCCTTTTCACCTTCTTAATAGTATTTTTTTTTTGCAGTAGAAAACATTTCTAAAATTTTTATATAGTCCAATTTACTCTTTCTTTGTTGCTTGTGCGTTTGGTGTCATATCTAAGAAACCACTGCTTAACCGACTTCTATATGGTTCTAATCTCCATAACTGACCAAAAGAGCTCAAACACATTCATTCAACAGACATATATGTGACCACTTACTATGTGCTAGGCCCTAGTCTAAATACTGGAGATTGTGAGGAACAGGATAGTGGAGACAGATTGCTAGCTGATCTCCAACATTCAAGTTCTCCTCTTCTTTTTGCTGTTAGGTGTGGCTATGTGAATTGTTGCCAATGAAATGTGAATAGGAGTAATGCATGCTCCTTTCTGAGCCTGGCCCATGTGCCTTCCTCCATGTTCTTTTCTGCCTCTGCAGTTGGAATGGAGATGGCCTCAGGAGTCCCAGCAGAGCTGGCAATAAGTGCTATTTTGCCACTTACCTCAATGGGGTTGTGACAAGTTTTAAATATGGATATGAATATTTAGCGTAATTCCTACATAGAGTTAATGGTCAATAAATGTTAGTTTCTATAATTATTACAGGCTTTGGATGCTACAGTAATCAGCTGGGCTGGGGAAAATATAAGAAACCCTACATAATTCAGCAGATAGTGCAATTAGGTCTGCTCTCCTATCGACTGTCAGGCTTGCTGACGCTAGCGGTCTTTTCTCTTACACAGTTGTTCTGTTGATGAACCAGGATAATTCTAAGCTACCTTAAACAATATTTAAAGAACCATAATTTGGGAAATACTAATCTAGTGAAAAGCAGCTTAAACTAAAAACAACACGAGAAGCTTGGTTATAATGGTTATGAGAATTCTAAATTGTGCTTAGAACATCTTGCATATACACAGGATGATTTTCTAAGATAGCCCCACCACTTCTCTTCCCTTATGTACCTGTATCTGATAAGAAAGCCCTGGTACTCTCTTCTATGGGACCAGTAGCAGGTTCAGACCACGTAAGCCCTGACCTCTGTGCGAGAACACTCACTCCAGCTTCATTCCCTTGCCACCACAAAAACCAAGTCAGCCTCCTTTCTCTGCTCTCTCAAACCATTCTTGAACCTGTTTGAGAGGCTGCCCTGCTCTCGCCAAAAGGCCTCATTATGTGACTAACAAGCTTTCTCATACTCTCATACTCTCTTGGTCAATGTGTCATTAGTCTTGACATCCAAATCAAATTTTGGGTGAAGGATTCATTCTGTCCCTGTGGAGTGATCACAGTAATTGGCCCTTGGAGCAAGACATCAAGGTACTTTCCATTGCTACCAAGGGTCTTTTCTTCTCTTGTTTTGACTTCTTAACTGGCTCCACTGCATGCTGGTGATCATGCACTTTGAGCTACTGCCCACTGGCTAGCTTGTACTTTGAACAGTGATCCTTTGTGCTACATTTGTGAATTCTATGGAGAGTCTGCTAAAGATTTGACCAACATAAGTCAGTTTAGCAAATTGGCATAAGGGACAAGATTATTGGATTGGAGCCCTCCTTAAAGCAGTCATGGATCATGTGTCTAATCCTGGACCTATCTGTGAGTCTCAGATTAAATCACGTGTCTCAATTGCAAAGTACTACGTGACTGACACTAAGCTCAAGGGAATAACTCTTACCTTGTAAATATTGGTTGTATTTCAACCAGGTGTTGGCCCTCTTTCTGTATAGAGCTAAGAGGAAAGGCTGATAGTCTGTTTAATATATAGGCTCATTGGGTGGTCACTCATGTGGAGGAAGAACAGTTACTATGCGGAATGCTGAAGTCACACTTCTAAAAGCAGAGGACTTACTAGGGCCTTACACAATGTTTCTGCTGCTGTTTATACCTCTCTCTCTCTTTCTCTCTGTCTGTCTGTCTCTCTCTCTCTCTCTCTCACACACACACACACACACACACACACATACACATACACACACATACACACACAGATACACTCAAGACATACTAATCCTCAGGGTTTTAGAGAGAAATATTGATGGCACTCCTGTGACAAAAGCCAAAGGATTAATTCAACCATTGCCATGGGAAGTCCATAGCCCTGGTGGTACTGACTTGATTAGGGGTCCTCAGGAAGAAGAAACTTCTAAGTACGAGCAGGGCAGAGAAGAACCTCACTGAAGTATATCCAGTAACCACACACACACACACACACACACACACACACACACACACATGGGAAAGTTGCCTGGTAGAACCAAGTGTTTGAGAGAAGTGTGATAATTCATGTTTCTAATGATACTTAAATTTGAGCACAGTAGCTCAGAGGGATTTTAGGTAAGACATCCAAAATATTAGGCAATGTGTTACATTATCCACAGAAGCCAGCTGTATACATATGTATACAATGGAGTATTATTCAGCCACGGGAAAGAAGGAAATCCTGCTTTTTGCGACAACATGGATGGACCTTGAGGCAGTATTATGTTAAGTGAAATAAACCAGACAGAAGACAAATACTTCATGGCATCACTTATTTGTGGAATCTAAAAAGAAAAGAAATAAAATCAAACTCATAGAAACAGAGAATGGAAAAGATTGCCAGGGGCTGAAGAGTGAAGGAAATAGGGAAAGGTTGGGAAAAAAAGGTACAAACTTTCAGCTATAAGATTAATAATATCTGGGGATCTAATGTAAAAAACAAAACCCAAAAACCAAATAAAATACCCCCAAATTGTCAAGGTCCTCAAAAACAAATCATCGAAAAACTGTCACAGCCAAGAGGAGCCTAAAGAGGCATGACATGTTGACTAAATTTAATGTGGTATCCTAGATGATAGAATAAGGACATTAGGTAAAAACTAAGGAAATCTGAATAAGGTACAGACTTTAGTTGATAATACTTTCGTTGTTGGGGCACGTGGCTGGCTCAGTCGGTTAAGTGTCTGACTGGCTCCAGTCATGATCTCATGGTTGGTGAGTCTGAGCCCTGCTGTCAGAGAAGAGCCCACCTGGGTTCCTCTGTCCCCCTTTCTCTGCCCCTCTCCCACTCACACCCACACGCCTGCGCTCTCTCTCTCTCTCTCTCTCAAAAATCAACAAACATGAAAAAAATTTTTTTTAAATAATAGTTTCACTGTTGGTTCACTAAGTGTAACAAATGTATCATACTAATGTAAGACATTAATAATAAGGAAAATTGGGCATGGGGTATGTGGCTTTTCTGTTATTTTCACACTTACTCTGTATATTTAAAACTGTTCTAAAATTAAGTTTAATAAGAAGACACAAAATACCAGGTAGTGAGTTCTGGGAGACGACGGAGTGGAACACTGAATGGGAGTGGCCATGAGGAATGACTTGGAGGAATCACCTTCTCCCTGCCACGTGTTCCATAAGAATTAAACCAGAGGATATGAGAAAGAATAACAGATCAGTTTGAGAGGGCTCTTTAGGGGTTGTTGAGAAAGCTCCCCCTTTCTCTAACCAGAGCATCTAGACTCTGCTTTCTTCCCCTCCTCCCATGGATTTGTCAGCGCTCTGTGGTGCTTTGTGATGGCATGTCACTCCAGCGCTACCATTGGCTGAACTAATTTCCCGCTGACCAATCAAAGCCAAAGGGTGTGGCTCCTTATTGTCCTCAAAGGCTATATATAGAGAGGTCAGGAACCCTGGAGTGGGCCACTGTTGCTACAACATGGCAGAGATTACTGAGGCTGTGGAGGAGTCTAGCTCATATCCTGAAGCAGAAACTTCAGACCCAAAAGAACAAACTCTGAGCATCGAAGAGAGGGAGAAGACCCCATGTCAACTCAAGGACAAAGAGATGGAGAAGGTCAGATTACCCTACTCTTGTACCTCCTCTTCTTCCCCATCGATTCCCCACCCAAGACCCCTATCATGCCCTTGTCTGGCACAAACCCTCCCCTCAGTATGCACACATTCTTTTAAAGCCTCCCTTCCCATATATTTTCCATTCTCTTCCCCCAAACCAATGTCTTTATGTGCTCACTTTGTTTTCCTACCAGATAAGGAAGATACTCAGGAAGGTTAAATTAGCCCGGAAACTGACTATGGAAAGACGAAATAAAGGGAGAAAGTCAGTAATGCTAGTCTGTTACCACAGACATGGTAAAAAGAAGAATGAAAATCAGCCAAAGAAGGATTAAGAAAGCCTGTCTCCCACTTCCCTGTATGTACCAGGAGTCAGAGATCTTGAAGCATCTGTTCTGTCTCCATAAAAATCTCTGGGATCAAAATTTTCTGTTAATGGTTGTCTGTGAGAGGACCAAATAAAGTATGCTGATGTTGCTGATTAAAACACCAACAAGTTGCACAAAGGACATGTGTGTGTATTTCTGTGTGTTCTCTGATGATGAGCGGGGAGGAAAGAAATGCAGCAGCAAGTGATTGATAAGGGAGGAGGCAAATGTATGAGAAGGGAGGGAGGTGGAATCCTGCAAGTTTGGGGCCCAGAAGAGCCAGTCCATAGTTAGCTGGACATTGGGAATAAG
Organism: Leopardus geoffroyi; assembly: GCF_018350155.1. NCBI lineage: Eukaryota > Metazoa > Chordata > Mammalia > Carnivora > Felidae > Leopardus > Leopardus geoffroyi. Next base: position 117,308,646 of record NC_059343.1, read on the forward strand.
AACTAGATGAGGACTGGGGACTAAAGACAAATTTCCTCTATAACACTTTATCCCACTGGAGAATAAGAAAGGTCTTGCTACAACATCAGTGGGCCCAGATGGGGAGAGGGGTGATGTATGGGGGGTGGCAGTGTGTAATAATGAATCTGATCCCATTTGTGATGTTTTACTCTTGACAGCTTTTAAGCCTTATTCCTTCCTCTTTACCTTCTGGTCCACAACTGGGCAAGCTGATAAAAGCAGCCAGGAAGTTAACTGAGCATAAAATAAAAACAAATAGATATGAGTGGACTTAACCATCAGAACTGTTGCGTTGCCCAAATTGTCCATCACAAAAGCATTCATTGCCCTAAAACATCCTCTAGTGCACGTGGACAGTCTGACCCAATGAGTAATAAAACGAAGTCCCTGACACTTACCAATTTGAAAAATATACGACCCTATGGACCTTCCTCCCTAATTAAAAATAACACCTTTACCCCATTTTTTTTTCTTTAAAAAGGTCCAATCTAATTGAAAACAGGGACTTCAAGGATTGAAACCCATTATGTAAGACCTATTTAGACAAGGTGTGATTATTCCTACTGCTTTTACATTTAACAGTCAAATTTGACTGTGTTCTTGAACTTGGAGTACATGAATGGAATCTCAGTGTGAATTTTTATGCCTTTAATGTCATGGTCCCACCCATTAGAATTCCATATGCAATATTATTGAAATTATTGATTCCATCAGTCATAAATACTTTGCCATCATAACAAGGTATTTGGCTAATATATTTTATTCAATGCCTATTTCAGCAGTCTCTCAGCTGTAGTTAACCTTCACCTTTTAAAAATTTTGTTAATGTTTATTTATTTTTGAGAGACAGAGCATGAGCAGGGGAGGGGCAGGGAAAGAGGGAGACACAGAATCCCAAGCAGGCTCCAGGCTCTGAGCTGTCAGCCCAGAGCCTGACGCACGGCTCGAATTCACGTGCCATGTGATCATAACCTGAGCTGAAGTCAGATGCTTAACTGACTGAGCCACCCAGGCATCCCTAACCTTCACCTTTAAGGGGACACAATACACCTTTCCCTGGGTACTCAGTGGGGTACCTCTCCCACTCCTGTCATCTCACATAATCTTTGCAGGCAATATCTTAACCACATCTAGCTTTTCCCAGATGTACAGGTATGACGATGACACAACGATGACATCCTTCGAAGAGATTTGACATCACACTGGTGACATCCTTTGGGGAGATTCATATGGCACACTTGTTCAGGACACAAAATATCCACAAAGGAACTCACGAGCGAGGACGCCCCATTACCTCCACATATAGTACAAGGCTCTACCACCTCAGTTAAATTCTTGACAATTGTTTGGTAAGCCAAGGGCTGTTCCAGTCCTGACAGTGTCGAGAAACAGTTGGTAGCCTTCTTAGTACCCTCATTGTTAAAAGGAGTCTAAAATCTTTTAGACAATTTTTTTGGATCGTGGAGGCAACATTCCTCATAATAAAAATTGTATTGAAGTCCCTTTGTTCTGTTACTTGAAAATAGGCTCACCTTTTTTTAAATATGAAATGTATTGTCAAATTGGTTTCCATCCAACACCCAGTGCTGATCCCCACAGGTGTCCTCCTCAATGCCCATCACCCACCCTCCCCTCCCTCCCACCCCCCATCAACCCTCAGTTTATCCTCAGTTTTTCAGAGTCTCTTATGGTTTGGCTCCCTCCCTCTCTAATTTTTTTTTCCTTCCCCTCCCCCATGGGTTTCTGTTAAGTTTCTCAGGATCCACACAAGAGTGAAAACATATGGTATCTGTCTTTCTCTGTGTGACTTATTTCACTTAGCATCACACTCTCCAGTTCCATCCACGTTGCTACAAAAGCCATATTTCATTCTTTCTCATTGCCAAGTAGTATTCCATTGTGTATATAAACCACAATTTCTTTTTTTTTTTTTTAAGATTTTTTTTTTTTTACACTTTAGGATTTTTTGTTTATTTGTATTCTATCCATTAATCACATACATTTGAAAAAAATGTGGTATGGATTACAAATGGGTTACAAATGTATTCTGAATGAGAAACAATAAAACTTCTGCCCCAACCATCATTGTGATTAATTTAAAATTAGAAATTGTTTCTTTTATATTCTGGTTCATTCTGTACACTAATTTAGCAGATGTGTCTTAATTTTGGACCTACCCAGAGATAATTTATAAAATATTTAAAAAATTTTAATTTAGCTGAATATAAATTTATAAACATATTTTTCATTATAAGGCATTGCATTCCAACATTCAGCCTTTTAAAATGTCACTAATAATCATTAGTTTCTTGAAGATTAGTTTTCTTGAGAGATGACCTAATTTGGAGAATGTGAAATTCACTGGCTTTTAGTTCACATGAGTTTCAGTAACTTCTTTATTTGTATTATTCATCTGAATTGAGCTTTAAGTTATATTTCCTTTAGTTCTTAAGATTTCTTTCGAGTTTTGTATATAACCAAATTACCTCCTAGCAAGAGATTATTATACTACATTCCCACAAGGGAATAAAAAATATACTTAAATATTATTTATATTTTTACATGAAGCTAGGATACTATAGAATGGGAGTTTATGATTACTATCATTGCCTGAGTCAAAAATTATTGAATATCAAGTTATCCTATTTTACATATAGATGGTATATTTTTATTTTTTTTATTTATTTTTTTTTTATACTATATGAAATTTATTGTCCAAATTGGTTTCCATAAAACACCCAGTGCTCATCCCAAAAGGTGCCCTCCTCAATACCCATCACCCACCCTCTCCTCCCTCCCACCCCCCATCAACCCTCAGTTTGTTCTCAGTTTTTAACAGTCTCTTATGCTTTGGCTCTCTCCCACTCTAACCTCTTTTTTTTTTCTTTTTTCCTCCCCCTCCCCCATGGGTTCCTGTTACGTTTCTCAGGATCCACATAAGAGTGAAACCATATGGTATCTGTCTTTCTCTGTATGGATTATTTCACTTAGCATCACACTCTCCAGTTCCATCCACGTTGCTACAAAAGGCCATATTTCATTTTTTCTCATTGCCACGTAGTATTCCATTGTGTATATAAACCACAATTTCTTTATCCATTCATCAGTTGATGGACATTTAGGCTCTTTCCATAATTTGGCTATTGTTGAGAGTGCTGCTATGAACATTGGGGTACAAGTGCCCCTATGCATCAGTGCTCCTGTATCCCTTGGATAAATTCCTAGCAGTGCTATTGCTGGGTCATAGGGTAGGTCTATTTTTAATTTTCTGAGGAACCTCCACACTGCTTTCCAGAGTGGCTGCACCAATTTGCATTCCCACCAACAGTGCAAGAGGGTTCCCGTTTCTCCACATCCTCGCCAGCATCTATAGTCTCCTGATTTGTTCATTTTGGCCACTCTGACTGGCGTGAGGTGATACCTGAGTGTGGTTTTGATTTGTATTTCCCTGATAAGGAGCGACGTTGAACATCTTTTCATGTGCCTGTTGGCCATCCGGATGTCTTCTTGAGAGAAGTGTCTATTCATGTTTTCTGCCCATTTCTTCACTGGGTTATTTGTTTTTCGGGTGTGGAGTTTGGTGAGCTCTTTATAGATTCTGGATACTAGCCCTTTGTCCGATATGTCATTTGCAAATATCTTTTCCCATTCCGTTGGTTGCCTTTTAGTTTTGTTGGTTGTTTCCTTTGCTGTGCAGAAGCTTTTTATCTTCATAAGGTCCCAGTAATTCACTTTTGCTTTTAATTCCCTTGCCTTTGGGGATGTGTCGAGTAAGAGATTGCTACGGCTGAGGTCAGAGAGGTCTTTTCCTGCTTTCTCCTCTAAGGTTTTGATGGTTTCCTGTCTCACATTCAGGTCCTTTATCCATTTTGAGTTTATTTTTGTGAATGGTGTGAGAAAGTGGTCTAGTTTCAACCGTCTGCATGTTGCTGTCCAGTTCTCCCAGCACCATTTGTCAAAGAGGCTGTCTTTTTTCCATTGGATGTTCTTTCCTGCTTTGTCAAAGATGAGTTGGCCATACGTTTGTGGGTCTAGTTCTGGGGTTTCTATTCTATTCCATTGGTCTATGTGTCTGTTTTTGTGCCAATACCATGCTGTCTTGATAATGACAGCTTTGTAGTAGAGGCTAAAGTCTGGGATTGTGATGCCTCCTGCTTTGGTCTTCTTCTTCAAAATTCCTTTGGCTATTCGGGGCCTTTTGTGGTTCCATATGAATTTTAGGATTGTTTGTTCTAGTTTCGAGAAGAATGCTGGTGCAATTTTGATTGGGATTGCATTGAATGTGTAGATAGCTTTGGGTAGTATTGACATTTTGACAATATTTATTTTTCCAATCCATGAGCAGGGAATGTCTTTCCATTTCTTTAAATCTTCTTCAATTTCCTTCGTAAGCTTTCTATAGTTTTCAGCATACAGATCCTTTACATCTTTGGTTAGATTTATTCCTAGGTATTTTATGCTTCTTGGTGCAATTGTGAATGGTATCAGTTTCTTTATTTGTCTTTCTGTTGCTTCATTGTTAGTGTATAAGAATGCAACTGATTTCTGTACATTGATTTTGTATCCTGCGACTTTGCTGAATTCATGTATCAATTCTAGCAGACTTTTGGTGGAGTCTGTCGGATTTTCCATGTATAATATCATGTCATCTGCAAAAAGCGAAAGCTTGACTTCATCTTTGCCAATTTTGATGCCTTTGATTTCCTTTTGTTGTCTGATTGCTGATGCTAGAACTTCCAGCACTATGTTAAACAACAGCGGTGAGAGTGGGCATCCCTGTCGTAAACCACAATTTCTTTATCCATTCATCAGTTGATGGACATTTAGGCTCTTTCCATAATTTGGCTATTGTTGAAAGTGCTGCTATAAACATTGGGGTACAAGTGCCTCTAGGCATCAGTACTCCTGTATCCCCTGGGTAAATTCCTAGCAGTGCTATTGCTGGGTCATAGAGTAGATCTATTTTTAATTTTCTGAGGAACCTCCACACTGTTTTCCGGAGTGACTGCACCAGTTTGCATTCCCACCAACAGTGCAAGAGGGTTCCCGTTTCTCCACATCCTCTCCAGCATCTAGAGTCTCCTGATTTGTTCATTTTAGCCACTCTGACCGGCATGAGGTGGTATCTCAGTGTGGTTTTGATTTGTATTTCCCTGATGAGGAGCAACGTTGAGCATCTTTTCATGTGCCTGTTGGCCATCTGGATGTCTTCTTTAGAGAAGTGTCTATTCATGTTTTCTGCCCATCTCTTCACTGGATTATTTGTTTTTCGGGTGTGGAGTTTGGTGAGTTCTTTATAGATTTTGGATACTAGCCCCTTATCTGATATGTCATTTGCAAATATCTTTTCCCATTCCATCGGTTGCCTTTTAGTTTTGTTGATTTTTTTCCTTTGCAGTGCAGAAGCCTTTGATCTTGATGAGATCCCAATAGTTCATTTTTGCTTTTAATTCCCTTGCCTTTGGAGATGTGTCAAGTAAGAAATTGCTGTGGCTGAGGTCAGAGAGGTTTTTTCCTACTTTCTCCTCTAGGGTTTTGATGGTTTCCTGTCTCATATTCAGGTCCTTTATCCATTTTGAGTTTATTTTTGTGAATTGTGTAAGAAAATAGGCTCACCTTGAATGAGATGCCCTGCAACAAAAGGCTCTAGAATCTGTCTAAATTCATATAGAACACGTACTCCTATTAGGCCCCCTAGAGATTCTTTTACTACAGAAGCTTTAACAACCTTCTCTCACACTTCTTGGAGTCCCTTTATGGAACATCCATAATGACCATTAGTTGCCCATGCACTTCTGATACAAGGAATTGCCCTCCTTGGCCCAATGCTGTATGCCATTAGTATGGCATATACTTTCCTGGAAAAATAGACATTCTCAGGTCCTGAACCTATGACTCTCCATTTCTAGCTGTCCATGATGCCTTTGATCATGAGATCAGCACTCTGCAAGCTCTACATGGCTAGTAACATCCCCTTGCGACAGGATGGAACCAAAACTGGGCTTTCTGCATAACCCACCTATAGGAGAGGGTTAACTTCCCCTGTTCTCAATCCTTTGCCAGATGCCGTAGTGCTAGAAGAGATTATCTCTCTCTTAAAAACTTTGAATACCCGGGAGCCCCTTAAGATCAACAGAGTGAATACCAAAGGGAGTTCATTCACTTAACCAATGATATTATCACTGTCACACTTAATGGAACTTGCTTGAGAGCTGCTGCTTTTCCTCCCTCAATCAGGATGTTCCTGACAAAGGACAGGACCCAAGGGTTAGTTCAATTGGCCTAACTTTAGGCAGTCCTCTTAGCACTGGATGTCTTGGCCACCAATTGGCGTCATCTGCACAGATCTTTGGATCAGTGCCAATGGTCTGACCATCTGGTCTGGCCGATGCAAACAATTTCTTATCTAAAGTTGTCTCATTTGGGGTAAAGAACCCTTAGAATCTCTTGCTTCACAAATACCTAAAATACAAATTAAGGTCACACATTTCTATGCACATATTAAAGACACAATACAAAGTCTCACCATGGCACTGCTTATCATCTTTGGAGTTCCACACATTGATAATGACCAAGGCATTCATTTCAATCCTCAGAATATACAATGCTGGGCTCATGAACAAAATATTCAGTGGAATATAACCTCTCTTACTGATCTCAGGCTGCAGGTTCCACAATGGCTTACATAAACAAGTCCAAATTACGTTAAATATACCATGAGATATTTTAGTTATCAGTCAAACATCAGGGATGAATTGTAGTAGAGCCTGACTCCATTTTTTTCAGGTTTACTGAAGTAAAACAGACAAATACTGTATGCATTTAAGGTGTTCAATTTAAAGTTTTGATATACATACATATAGTGAAATAACGACAACCACCTAATTATTCATCACTTCACATAGTTACTATTATTTGTTTGACTCTATTTTTGATGCATAACTCATTGTGTGAATAATAATCCTTTTTGTACCCTCTTGGTCTATGTGTGGCATCATTAGTCTTGAAATTCAAACCAAATTTTGATTGGGGGAGTATACATCCCACTTCTGCAAGCTCACATACTCCACATAAAATCAATGTTAGAGATAGATAGATGATAGATAGATATAGGTAGATACCAAGATGGAGAGATAGATGATATGTAGATGATATATAGATTTGATATAGGTAGAGAGAGGTAGATAGAGAGATAGAGAAATAGATAGATAGATAGATAGATAGATAGATAGATATTAGGCATGTGGGTATGGCACTTTAAGAAGGATACCAGTATTTCAGGAAACAAATATGTCTTGAGTGCCTACTATGTATCAGACATTGTTCTAGGTCCTGAGCTTACAGTGAAGAACATAAAGTCTGATTCCCTGCCATCAAGTAATTACATTTTTATGGGAGAAGAGTAGTTAAGAGTGTTGGTGTGGGGCAGAGGACAGCTGCTTTAGGTAGGGGGTGTGGGGAAACCTTTTCTGAGGAGTTAATATTTGAATTGAGAACTGAATAATGAGATAGTTGAGATAATTGAATAATGAGATCATTGAGAACTGAATAACGAGAACAATGCGATGGTGAAGACTTTAAAGGAGAACATTTTCGGTAGAAAAAACAGCAAGTAGCAATGCTATGAGGTAAGAACAAGAACAATGTGCTGAGGAATAGAAAAGGGCGAGTATCACTGGAGTACGGAGACAGGGGCAGAGTAGAGATAATGACTGAAACCAGAGAGGCTAGCAGAGACGAGGCTGCACAGGCAACAGGAGCTTAACAGGGTGAGAACTTGCATTTTATTTTGTGTGCAGTGGAGATGGTTGATACGGGATGGTTTGATACGGGAAAGTGATGTAGTCTGAATTATGTTTTGAAAGTTCACGGATGTTATGGGCTGTGTAGTACTAGAGAGGTGACAGCCTGTTACAACAATACAAGGTTGAGATGATGGTGGCTGGGACTGGGATTGTGGCAGAGGGAATACAACTGAGTGTCGAACAGAGCAGTTTGGAGCATATGATTTGAAGTCCGATCTCCATTTACAGTTTCACCGCCTAAACCTCTTCACTTCTCGAAGATTTAGTTTCCTTATCTGTGAAATGGAAATGATATGTGTCTGTGTCTTAGAGTCACTTTGGGATTGAGTGAGGTAATTTATATGAAACACCTGACCCTATATGAGACCCATAAGAAGCATTTGATTAAACGGCGTCTGTTACTATCATCAATACTATAAATAAATAAATAAATAAATAAATAAATAAATAAATAATAGTGCTTCCTCTTCCTTCTTTCTCCTCCACTCCCCAAGACCTAATGTGGCTTGTGTGAGCTGCTGTTAACCCATGACTACTGAGCCCTTGTTTGGTTTTCTTGAAGACACAAGTATTTGGGGGCACTTTCCCTCAAAGGTGAGGCATTCCATTACCTTTAGATACTTCACAGTAGATGTCTGTGTCTGGCTTATGATTAATTTATATAATGAAGTGGCAGTAATGGCTGATCTCTAACATTCTCTCTTTCTACCTGATGAATCATCGCTTGAATATCTTTTTTCTCCGACCTCCTTCCACAAGGCCCTAAATGAACAGCAACCTATACTCTTTCCTAACTGCAAACATAACCTGCTGAGCATAGTCAGATTGCTCTGATAATTGCTTCTTTCCATGAAATGCATCTCTGAGTTTTTCTTCCTTCAGAAAAATCTGCTTGCATTTTTCAAAGAAAGTTCTCATTTTATTACTTCCTGATTAGAAGAACTCTTCCAAAGACCCTTATTCCCATGATGGTTTTATTTTCTCTCTTCGGTCTCTGATATTTGTCCATCTTTGTGCATTATCATCATTTAAGACTAAAATTCATAAGCTGTTTACTGCTTCCTCGACATCCTTGATGGCAAATGAAATGGAATGAGATGTTGTTTCCTTCTTTGAAGGGATTGTTTTCCCCTCTCCACCTTTGTCTCGTAAGTGATTAGAGCTTACTCATTCTTCAAGGCTAAACTCAAAAGGTGATTCCTCTGAAGCCTCTTTACCACCAATTCCAGCAGAGTCTGTTGCTCTTACTGTCCTACAAATACTTTAAAGCAATTGTCACACTGCATGAGAATTATTCATTTACATATGTATCCCCCCTCCCAAAATACAGTATTCAACAGCAAGGAGCATGTTTCATCCATCTTTGCAACCCCAACCACCCTAACACACCTAACACAATATCATGGTGGCTGTCCAGTGCATTGATGAACGGCTGGAAGGAGTAGACAATCAAGTCATTGTATTACATACTGGATCATTTCCTTAATCTTCTCTATAATATTTGCTTTAGAAAATGTTAAAACCATTTAAAAGTCTTCTTGTTAAAAATTCAAAATATCAGGAAGAAAGATAAAACACCCATAAACCCTAAAACCTAAAACACCCTGCAATATGCACAATTTTGGCAACTATCTTTCTGTACATGGCTCTACGCTGACATAAACACTTAAATGTACATTTACACAATTAAAGTGATTTCATATATATTTTTAATGTTGAGAAAACCTTTAACTCTATAGAGTTTTTGCATTTCGTTTCCCCCTAGAAACTGGTTAAAAGCTTGGTGTGAACCTTTCTGTCTCTTTCTCTATATTCATACAATAATGTAACATATATACATATGCATGCAAACGTATAGGAGCACTATTTTACTCTTTACCACATCTGGTTTTTCTCGCTTAGAAACACTGCACAGAAATTTTTCCACATCATCTGGTATGGACCTGACACACTTTTTAAAGTAGATATGTAAAATGTGATGGTTTGAACGAAAGACAACTTGTTAAACCATTCTTTTACTGAGGACATTCAAGTTGATTCCAGTTTTTTGGCCACTACAAACAATGTTACAATTAATCTGAGTGTGTGTGTGTGTGTGTGTGTGTGTGTGTGTGTGTGTGTAATTTATTTTGTTTATATTCATCATTATATATTTGCGCTTCTATTTCTATGGAATAGGGCATGAGAAGTGGAATTGATTAATTAAATTTTGTGTGAACTCTTAATTTTAGCAGATGCCACCAGACTGAATTCCAAATGCCTTTACTACTTCACATATCCCTCAGCAAATGTATGAGATAACATATTACCCTCTACCACCCCAATATGTGATAACATTTAATGGTCCTAAAGTGACATTCCTTTGTTACTTTAATTTCAGTATCGCTGTTAGTGAGGTTAGTGAGTAACTGCACTTGTTCATTGGCAAAGTGAATTTCTTCCTCTGTGAACCTCTCTTATACTTTTGAACCATTTTCAAGTCAGGTGTTTGGGTTTTTTTATAAATGTATAGGAAATTTTTGTTTTACATTAATAACATACATATGTTAGATATGAACCTTTTATCTGTAATAGGTACTACAAATACATTTTTCTCTATTATTTGTCTTCTGATTTTACCTTTATTTAGGCCATATGATTTTATTTTAAGTACTCAATTATGCCAATCCTTCCTCTATAGTGTCTGGGTTTCCAGTTTGAATGGAAAGTTTTCTTGACTCTTAGATTATACATAAGTTTTCAAAATATCTATATTAATTTTATTTTAACATCTTCATCTTTAAACCATGCAGAATATTATTTATTTTTGTGTGATAGAGGAGTACAAACTTATTTTATCCTTTCTTTTTATTATTTTTTATTAAAATTCCAGTTAATTAACATACAGTATAATATTAATTTCAGGTGTACAATATAGCGATCCATCACTTCCATAAATCACCTGGTGCTCATCACAAGTGCCCTCCTTAATCCCCATCACCTATTTCACACATCCTCAACCCACCTCCCTTCTGATAACCATCACTTTGCTCTCCATAGTTAGTGTTTGTTTCTTGGTTTGCCTTTTTTTTTCTCTTTGATCATTTGTTACGTTTGATAAATAAATTCCACATATGAGTAAAGTTATATGGTATTTGTCTTTCTTTTACTGACTTATTTCGCTTAGCAAAATACTTTTACTGACTTATTTTGCTTAGCAAAATACATTCTAGCTCCATCTATGTCATTGCAAATGGCAAGATTTCATTCTTTTTGATGGCTGAGTATATTCCATCATATATGAATCTATATACATATATATATAATCTTCTTTATCCATTCATCAGCTGATTGACACTTGAGCTGTTTCCATAATTTGACTATTGTAGACAATGATGCTATAAACATTGAGGTGCATGTATCCCTTTTTTAATTTTTAATTGTTAATTTTTATTTTTTTAAGTCTATTTATTTTGAGAGAGAGAAAAAGGCCATGAATGGAGGAGGGGCAGGGAGAGAGAAGAGAGAATCCAAGCTCCAACCTGTCAGAGTAGAGTCTGACGTGGGGTTCAATCTCACCACCCTGGGATCATGAACTAAGCTGAAATTAAGAGTTGGACGCTTAATGAGCTGAGCTACCCAGGTGCCCCAATTTTTTTAATTATTTATTTATTTTGATTTTTGAGAGAAAGAGCATGAGCAGGGGAGGGGGAAGAGGGAGAGAGAAAATCTCAAGCAGGCTCCATGCACAGCACGGAGCCCAATGTAGGGCTCAATTCCACTAGGATCATGACCCGAGCCAAAATCAAGAGTTGGATGCTCAACTGACTGGCGCCCCTGCATGTATCCCTTTAGGAATTAGTCTTTTTGTATTCTGTGGGTAAGTACCTAGTAGTACGATTGCTGGATCGTAGGGTAGTTCTACTTTTAACTATTTGAGGAAAGTCCATACTGTTTTCCACAGTGGCGGCACCAGTTTGCATTCCCACCAATAGTGCAAGGGGGTTCCCCTTTCTCTACATCCTCACCAACACCTGTTGTTCCTTATGTTATTGATTTTAGCCATTCTGACAGGTGCGAGGTGGTATCTCATGGTTTTGATTTGTATTTCCCTGATGATGAGCAATGTTGAGCACCTTTTCGTGTGTCTGTTGGCCATCCAGATGTCTTTGTTGAAAAAGTGTCTATTCATGTGTTCTGCCCATTTTTTATTTGGATGGTTTGTGTTTTGGGTGTCGAGTTGTATAAATTCATTATGTATTTTGGATACTAACCCTTTATAAGATACGTCAGATATCTTTTCCCATTCCATGGGTTGCCTTTTAGTTTTGTTGATTGCTTCCTTTGCTGTGCAGAAGACTTTTATTTTGAGGTAGTCCCAATAGTTTATTTTTGCTTTTGTGTCCCTTTCCTAAGGAGACATATCTACAAAGAAGTTCCTATGGCTGATGTCAAAGAAGTTACTGTCTGTGTTCTTTTCTAGAATTTTTATGGTTTCAGGTCTCATATTTAGGTTTTTGATCCATTTTTATAACATTAAATTTTTTTAACATTTATTCACTTTTGAGATACAGAGAGAGACAGCACGAGCTGTCTCCAGGGGCAGAGAGAAAGAGAGACACAGAATCCGAAGCAGTCTCTGGGCTCCGATCTGTCAGCACAGAGCCTGTATGATCATGACCTCAGCCGAAGTCAGACACTTAACTAAGCCACCCAGGCACCCCAGTTTTAATCCATTTTGAATTTATTTTTGTGTATGGTGTAACAAAGTGGTCCGTTTTCATTCTTTTTCATGTTGCTGTCCAGTTTTCCCAACATCATTTGTTGAGAAGAAGTTCTTTTTCCCATTTAATATTCTTTCCCAATTTGTCAAAGATAAATTGACCATATAATTATGGGTTCATTTCTGGCTTTTTATTCTGTTCCATTGATCTATGTGTCTATTTTTGTGCCACTACCATACAGTTTTGATTAGTACAGCTTTGTAATATAACTTGAAGTCCAGAATTGTGATGCCTCCAGCTTTGTTTTTAATTTCCAAGGTTTCTTTGGCTATTTGGGGTCTTTTGTGGTTCCATCCATATTTTAGGATTATTTGTTCTAGCTCAGTGAAAACTGTTGTCTATATTTTGATAGGGATTACATTAAATGTGTAGATTACTTTAGGTAGAGTAGACATTTTAATAATATTTCTCCTTCCAGTCCATGAGCATGGAATGCCTTTCCATTTCTTTGTCTCATCTTCAATCTCTTTCATCAGTGTATTATAGTTTCATAGTACAGGTCTTTCACCTCTTTTATCTTTGGTTAGGTTTATTCCTAGGTATCTTATGGGTTTTGGTGTAATTATAAGTTTAATTGTTTCCTTAATTTCTCTTTCTGCTGCTTCATTATTGATATACAAAAATACAACAGATTTCTGTACATTGATTTTTTTATCTTATGATTTTACTGAATTTGTTTATTCTTTCTAGCAGTTTTTTGATGAATTCTTTTGGATTTTCTACATAAAGTATCATGCCACCTGCAAATAGTGAAAGTTTGACTTCTTCCTTGACAATTTGATGCCCTTTATTTCTTTTTCTTTTCTGAATGCTGTGGCTATGCTTTCCAGTACTATGTTGAGTAACAGTGATGAGAGTGGACATCCCTGTCTTGGTTCTGACCAAAGAGGAAAAGCTCTCACTTTTTCCCCGTTTAGGATGATATGAGCTGTGTTTTTTTCATATATGACTTTTATTATGTTGAGGTATGTTCCCCCTCGAAACTGCTTTGTTGAGGGATTTATCATGAAATGGGTGTTGTGATTTGTCAATGGTCAGATGGCTCCTATCCTTTCTCTTATTGATGTGATGTATCGTGTTGATTGATTTGCAAATATTGAACCATTCCTGCAACCCAGGAGTAAGTTGCACTTGATAGCGATGAATGGTTTTTTTAATGTATTGTTGGATTTGGTTTGCTAGTATTTTATTGAGAATGTTTGCATCCATGTTCATCAGAGATACTGGCCTGTCGTCCTCTTTGTTAGTGGTGTCTTTACCTGGTTTTGCTCTCAGGGTAATTCTGGGCTCATAGAAGAATTTGGAAGTTTTCCTTCCTTTTCTATTTTTTGGAATAGTTTGAGAAGAATAGGTATTAACTCTTCTTTAAATGTTTGGTAGAGTTTGCCTGTGAATCCATCTGGCCCTGGACTTTTATTTGGTGGATGTTGATTCAATCTCCTTGCTGGTTATCAGTCTATTGAAACTTTCTATTTGTTCCTATTTCTGTTTTGGTACTTTATATGTTTCTAGGAATTTATCCATGTCTTCAAGGTTGTTCAATTTGTTGGCATATTGCTTTTCACAATATTCTCTTATAATCCTTTGTATTTCTGTGGTGTTGGTTGTTATTTCTGCTCTCTCTTTTGTGATTTTATTTATTTGAGTCCTTTCTCTTTTCTTTTTATTATGTCTGGCTAGAGGTTTAACAGTTTTACTAATTTTTTTGAAATAACAAGCTGCTGGTATGTTGATCTATTCTATTGGTTTTTTCATTTCTATATCATTTATTGCTGCTCTAATATTATTTTCCTTCTGTTGGCTTCAGGCTTCAATTGTTGTTCTTTTTCTAGCTCCTTTAGGTGTAAGGCTAAGATGTTTATTTGACATTTTTCTTGCTTCTTCAGGTCGTCCTGTGTTGCTACCTATTCCCTCTTAGGACTGCTTTTTCTGTATCCCAAAGTTGTTGGACTATCATGTTTTCATTTTCATTTGTCTCCATGTATTTTTTTAGTTCTTTTTTGATTTTCTGGTTGACCCAGTCATTGTTTAGTAGCATGTCATTTAACCTACATATATTTATGGTCTTCCAGATTTTTTTCTTGTGGTTGAATTCTAGTTTCATAGTGTTGTGGTCAGAAAAGGTGCATGCTTTGACTTAAATCTTTTTATATTCATTTTGTGACACAATATGTGATCTATTCTGGAGAATGTTTCATGTTCACTTGAAAAGAATGTGTATTCTGTTGTTTTAGGATGGAATATTATGAATATATCTGTTAAGTCCTCCTGGTCCAGTGTATCATTCAAAGCCATTGTTTCCTGGAGCACCTGGGTGCCTCAGTTGGTTAAGTGTCTGACTCTTGATCTTGGCTCAGGTCATGATCTCATGGTGATAAGATCGAGACCCAAGTTGGGCTCAGCACTGGGTATGGAGCCTGCTTAAGATTCTCTCTCTCCTTTTCCCTTTTCCCCTCCCTAGCAAGTGCTCTCTCTCTCTCTCTCTCAAAAAAGGAAATAAACAATCCAAACTCAACAAGTCCATTGTTTCCTTATTTATTTTCTTTTTAGATGATTTGTTTATTGTTGTAAGTGGAGTGTTAAAGTCGCCCACTATTATTGTATTATTGTCATTGAGCTCCTTTATGTTTATTAATTATTTAAAATTTAAAAAAATATTTATTTATTTTTGAGAGAGACAGAACATGAGTGGGGGAGGGGCAGAGAGAAGGAAACACTGAATCTGAAGCAGGCTCCAGGCTCTGAGCTGTCAGCACAGAGACTGACACAGGGCTCAAACCCAGGAACCATGAGATTATGACCTGAGCCAAAGCTGGACACTTAACTGACTGAGCCACCCAGGTGCCCATTATTAATTATTTATATATTCGGGGTACTATCTTATTGGGTACATACATATTTACAATTGTTGTATCTTTCTGTTGGATTGTCCCCTTTATTATTATATAGTGCCCTTCTTTGCCTCTTGTTACAGTGTTTGTTTTAACGTCTAGTTTGTCCAATAGAGTATTGCTACTCAGGCTTTCTTTTGATATCCATTTGCATGATAAATGTTTCTCCGTTCTCCTCACTTTCAATTTGCAGGTGTCTTTAGGTCTAAAATGAGTCTCTGATAGGCAGTATATAGATGGGTCCTGTTTTTTATACATTCTGACACCCTATGTCTTTTGATGAGAGCATTAAGTCTTTTTACATTCAAAGTAATTATTGATAGATATGTATTTATTGCCAACTTATTACTTGTTTTGTGGTTGTTTCTGGAGATTTTTTCTGATCCTTTCTTGTCTTTCTTTTATGCTTTCCTATTTTCTTTAGTGCTATATTTGGAATTCCTTCTCTTTATTTGCATATTTACCAGTGGTTTTCTATATATGGTTACCTTTTGGTTTATATGTAACCTCTTCTGCAAATAGCAGTCTATATTAAGTTGATGATTGTTCAAGTTTGAACTCATTCTTTTCTCCTCTCTTCCTCACTTTTTAGATATATGTTATTACATTTTATATCCTGTTTTGTGAGTTCCTTGACTGATTTTTACAGAAATATTTATTTTTTTACTGCTTTTTTGTTTCCTGCCTTTACACTATCAGTTTTGGTTTCTCCTTCTCACTCAAAGAGCCCCTTTAATATTTCTTGCAGGGCTGGTTTAGTGGTCGTGAATTCCTTGAGGTTTTGTTGGTCTGGACAACTCTTTATTTCTTCTTCTATTCTGATTTATAGCTTTACTGGATAGAGTATTCTTGGCTTCAGATTTTTCTCATTCAGCACTTTGAATATATCATGCCACTCCCTTCTGGCTTGCCAAGTTTCTGTGGAGAGATCTGTAGCTAGCCTTATGGGTTTTCCCTTGTAAATTAATGACTTATTTTATCTTTCTGCTTTAAAAATTTTTTTCTTTATCATTATATTTTACACATTTAATTACAGTATGTCTTGCTGTTGGTCTGCTTTTGTTGATTTTTACAGGAGTTCTCGGTGCCTCCTGGATCTGGATGTCTGTTTCCTTCCCCAGATTATGGAAGTTTTCAGCTGTTATTTCTTCAAATAAATTTTCTGCCCTCTTTTCTCTCTCTCCTTCTATGACTCCTATAATACAACTGTTATTATATTAGATGGAGTCATTGAGTTCCCTAAGTCTAATCTGGTTTTGCATAATTCTTCTATCTCTGTTTTTTTCAGCTTCATCACTTTCCATTACTTTGTCTTCTAGGCATTAATTCATTCCTCTGCTTCTTCCAACCTACCATTTATTGTATCAAGTGCGTTTCTAGTCCCATTTATTGCACTCTTCGTTTCTGATAGTTTCTTTTTTTTAACTCTTTTATCTCTCTGGTAAGGGTCTCACTGATAGCATCTATGGTTTTCTCAAGCCTTGTGATCATTGGTTTAAATTCTCCATCAGGCATGTTACTTATATCTGTTTCACTTAGATCTCTGCCATGGCCTTACCCTGTTCTTTCACTTGGGATAAATTCTTCTGTTTTAGCATTTTGTCTAAGTCTCTGCCTTCTTCTTTGTGTTAGGAAAGCCAGTTATGTCTCCTACTCTTGAAAGTAAGGGCCTTATGAAGAAAAGGTCATGTAGTGCCCAGGGCCTGGAGCTTCAGGAAGTGTCTCAGGTGTGTGCTGCATGCCCTTTGCTATTGTGTCCTGGCCAGTCATAAGCAGAGGCTCTCCTTGTTTGCTGTAGGCAGTGTTTGGTCACTGACCTGAATGTAGCAAGTTTTAATTAGGTGTGCTCTGGTCTGCTTGTGAAATGAAACTTGTCCCCACCTCCACTAGAACTGAGGCACTGCAAAATTCTGGCTGGGAGAGGTGTTGTGGGCAGGAGTTTGCACTGGTCTTCTGGGAGAGGGGCCTGCTGTGCTGGGACTGAGGCAAGTGTGACTGAGAAGGGCAGTTCTTCCAGAGCACAGGGAGTGGTGCTTTGGTGTTAGTAAGTTAGGCTGCCAGTGTCAATGCCGTGCTGCTTCCCACAGGTGGCTCTGTGTTTATGCTGAGAGGTGGGTGAGGGAAATGATGCTGGCCAGCTCCTTTGTTCTCAAAGAGGTGCTCCATGAATGTTTCAGAGGCACACTCTGAAAATAGTGAATAATCTCCCCCATTGAGTGCCCCAGGCACTCTACAGATGCTGTCTCCACACTGTATGCACCTTGCTTCTTTGACTGCCTTCTCTCCAGGAGCAGCTCAGTCCTCTCTGGGCTCTATCTAAGCCATGCCCACTGATCTATAAAAGTCCAAGCTTTAAGCCCTGCTGGTTGCAAGAACTCATAAAATTCAGCCCCCTTGTTTTCCAAGCCAGTGGCTTTAGGGAAATGTCTTCCTAGTGCATTCTCCTGTGTGCTCCTCTCTCTTTTCCTTCTCCATGACCATGGCTCCCTCACTCCATAGCAACTGGGATCCGTTTCTCCCCTAAACCATGTCTCCAGACTTCCTACCTTCTTTATAGTGGTTCTTGCTCTTCCTTTAGTTGTGGAGTTTGTTCTGTTGGTCTTCAGATCTATTTCTGGGGTATTTAGGATGATTTGATAGTCATCTGTTGTGTTTGTGGGACAAGGTGAGCCTAGGGTCCTCCTACTCCATTGCAATCTTCCTCTATTTTATCCTTTCTGATAAATGTAATTAGTAAATGTATACTATATTACTAAGAAAATAAAAAATAGAGTAAACCGCCCCCTTATTTTGAGTTCAAATCCAGCTCTGAAACTTACTAGCTGTTGCCTTGAGAAAGTCACTTAATTTATATGAACTTCTCTTTCCACCTTTATAAAAAAGAGATAATAATGTCAGCATCACAAGAGTTTTGTTAGAATTAAGTAAGATAATGTGTATCGAACACATGGACCAGCATATAGTCAGAGGTCAACAAATGATAGCGATGATGGCTATTATTTATGTTTCTCTGAAATGCTTTTGCCTTGAGCACATTTAGGAATGCTGATAAGCCCAACCATGTTGTGCATCATGGCTCACTTTGATCTTGTATCTTTAGCATTCTTTTTACTCTACAATGCTCCTAAAGTTAAAGAAAAATACTATTTTAGGAATTTGACCTCAAAGATATTATCAAGTAGATAGAATGATACCGAGGTGAACATCAGAGGACAGACTAAAGTGGCCTAGATCCACTTCTTACAGAAATACTGCCTTTTGTAGAGCAAGATCTGCTAGAAGTTCCTGCTTCTGGAAAATATGACAAAGATATTAATAAATGTGATGACTTGGGGAGCAAACATGTTTGAGACTCTGAATCTCCAGAGTATTTGAGGGAAATGCTTTGCTGTATACGGCCTAGAGGAATTAACCCAAAGGATGCCGACTTGGGTTCCACTCATGCTCCAAATTCCATCACTGACAGAATTGGGATTTGTAGTCAATGCTAAGTGCCCTGAGAGATCATTTCTTATTTCTCAGGAAGGAGAAATAGCTTTCCAAAGCAGTTACTTTAGCTGACCAACATTTACCACTGATCACAATCTATGCCAGTAACTTTACGTAAGGTATTTCCATATATCAATTTGTTTAATCTACACTATAGCTTGAGACAAAAGTATTATTAATACTATTTGATAGATGAGGAAATTAAGGTGCCAAGAAGTTAAATAACTTTTCCACAGTTGTACAGCTGATAAATGGCAGATCTGGAATTTGAACCTAGGCAATATGGCTCCAGAGTCCATGTTCTTAATTACTACTCTATGGTGGTTATTGTATAATACTCTCTTGGAAACTAAGCAGTCACCATAATTACCTTCTGTAGGCTAAATAGATGAAGGCAGTATTTTAACTGTTTCCTCACTTGTTAATTTAGACCAGGAGTTTTAATAGTTTTTAAAGTCTTTGAATATTTAAAAATAACCACTGAAAAATTGATAAAATAAAATAAATATAAAATAATAAAACAAAATGAATAAAATATATATCAGACTAGGATATGCTAAGACATTTGAATGGGATTGTGTTCTACCCACTTGTAGCAGTAAAAGATGATTTACTACTAGAGAAGATAGATCTATCTGATATACCTAAGAATTCAGATAGACTTTAGTATGTTTATTTTATATTAAAGTCAAATTTTCAAATCAGTGGTGAAACAATGATCTGTTTAGTAAACTGTGGTGGTATAATTGGTTTTCTATATGATGGTAAACATCTGATAATAATCTCACAACATGTAGAAAACATTCCAGGTGGATTAAATATCAAAACATGAAAATTCAAAGCCATGAAAGTACTGGAAGAAGGTCTAGGATATGAGCATTATAACTTTTGACATCCCTGAGAATGACAAACAACTCAGGAGTCATAAAGAAAAGGTCTGATAGGTTTATCTTCATAAAGCACGCACGTGCACACACACACACACACACACACACACACCTGTAGATTGCCAACTACCATAAATAAAGTTTGATAAACAAAGACAGGTTATACATTTAGTACAAATAAAAATTATTTTCAATAATATTCAATGGAATATATTCAATGAATATATTCATCTGCTTGGGCTGCCATAACACAATACCACAGACCAGATGCCTTAAGCAACATAATTCATTTTCTCACAATTCTGGAGCCTGGAAGTCTGAGATCAGGGTTCCAGCATGGTTGAACTCTGGTGAGAGCTTTCTTCCTAACTTGTAGATGGCCACTTTCTCACTGTGGCCTCATATGGCAGAGAGAGCGTAAGCTCTCCAGTGTCTCTTCTTATAACAACACCAATCCTAATGGATCGTGGTCCTACCCTTATAACCACATTTAACCTTAATTATTTCTTTAAAGACCCTATCTCCAAACACAGCCACACTTGGAGTTAGGGCTACAACATATGAATTTGGGAGGGAAACAAACATTCAGTGAATATTAAAACACATATGTATATTTCTACAAATCACCATGAAACCAGAAACAAGCTAATGAATAATCAGGCAAAGGTTGTAAAGGGATAATTCATGGAAAAAAACATGCAAATGACTAGTAAACACATAAAAAGTCACTTAATCTCATTTATATTCTAGAAAATGCAAATTCTTCTCATTCATATTGACAAATATATAAGTTATTCTTACACACACTCACAAAATGATATTAATGGTAAGTGATTCCCTTGGTTTGCTTGGTGCCAGATGCTATGCTAAGCACTTTACCAGAATTTTTTTATGTCATCATCAAACATGGAGATATGCATCCAAGCTGTGGATGGGGAACTTAAGACCCAGTGAGGTGAGGTCAGATACTTTGTTCAAGGTCACAATTTTACTAACGGTAAAACTGGGCCAGAACCTAGATCTAGATCCCTCATTTCTGTGTCACCTCATCAATGACAGTAACAGCAAACACTCTTACTAGGTAGCATGTATTTAATTTTATAATATCTTAATAAGGTAGCTATTATATGATTATTATCTCCGCTTTTCAGATGAGAAAATAGAGGCAGAGAGAGTAAATGACTAACAATCAGTGGAGTCAGAATTCAAACCCTGAAGGCTGACTCTGACACCCTCGCCCTAGACTCTAGGCTCTAATGCTAAAAAGCTAACACACTGCTTAGGAAGGTTTAGAGTCTGAAATAGAAATTTGCCTTTGACCTTCTAATTTTTTTATGTTTATTTATTTTTGAGAGAGAGAGAGGGCACGAGTGGGGGAGGGGCAGAGGGCAGAGAGAGGGCCACACAGAATCGGAAGCAGGCTCCAGGCTCTGAGCTGTCAGCACAGAGCATGACATGGGGCTCGAACCCAAGAACTGCAAGGTCACAATCTGAGTCAAAGTCGGATGCTTAACCGACTGAGCCACCCAGGCGCCCCTGCCTTTGACCCTTTTAACAAACTGTATTTCTTTCAGATGTATCCACAGTCAGCCATGTTAGTTTGCACTGTCACACCTTAGGATGCGTTATCATTGGAGGAAAAACAATGGTTCTCATTGACAGGATTAAAACTGTAGGGAAATGTCAAAAGTTGTTAATAACGGGAAACTGATTTTCTCTTCCAATGAGTAAAGGAGGGGAAAGTGAAATTTCATAATTTTCATTTAGACTGCAGTGCATTCTCAATGATCTCCCTGCAACTTTCTGCGTTAGCTCAGTGTTAGTAAATACTGTGCCAGCGATTGAACAGCATCCGTAGATGGTTTTTATATGGAGAGCGACAAATATTTCTCACCTACATATGACAGAGGTGGCAAAAATACCCCTGTAGTCTTTGTGCTCTCTAATCAGTTCCGAACAAAGTTAATTTGAGACATTTTGGAATGAGAGGCTGGGGTTTTGCCAAATAGCAATCATAACAAGCATTACCCTTTTGCTGCTGACAGGAAGGTTTAAAAATCCCATCATGTCCCAGTTTCTCAGCAGTTGATAAAGGTTAATAAAACAGGATTTGGGGAAAGCAGTGTTTCTACATTTGTTATGTTCTTAAAGGACAATTCTTGTTAGTGCCCCATGGCTCCGTCCCTGAACTTTTCTCATATTCCAACTGGAGCCTGTCCCTTTTCTCTGCTTTACATGGGCCATTAAACCATGGACAGAGCTCTCTGATAGCCAAGGAGAAGGAAGCTGCCCTATAAAAAACAAAACAAAACAAAACAAAACAAAACAACCCCTGATCTGGTGACAGTAAATAGGAGGAGGAGAAAAGATTTGAACCAAAGTCTCATAGGAAGTCTCATCTGGTTTCACAAATGCCGAGGAATTTCCTCTAGGATGGGACGGCACCATATCTCCTTTAACAGGGTCAATATGGGGGTGCCAGGGTGGCTCAGTTGGTTAAGCCTCCAACTTTGGCTCAGGTTATGATCTCACAGCTTGTGAGTTCGAGCCCTGTGTCGAGCTCTGCGCTGACCGCTCGGAGCCTGGAACCTGCTTCGGATTCTGTGTCTCCCTCTCTCTCTGCCCCTCCCCCACTTGCACTCTATCTCTCTCTCAAAAAATAAAAGTGTTAAAAAATTAAAAAAAAAAAAAAACAGGGTCAATACGTTTCATGCTCCTACTCCTTAGCAATTGATACTTCAATGTAAATAACACTGTTATCTTAAAAAGTATTATTTCAATTTTCAAATAGCTTGAGAATATGCTTTCAGATAATTTCAGAGTAATTATCATTTCTTCTGACTTACTTTATCTGAAATTCAGTTTTTCCATCTTCAAAATATATAAAAAATGCTTATCTCTCAGATTTGGGGGACAATTAAAAGAAATATTGCATATAAAATTCTTAGCATACTGCATCGCATATAATAAGTAATAAATGTAAGCTGTTATTATTACTTTTATTATATTTGCTATTATTATAAGGTAGTTTAATAGCCTCTTATATGAGATTCATGCAGCAAACAAAATACATATGAATCTCAACAACTCATTTGGAAAAGATTCCTCATTCTATCTTTGTAGACAATATGAGGAAATATAAACATGACCAGGTTTCTCGCTGGCTGAATATACTTGATTAGATAGTAGTTCTGCTGGAGAGAGGTTTCTAATGGTATGTCACAGGACTCTAGCCTGAGCCCTGTCCTGATTATCATTATTATCAGTGATTTAGATAAAGAAGTTGAGTATGTAGTCATCAAATCAACAGATAATGCAAAGTTGTAAGGGGCAACAAGTAGTTTAGATCAGTGAATCAGAATCGAAAAATAGATTGAAAGACTGGGATGGTGGACTAGATATATCAAAATTAAATTTAATAAAAACTGATGTAAATCTATGGCCTTGGGATCAAAACCCAGTGCACACATCCATGTTGGGAGGCACAATTTTATAGAGGCACTTGTGGAAGACATCTGGTTTTAATGTCAGTGGGAAACTCAGTATGAGTCACAGTGTAATCCATGTCATTTTCCCAAAGAACAAATGCCATCTTAGGCTGCATAACGAAGAGTATTTTGTCTAAAATGAGAGCGATAGTAACTTCACTCTGCTCAACAGTAATTAGCAATCTACTCATTTTGGAGGGGGGGTGCAAATGTTTAAGAAGAATAATGAAAAATGAAGATTAGTCAGAGTGGAATTATTTTCAGAAATGGTCAAGGGAATTGGAGCTGTCTAACCTGGAGGGGAAAGGCTGAAAGTGGCGCCTGTCCTTCTGAAGCTTTGTAATGTGCAAGATTGCTAGATGTTTACAATTAAGAATATAGTCCTGCCTTTCTGTTACTCTCCACTTAGGAGAAACACATAAAAAGGAAGACATAATTATTAAAATTCCTAAGTGTGAGTGCTATGAAGACCAAATCCAAAAAGGCTAGATAATGATAATAGTATGTAAGTTGGATCCTACTTTATTTTATGTTGCCAGGGAAGGCCTTCTGATGAGGTAGGTTTTGAGCTAAAAACTGAAGGATGAGTGAGTGGGGTAAAGCTATTCTAGGAAGGAAGAACCACAAGACTAACAAAAACAGTGTTACTGCTTTGTTCAAGGAATAAAATGTAGACCAATGTGGATATGCACGCGTGTGTGCGCGCACACACACACACAACACACACGCATACACACACACAAAATGTAGAAAATACATAGTGTTTTCTGTGGGTTTTTTATTTAAAAATATAATTTAAAATATATATTATATATTTTGAAGAACAAACCATGCTAGTATATATAACTTCATTTTTTAACAACTTCTGAATATTTTTCCGTATTGTGGATATACCTCACTTTATTTGTTTATCCCTCTATTCAAATTTCTATTCCTCTGTTCAAATGTTCTGTCCATTTTAGTCCTCCCACCCAAGCTTTAATGAGGTATAACTGAAAACTAAAATTGTAAGATATTTAAAGAGAACAACATGAGGGTGCCTGGGTGGCTCAGTCGGTTAAGTGTCTGACTTTGGATCAGGTCATGATCTCATGGTGTGTGGGTTCAAGCCCCAAATGGAATTCTGTGCTGACAGCTCAGAGCCTGGAGCCTGCTTCGGATTCTGTGTCTCCCTGTCTCTCTGCCCCTCCCCCACTTGCACTCTGTCTCTCTCTCTCTCAAAAATAAACATTAAAAATATTTTAAAAAGTAAAAAATGATGAGGACAACATGACAATTTGATATATGTATACATTATGAATAGATAGCCCCCATCCAGTTAATTCGCACATCCATTACCTCACATATTTACCTTGTGTGTGTGTGTGTGTGTGTGTGTGTGTGTGTGTGCATGTGTGTGAAAACGTTTAGTTCTGTTCTCTTGGGAAGTTTCAGTTACACGATGTGATGTTATCAAATACAGTCACCATGCTAGACATTAGATCTGTAGAACTTCATCTTGTAACTGAAAGTTTGTACCCTTTTACCAACCTCTCCTGATTTCCTCCACCCATTCTTCATGAGAATAGTCACTTAATCTAGATGAGTCAATGTTCCATTACCACTGTCTGTAATAGTGCTAGAAACATAGTAGGTGCCGAGTTAACATTTACTGAATGAATGAATTGGTCGGTAGAAGAAATACATTAGAGAGACAGTATATTTAAATGGTTGGGTGAATATAACTGAAATTTTAACTTCTTCCAAGTGAACTTGAACAAGTTACTTTATCTTTCTGCGCCTCAGTCTTCTCATTTGTAAAATAGAAATGGTAACAATAGCTATCCTCCAAGAGTCACTGTGCAGATTAGAGAATGTTTGCAAAAGTTCAAACACATTAATTAGCATGGTAAGTGATTAAAGAAGGCAATTGTTATCATTATGGATATCACATAAAGTGGCAGGAGTCACTGGAAAACCAGAACGTAGTAATCTTCCTAGCTATGGCAAAAATGCATTTTCCTATCAATCAAATTATGTGGATCAGCCAATGCAGTGATCGTGCAAATTATTATTGCCACAGATTGAACCCTTTGACGTAGAAATATTAAGATATTGTATTTAACAAATATTCATCGAGGGCCTACTCTGTGTCAGATACTGTTGAGCAAATTTATGTCAATGATTTTCTGTAAACATTTTTTTGCAACCTCTTTGGATGTTTCCAAACAAAGGTGAACCAGCATGGCGGGGGAGGAATCCTGAAGTGTTGGGCATTTGAGGAGAGAATGAGGATGAACACATGTGCAGTTTTGTGAAGTTTCTATAGTACTCTTTGTTCAGCTTATACTTTAAAAGCATGATGGATGGAACTGGAAAGTGTGATGCTAAGTGAAATAAGCCATACAGAGAAAGACAGATACCATATGGTTTCACTCTTATGTGGATCCTGAGAAACTTAACAGAAACCCATGGGGAGGGGAAGGGAAAAAAAAAAGAGGTTAGAGTGGAAGAGAGCCAAAGCATAAGAGACTCTTAAAAACTGAGAACAAACTGAGGGTTGATGGGGGGTGGGAGGGCGGGGAGGGTGGGTGATGGGTATTGAGGAGGGCACCTTTTGGGACGAGCACTGGGTGTTGTATGGAAACCAATTTGACAATAAACTTCATATATTGAAAAAAAATAAAAAAATAAAAGCATGATGGACTTTCAGCTTAGTGTAGCACTGTGATTTCCATAATTGTCATATTCCATGGGTAGAGTGACTAACTGTCCCAATTTTCCCAGGAATAAAGAAGTTTCTGGGACATGGAACCTCCAATTTTAAAACCAGGGAAGTCCCAGAAAATTGGGTAAAATTGGTCATGCTATCCATGAGGGTGTGTATGTGTGTATGTATTTACATATATATATGCATATTTCAATCTAGGTGCCATATTTAGATTGAGATTCAGGTGTGTTAGATCCTATGATAGGCATAAATGTTTATATCCCCAAGTCTCCGTAAATAACATCTATTTCAGAAAACTTTCTAGAAAACAAAAGTAATCATGAGGTGCTATTTTAATTTCTTTTGAACCATATCATATCATCATATTTTTAGGAGCTCGTTTCTCAAGGCCAACTACCAAAAAGTCTTAAGCAGCCAAAATTTTAATGACAATCATGGGGCTCATAGAAAGTGTTCATCTTCCTTACCCTCTATCCCTATCCCTGAATAACTGAGCAGGAATTTGCTGAAGAATAGAAACGATTCTTTATTTATGCCATCTGACAGATAATGGGAAAGCTTGCATATACATGGTCACTTTGGAGGCTGGGCACTTTTCCTCATTTTCATTATTCGCATATCTGTAACAGGCTGGTGCAAAAACGTGAGACCACTTCATCATTTTCATTAATCAATGCTGTTACCTTTACTTAAAGACTTGGTCCATTAACTTAAGCTCATTGTGATGAAATCTTGAGTCTCCCCAGAAGAATGAATCTGTGTTCTGTTATGTGAAAAACAGCCCTATCTCCAGGTCTACCAAGACATATTTGTGTATTTTCTTCCATTACATCTAGATGACAAGGTGTGGGAATTAGATCGAGGGATTTTATAGATGGAGTGATTTTATATTTGGTAATTAAAAAGGTATGTATCACAGTGCATGGAGATAAGCAGAGGTATAATAATTTTAGTAAGAAATATTACTGTCTGTTGTTGTCACCTCTTTGTATATTTTGGTTACACTCTCCTGCCGCCCTGACCTTGATGTCAGCAATGTCATTTGAGTACTACAGACTTCTTGCAGATAGACAGATAACTTGTTTGTGATTATATCCTCAGCACTTATCATGGTGCTTGGCAAAACGTGGTATTCATGACATGTTTTTTTTTTAAGTATTTTTTTCGTTTTTGTTTTAATTACAGTTAGTTAATATACAATGTAATATTAGTTTCAGGCATACACTCTAGCAATTCAGCACTTCCATACAACACCCAGTGCTCATCACAAGTGCATTCCTTAACTCTCATCACCTATTTAACCCAACCCCCCATCTGCCTCCCCTCTGGTAACCATCAGTTTGTTCTCTATAGTTAAGAGTCTGTTTCTTGGTTTGCCTCTCTCTCTCGCTCTCTTTTGTTCCCCTTTCCTCATTTGCTTTGTTTCTTAAATTTCACATATGAGTGAAACATAACATGTTATATAAATAAATAAATAAATAAATATTGGAATGATTTGCCAAGAATGACAAGCATTAATGCAGAAACATGCAAATTCAACATAGCTATCTATACACAGTTACATACACAAAGCGTTGAATGCCCCCAGTGATCTCATTAAATCTCAGGATTTCACCAGGGCCAATTCTAGTGGTTCTGTTTCTGGTTTTCTTATCAGGTCACTATAGAGAAATAATACTGATAAGAATAAGAATAAGAATGGTAATAATAATATCTTTGTCTTCTGACATTAATTCATTCAACAAATGTTGACAAAAGACCTACTATGTGCCCATCTTTTTTTGGTGCTGTGATACAATAGTCAATATGATAAAGATCTTGCTCTTAAGAAGATTCAAGTCTTTATCTTCCTTTTGAGCTCCACCTCCATCATTTTAAGTGGAAAATAAGTATCTGAGCCTAAATGTGCTACTGTAAGCCCAAACTCAAAATGTTTAAAACTGAGTTCACCTCAGGGCCCCTGGGTGGCTCAGTTGGTTAAGTGTCCAACTCTTGATTTCAGCTCAGGTCATGATTTCATGGGCCTGAGATCGAGCCCTGCACCAGCATGGAGCCTGCTTAGGATTCCTTCTCCCTCTCTCTATCTATCTGTCTCTGTCTCTGTCTCTCTGTCTCTCAAAATAAATAAACATTTAAAAAACTGAGTTCATCTCTTCCCACCAAACCAAACCCTCCTGTGATATTTCTTTTAATAGAAATTCTATGATGGCATTGATCACGCCTATCTTGTTTTCTGTGTATAAACTAGTGCTTAGTACAGAATCTAGCCCTTAAAAGGTTTTCAATAAATGTTTCATTCAAGGTCATGCCTTATATGTCATCAGAGTCAAGATATGTGGCTTCTAAGTTCCCATAATCTCCTCTCCACATCTTCTATAACAGCCTTCACAGACGTTGTATCACATTGTTTATGTATGTGTTAGACTGTAAGTTCTTTGGGAATAGAGATCATCTACAATCTACGTCATTTGTCTTTACCATAGATCCCAGCATTTGTAAACCCACAGTAAATGCTTATTAAATTCAGTAGTGTTCAAAATATCTTAGTTTATTATGGCTCAACAATTTCTTAAGTAATTCTAGTGGCCCTGTTTTTTGGTAATTCTGTAGAGTCACTCTAGATAAGTAATAACAGTAATAGTGATTATGACACATGCTAAGTGCCAGGCATAGTGCTAAGTGCTTTTCTTGGTTACCTTATAAAATCCTCCTCAAACCTTTCATTGCATCCATCTTAAAGATGAGAAAACTGAGACACAGATAGGTTAAGTGACTTACTTAAAACTGCATAGAGTTAGGAATCAAATCATTATTAATTACCTGGTTACATAGCTCCACGACATGTATTCATATGTAATTCTTCACTGAAGAAACACGTTTGTTCCTACATAGATTGGCTTAACATAAGAGGAGTCCATTTGGATTCCAAGACACTCTTACTAACCATTCAGAGCCCAGAAGTTTTGCCAGATTCGGTACTGATAGACACTTGCTATGGTCTTGCAGTGAACCAGAAATTCTCCTGATGTTAGTTTGAATTTCACTTTACATGTAAACCACTAGAAATGAGCCATCCTCTTGCTTGTGAAGTCAGAGTGTGAGCCACTGATGCCCTAAGGCTATGCAGCAGGCAGTAAGCACCACCTTTATCAACTGTAACGCCTTTTGTAGGAAGAATTGGGGCTAGAGGATTATTCACAAATGCACTAAAAAAGGAGAAATTTGCTATGCTTCTGTGATTTCCTTGGACATGGACATTGGAGGGACTGAAAGATCATGTTGATTTAAAAGAAAAATAAACATCTGAGCAGCACACAACTAAGCAAGCCTTTTCACTACGGCATCTATGACAGCCTTTTGCTCAGCTCTGTGTAGTGAGAGGAAACTTGTACTTTGACTGAAAGGCGTTAGAGCATAAATACTTCTAACTATGCTCGGAGCTCTTTAAAATGCCCTCATTTAGGGTCAATAAAGCACAACTTTTATCTCTTTTACTGTGAGAATATATTTCGGTTGGAAATCGCTAAGCTCTTGCTGGAAATCTGGGTGTTTCGTGCCTAAACAGCACAAGGACCTGGCATTTTAAATAATTACTCTGATAAAGAATGTACTTGCTCAGTGCGCAATGCCAGGTGGACACGGAAGGCCACTGGAATGTACCTAATGACGACTGAAGATAAATGGCTCTAAGTCTATTGTCTGGGAAGTGTGTTGTGCTTTACTTTGATTAATGAACTTCCTCTGTGTTTTCTCCCTCCAAGCACTCACCAGACCCTAGCCCGAAGACTAGCACACTTCAGTGCCCTGCCCCTGTTTACCGCGTTGCACAATTCTTCATTCCCTGGACAGTTTCCTGCCTCTTTGCTTTTGTTTTCTGAGGGCTGCAAACCTTGCCCCTCCTGAGAAACACTTACACATTCATCAAGGCTTCATTCAAATGTTACCTCTTTGGGGAAGCCTCTAACGGACAACCCGCGATTGCAAAATGAGCTAATCCCCTTCTCTGGATCACGCTGGATTGATTGTTTCTGGTGTGGCTTCCCTGCAACAGAAAGGGCTAGTTTGTATGTGTGTGCACGTACATACAAACTAAATAATCCCCTTATTTATTTATATTACAACTTATTTAGGCAAGGATTTAAGACAACTAAAAGGTTGTACAAAAGGAAAACCAAAGAAGAAATAGGTGAGAGAAAAGTAGGAAATAATTGAATCAGGACACAAAACAGAGCTATGAGTGAGCCAGATGAGGTCTGGGATTATATTTTATCCATGATTATATTTCAATAACCCTACAAAGTGACTAGCATTTAGAAAACAACTCGCATGCAAAATTTAAATGCATTAAAAAATTATTTATTGATTACTATAGCCCTTGAATGCGCTAAACAATAATTTAGTACAGCATTAAAGCTTTTCCTATTTATGAACTGACCATTCAGTCACCAACACCATGACATGACCTGTCAAGCACTGGAATTTATCGCATTCATTTCTCCCAACAGTTCTCTTCATTTATGGACGTAGAACCAAAGGTCTGGAGAGACTAAGTCATTTGATCACCATCACACGGCTTACACGTTGGTGAAATCACCTCAGGACCTTACCCACAGAATGAAAAAAGGGAACGAGAACTCGGCATTCATTCAGCCCAGTCTTTCACATCATATTATTCTAAAGTAACTGTGAATGCAATATAGTCAAAGTCATATCTCATTTTAACTCATTCTAATTCTCTGGTGTTCTTTTCTTTTCAGGCTGTTCATAAACGGTCCAATTTCTGTGGAATATTTGTGAATTATTGAATGATTTGATTTATCTTGCTTCTCATATTTGTGAAAGACTCTGTGTCTTCTGTGTCCCTTACTTGCAGATCACTCAATTTGTCTCTCGCCTTCACAGTTGTAGCAAGACGTGAGCCACCTAAGTGGAGCATGTGGGTGTGGCCTTCATTGTGTGGCCTGTTACCAGAGCGTGTGGTAGGACCGCATGTCCTCCTGTCCCTCATTTCACTTCAGAGCGTGATCACTTCATCTACACCTGGAACACTGCTAATTTCCTTCCAATATCCACGGGATTTTGATCCACCTGAGAAAAGAGGCAGTAGCTGGAGGAGAGGGCAGGGAGAAGAGGAAAAGGCAAATGGATCGCAGTAGTACCAGGGAAAAGACCACCGAAAAACTGCAAAGGCAAAACAGAGGCATTTGTTTAGGCATCATTTTCAAATTACAGTTACCGAAAACAAAAACCGGAAGTTGCCTGGAGATGAGCTTCCACGTGCCGCACAGTTCATCATCAAGACATGAAAATAAATTCTCATGAGGCGATGACCGATTTCCTTGTTAATAGTTTCTTTGGGGGAACTAATCAGGACTGTTTAGGAATGTGGTCTCAGGATATTCTGACCCAGTCATCATTGTCATCAGCGAACTATCTTCAGGGGAATTTTCTTTCTACCAAAGAGCTGTTCCTTGAGCTTTTGAGAGAGTTTGATTTGCAAAGCTTCTATATAGAGAAGTGATTTTTAACCAGCCTCGGCATGAATCTTACAAGAAGATATCTTTCCTAGTCTACAATTATAATTCTCGGCCAGCTTATTGTTCAGTCAGTGGACTCTGAAAAGTAATGCTATATGTAGTACAACTTGTATTTTAAATAATGGAGCAAAATCATTTTGCTAAGTGAAATTACCCAGTTGCAGAGGGCACGTACTGCATGATTCCACTTATATGGGGTATTTAAAATAATCAGAGTGATGGGACAGCAGCGTGGTTCAGTCGATTGAGTGTTTGACTCTTGATTTCAGCTCAGGCCATGATCCCAGGGTCATGGGATGGAGCCCCTCATTGGGCTCCGTGCTGAGCATGAAGCCTGCTTGAGATTCTCTACCTTTCCCCCGTGCCCCTCTCTTGTGCACATGCTCTCTCTCTCTCACACACACACACACAAAGTAAAATAAAATAAAAAATAAAATATTCAAACTCAGAAGCAGAGAATATACTTCTCTGGTGGTTGCCAGGGGCTGGGGGGATGGAGGGAAAAATGAGAAGGTTGCTGTTCGACAGGTATAAAGTTTCAGTTATACAGATGAATGAGTTCTAGAAATCTGTACAACACCGTGCCTAGAGTTGACAACTGTGTATTATACACTTAAAATTTTGTTAAGATGGAAGGCCTCACGTTAAGTGTTCTTACCACAATAAAAAACATCCTTCTGTGAATTAAGAGCAGACTTCTCTGAATTGATCTAGTAGAATGTTTTCAAGTGAATGACATGTGTTAAAGCTCTTGGATATTTAATATTTCTAAACAGGATGCTTGTAGGTAGAGTGATTGGAAGAGTGGTTTAAAATTAGTAATCAGGGATTGTGTAATTAAAACAGAAAGAAGTTTCAACTCATTACCCTGGTTAATTGATGGTAAATTCTAGTCAAAAAAGGTACATGAATTTTGAATAATAACCCAGAAGACAGAAAATAAAAGATGAAGCATGCTGTCTTTTCTACACAGCTGGATTTTTTTGTGGTTATGATTTTTTTAAACATTTTTATTTGTTTTTGAGAGACAGAGAGAGACAGAGCACAAGCGGGGGAGAGGTAGAGAGAGAGGGACACACAGAATCCGAAGCAGGCTCCACGCTCCAAGCTGTCAGCACAGAGCCCAACGTGGGGCTCTAACCCACGAACTGTGAGATCATGACCTGAGCTGAAGTCGGACGCTTAAGTGACTGAGCCACCCAGGCACCCCTGTGGTTATAATTTTTTTTTTTTTAAAGAAAACGAATAGCTCTTGTGGGAGAAAAGTATGAAGGCTACACTTTACAGCTGTGATAAAGCATTCAAGATAATGAAAATAAGCAAGATTATTAGGAGAATAATAGATAGCCTAAATAAAAACCAGCTTTCTCTATATAATGCATTGAATCTCTGCATACCTAATTATGTGGTCACCTTAATTAAGGCAAAATTGTTTCTGAAAAAAGGCAAATATACATAATTTTTTAATGGTAGAGGGAAAAAACACATTTGTTTCCTTTTATAACATATTGTTTCTGTGATTGGTTGGAAATCGTTCATCTGATTTAGCAATACTGGGAGCACTCCATAGTTTTAGAATACTTTGAGAATCATCTTTTATTTTATAAGAAATTAATATTTTAAAAAATTATAGCAGCGAGTGAACAACTAAGATGTACTTATTAAAAAGTGCACAGTTGTCCCAATCACCATGTCAGTAATTAAAATTCCTGCCTGCCCTTTTACTGAACATGTAATGAGAGACTTTTAAAATTGCTGATAGTTTACCTACAGGATTTTGATTTTTCCCACATGATCCATTTAAATTTTATAACGTAAATCCAAATTTTAGGTCATTTTAAGTATTAAATGTGTGTTCGAAGGCCTCTAGCAGTATCTTAGGAGCTATTAGCTACTATCATACAAATATGTATTAGAAACCTTCAAAAACTGTTTTTTCTTGCCATGTTAATATGCTACAACATAGTCTAATTAGGTCCAGCCCATTTCCTTGGTTAAGAGAGAGCTATTTAGAAGAACAGTAACCATTTTGCTGTGCTAGGGTAACAGTTTTATAAGGCTTCATAAAGGTTCTCTTGGCAAAATCCCCAGCTGTAGTGGCAACGTGACCATCCTGTATTCATTAAACCTGCTTCTAGATTCGTTTCGCTGAGAGGCGAATGTGAGGCTGGATGCTCACCAGTAGTGGCTTTCCATGTTTTTCCCGTGATTTTTAGAGTTTGAGTATAGAGCCAGTGCTGCCAAAACCGGAATCAATGGGAGGTTTCTTAGAGGGACTCCTTTGATTCGATCCGTTCTCCTTTAGCAGTCACTTTCTGCGTGTCAAATACGGAGGAGCTCTCTCAGACAGAGATGTGGGGAAGAATCAGCCGCAGGCTCTGCTCTGAGGGAGCAGGGCCACAAAGGCAGGCTGTCTACGTCAACTCTCAGGGGTGCCGGGCACTGGATCTAGTCAGGTCACCTGGACACAGTAGACCCACTAAGTCAATTCATTGACTAAGCAATGCACATTTCCTGAATGGAGGAACAAATGTATTCCATAATGTAGGAGCGTGCAAATAAATGCTCTGAGAGGTCACAGACATGAGAGCTTTCTTCTAGCTAAGAGAGACTGTGGCTTGAATTTTGAGGAAGGCTTATCTGTTTTAGTGTAATACTGAAACAACATTTTTAAGATTTTCATATGACTCGAGTCATTAAAAACAACAGTGTGAAGTAGAAGTCTTTTATATCTTAGACTTTTGACAGTTATATTGAAAAAACACTTGTTCTTTGTTGTGGATATTTGATGATATGTCAGCAATTATTGAAAAGTTAAAGGAAATGTAGGAAATATAATAAGAGCGTAAGATCATAAAAAGACTATCTTCCTGCCTGGGTCAGACCCATGGGGAAGTAAGAGAATGATATCTAAGAGTATCGCAGTTTTCCTAATACCGATGTCAAAGGTAGAATGTCATCCCAAACATGGCAGTTTCTATTAACAACTCATTGTAGTTACTATTCATGGAGTTAGCCAAGCCCTTTTTCAGGCCCCATCACCTCTTAAGTTAATGAAATTTCATAAGATGGTCAATTTCCTCTTTCTTCCATATTCCCATCTTTAAGGTTAATTTATGTGAAACACTGTTCAAAACGTATGAATACATAAAGGATATACCATGAATTATACTCTTTTCTAAGTAGCTGAAACGCCTTTCATCATTTTTATAGAAGTTATCATATTCATTTATTCATTTCTTTCTATTCCAATTTATAACGTACTTACTATGTGCCAGGTACTAGAGCTACATATTGGGACCCAAAGACAAACAAGACAGATATAATATCTTTCCCAATGGAACTTATGGTCCAGTCAGAAATAGATGGACTTGGGGCGCCTGGGTGGCTCAGTCGGTTACACTTACGACTTGGCTCAGGTCATTATCTCGCTCGCAGCTTGAGTTCCAGCCCCGTGTCGGGCTCTGTGCTGACAGCTCGGAGCCTGGAGCTGCTTCTGATTCTGTGTCTCCCTCTCTCTCTGCCCCTTCCCTGCTTGCTCTCTGTCTCTGTCTCTCTCTCTCTCTCTCTCTCTCTCTCTCTCTCTCTCTAAAATAATAAACAATAAAAAATTTAAAAAAAAACAACAAATAGATGGACTTTATTAAGAGTGATGAAAGAAGGAAACATAGTACTGTGACAGAGGCCAACAGGGGCGGACTAGTTTAGATTAGTGGACAGAGAAGTGCTCTTTGAAGAGATGACATTTAAGCTGAGCTCAGAAAGATGAGGGGCTAGCCTCTCAAAAAGCAAAAGGAAGAATATTCCCATCAGAGGAAACAATGTATGCAAATATCCCAAGGTGGTAAAGAGATTGATATAAGAACAGAGAGAAAAGGCCAATGTTCAAAAAAATGGGAAAGTAACAGAGATGAGACCGGACAGAAGGGCAAGAGCCCAGATCATGCAGGTCCCTATAGGCCAGCATGTAGAGGTGGGATGATATTGAAGTCTTTTATGCAGAAGTGTATCCTGATAGGATTTAATTCTTAAAATTGTTCTGGATATTATAAGGAGAATAGATTAGAGGGAGGAAAGAGTTGAAGCAAAGAATGGGACGTGGCTAAGACTAGAATACTCGCTAGGGAAGTAGAAATGAATGGATTAAAGAGCTATCTGCAGGTGTATCTGATAGGGTGGTATAATTATATGTTTACTTGTCTTTTCTCCTCTTACAGCCTCAGGCCCTTTAAAGGGTGGGACTATGTCTTGTTCCTGTCTGTATTTCCCCTCCCAGCTGGTAATATCTAATGAAAAGAATTTTTTTTTCATAACCTGGGGTATCTGGGGCATGACAGACACTCAGCAAATCTTCAAGTAGATGAATAGTTTTGCCATCTGCTATCTTTAGTAGAATTCCTCCTTCTTTGCCCTAAAATTAATTTTTTTCATGCTTCAAGAGAACCCAACTGATTTTGATATACTACCATGTGATGAACGTGACCACATCCCCCTTCTCTGCCCCTCTTCAAGATCTTATAGACTTCAATGATCTGCTTGCAGGATTTTTATCTTTCAGATTGAAGCGAGAGACTCTTTTGATTCTTTTCTCATATGGCACTTCCTTCTTTTCACTGATCATTTCTGTTGCCTCCCTCTGGATTTTCTTCAGTTCTTTTATGTCTTATTTGAGATGTGGTAACACAATACTCCTGGTGTGAAGCACCACAGTCCTGTATGTCAGTTGAATGCTGGATTTTGTTTTATTCCAATATATTTTTTA
Organism: Leopardus geoffroyi; assembly: GCF_018350155.1. Classification (NCBI taxonomy): domain Eukaryota; kingdom Metazoa; phylum Chordata; class Mammalia; order Carnivora; family Felidae; genus Leopardus; species Leopardus geoffroyi. Next base: position 117,344,999 of record NC_059343.1, read on the forward strand.
ATAAAGCCTAATACTTCCTAGACATATTTTGGTTCTAGGGAACAGGGCTCAAAGACCCACAAGTCTTCTTATAGTAATAATATAACTCCATAGCTTGAAATAAAGTAGGGTGTTTTTTCCCCCGCCCTTATCTCTACTTTTCTCCCCTTTTATACAGCCTCACATAATTTTCTTGCATTTTGTCCCTTCCAGTTCGGCTTCTCACTATTTCCAGAAGAGTTAGTGTCCATTGCATTTCTTTCCTTCAAATCACTTATAAAAATTGTTGGATTAGGCTGACCTCTGGGGGGTATCTCCATTTGTAGTTTTTGTCCAGAGCAATTTTCCCCTACTCTTCGTTTCGTTATCTATATTCATGACAAAAATAGTCTTCTACCAACTTTATGGTAACTCTGGTCGGAGATCATGTAATGCACTCTCACAATGAATATACCATATGTGCTTGTTCTATTTTGTTCATATTAGTTACCGACAAATAATTCAAACTGATTAGCTGCACGTGATTCCCTTCATAGAAACGACATTTGCTTTAATGAATGTATCTTCTAGAGTAACTCAGTTATTTTATCTATTATCTATCTATCATCTATCTATCTTCCATTAATTTGTCTGATATGCAGGTGAAATTTGTCAGTCTTTAGCTGTAAGAATCCCCACTAAAACTTTTTTTATGGGTACCAAATGTCATCCTTTCAAAATTGTTACTGACTCTTTACATTTTTGGCTAATAGCTCCACAGTTTTACCCTTGGATTCTTTTAAAACTTTTGATGCGTTTTAACCAATTTATCAATTAAATCTATAATATCCTGTAATTTTATTATTTGCTCAAATTCTTTTGCGACACTGTATTTTTTCAACTGTAAGATATCTTCTTTGATCTTTTAAGAGTTATCCATGCATTCATTTAGTGCATATTTATTGAATGCCTATGTGTCAAACACTGGGGACATACCAGTAAACAGGTAGGCAAAAATTGCTCTTCATGGAGCTTATATTCTTTCAGGATTGAAAGACAATTGGGGCGCCTGGGTGGCTCAGTTGGATATGTGTCCAACTTTGGCTGAGGTCATGATCTCACAGTTCGTGGGTTTGCTTCTTGGGTTTGAGTCCTACGTCAAGTTCTGGGCTGACAGCACGGATCCCTCTTGGGATTCTCTCTCGCTCTTGCTCTCTGCCCCTACCCTACTCATGCTTTCTCTCCTCAAAATAAACTGTAAAAAATACTTAAATAAAAAATAAATGAAAGACGCTAAGCAAACAAATAAGTAAATAATATGTCAGGTGGTTTTAAATGCTACGAAGTCAATTAAAGCAGTTAAGGGGAGAGAAGGTGAGGAGGGGTGCTATTTAGTATGGAGGAATTAAGAAAACTCTCTCTGAAAGTATAACATTGGAGCAGGATCAGGAACAAAGCATGTGATTACTTGGGGGAAGAGAATTCTAGGCATATGGAACAGTAAGTACTTGGACCCTGAAATAGGCATGTGCTTAGCTTGTTCAATGAATAGCAAGGAGCCCAGTGCTATAGGGACAGAGTGAGGGAGGGAAGTGGTGGAAAATGAGGAGTAGAGGTTTAACCAAGGACCAGATCATACAAGCCTTTACAGATCAGATTGAGGACTTTGAATCTTATTCTCGGTAAGATAAGAAGCCTGTTGATCATTTGATGGTTTTTGAGCGTGAGGAAAACCTAATGTCACTTTTTAAAAAAATAAAATAAATAAAACTGTGGTTTTAGTGTCAGCAAGAAGAAAATTGGAAGACTATTACAGTAAGTAATCAGGTAAGAAATGATGAAGACTTGAATATCGGTGGTGGTGGAAGTCATCAGATTTATTCTTATAAAGTTTATAAATTTTATTTATCAGACATTATATTTGCCAAGAAACAGAATTGCTGCTTACATAAAATGCATTTCTTTCCTGTTAATTAAAAAAAAAAAAAATAGAGGTGCCTGGGTGGCTAATTTGGTTGAGTGTCTGACTCTTGATTTCAGCTCAGGTCATGATTCCAGAGTCATGGGATCGAACCTTGTGTCAGACTCTGCATTGAGCATGGAGCCTGCTTAAGATATTCTCTCTCTCTCTCTCTCTCTCTCTCTCTCTCTCTCTCTCTCTTTCTCTCTGCCCCTCTCTCACCCTCAAAAAATTCTTACAATAAAGGTAAGACCACGTGATTAAAATTGTCTGACATCCATTTGTCTTCATCAGAGAATGATTAGTGTAAACTCAATCCTTGTAACTGTTACTGTCTGTACAATATAGGCATGTAATTTTATTTAAAGATAGAAACAAAATAATTAAAAATCACAAAGTGTTTTTACTAGTTATTTTGTTTAACCAGCTTTATAACTAATCTGAATCTCCAAGAACTGCCATTTAATGCTCAATGTTTTATTCCATAAATTAGAGCCTGTGGATTTCCTTTAGTGATCAGAGGTGTTTAAGGTTTGCTAACTAGGTCAACTTGGTATGCTTGAAAGAATAACCATACTGTTGCACATTAGAATTTTAAGAGCAAGATGGTAGTTGCTTAATGCTGTTTCCACATGTCCCATGTAAACAAACAGTAGAATGCTGGCAAGTTTTGGAAATCAAGGCCAATGTTTAATAAAAGCAGGAAGGAATTTTAAAAATAGAGATATTATTGCTAGATTTCAATTTTGTCTTACTCTGTCCAAATTCTTACTGCTAAAACAATCTAAAAATATATTTAAGATCTCACCTGGGCTACCGTACTTTTTTTTAGTGTTTTTTTTTTTTTTTTTTTAATTTACATCCAAATTAGTTAGCATATAGTGCAAGAATGATTTCAGGAGTAGATTCCTTAGTGCCCCTTACCCATTTAGCCCATCCCCCCTCCCACAACCCCTCCAGTAACCCTCAGTTTGTTCTCCATATTTATGAGTCTCTTCTGTTTTTATATTATTTTTGTTTCCCTTCCCTTCTGTTCATCTGTTTTGTCTCTTAAAGTCCTCATATGAGTGACGTCATAACACTTTTGTCTTTGTCTGACTAATTTCACTTAGCATAATACCCCCCAATTTCATCAACATAGTTGCAAATGGCAAGATTTCATTCTTTTTGATTGCCGAGTAATACTCCATTGAATATATATACCACTTCTTCTTTATGCATTCATCCTTCAATGGACATTTGGGCTCTTCCCATACTTTGGCTATTGTTGACAGTGCTGCTATAAACATGGGGGTGCATGTGTCCCTTTGAAACAGCACACCTGTATCCCTTGGATAAATGCCTAGTAGTGAAATTGCTGGGTCATAGGGTAGTTCCATTTTTAGTTTTTTGAGGAACCTCCATCCTGTTTTCCAGAGTGGCTGCACCAGCTTGCATTCCCACCAGCAGTGCAAAAGAGATCCTCTTTCTTCGCATATCCTTTTCCTCGCCAATATCTGTTGTTGCCTGAGTTGAGAATGTTAGCCATTCTGACAGGTGTGAGGTGGTATCTCATTGTGGTTTTGATTTGTATTTCCCTGATGATGAGTGATTTGGAGCAGTTTTTCATGTCTCGGTTGGCCATCTGGATGTCTTCTTTGGAGAAGTGTCTATTCATGTCTTTTGCCCATTTCTTCACTGGGTTATTTGTTTTTTGGGTGTTGAGTTTGATAAGTTCTTTGTAGATTTTGGATACTAGCCCTTTATCTGATATGTCATTTGCAAATATCTTCTCCCATTCTGTCAGTTGCCTTTAGTTTTGCTGATTGTTTCTTTCACTGTGCAGAATCTTTTTATTTTGATGAAGTCCCAGTAGTTCATTTTTGCTTTTGTTGCCCTTGCCTCCGGAGACGTGTTGAGTAAGAAATTGCTGCGGGCAAGATCAAATCGGTTTTTGCCTGCTTTCTCCTCAAGGATTTTGATGGCTTCCTGTCTTACATTGAGGTCTTTCATCCACTTTGAGTTTATTTTTGTGTATGGTGTAAGAAAGTGGTCCATGTTCATTCTTCTGCGTGTCACTGTCCAGTTTTCCCATCACAACTTGCTGAAAGACTGTCTTTATTCCATTGGATATTCTTTCCTGCTTTGTCAAAGATTAGTTGCCCATACGATTAGTTGTGGGTCCATTTCTGGGTTCTCTATTCTGTTCCATTGATCTGAGCGTCTGTTCTTGTGCCAGTACCATACTGTCTTGATGATTACAGCTTTGTAGTGTAGCTTGAAGTCTGGGATTGTGATGCCTCCTGCTTGCGTTTTCTTTTTCAAGATTGCTTTGGCTATTCGGGGTCTTTTCTGGTTCCATACAAATTTTAGGATTGTTTGTTCTAGCTCTGTGAAGAATGCTGGTGTTACTTTGATAGGGATCGCGTTGAATATGTAGATTGCTTTGGGTAATATCGACATTTTAACAATATTGGTTCTTCCTATCCAGGAGCATGGAATCTTTTTCCATTTCTTTGTGTCTTCTTCAATTTTTTTCAAAATCTTTCTATAGTTTTCAGTGTATAGTACTTTCACATCTTTGGTTAGATTTATTCCTAGGTATTTTATGGTTTTTGGTGCAACTGTAAATGGGATCAATTCCTTGATTTCTCTCTCTGTTGCTTCATTGTTGGTGTATAGGAATGCAACCGATTTCTGTGCATTGATTCTATATCCTGCAACTTTGCTGAATTCATGAATCAGTTCTAGCAGTTTTTTGGTGGAATCTTTTGTGTTTTCCATATACCGTATCATGTCATCTGCGAAGAGTGAAAGTTTGACCTCCTCCTGGCCGATTTGGATGCCTTTTATTTCTTTGTGTTATCTGATTGCAGAGGCTAAGACTCCCAATACTATGTTGAATAACAGTGGTGAGAGTGGACATCCCTGTCTTGTTCCTGACCTTAGGGGGAAGCTCTCAGTTTTTCCCCATTGAGGATGATATTAGTGTTGGGTCGCTCATATATGGTTTCTATCATCTTGAGGTATGCTCCTTCTATTCCTACTTTCTTGAGGGTTTTTATCCAGAAAGGATGCTATATTTTGTCAAATGCTTTCTCTGCATCTATTGCGAGGATCATATGCTTCTTGTCCTTTCTTTTATTGATGTGATGAATCATGTTAATTGTTTTGCACGTATTGAACCAGCCCTGCATCCCAGGTATAAATCCCACTTGGTCGTGGTGAATAATTTTTTTAATGTATTGCTGGATCCAGTTGGCTAATATCTTGTTGAGGATTTTTGCACCCATGTTCATCAGGGAAATTGGTCTATAGTTCTCCTTTTTAGTGGGATCTCTGGTTTTGGAATCAAGGTAATGATTCATAGAACGAGTTCTGGAAGTTTTCATAGAAAGCTTCATAGAGATTTCATAGAAAGAGTTTGGAAGTTGTCATTCCATTTCAATTTTTGGAACACATTCAAGAGAATAGGTGTTAACTCTTCCTTAAATGTTTGGTAGAATTCCCCTGGAAAGCCATCTGGCCCTGGACTCTTGTTTATTTGGGAGATTTTTGATGACTAATTAGATTTCCTTACTGGTTATGGGTCTGTTCAAATTTTCTATTTCTTCCTGTGTCAGTTTTGGTAGTGTATATGTTTCTAGGAATTTGTCCGTTTCTTCCAGATTGCCCATTTTATTGGCATATAATTGCTCATAATATTCTCTTTTTATTGTTTTTATTTCTGCTGTGTTGGTTGTGATCTTTCCACTTTAATTCTTGATTTTATTTATTTGGGTCCTTTCCTTTTTCTTTTTGATCAAAGTGGCTAGTGGTTTATCAATTTTGTTAATTGCTTCAAAGAACCAGTTTCTGGTTTCATTGATCTGTCTACTGTTTTTTTGGTTCTGATAGAATTAATTTCTGCTCTAATCTGTATTATTTCCTGTCTTCTGCTGGTTTGGGGTTTTATTTGCTATTCTTTTTCCAGCTCCTTAAGGCATAAGGTTAGGTTGTATATCTGAGATCTTTCTTCCTTCTTACCTTTCCAAATTTTTTCTTGTGGTTGATTTCGAGTTTCATAGTGTTGTGGTCTGAAAATATGTACGGTATGATCTCGATCTTTTTGTACATGCTTAGGGCTGATTTGTGTCCCAGTATATGGTCTATTCTGGAGAATGTTCCATGTGCACTGGAGAAGAATGTATATTCTGCTGCTTTAGGATGAAATGTTCTGAATATATCTGTTAAGTCCATCTGGTCCAGTGTGTCATTCAAAGCCATTGTTTCCTTGTTGATTTTTTGATTAGATGATCTGTCCATTGCTGTGAGCAGGGTGTTGACGTCTCCTTCTATCATGGTATTACTATTGATGAGTTTCTTTATGTTTGTGATTACTTGATTTATATATTTGGGTATTTCACATTTGGTGCATAAATGTTTACAATTGTTAGGTCTTCTTGGTGGATAGATCCCTTGATTATGATATAATGCCCTTCTGCATCTCTTTAGTCTTTATCTTAAAGTCCAGATTGTCTGATAGAAGTATGGCTACTCCGGCTTTCTTTTGTTGACCATTAGCACGATAGATCGTTCTCCATCCCCTTATTTTCAATCTGAAGGTGTCTGTAGTGCTAAAGTGGGTCTCTTGTAAAAAGCATATAGATGGGTCTTGTTTTCTTATCCATTCTGTTACCCTATGTTTTTTGATTGGAGAATTGAGTCCATTGACATTCAGAGTGAGTACTGAAAGATACGAATTTATTGCCATTATGATGCTTGTAGAGTTGGAGTTTCTGGTGGTGTTCTCTGGTCCTTTCTAATCTTTGTTGCTTTTGATACACACACACACACACACACACACACACACACATATTTTCATCTTTTCTCCCATCAGAGAGTGCCCCTTAAAATTTCTTGCAGGGCTGGTTTAGTGGTCACAAACTCCTTTAATTTTTGTTTGTCTGGGAAACTTTTTATCTGTCCTTCTATTTTGAATGACAGCCTTGCTGGATAAAGAATTCTTGGCTGCATATTTTTCTGATTCAGCACATTGAATATATCCTGCCACTCCTTTCTGGCCTGCCAAGTTTCTGTGGATAGGTCTGCTGCAAACCTGATCTGTCTTCCCTTGTAGGTTAGGGACTTTTTTTCCCTTGCTTTTTTCATGATTCTTCCCTTGCCTGAGTATTTTGTGAATTTGACTATGATATGCCTTGTTGATGGTCAGTTTTTGTTGACTCTAATGGGAGTCCTTTGTGCTTCCTGGATTTTGATGTCTGTGTCTTTCCCCAGGTTAGGAAAGTTTTCCGCTATGATTTGCTCACATAACCCTTCTACCCCTATTTCTCTGTCTTCCTCTTCTGGGACCCCTATGATTCTCATGTTGTTCCTTTTTAATGAGTCACTGATTTCTCTAATTCTTAAATCATGCTCTTTTGCCTTCATCTCCCTCTTTTTTTCTGCTTCATTATTCTCTGTAAGTTTGTCCTCTATATCGCTGATTCTCTGTTCTGCCTCATCCGCCCTTGCCGCCATGGCATCCATCCGTGATTGCAGCTCAGTTATAGCATTTTTAATTTCATTCTGGCTATTTTTTACTTCTTTTATCTCTGCAGAAAGGGATTCTAACCTATTTTCGACTCCAGCTAGTATTCTTATTATCATGATTCTAAATTCTGGTTCAGACATCTTGCTTGTATCTGTGTTGGTTAAATCCCTGGCTGTCGTTTCTTTGTGCTCTTCCTTTTGGGGTGAATTCCTTCATTTTGTCATTTTGAAGGGAGAAAAGGAATTAATGAGGTAGAAAAATTAAAACTAAAAAAACCTAAATTTAAAAAAATATTAAAATTAAAAAATTACACACACACGAATCGAATAAGTGATGCTAGATCCTAGGTGTGTTTTGGTCTGGGTGTTGAAAGTGGTTTGACAGATTAGAGAAAAAAGGGGGGGGGGGAGGAAATCGTTTGAGAATTTGAAAAAATGAATACACTGAAGTAGACTAAAATGAGATGATGGGAGTAAAATAGAATTTGAAACAATTTACAGAAAAGAATATAGTAGAAAAAAATAAGAATATTTTTAATAAAAATTAAAAATAAAAATGAATTTTTTTCTCTTTCTGTATTCAAGAAAAAGAAAAGAAAGGAAAAAGAGAAAAAAGAGGAAAAAAAGGAAATCGTTTGAAAATTTGAAAAAGTATATACACTGTGGTAGACTAAAATAAAATGATGGATGTAAAATAGAATTTGAAAAAAATTACATAAAAGCAAAAACTATATTAAAAAAGTTAAAGAAAAATATTTTTAATATAAATTGAAAGTAAAAATGAAGTGTTTCTCTTTCTGCATTCAAGAAAAAGAAAAAGGAAAAAAATGAAAAGGAAAATTGGAATCGTTTGAAAATTTGAAAAGATGAATACACTGAAGTAGACTAAAATAAAATGATGGAAGTAAAATAGAATTTGAAAAAAATTACACAAGTAAAAAATGTAGTAAAAAAATAAAAATATTCTTAATGAAAATTGAAAATAAAAATTTTTTTCTCTTTCTGTATTTAAGAAAAAGAAAAGTGTAAAAGAGAAAAAAAAAGAAAGAAAATTGAATAGATGGACCTGCTTACAGATTGAAATAGGACTGAAATTATTTCGTTTTCTCCTAGAAGTCAGGCTATGTAGCGCTTTATAGTCCAGAAACTAAGTAGGTGGTGAGACTTGTGTTCTTGAGGAGTGAGGTTGTCTCAGTTGAGCGGGCTCAGTGTAATGGTTCCGTTTTCCACTAGATGGCGCTGCTAGCCTACTGGAGTGGGGTGTTGCAGCGCTTGTAGATGCGTATGCGCATGCTCAGGAACGATGAAAAGGGCGTCACCCACCTACCCAGTCTCTAGTATCAGAACTCTGTTCTGTCCGATCAGCAGTCGCACACCCATCCTCTGTCTTCAGCTTTCGTCCACTCCCCACTTTTTCATTATCTGTGACCAAGCCCCAGGCAGTACCTCCCTCCTGAGTTTTGTCTCAGATGCGCCTGTTTTCCCCGCCCCTTACTTCCGAAGGACTGCGGCTTTGACCCGCCCCGCTCCTCTGCGGGAGGGTCTCACTGAGCGACGGCTGAATGCCGGCTGCACCCAGGAACGCCCGCTGGACCCCGCCGCTGCCGGAGCCCCGAGGCTGCGGCCAGGTGCCAGCCCGCCCCAGAAAAAGTCCGCGAGACAGTGTAGCAGCGGCGTCTCGGGGATGATGGAAAATCACAACACACACCTGGCACCAGGCTTCCCCCTCAACGACCCTGTTCCAGCACCAGCGAATGTGGCCGTTTTCCAGGGTCTGCCGGGACCAGGTGGCCTCAACAGTCTCTACCAAATGTCCTTCCGGCAGTGGAGCCGCTTTTCTCCGTGTGGCCCAAGAACCTCCCAGACCCCACTCTGCTCCTGGGGAGCCCTTCCCACCAGCACCACCAGGCATCGAGCTGCGGACTTTGCGCTCCCCTCGTTTACAGTCTTAATGGAATGTAAACCCTCTCCTTTCTCCTTTCTCCCTTTAGTTTAGTCCCTGCGGCTGTTTCCAATTTTCCACATTCTCTCCAGCTGCTTTTGGGGAGGGGTGCTTTTCCCGTATTCTCCCCCCACCCAGTCTCTGTCCTCTCTCCTCTCGCAAAAGCACCTCCCTTCCCGTGGCTTCTCGCCCCCCAAGTTCAGCTCTTCATGTCACGTACCTGCTGAATTCCGTGGTTCAGGTTGTGCAGATTGTGGTGTTAATCCTCCGATCAGTTTTCTAGGTGTGTAGGATTGTTAAGTGTTGGCCTGGCTGTATTTCATGGACGCGAGACACACAAAAAGATTCCCTGCTGTTCTGCCATCTTGGCTCCTCCCTTCTAGAAGAAGAGCAGTTTTCCTGGTGTGGTCATCTTCTTGAGCAAACTCCTCTATGAAACCTACCATCCTGCTTTTAAAACATGCTACTTGAATTGGCTTATTTCTGACAGAAACCTCCTTTGGAATTAATCAAGAAATCTATGAATATAGCAACTATTTGGCCTTACACACTTCTATTTCATTTCCCTTTCTTTTTGGCCTAGCACCTCTCTTTTTCTGGAGAAATTTGTCCCCCCCCCCCCCACGTGAAGATCATGAGCAGCCACTCTTGGTTGGTTAAGATGGGAAAATATGAGACATTACCACAGACAGTTTGGATTTACAATGGAAGAAACAGTTTCTATGTAACTGGTGGCTGGAGCTGCATTGATTTAATAATAAAAAACAAAAAGTCAGTATAGAGTGAGTCTTAGGTCTCTGTATATTTCACAGGGACCCCAGGTGATTCTCTAGCAGAATGTCCAAGGACCAAATGTAAAAGTACTTCAGTATAGATAACAGTTGCACAAATTTCCTTGTCGCTCAGAATACTCTGGGGTGATTGATAAATATATAGTTTTCCAGCCCTTAGCTGTAGATTCTGATTTAGTCAATTATCTGCCTAGCAATCTGAATCTTAATAAGTACCTCCGCCAAGCGATTTTATTCAGAAAACCTTAGGTAACTGAATAGGATGCTCACTTTGACCAGTACCTGTGCCTGCAATTCAAGTAATTAGCACTTGATGGCAGTACACCCTTTCGGCAAAAGCATCGTTAGGCTCTGCACTATTTTCTAATGTCCCTGCCAACCATGAGGTGTCAATTCAAAAGAGATAAACCCTTGGTCATGGCTTTTTTATTTTTTAATTAGTCTATTTATTCATTCAGCAAACACAAGAAGCTTACAGGTTAATGGGGGAAGAGGGCATATATTAAGTGAATAATCACGTGAAAACATTACACCCTGATTGATGATATGAAGCAGTCTCTGCAATGACAGATTACAAGGGACCTGATTGTGTGGAGCAATTATTCAGGAAAGATTTCTCTTGGGAAGTGATTTTTAAGCTAATTGGATCGTGCAACTTGCTTCTGATCCTAGCACATTGAATTACTCATATAGATTTGTTTCAGATATTCTAACCCTGGGCTCAGTTGTGAATGAATTGATAAGTCCAGATTTATTGGGCTTTTTTCCATGAAAATATCATGTTGTTGTTTTTTGTTTTGTGTTTTGTTTTGTTTTGACCTGTAGCTTCTCACAGAGCTTAGTTTTCTTCCTTCTGGGTTAAGTAAAACATAGTGGCCTACAAATTCTAGACTGTGGTTAATTAGAACTCCCTTCTCTACCCCATTGCATTGATCCCTTCATGGGCATGCTGGGTTCTGCCACTGACCTTTCTCATTTCCCTGTCGTTCAGTCAGCAACAGGGTTATCCACCTGAGTACCTCCTTGCCTGCTCAATACTTCAGCTCTTCCCTCACCTTCTCTTGGCACTCGAGGACAGAACTTTCACCTAGTGATTCTCCAACTATAAATTTAACCACCCCCCTCCTGAATTTAGAGGGACTCGAACATTAATAAAATAATACCAACAATTAATTTTAACACTTTTGTAAATATTACCACTTAAAGAAGGGGAAAAAAGACTGCTAACAGCAATGAGAGGAAATAAATGGACCGAAAACCTAAGGATTGAGTATTTTCATTAGCGTGTGAACATACTTTACAATTTTTAAAGGGTTTCACCACACATTTTCATTTGTGCCTGACAATAGTCCAATATAGGACAGGTTTTATTACCATTTTACTGAGAATGAAACCAAAGCCCAGAGATAGAAATGTGTAGCCTGAGGTCAAAACTCCACCTAGTTCAATCTGTTTCTATTTCTGATTCTAATGACAAGGTAGCTCACTCAATTTTGTGGCCTACCTTATCGTGCCTTTTCACTCTTGGTCCCTGGGAGCCTGCTTATTTGCAGTGTGACAAGGCTCCTGCAATTTCAATTTGCTTTTTGGTTGGCTTTCTCCAGCTGTTCCTGCTGTTTGTGGGCCAGGGCATCAAAGCTTAGTTGAATCCTGCCACTTCAGCCATGGAAACGTCTATCATTTTAACCACTCTCCTTGGAGCCTTAACTACCCTGAAGCCCCGCTTGTTCTCAGTGGAGAAGATGCTGGAGCAAGAACTCCATGTGGTTTCAGTGGTTTCACCGAAGATAGTTTGCACCCCCAAAGGATGTGGTGTCTTTGTGGGAGAACCTTTCTGGCCAACTAGCATATGCTGCACCCCAGCTTCTTAAACATCCCTACCCTGCCCTGTCATCTGTAGCTGTGATTGCTGTCACAGTTCCTTTGCACAGAATTTTCTAGATAATTCATAAAACCAAACGATTCTTTCAGCTTTTTGACCCAGGTTATCATTAGGGATTTTTTTTTTTTATGACCATTTTTGAAAGAACAGTGTAAGAACAGGGTAACGTGCTTTTCAAACGTACAGAACTGGGTTTTCCTTACAACTCATAGTCTGCACACTCTGAAAGCCAGGGAGCAGGGACCTTCCTAATGTCCACCTCAATGAATCCGGCCTCACTACAGGCTAGTTTTCATCTTCAATCTACCCTTTGCTCTGTATTCTTGAATAGTTTCCTCCAGTTCTCAAGTTGGAATCAAAAAGACTGCAATTTCTCAGGAGCTCTTCACACGTGATTTCTCCAATCCGTTTCGGACCCAGATGTAAGGTATTCATTTTCATACGTGGACGTGTCTCTGCTCTTTGCCCTGGGGGTGATCTTGTTATATTTGAAAATGTCTTTTCTTAAAGCACTGGCCTTTGTAGGTTAGTCCTCATTTCAACACTCTATCCCATCCGTCACCTTCTGACCTCCTCTATCACATACACATCGGTCATTAAAATAGAAGTATTTCAGCTTCTCCTTTCATCTGTTTTAAGAGCCCAATAATTTTCAGAGTCAAAATGTATGGATTGGAGCCCTGGTTCCACTGCTTATGAGCCGTGCGATCATGGGCAAGTTGCAAACCCCTCTGGATCTTAGCTTTTTTCCTCTGTAAAGTGGGATTATTAAAAGCACCTACCTCTCTGGTTGCCTTGAGAAGGAAAAATGAAAAGGCATGCAAAATGCTCAGAATAGTGTCTAGCAGGTAATAAGAATGTAATAAACATGAGCTATATTATTAGGACTCCGCTATAAATTTCTGTTAGATGAACTTCAGCATATTGACCTCACAAAGCTATTGTGAAAATTAGATTGTGTCTGCGAAAGACCTAGTACAGGACCTGGCAAAATACAGGCACTCAAAAGATTATAGTCCCATTACCACCAACTCACCCTCCCACCCCATTCCATACTTCCTTGTCCCATTCAAAGGCTGCTTTTCTTCATGTACTCTTGCTTTTGTGAGTGAACAACCATACTGTAATTTTAAAACTAACTTGAAAGTGGTGATTTTGAATGAAGTCCAAAAAAATCAAAGAAAAATAAAGAGGAAAATTATCAAATAGCAGCTGTGCTCTGAGGCAAAAAAAAAAACAAAAAAAAACGTTAGAGCAGTGACTCATTTTGTAAAAATTTAACTCCACAGTGAAGTGGACATTGTAATAGCCCTTACCTTCTGGCCATTAGACACCTGAGAGCTGCCAGAGAGACTGAAAAAGTCACTGCTCCACTCAAAGTCATTCTTCTTAATTGCATGAGGTCAAGGGTGAAGTGTAATCACTTCACTTCTATTCAATTGGTGCCGCTTTTCATTTTGTTCCTTTTCAGTGTCTCATAGATTTCCAGGCCCAGTAGGGGCCCGCATATGCCATCTTCCTCAACTCCAGCTTTAGTGTTTGAACTCCTGCGTTACCCCCACCAACTGGTCATCTAGCTTTTGATACTCTCTGGGGAAAAGGCACCCAAAATATCCACAAGGCTTCCTAGACCAGCTTGAGACAGACATACCCGTGAAAAAACTCTCCCTTTGGTGAGCCAAAATCTGCTTCCATATGTTCTCTTAATGTCCTAGCTTTGCCTCTTGAGACCTCCTAGAACTAATATCCTCCTTCCTGTGCAGTCAATCTATTATTGGAAGGAAGTTGTCACACTACTTATATATTTTCCATTCCTCACCCAGCTAAAATTCTAAGTTAATACAAGAAAAAAATGTAAAACAACATAAAATTGTGAGTATGCAGGTAATGGAGACCCAGTGATTATATTAGTTTTTGCTATCCAGTGTGTCCTGAAAGAACTTTCAGATTTGGACACCGAATGCATGCCTCCAGATTCTGTTCCATATTTTATTATTTCAGAAGCTAACCGCTGGTATTAGAAAAGCGTGGTCTCTGTATACGGCCGTTATTCATTCAGTCATCCATTCATTCCTTGACTCCAGATTGTAAATATTTGACATAGTTTTATATGCCATAACAAGTATGTCTTTTAGCACAATATTACACAATATTCTCATATCAGCCCCCCCCCCCATCAACTGTAAACTTCAATAATCCATGTTTGGAAAATGGGATAGAGGAGAACATAATTAAGAAAGATGAAAATAATGATTTTGTCATTGCAGTCATCTGCCTCTGTCTTTTGAACCACACATGCCTCCCCCTCCCCGTCCCAGCTCCACCCATTTTCCTAGAATTTCCCATATGCATTGAAGGATCCTGGCTTACAAGACAGTTTAGTGCTTGAGTCCCTGATTTATATCCATCATCAGTATGGCAACTGGTTCATATCTTGGCTTACAGATTTACATATGAAGTGCAGGAAAGTTGAAAAATCCTCCTAAGACCGTGGCAAAGGTTGTCATCACTAATTTGTTGCACTTGCTAGATGAGGAAACACAATCTGCAAGGCAAGAGAGTTCAGCTTCACTTTGTGTAGAGCAGCATGGGGCTGGCATTTTGCCTATATCTGGAATAGCCATGACTTTAGACCTCTAGTGTTTAAATAGGAAGCTCAGAATATTCATTCAATGAATATTTTTTATGCACTTATTATCAATACCCTCCAGTCAAAAGCCACCAGAAACATACCTTAGTTGAGCCACATAGGTTTATTACTTATTGCAGCGAGGAAGAGAAATGCATACCATAAGGCATCTCAGTGAGTGTCTGAAAGGACTTTTGATAGGATTTGGGCTTGGGTGATTTGGGGAATGTTTTAAGGAAGCAGGGCTTTGCTCTGGGTTGGATGCTGTCAGAAAGCAGGGTTGCTTTTTTTTTTTTTTTATCATTATTAAGTCTGTCAGTAAGTCTCAGAGAAGGAAGGAAAACTAAAGCAAGGGAAAAGCTGTAATTGGTGAAGAAGCAGCAATCACACATACCAGCCAGGACAGGGGGGTGTCTGGTTATTTTTGTGATTTGGACAATGTTCATGTTCTGTCTGTGTTCAGACACGATTACAGAGTGTTCTTGTTTTTGTCTTGATCCGTCGTGGCCCCAGAGTGGCCTTGTTGGATGTTGACATTCTGTGAAATGGCGTCCCACAGATACCAAGTCCTTGCTGTGACTATGAGGCCAGTTCCTGGATGTCAGGAACTGCTTTTCTCTTTCTCATGACTAGACATTTGTGATGCATCAATGAACAAACACATCAGTGAACAAAGCAGATGACAGTATATTTGCCCTCATTGGGAGAGGGGCACAGGAAACAAACCAACTTAGTAAGTAAATTACAGAGTATATTAAAATGTGATAAATGCTATGGAGAGAAAAGGGATAAGGAGTGGTGTAGGTAGTATAGAGGGAAGTTGTAGTTTTAAGTAGGACGGTCACGGTAGGCCTCATTGAGAAGGTGACACTTGAACAAAGGCTTGCTATGGAGGTGAAGAAGTGAGTCACGTGAATAGCCGAGGGAATTATGGTCCATTGCCAGAGGAATCATCGTAATAGTAAACTTGGATTCCTGCAACTTTTGACTTACTCCATAGGCAATTGAGCTCATGCCCTCTTTCCCGTCTTCTTTGCTGTTTTCCTCTTGACCTTCCTGAGGCTTTTCTACCTCGACCAAGGAGAAAGGGATTGGCTAGGAGGGACTGGGTAAACTTGGATGTGTATGATGATGCCTTTTCCCTCTGTACTACTCTATGACCTTAAGGCAGTGACTAATCTCTTTTCTCCTCTCCCTCCACAAAGCTGCTTAGCCTTCTGATTTGTCCTCAGTGGAAGGCAGCTGCCCAGCTGACTATTCCTGTCATAAGACCTTGTTACTGCCTCATCTTTACTCTACCCAAGATTCTTCGTTCCCTTTTTTCCTGAAAACCGAGAGTTGTCTGTGTTCTGGCCCTGTCCATTAGAACCACAGCAGTTAGACCCAGGATTCTGGGCAGGATGGATCTATCTGCTGTGGAATTCCTACAATTGCTTTCATTTCTTCAAAGCATATTCGTGGCTATTATAGCTATTTTTCTTCTAATGATATCTCTGTGTGTTCTATTCATTATCCATGATCCCCAGTTTTCCAGTGTAAAAGTGTATAGATTGATACTTTATTTGCACTTTGATCAAGATCACAGTTTTTAAGTGATATAACTCAGTGAACTCAGGCTTGAGATTTTGAGATTTCCTTTACAGTGTTCTTCCTTCTAAACTCCAGAATATTCTATCCTGGTACCTGCAACTATCCTGAGAAAATTGTGCGATAAATATTTTAAAAGTGAAAATAATTGACACCAATAGGCATAGTGTAGCACCCTTTAGTGACATTCAATAAAACTAATTAAATGTGTATGCATCACTGAAATGTGATAGAATGGGAGTCCCCTCTTAATAAACAGCATGGCACTAGGAGGGAAAATATATGAATTTCTGATTTTTGACACTGAAACTCTAGCTGTATAGTTAAGACATCCAAACAATGATAAATGTTATTATTAAAATATATTATCATCTCTTATTATTAATTTTATTAAGAGGCAACTCTTGATATGTTCAATTATCTGATTGTGGGGCCCATTTTTATTATTAAATTATAATCATAACAACTTAAATTTACATGGTTATGCTTCTTTATGTTTATTTTTGAGAGAGAGAGAGAGAGAGAGAGGAGCACCAGCAGGGAAGGGGCAGAGAGAGACACAGACAGACAGACAATCTCAAGCAGGCTCCACGCTATCAGTGCAGAGCCTGACATGGGACTCAAACTCACAAACTGTGAGATGGTGACCTGAGCTGAAATCAAGTAGGGCGCCTAACCAACTGAGCCACCTAGGCGCCCCTGAGGTGTTATGCTTTTATATCCACTTTCCCATTTGAGCCTCATAACATCTCTGGAAGGTATGGAATGTATTGAGTTGTTATCGTCATTTTACTGTGAAGAAAGTAGTACTCAGAGAAATGAAGTGACTTGCAAAATAAGAGCTGGATACAGGAATGGAATTCAGTTTTCCTAAATATGAATATAGCTTTCAAATAAAGGGCAATCAGATGTTATTTCAATTTTCCATCTGTCACTTACTACTTATGTAGCCTTAGACGAGTCATTTAATTTCTCTGAGTTTCCTTTTTTTTGAGGCTAACAATAAAGCCTATGTGAATGAATTAGGTGATGACTATATATATACATATACTACATATATATATACTATATACTATATATATACTACATATACTATATATATACCATATATATAATAAGTGTATATATATAGTATATATACTATATAGTATATGTATATATATATACTATATGTGTAGTATAAGTGTATACTTATAAGTCTTATAAGTCTTATAGTGTATATATATATATATATACTATATGTATATATAGTATACATAGTATATAAGTGTATACTTATAAGTCTTATAGTATATATATATATATATATATATACTATATATAGTATAGTAGTATAGTAGTATAGTATATATATATAGTATAGTATATATATATAGTATAGTATATATATATATATATATATATATATATATATATACACATACTATAGTATAGTATAGTATATACTATACTATAGTATAGTATGTATATATGTATATGTATATGTATGTATATATGTATATAGTATGTATGTATATATAGTATAGTATATACTATACTATAGTATGTGTATATATATATATATACTATACTATATATATATACTGTAGTATAGTATATACCATATACACTATAGTGTATATATATATATATAGTATATATATATAGTATAGTATATATATATATATATATATACACATACTATAGTATAGTATATACTATTCTATATATATATATATATATATACTACATATATATACTATACTATATATATATATATATACTATACTACTATACTATATATAGTATATATATATACTATAAGACTTATAATACTTATATACTTATAGTATAAGACTTATATACTATAAGTATATAAGACTTATATACTATAGTATATATACATATATATATATAGTGTGTATATATATATATATATATATATATATATATATATATATAATAAGTGAAGTGTCCTGAGATCTAATCCCCAATGTGTGTGGAGGTTCCTCACACCAAGAAGCAATTCTGTGGGACACCAGTTGTGTCCTACAATTTGAATCAATTCTGACACCGTCTACCTGGATATAACATCAGGTTCCACAGGTTAAAGTTTCAGTCCCCCAAGACTATGCTCTGTCCACTTCAAATGCCAGCTGCAAACCCAGGTTGTTATCTGTGCTTCTGAATGATCAGCTACAGATTGGAGGTTTCTACAACCTCCTCCTTGGATTTGATGAATTTGTTAGAGCAGCTCGAAGAACTCAGAAATAGTTTTACTTAACTAGTTTACTGGTTTATTATGAAAGGGTATGATCCGGAAACAGCCATATGGAAGAGATTCATGGGACAAGGTATGGGGGAAGGGTACAGGGCTTCCATGTCTTCTACTGATGTGCCACCCTCCCAGAATCTCCATGTGCTCGCCAACCCAGAAGCTCTCCAAACCCTGCCCTTTTGAATTTTTATGGAGGCTTCATTACATAAGCATGATTAATTAGGTAATTAATCATTGGTGATTGATTCAACCGCCAGCCCCTCTCTCCTCCCCAGAATCAGAGGGTGGGATTGAAAGTTCCAACCTTCTATTCATTGTTTGTTCTCTGGCAACCAGCCACCCATCCTTAGGTGCTTCTCAAAAGTCATTCATTAACATAAACCCAGTTATGGTGGAAAGGGGCTTGTTATGAATAACAAGACATCCATTTCACCTTTATGGCTCTACACAATTTCAGGAACTGAGAAGAGACCAAATATTATAACAAAAGATGGTCCCATTTCTCTTATAGCTCTGGAAATTCCAAGAGTTTGGGGATCTGTGAGCCAGAAGCCATGTATAAAGTTCAAATATATACAAGAAATATATATTTTGGTCATTTGAACGACCAACGTGTATTTCTTGTAAGTCACGATTTTGTACGTATAGATACAGATGCTAGCTAGCTAGCTAATCTCCTAGAAAATCATTCCTAGAAAACACTACAGCCGAATAAGTTGATAGCTACTGTCATAAGTAGCAACAGCACTTAGAAAATCATCTGTTCATCTTTAAAACAAGAACACTAGAACTTGACTCAGGGTCATCATTAGTTATAATGAGATACTAAAAGCAAAGTATTTAGCATAGTGTGTGTTACATAGGCAGACATGCAATGATACGTGATGTTATAACTATTTTCATTTGTATGTTAAAGACAGTTTTCTGAAAGTGAAATATCTCAAATTTAAGCAAGTATGGGGACTTACTGGCTCAACTAACTAAACAGGGGGTATATCTCACTTCTGGTGTGCCTAGGTACAGAAAATTAAATGATGTCTTCAGATTCTCTCCCACCAATCTACCCCATTCTTCTGTGTTGCCTCTATTATCAGGTAATTTCAAGCCAGCTTCCAGTGGCATCCTGGCCAGAGGAATATGATGTGTCGCTTTACCTAGTCCTGAGTGACATCCGAATGTCCAATACATCATTAGCAGTCTGTATACATTTGCTCTCCAAGGAGATAGTTCTACATTGTTGCCTTATGTAATTAGGCCGTTCCAGTGTGGTCCCCATAGCCACTGTTCACCATCATCTACACAATCTCTCGTTTTCCTGCTTCATAACACGGCAGAGTGGGATTTAGCACAACTGCGTCGCACAGAACTACTAATTAACATACTCACCAGATCACACTCTTCATTGTAATTAAACATTTATGTGATGGCTCCCTACACTGTGTGATAATGGCCTGAACTGGGAACTGTCAAGGAAATTTAAAAAGTCGCTGCTTTAAAGAGGTCCTAGACTCATGAGGTGACAGAGGAGACAGCTCTTTGTAACACGTGGGTGAAGGGGGGCAGGAAGATAGCAGACGTACCCCAAAGGGCTCTGGAAATGCACAGGGTGATTTTCGCCTGAATGGGCCAGGACTGAAACACAGACACATGAGAGAGATGTGGATAGAAATTGGGTGGCAAGTCAAGGCAACTTTTGGTTTAAGGTACCAAAAGGTCTCCAAAGTAGACCTACATGTAGGGTAAGGAAGTTATTCCGGAGTGAGAGAGCGTACCATTTGCACGTTGATCAGTGCATTCTTTCCTTTTTTCTGAAACACTCTTTTCTTTTTCCTGCCTCTTGATTCCATCAGATAATTACGTCGATAGATTTTCAGAGGTGATTCTTCACTCGCCCCTCCCCGCTAAATCCCCAGGACCTACTCTTATGATGAAAATGGATGAAGTGACAACGTTCATTTATTCAGTCTATTAGTCAGTGAGTTCCTCGGAGATGTCTGCTGTGTACCAGCCACATTAAGGGATAAAAAGAAGCTAAGATCTGTTTCTTGCCCAAAATGTAAGGTGTATACATTTTGTTCGGGGAGGCAGACTCTAAAAAGTACAATGTGAGAAATGAAGTACTAGAAACCTTCAGGACATTTTTGAGAAACACTGGAAGGAAGAACGAGAGAGGCACCAAGAAACCACGTGGAGAGTGCCTAAGAATCAGGCAGTGACCTGATATGCCTGCAGTGTATGTAGTTTCAAGGGAGAAAGTGGCAAGAGATAAGGCCAGAATGTGCAGGCAGCAAGTCTGGAAAGATCTTGGAGACTTGACTTTATCTCCTAGATGATGGTGATGCAGGGGCTCATGGGTGAGGCAGAGGCACAGGCATGGAAGAAATTCAACCAGGGCAGTGAGATAATTGCTAAACATAATTATCAAGCATAATTACCAAGTTAGAGAACAGAAAACCATGTGTAATATTCTATAGAAACCCTGTTCAAGAAAAACCTAATAAACCCGATGCAAACTAAAATTAAATACATAAACAGATTAATAATGCTTCACTTTAAGGAAAGATAGGTCCTTGAAATTGAGACCTTCCGTGGTGCAATGTAATATGTGTTCCATTTATAATAAATCATCATAATCTTTTTTCAGAAGTACCTCCATTATCTGAACCAAGGACTACTTGCTTATTTGGGCCAACTGTGTAAATTTGACACAAATTGTGTAGCTGAAATGCATTGCTGGCCATGTCTAATATTTGAAGAAAAACAAAGATGGCATAGCTGTGTTCTCATAATATACCAGAATCTCACTTTAGCAGGGACCTTGGGATCATTGCTGATCATCAGACAGGTGGAAGAAAGCAGCAACTAAAAGACCTTGTGATGCTTGAACAACTAAATCTTCTTAGATTAAATCCAAAAGCCCATCATATTGTGAATTCTATGCCATGACAGAGTATTAACAAATACCAGGTTTACATTCAAATTATGATGACCTTGTGCTTTTTATTTAGAAAGTTTACAGAGATTAGTACTCGAAAGGAGTTTAGAGACTTGCATTTCTGAAGCGATTGCAAAGACTTATAGAATGCCATAAAAATCTTTTACATTTTCTTATTGGCTTTACAGTTGTAACTTGTGTTTACTCCTAATACACCCATACTCTTCTTCCTTTTAAGCTTTTATAGCTGAAGGCAAAATTTCTGTTAATCACCAATGAAATTCTGGAAAGCCGTACAAAAGGAAAGGTATGCAGTGACTTTCAAAACCATCCTTTGAAACAAAACATGGGTCAATGTTCATCCATTTGAATATAGATATCAAGAAATGTATGAAACTCTAATTGTTTACCCTTTTTTTTCTTACTATATGTTCGTGAAAAATGCTTCTATCATCATTCTTTGGATCGACCTAAAAAAAAAAAAGGTATAAAAAAGGGAGTTACTAGACTCACTTCTTCCTTCTCAGATTGCGTCAGAATATGCTCTCCGAACTCAATTATTTCTCTTTAATGTGGAAGGCAGTCCAAGAACCTACTTTTCTTCTACTTTGTACAGCACAGAAACGCTTTCTCCTCCTACAGTGATGACATGAAATATATTTTTGGTCTCTGTTAGTTGACATGCAAATGTACCCACTGTATCACAAGCAAAAACTCATTAAAAGCTGCTGGAATGCAATTGTGTTATCTCCCAGGAACGCAGAAAATAACATTAGTCATCACTCCAGTGCATTTCCATTTGCTAACAGTGAAATCACCCACCCCACCTCTGTTCCCCCAAGGTTTCCATAGAAAATTTTCATATTTTATTCTAGTTCTATCAGACAAAAGCTCTACGTGTCTATTTATCACTAGGACACTTTTTTTTTTTTTAATTTAAAATGCAAAATGCTGCCACGTGATCTCATATACAACCCCGGGAACTTTTGTTCCCTAATATTTCCTAATATGTAGGTCTAACTTTGTAGATATTGCTGAAAGTTCCCTACCAAGCGTATGGAATTGTTGCTTAGATAACGAATATTTGGCAAAATTCGACAGAAGAGACAGGCTGATGTATAACAAAAGTGACATATAGCATCTAAAAATATACCCTTTCCCTAATATTGTACTCATTTTAGGAAAGTGCTTTCCTTGCGAAGAGATTCCCAATGGTTTTGGTTGTGTGGGTACTCTGCTAAGGTGCCATATAAGAGACATTTGGTAAGTCTTACCACATGTTCCCTAGGTTTCATATTTCTACTTACTATCATCACCAACTCCTGAAGCTGGAAGCAATCTTATCTACTCCAGGGAAACTTTAGAGGGCAAAAATGAACAACTAAATGTGGGAGATAAGCTAATATATTAATGTTTGCCTTAAAGGAAATTAAGTAGGATTTTGTGGGGAGAGATGCTTAAATTGAGATTTTGATGATGGAATGATTCAGTGCAAAGATGATATTTAATGTTTTGCCAGCTTGATTGAGGTATGATTGACCAAAAATATATATATAATAAAACCTTAGATTGCAAGTAATTTGTTCTGTGAGTGTTCTGCAAGACGAGCAAACATTTCTAATGAATTTTAACTTGATAAACGAGCGATGTCTTGCAATACGAGTAGTACGTGATGCCGAACGCCAAATGATCACAACTGAGCCACTGGTTCCCCCCACCCCCCGCTCTCTCGTTGCGGGATTGTGGGTGATCGTCTTCCATGCTCAGATGCTAGGTCTCAGGTCACAGTGTTTGGCAGAGATCAGTGATTTTTCAGAATGTTGGAAGGTGCCTACAAGTGGCACTGATGTATTTTTTTGTCACTTCACAGCACCTATGGACACATAGTCCTTTGCTTTTCCAGACAAGAGTAAGCTTAGAGATGCTTTGCTTCATTCTAGGTCAGGCTGCCTGCAGATAGAGACCCTTTCCTCTGCTGCCTTATCACCAGTTACATTAAATACAGCATATGACCAGAGTTTATTAATACTGTACTGTTGTCGACATCCATTCGTGATAGGGAAGTCGTCCTACACAATAGCCCTCTTCTCTCTTGTCTCCCTCACACCAGCCATGAAGGTTTTCAAAGGTAAGTGCAGGTCAATTTATTTTTATTTTATATCTTGTATTTTCTTTATTATTTTATTATTTAGTATTGTAATCATTTTTATATGAATATTTTGGGGTCATGGAACAAATCATCTGAGTTTGCATCATTTCTCATGGGGAAGTTTCACTTTGATATACAAGTGCTTTAAATTACAAGCATGTTTCTGGAACGGATTATGCTCGCAAGCCAAGGTCTTACTATATATTTAAGTTTTACAATGTGATTTTCTAAAGTTTGCAACATGATTTAATATACATACACAGTTACCTGTTGTGTGTGTGTGGTAAGAACCCTTAAGATTAACTTTCTTAGCAAATTTCAAGTATGCAGTAGTTTTATTAACTAGTCACTCTACTGTACATTAGAACCCTAGAACTTATTCATCTTATAATTGGAAGTTCACACCCTTTGACCAATATCTCCACATTCTCTCCCCACCCAACCCCTGGGAACCACCAATCTCCTTTCTATTACTATGAGTTTGACTTTTTTAGATTCCATATATAAGTGAGATCTGTCTTTCTCTGTCTGACTTATTTCACAAAGCATAAT
Organism: Leopardus geoffroyi; assembly: GCF_018350155.1. Classification (NCBI taxonomy): domain Eukaryota; kingdom Metazoa; phylum Chordata; class Mammalia; order Carnivora; family Felidae; genus Leopardus; species Leopardus geoffroyi. The sequence goes on from NC_059343.1 coordinate 117,369,152, forward strand.
GTCCTTCAGGTTCACCCATGTCGTCGCAAATAACACAATTTCCTTCTTTTTCATGGCTGAATAATCTTTCATCGTCTTCAACCATTTATCTGTCGATGGACTCAGCTTCTTTCTATATCTTGGCTATTGTGGAATAATGGCGAAATGATCATGACAGTGCAGGTATCTCCTCAAGATTTTGATTCCATTTCCTTTGAGCATACACCCGGAAGTGAGATTATTGGGTCATAGTTGATCTTGAGAAAGATGCAGCCACGTGAAGATCTGGGGGGAAAGCATCCCAGAGAGAAGAAACAGCAAGTGTGAACACTAAGGTGCTCAACAACCATTTAATAAGTGAGGAATTATCTTTAATAACATCATCATTTTAAACTATTTTCATATTGATGATCTGTCCATGTGTTCTTTTTTTTTTTTTTTTTTTGCAAGTTGTCTATGAAGGTCATCATACTTCATTAGAAAAGGTATTGTATACATTGAGAATATTAACCCTTTGCTGCTGGTATGGCAAAAGCTCTCCCATTTTGTTATTTGTCTCTTGACTCATTTTACTTTTTTTTTTCTTACAGAGTTTGTATTTTATATTTAGCTCTGTTAACATTTTTAATGTTTTCTTTTCCTTTCATTATATGTTTAGAAATATCCTCTCTACCTAAAGATAGGTAGTGCTTAAGTCAGCAATGTTTATTTGCACTTCATCTTTGGTTTAAGATTTTAGATTAAAGCATTCGATGCATTTTGCATTTATTTGACTTAGGAAACCATTTAAAAAATATTTTTCAAAATGGCTAAACAGTAATCACAATGCATTTAATTGAATAATTAACATTTTTTTTCTGTTGATTTTAAATGTGACCTTATCACATATGTAATTACATATTCTTGAGGTTGAATCCACTCTGTGATGTGTTCCTTTGAGCTATTCCTCTATGCGAGTACAAAACTGTTTTCTTTTTTCAATCTTTATAATGCCATTATTATATGTTAAGGCTAGTGTTCCTCACTATCCTTTATCGAAATTATCTTAGTTATTATCACCTATTGTTCCAAGAATATCTTTGAACCGATTTGCCAGTTTATTTTCAGATGGCATTTTGATGGAGACAAATTGAAAATTCTACATTACACTCATAGGACATATACATTTTAACTGAGGTTATTCCTAAGTACATTCTGTTATTTAGTACTGTAAATGTGCTCTCTCTTTTTCCCATACTGAATCTCTATTTCTAAAAAAATATATACAGTGAACTTGCTAGCTTTTTCTAGGTATATAAAAATGGAGTCTATAAAATAATTATTTCTATCTATTTATCATCATCATCGTCATCTATCCATGTAACACATATATGTATGTATTTATTTTGTTTACTGGAACCAGAGTGCCTGCATTTGAATGCGGCTTCACTTACATGCTGTGCTTCACTAGACTAGTTACTTTACCTCTCTTTCTCTCCGCCCCTGTAAAATTGAGATACAGTTACCTACCTGGTAAAGTGGTTTTGAAGATTGAATGAGTTAGTTTATACAAGATGCTTAGAACAGTGCCTGGCACACAGTAAGCAGTATAAAGAGTTTGCGGTTGTCATTGCCATTCTTAGTATTTTATTTGCTACAACTTCCAAAGAAAAGCTCAATAATGGTAGTGCAAGTTACCATCTTTGTTTTGTTTCTTACATCAGGGATAATGCCCCCTAGAGACTTTTTCCATATTTGATTCCTCTATATTTTTATATTATAAAGTATTTTAAGGAACAGTGTAGACATTTTGGCATTTTATACTTTTTTGTATACGTTAAGTAATTGTTTAATTTTTATTTATTTTTGAGAGACAGAGACATAGTGCAAGTGGAGGAAGGGCAGAGAGAGAGGGAGACACAGAATCGGAAGCAGGCTTCAGGCTCTGAGCTGTCAGCACACGAGCCGTGAGATCATGACCTGAGCCGAAACCAAGAGTCGGATGCTCAACTGACTGAGCCACCCAGGTGCCCCTATACTTTAACTTTTTGATATCTATCCCTAAAAAGTAAGAGTTTTCTATATACCACAATATTATTAAGACAGCTAACAAGTAATAGTCATTCCTTAATGTCTTCTCATATCCAGTTCATAGTTAAATTTATCTGCAATCTTTTTTACAGCTGGTTTGTTGAAAAATACATCTCTTCAAGGACAACACATTGCATTTGATTCTTACGTCTCTCCCGACTGAACCTGGAGTGCTTCTATCTTTCTTTTCATGGCATAGGAAAAAATGTCCCACCTTCTGGATTTGCCTGATCATTTAATCATGGTGTCATTTACCATGTTCCTATATGTTCTATAAACTGGTAGTTCAATCTAAAGCTTTGATGAAATTCCACTTATAAATAGTTTGAGGAAGAGGACTCTCCATTGCATAATGAATTACTTATGGTCCTCTGGGAAGTAGATGTTAAGGAAGAATTAGAAGTGCAAAAGATTTATGGAGGAAAGATAGAGGGGAGAGAGGCCTCCCTTATCCTATCTCTGTCACTTACGCTAACCTTCTAGATCTTGTGTTTCTCATCTGTGAATTAGTAATAAGATTATTTATCTCATAGTGTCGCTTCAAAAATTAAATTAGATAATGGATACATATTCAATAAAAGTTACCATCTCTAAAAATCAAATTTCATATATTTTCTCTACTTAAAATTATTATTTACCCCTCCCATACATATATCCCCTGCTCGAGATGCACTAATAGAACTGCTGCTAATCTATTAGCTCATATTTATTTACTATGTTTAAGGCACAATTCAAGTGATTTTATGCCTTGTTTATTTACTCTGCAAATCATTATTGAGCACCTATTTTGGGTCAGGCACTGTTCTGGACATTAGGGATACAACAGACTAAACTCTCTCTGCCATCATGTAGCTTACATCCTACTGAGGAGAGGCCAGCAATAAGCAAAAATAAAAATAAACAAGCTAAATATATACCATGGATGTAATGGCATAGGAATAAATACAACGAAAGAGATAATGCAGAAAGCTGGGGGTTGAGGAGAGCTGAAGGGATGCTGTTCTAAATAAGAAGTCAAGACCTTACTGAAAAAGTGATATTTGAGGAAACAAAACTAGAAAGGTGAGGGAAAAAGTCATGTAGACGTTTGAGGCAATACATGAATAAACAAGTGCAGAGGTCTTGAGGCAGGACTGTGCTCGCTGTACTGAAAGAACTATGAGGGGGTTACATGGACTTAGAGAAGAGCACAGAACGGGCACAATAGTAGAGTAGGAGACACAGCAGTAGAGGTAGTAGAGTGCAGATCATATCGAAAGTGCTTTGAGTGATCTAGAAAGCCATTGCCGGTTTGGAGTGAAGGAATGATGTATTTTATCATATTTTTTAAGTTTATTTATTTTGAGAGAGAGAGAGAGAGAGAGCAGGGGAAGGGCAGACAGAGAAGGAGAGAGAGAATCCCAAGCAGGCCCCATGCTGTCCACACAGAGTCCGACGCAAGACTCGATCTCACAAACCACGAGATCAGGACCTGAGCTGAAATCAAGAGTTGAATGCTTAACCAACGGAGCCACCCAGGCACCCCTAGGAGTATTTTTAAAAGATCGTTCTGAAGCCTGTGGGCAGAATAAACTGTAGACAGGTAGGAGTGGTGGCAAATTCGTCGATTAGGAGTCTACTCCAGTAACCCAAGTGAGAGATGATGATGGTTTGGGCTAGAGGTTGTACTAGTAAAGATGGCGGGAAGTAGCCGAGTTCTGAAAGTATTTTGAAGGAGAGCCTGAAGAATGTGCCGATTAATTGGATTTGGGGTATGATAAAAGGAAATGAGTCAAGCATAATAATAATAATAATAATAATAATAATAATAATAGTAATAGATAATGCATGTTGCACTTATTCTGCATCCAACACTACTGAAGTTTTTTGTAGATATTAACTCATTTAGTTCTCAGCAAAGATGAGGAAACAGTTTCTGGCACATGTAGTACTCAGTATTTACTGACTGGGGCATAGAGAGGACAAGTAACTTGCCAATGCTCTGCAGCTAGTAAGTAGTAGACCCAGAACTCAAACACAGACAGTGTGGCTACAAGGACCATGATTGTAACTACTGCACCATGGCCGCATGGTTCCAAAGCATTTGTTTGGACTAACTGGAAGAGGGGAAGACAGGAAATACAAATGTGGGAGTCAATAATGTACTGGGGCAGAAGGAAATCCCCTAAAGACTGAGTATACATAGGGAAGATAAGAGGCCTAAGACTGAACAGCAGGAGCCTCCACCATTGGCAGTTCTGGGAGATAAGGAGGAATCAACAAGAGACTACTGAGGAAAATCCCAAGAGGTAGGAGAAAAACCAAGAGAGTGTGTCCTGAAAGGCAAGTGAAGAATATATTTCAAAGACACATGGGTGATCAACTAGGTCAAATGATGCTGATACATCAAGGAAGCTGAGATCTGTGAATTGAACAGTAGATTTAGCAACCTTGAAAAGAGCAGTTTCCATCGAGTGGGAAGTGAGTTCTAAAAGAGAAATGGAAGATAAGAATTGGAGACAGTGAGTATAGAAAGCTCTTTCCAGGAACCCTTCTGTTAGAGATGCAAGAGAAAAGGTACAGTGGTTTCAATAGAGGGTTTTTTGGCTGTTTGTTTTTCCCTTTGAGATAGAAGAAATGCATCTTTGCTGATGGGAATGATCCATTAAAGCAGAATAAAGTCGATGATGTAGTAGACAATGAGGATAATTTTTAGTCTCAAGTCCCTGGATATATCGGAGGGGTTGGGGTCTAATGTATGCGAGCACAGAGAACTTGCTTAGAACTGTGGTTCTCATAAGTAGCCGTACTTCTCCATGCTTCCATTTGGGAATTGTTATGATGTCATGTTTTACTTTCTAGATGGTCATGCCTTAGCATTTACATATTGAAATACATTTTTAAAATAAATTCCATTTAAAAAGATATCCTTTATTTTATGTTGAATGCATTATATTGATTTTTTTGAAATTATGTATATAAGTAGTTTATGAATTTTATTTCAGAGTAATAAGGAGAGCCACCCTAGATCAATTAAATCAGGCTCTCTGGGCCTGAGGCAATAGCATAGGTATTTTTTTAATGGTCCCAAGGTAGATTCTAATATGCAGCCAAGATCCTCTAACTCACAACAAACATCAGAGACAGATAATATTGTTGTTGTTGTCGTGGTGGTGGTGGTGGTGGTGATACATATAGGAAAACCAGAGTTCGAAGTGGTTAGGTAGCTTGTCCAAGGTACAACTGGTAAATTATAGAGCCTGGGAGTGAGTCCGGGCAGTCTGACTCCAGAACCCAGTATTATACTCCATGTCACTGATTTTGCTGTTCCCAGAACTCCAAAAGTACTTGTATGCCTCTGTGCCCTTGCACATGCTCTTTCATTTGCTTGGATTCCCTTACATTTCTTTTTTTCTGTACCTGTCCAGGTCCTTTTATTTTTAACATTTAGAATTGTATTATGTTGATATGTATTTCTCCATATCAACATATTCTGTATCTGTCTATTTCTCGGGCTGTAGAGTCAGGGATATTTGAGTTTGAATTCTGACTCTGTCACTTCCTAGCTATGTGACCTTGGGAGGTGACTTAGCCTTTCTAAACTTCAGTTTGTTCAGCTTTGAAGTGGGGACAACAATAATATTTAATATACTCTAGAGTTGAGGAATTTGGAGCCAGAGAACTGATAGGCTATCAAGTAAAGTCTCAGTTTGAATGTAGCAATGGCTTTTGTTTATGCTTCAGAAAGAGCTTACATCCAAGCATGAGTCATTCAAGATCACTTGGAAAACAAGAAGAGCCAAGACTGAGTGAAACTTTAGTCCCTCTAAACCTCCACCACCCAAACCCCAATTAATCTCAAGGAAGAAAATTAGGAGGGATGTTTACAAGGCTCTAAGGTCAATTGCTATTCACTGGGATAGAAGTCATGCTATCTAAAATCCTGAGAAAAAAACCACAGGAACTAATCCAAGCCAAAGGGACTGAACCGAGTGCTCAGTCTTCTGTATCCTTCCAGTATACGATTATATTTAGAAGCCATGTATTTCCTTTTTTTTTCCTCCTACTGGCTCAGGATTGATTGATTCATTGATTATAGTGTTAAGTTTTTATTTAAATTCCAGTTGGTTGGGGCGCCTGGGTGGCTTGGTTGGTTAGGCGTCCGACTTCGGCTCAGGTCATGATCTCACAGTCCGTGAGTTCGAGCCCCGCGTCGGGATCTGTGCTGACAGCTCAGAGACTGGAGCCTGCTTCGGATTCTGTGTCTCCCTCTCTCTCTGCCCCACCCCTGTTCATGCTCTGTCTCTCTCTGTCTCAAAAATAAATAAACGTTAAAAAAAATAAATTCCAGTTGGTTAACATACAGTATAACGTTAGTTTCAGGAGTAGAATTGAGTGATTCATCACTTACATGCAATACCCAGTGCTCATCCCAACAAGTGCCCTCCTTAATCCTCCACCCATTTAGCCCATCCCCCACCCACTTCCCTTCCAGCAACCCCCAGTTTGTTGTCTAAAGTTAAGAGTCACTTTTATGGTTTGCCTCTGTCTTTTTTCATTTGTTTTGCTCATTTGTTTTGTTTCTTGAATTCCATGTATGAGCGAAATACTGTTTTCCTTTCTTTGTTTTTTCAAGTGGGCCAGCAAGTGACTTAAGATGACCAGACCAAACTTGACCTTGGTAGAAAACATATTGGACTGGGCTCCCATGCTGCATCTGCCACTAACCGTGGGATCTCAAAGATAGTATTTGCCTTTTATGAGTTTCATTTGTCTCCTTTGTAAAATGAAGAGATTTCATTAGATGATCTCTCAATTACCGTATTTTATAATTTTACAATGGCCTAAAATGCTAAGTTTTCATGTGACTGGTAAGATCATAGCATCTTGGGGTTAAACCAGAGCCCCTCCTGTATTTAAAGGTACTCACAGAAAGGGCAAGCCCTCTCTCAGGAATGCATTTTATTTCTGTACACCCCTCACAACAGTCAGAATGCCTCAGAATAATAATACCTGCAAATTGCTTAGTGCTTTGCCACGTACAAGAATTCATTTGCTATTTATGGAAACCCTGTGACAAAGATAGTGCAGGTATAATCATACACATTTTGTGGAGGAGCACAGTAAAGCTCAGAGAGGAGCAAGACACTTGTTCAAGGTAACAGAGTTGGGAAAAAAAAAAGAAAGAAAGAAACGAAAGACACATCCAGGTTTTGTAATGATGGGTCTTCCCTGAAGAAATTCCCCTATGTCAGCCCTGGACCTTTGTTTCTTTAAAAATAATTGCAATGCTGGATGCTTTGAAGGGATGCTAGACCATGGTCTGGGATCCATGAGAAAAAAGGATGATGGTATTTGCATAAGCTCAGCAGTCTGAGTTGCCTGTGGCCACTGAGAAAGCAGAAGTGATGCTGAGAGGCACAAGGAAAGGTCTGCTCCAACCCATTTGCTCTTTCCCCTCTGCAGGGTGTCAGAAGACCCAAAAGTTCCCACCTGGGGAAGATTTTGCCCCTGGGGACACTGTCAGTATCTGGAGACATTTTTGTGTCGTTATAACTGGGGGAGGGGGGTGCTGATATTAACAGACAGAGGCCTGGGTTGTTGCTAACTACGTTACGTCGCATGCTTTAACCCCCGACAACTAAGAATTATCTGGCCCTAAATGTCAGTAGTGCTGAGAATGGAAACCCTGGTGGAGGCTGAACCTTCCCGGACTTACCTTACACTGCAGTACGGTGGTAGGACAGATGGCCCTGGGGCTTATGGGACACACAGAAATCTGAGTGGGGAAACTGAGGACACTGGTCTGAGGTTAAAGGCCAAGAGAGTCAGAAGGCAACCTGCCTAAGGAGCATTAAGCAGAATCCTCTCTCTTATATTTCTGCCAGGGAAAGAGAGCATGCCAAAACCTGTTACAATAGTGGCCGATAAGAAGCTGCTGCTAGGGAAAAAAATGTAACATATATAATAAGGGGCACACCTTAAAAACAAAAGGAAGCCCCAGAAATATAGCTGTTACCAAGTTCTCTTCTCTTGTGGCATCTTCAAGCTCTCTAAGCTCTTCCTCCCCAGAGAAAACTTAATGGCATCTGCCTTAGAGTTACCTGTCCCTTCTCTCTTTAACTCTTGCCTGTTTGTTTCTTCCTCCCCCTCTAAGAACATAGAATTGGTGCTAGCCATGTTAGGCCTCCAAAGTGAAGTGAGTGTTAATGTCCCTCATCACTTATCTACCCTCATGGCTCCTGGAAGCTGAGGGACCAGCCATGTTCTTGTGCTGGTGGGCAAGTGCCATGGCCGACCTAGAATGAAGCAGGAAGCCAACTGGGAAGTCTGCCCACTAGACCCTGGCCTGAGCTGGAGGATACAGTCACACTAACTGTAGGGTCAAACTCACTTGGCTACATGGGAAAACTGGTGTCAAATATTAACTATTGGTGAAGAAATCAGAGTCCTCCATGATGTACAAAATGTATTCTAAATGGATGATTACCTAAAAGAGGCAGGGTTAGTCATCTGCTAAATGATTCACCAAAAATAACACTGAGACTTAGACATAAATACTTTTTTTGGTAAATCCTTGGGAAGGCTAATACATTAAACCCTGCCAGTCATTCATACATTAAACCCTGCCAGTCATTTATATACCTACATATGACTGGCTTTATCGGCTCAACAGGAAAGCACATTGGATTTGCTTTTTGTCACTAAAGTCATGTTTTGATAGAATTGATTTAAGAGCTGTTGGTGACAAGGAAAGATAACTAGTGGTCATATGACTTAGAGGTCTAAGACTGTCATTATGGTAGCAAAATGGAATTGTCGGACAAGCTAGGCTTCTGGCTTCTGGTGAATCAGGAAGTCAAAAGGCAGACGGCCTGCTGGGCTGTGTGCCTACTGTCTCTGCTGGCCTGACCCAGGTGGAACAATCAGTCTGGCCAGAGGATAATTGACTACTCCAGGAAAAAAGCAAAAATAACGTGACTAAAATAAATAATGTTATAGTCCTGAGGTCATCTCCACTCCTCCCTTATAGAAATGGCAACCAAGGACCCTTTTAAAGACAATGAGACAATTTATCTGTTAAAATAAAAATTCCAACCCCACCTTCACTCCAGAAACAGAGAAACAAAAAAATAAAGGGCCTAACAAACTAAGCAATACATAACAGACAAGAAAGACCTTTTGCAGGCTAACATATTAAGCTCTTTGTGCCATTCAGACAGTTCCAAATGACTGATTTTGGCACATTTCCCCCATCACACTGATTCTGCTTTTTGTCAGAATGGCCACTTATTTTAAGAAAATGAGGGTACTGGGCACACAGGGTGTGCTAGACCAAATCATAAAGGCTGCAAAGATTGGGATAATGACAATTCAAATGTGGTTCATGTTACCTTTACATGGGTTTACTATGGAGTCTGTGAAGGGGCAAAGCATAAGACTTACAAAAAGCCAGGCCTGCAAGTCAGTGGCCTAGGAACTCTGGTGAATTCCTGTTTCTCACAAGAGCATACTTGAGCGTGGTGGTCATGGCAGCCATGACATGAGGAATCAGACAGAGTTTGATTCTTCATTTCTTACAGGCTGCCAAGACCACCTTGCCATCTAGACTGTCACGTCAACTGCTTTTTATAGTGATTAAGCTTTTGGCTGGCAGGTATAGAGAGAGGAACACTTCAGCATTCAGGGGGTCTATGCAATTAACTACGTATGGAAGTTCTTATTGAGTCCATTACAGACTCATTTGTTTTGTCACTTTCGGTGCCAGAAGGCCTACTCAACAGTTCAGCGTGCCTGCCCTGGCCATAGCCTACTACAGTGAATAACAGAAGAAAGCTCACAGGCACCACCTCTTGAATAATTCAACAATAGCCAGAGTTTCCTGAGCACTGACTATGAGCCAGGCACTGTGCTCATCACTTTAAAGGTATGAGCGCATTTAATCCTCACTCTACCCAAAGTCCAACTCTCTTAGTGCCTGGGTCTGCCTGGAGTTGGGGCATGTGCCAGCAGAATGGTCAGTTAATAAGTCTGTCTGACTAGGCATGAACTTGTCTTGAAATTGGGACAGTTCATTAGAGAGCCATGAGGTTAAGACGGCAGCACCAAAGGGTCACCTGCAGTGTAGCCCTTACTTTCTACCCTCCCATCAGGTGGTCCTTCAAGGGCCAAACCTTGGAAATTATAAAACCATTTAGGAAAGAAGGTGGACTTCTCAGAGGAGCACAATAAATATTTGCTGAATATTGGAATAGATAGTACACTTGCCTTCATCTTATCTGGAACACTTTCCCTCTCCAACTATACTTCATTGAGAGTTGTCTGGGTGTACATATTCAATATGCAGAGAAAGCTCATAATTTCATTAATCACCTCCCCTGACTGTTTTCATTGCCTAACGCTAGGAATCCTTGCTCTAAAGACGTGGTTATCAACTGAGGACAAATTTGCCGCCCCTAGGACATTTTTGATCGTAGCACTGGGCAGGGGAAGGGACTTTGCCACTGGTACCTAATGAACAGAAGCCATGAATGATGCCGAACTTCTTATAATGCAGAGGATAGCTCCCCACAACAAAGAATTATTAGGCCAGAATGTCAGTAGTGCCAAGGTTGAGAAACTCTGCTGTAGACTTTGAACAGCTTCTCAATCATGGAGAGTCCTTCGTCTCACTTATACAGCGTTATAGTTTCACAGTTCAGAACTATGGATGTTTACCCGGCGTGCCTAGTGATTCTGATGCAGGGTTCCCTGACACAAACTTTGGGAAACACTGCACTAGGTTTCTAGTTTTCATGTTTGCTCGCCTAGGATACATATGTGGGTTCCCCTGCTTAGAGAGCTCTGATCTATCCTCTAATGATCTAGCCTGTAACTGCCCAACTCATTTTATTGCATATTGTAAAGCTCATCAGAAAGAGATGAAATCTCCCACATTTTCAAAAAAAATTGTATTACCTATTAATGTAATGAATAGGATATTGCAAACAAGCTGTGCTGTCTTCCTAAGACAATGGGTGTGTTTTTACCGGTGACAATATAGTGTTTGAATACACTAGGCTGATACTGTTTCCCAGCATTAGATAGGCAAGCATCGTTTCGCACTTAGGAGACCATATGTCAAGGACAGATCGTTAGCTATCATGACAAAATGGAAATGGTGTGTTATCTGTTGAGCATTAAAAGTGATGAGCACTACAGGGGGTTTCTGATGAAAGGAGGAGTCAGTGAATAATTTTGAACATTGTTCACTCATTGTTTCTTGTCTCTCCCTCCCTCCCTCCCTCCCTCCCTCCTTGTCTTTTCCCACATCTAGCTGAAAAACCTATGCTTTCATTTTCCATTAAATTCAGGCTGCTTAAGAAGTTCACACTGCATTCTCAGTACTAATGGATATATAATTGTGGTGTAAGGAAGACAAGGGGTAAACAGGCCTTACGGCGATTTGTCCTTTCTTACTGCTAAGAGTTCTCTGGGCTATACCCAGCCTGAATTAAAATCAGATGCTGCCATGGGAATCAAACGAAGTGAAACAAAAACACAGTTTCCTGACATACCTACCAGTACGCATCACAGTAGAAAGAGACCTGCTTTGAAATCAGACAAACCTAGGGGCCCCTGAGTGGCTCACAGTCAGTTGAGCGTCCGACTTGGGCTCAGTTCATGATCTCACAGTTCGTGAGTTCGAGCCCTCCGTTGGGCTCTGTGCTGACAGTGAAGAGCCTGCTTGGGATCCTCTCTCCTTCCCTCTTTCTCTGCCCCTCCCGCCACTCATGCACACGCTCTCTTGCTCGCTCTCTCTCTCTCAACAATAAATAAACGTTAAAAACAATAAAAACAGGGGCGCCTGGGTGGCTTAGTTGGTTAAGCATCCGACTTTAGCTCGGGCCATGATCTCACGGTTCGTGGGTTCAAGCCCCGCATCCGACTCTGTGCTGACAGCTCAGAGCCTGGAGCCTGCTTCGCATTCTGTGTCTCCCTCTGTCTCTGCCCCTACCTCACTCATGCTCTGTCTCTCTGTGTCTCTCTCTCAAAAATAAATAAATTGTAAAAAAGAAAAAAGAAATCAGACAAACTTTGGTTACAATACTGGACCTCCATTAATTATCTGAGAAGTCTGGAGCAGAAAACCTCAGAGAGCCCCAGTTTTCATATCTGTACTACCATAGCAATCTACTTCCTAGGCTTATTGTAAAGGTTAGATAATGCACCATATGTGAAATCCCTAGCACATAATAAGTGCATGCACATTGTAGCTACAAAATAAAATTTATTAATTTATTCTCAACCAAATTATCTTCACTTAGACTCTAATCCATAAGTTTAAAATATATTTCCATAGACTGTCCTTTTCTTCTTTAAGACTTCATGACTTACTTAGTATTACTATTATTATTTCACTATCATTTTTATTATTTTAATTTATCAGCTCATAATTCTCTGGAGAAGTGTTGACCAGAAACTACACACTATTCATTTCAGAAAGAATAGCCGTGGGGTGAGCTACTCATTTACAAAGGTCATTGCATCACACAAGAAGAGTAAATTGCTATATTCAACTGGAATTTTTCTTTTTTGGGTATTGGAACATAAATAAAACATCGAATTTAAATTGTTGAGCAAAAGATGTCAAACACAAAAGCATACCTTCTGTATGATTCCATTCGTGTAAAATGTAAAAACAGGCAAAATGAATATAAGCTGTTAGAAGTCAGGAAAATGGTAATCTTGGGTGGAGGGTGAGGGGAGGTTAATGAGTGATATTCAATTCTTGATTATGGTGCCGGTAACACAGGGTGCAATCAGTTTGTGAAAATTAATCAAGATAATGCTCATCGTGTGTTAACTTTTCTGTATGTATGTTATATTGAATATCAAGTTAAAAACCTGATTATGGCAAGAAAGTAATATGCATTCTTTTTAGAAGCATTTGAAAAAATATAGACAAAGAACTAAAAATCACCTATAGCTCTACCACCCAAATATAGCCAGTGCTAACATTTTAATTTAATTTAATTTTATTTTATTATTTTGTTATCTTGTTTTTAAACAAAACGACAGCCATGGTGGAACTTTGGAACTACTTTGTTCCATATGTGGAACTTTGTATCTACTTTGGGTAATTTACATTATTTTTTGATAACTTCCCCATGGCATGAAATATTCTTTGAAAATATGGTTTATAATAACTGCATAGAATTTGATTATATGAATATGACTTATCTTATTTGACCAGTCTCATCCGCATGGCATTTAGATTGTTGCCATGTTTTGGGGCTTATAGATAATGCTATTATTAGCAATATCATGCATAAATCTTTGTGCATAGCTGATTATCTCCTTATAATAAGTTACCATAAGTGAAATTACTAAATCAAGCTCTTGAAAAATATTACCAGTTGCTATCTAAAAAGATTCTGTGAACCTATACTCTCAATGGCAGTAGTCAAAAGTACCACTGTCTCTGCATCATTATCATCGCAAGCTAATAGAGTTGATATTAACACTTTACTGCGAGCCAGTCACTATACATGTTTTTTTCTCATTTATTACTCACAATAAGTCTATGAGGCAGGGACTCTTGTCCTTATTTACAGATGTGGAGGCTGAAGGCTCAGCAAACAACTTTCTCAGCAAGCAGTTAACAGACCTTCAGCCTTTTTCATTACAGAGCGCAAGATTTTCACTCCCACACCCCTACATTCACTTTGTGTTGGTGTTTTAAAAATTGTCATTTTGGTGGACAAAATACGGCAATACGTTTTTATTTGTACCTTTGACTATTAGCAGGCTTTCTTTTTTCTTTCCATGGTCAGTGATTCTTTTCACTTCCTCTCTTGTCAATAGCCTCGTCATGAGCTTTAATTTCTAGTGGCTTGTCGATCTTTTTTCAGTAATTTTTAAAAATGTATAAGAACGACATATACATATGGTAAAAATGGCAAACAGTACGAAATTAGTCTCTATCCCCAAACAGAACTCTATCCTCACCGTGAAATGAAATGGGGTCACAAATGTCAAGGGGTTTTAAGATGGAGCCAGGAGGCCATTAAGGAGGTGGCCTTATTCGCATCCTACCGGTGGGACCATGAACTTTTGAACTGGTCCAAAGCGCAAATCTTCCGAGGTCTCAGCCCAAACACCTGCAACTTGCTACAGTAAGAGACTGTGCTTAGTGACAGCCTTAGCAACCAATTATATTCGGTCCAGATTAGCTTTTTGCCTCCAACACCAATCAAAAATTCTTTGTAAGCAACATATACAAGCATTCCCTTTTTGCCTGAAAAACCCCTGACTTTTGCTCCCTAGTGGGACGCTATTTGCGTTTCTATCCAAATCTTTGTACCCCGCATTGCAGTCCTTTGATCCCAAATAAATGCTCTTGCTTAGTTATTGCCTCCTGAAGATTTTAGGTTGACATGGACCATCTAAATTTTACAATTACCAACAGTTTACTGTGTACCCTTGCAGAAACTTTCCATGCTCATACTTCACACACACACACACACACACACACACACACACACACACACTTTTTTTTTATACCTCTATTAGTTTTCTAGGGCTGTCATAACAAAATACTACAGAGTGAGTGGCATAAAGTATAAACCTTTATTTTCTCACATTTCTTGGAGCTGGAAGTTCAGATCAAAGTGCTAACTGGGTTGGTTTCTTCTGAGGCCTCACTCCTTGGCATGTAGATTACCACCTTCTGACTATAAGTTCCCATGCCCTTCTCTCTGTGTGCTGTCTGTAACCTAATCTCTTGTTATAAGGACAATAATCGTATTTGATTAGGACCCACCCAAATGACCTCATTTTACTTTAATTGCCCCTTTAAAGATACTGTCTCCAAATACAGTCATATTCTCAGGTCCTGGGGGGTTAGAACTTCAACATATGAACTTTGAGGGGACACAATTTAGCCCATACCAAAGGGAAAATACTACGTACAGTATAGCATCTTGATTCTTAAACTTAATTCAGTTCGAGATCAACCCATCTTAGCACACGAAGATCTACTGTATTAATTTAAATGGAGGCATTTTACTTCATCTTGCAGGTATAATGGAAATCAGTTAGCCAATTTGCCATAGGTGGATGTTTGGGTGATATCTGTGTATTTGAGGTCATAAATAATGCCACTGTGAACATCACTGTAGGTATATCTTTCTGTACATCTGTGAATATATCTGAGTATAACTTTAAAAGCAGAATAATTTTTGGGGTGCCTGGGTGGCTCAGTTGGTTAGGCATCTGACTCTTGGCTTAGGCTCAGGTCACGATCTCACGGTTCATGGGTTTGAGCCCTATGTCGGGCTCTGCACTGATGGCCTGGAACCTGCTTGGGATTCTGTCTCCCTCTCCCTCTGCTCCTCTCCTCCTTGATCTCTCTCTGAAAATAAAAAATTGAACATTTAAAACAAATAAAAGTAGAACCATTTGATAAAAGATTATATTCACTGAAAGTTTGGATGGAACTTGCCAAATTATCTATTATACCAAAAATGAAACAGAAGTCCTAATTTCTCACACCCTTGACAACACTGGATGTTTGAAACTTTTATATTTGATATTTGATAGGTAGAATATGACATCTTATTAGATTGAAATTAATTTCATATGTTTATAACTATTAGAATCTCTTTATTAAATGTTTTGTATGTCATCCTAAGATATTTTCTATTATGGTCTTTTCATTTGCTTATTTTATTTTTAAGAGCTCTTTATATATATTAAGGAAATTGGCCATTTGTCATATGTATTGCATGGGTGTTTTGTAGTTTCTCTTTTATTTTTTTATTGCATATTTTTGTGAACAGAAATTTAAATACACAATGTGTAGTGTGTGTCAGTGTATACACATACATACTATTTATTTATTTATTTATTTATTTATTTATTTATTTTTAATATGAAATTTATTGTCAAATTGGTTTCCTCACAACACCCAGTGCTCATCCCAACAGGTGCCCTCCTCGATACCCATCACCCACCCCCCCCATAAACCCTCAGTTTGTTCTCAGTTTTTCAGAGTCTTTTATGTTTTGGCTCCCTCCCTCTCTAATCTTTTTTTTTTTTCCTTCCCCTCTCCCATGGTCTTCTGTTAAGTTTCTCAGGATCCACACAAGAGTGAAAACATATGGTATCTGTCTTTCTCTGTATGGCTTATTTCACTTAGCATCACACTCTCCAGTTCCATCCACGTTGCTACAAAGGGCCATATTTCGTTCTTTCTCATTGCCATGTAGTACTCCATTGTGTATATAAACCACAATTTCTTTATCCATTCATCAGTTGATGGACATTTAGGCTCTTTCTATAATTTGGCTATTGTTGAAAGTACTGCTATAAACTTTGGGGTGCAAGTGCCCCTATGCATCAGCAGTCCTGTATCCCCTGGGTAAATTCCTAGCAGTGCTTTTGCTGGGTCATAGGGTAGATCTATTTTTAATATTTTGAGGAACCTCCACACTGTTTTCCAGAGCGGCTGCACCAGTCTGCATTCCCACCATCAGGGCAAGAGGGTTCCCGTTTCTCCACATCCTCGCCAGCATCTCTTTTTTCCTGATTTGTTCATTTTAGCCACTCTGACTGGCATGATGTGGTATCTGAGTGTGGTTTTGATTTCATACATACTTTTTATATAGAACTAGTTGCTCGCACTGCCAGCACACCACTGCCCAAGAACCTTTGGGCCATTGCAGTGTGGGTTTTATCCATTGTGAGGCGGGAGGGCACTGAGAGGATTTTCAGAAGAGGAAACAACAGGACGTAACTTGTGATTTAGTGGAATCTAACAGGGTCACTGCAGCTTTCATACTGAGCAGAGACTATAGGATGGAGGTATACAGGCCAGTTAGGAGGCTACCGGCAATGATTCAAGAAATAGATGCTGACGGTTAGGACCAGGGTGGTAGGAGGGAAGATAGTGAGAAATTGTCAGATTCTGGATATGTGTTGAAGTTAGAATCCACAGGGCTGCTGGATTAAATGTATATTTTGAAATTAGGAGCGAAATCAGGGATGACTCTAAGGGTTGGGGCCTGAGCAACAAAATAAGTGGTGTTGCCATTTGCTGAGACAGGGCGGACTATGGGAGGAAGTTTGGAGGAGATTTCAGAAGCTGCTTTGCATCCCTGTATTTTAAGATCACCACCTCCAAGTGCTGATGTGAAGTATT
Source organism: Leopardus geoffroyi (assembly GCF_018350155.1). Classification (NCBI taxonomy): domain Eukaryota; kingdom Metazoa; phylum Chordata; class Mammalia; order Carnivora; family Felidae; genus Leopardus; species Leopardus geoffroyi. The sequence continues at coordinate 117,386,364 of NC_059343.1, forward strand.
CGGATATAAAAGTGTGCAGATCAATTCACATTTTCGGATATAAATCTGTGAGGCATCAGCATATAGATATCTAAAATCATGCGACTGGAGAGGCGCCTGGGTGGGTCAGTCGGTTAAGCGTCTGACTCTGGCTCAGGTCATGATCTCACTGTTCGTGAGTTCGAGCTCCACATTGGGCTCTGTGTTGACAGCTCAGAGCCTGGAGCCTGCTTCTGATTCTGTGTCTCCCTCTCTCTCTGCCCCTCCCCCACTCATACTCTGTCTCTATCTCTCTCAAAAATAAATAAACATTAAAATTTTTTTTAATTAAAAAAATAAGATCATGCCACCATGTGAGTGGAAGTAAACAGACTAGCAAAATCCTAGAAGGACTGAAATCTGGTATATTCCAATATTTAGGGGTCAAAATATGAGGAAGAACAAGCAAAGGAGAATGGCGAAAATTGGCTAAACATATAGAGAAAACAAAATGAGTGTGATTTCCTAGAAGTCAAATAAGGACAGTACTTCAGAATCAGAAGTGATCAGCTGTGTCAAATCCTGCTGATGGGTCAAAGAAGACGAAGTCAGAAGCGATCCCTGGATTTAGCGATGTGAACGTCATTTGGCAATCTAGGGTAAGAGCAGCTTCAGTGGAGTGCTGGGGTAAAAAGCTTATATGAATAGTTCCAGAAAAAAGAAGAGGAGATAAATTTCAGATAAGGAATGTAGAGAGCTGTTTCAAGGAGCTTTGCTATGAAGGGAAAGATAAAATGGGGCAGTAGTTGAAGAGTAAAATGGGGTAAAGAGAGCTTTTTTATACTGAGAGCAATATTGAAATGTTTATATGCTGAAGGCAATGGTCTACGAGGTGGAGAGGGCTTGAAGATGCAGAGGAGAGAGGGGAAATTGCTCCAGTGGGCAAAAAAAGTTGGAACCTAGTGCACAAGTGGGGAAGGATTGGGACTTAAGAGCATGAGCAGTCAACCATAGCAACAAGAAAGAAAGTGAAATACATGACCGCGGGTACCGGTAGGTGTGTACATGAAGAAGTGGGAGCTTTGGGAAATTCTAATTGCTTATATATTTTGCAGAGTGTGAGCAAAACCTAGGAGGTGTTACAAGTTTGAGGGAAGAAGGGAAAGTATGAAATGGTCCTTTAGGAGAGTGGGAAAGAACAAACTAGGGGGATATATATGGATGCTGATTTCCAGTGGTGAATTCTGAATTCCGAGGGTGAATGCCCAGGCTGCTGTAACAAAATCCCACAGACTAGGTGGCTTAACCAACATTTTTTTAAATATAATTTATTGTCAAATTGGTTTCCATACAACATCCAGTGCTCATCCCAACAAGTGCCCTCTGGCTTAACCAACATTTATTTCTCACAGTTTTGGAGGCTGGGAAGTCTGAGATCAGGGTGCCAGCACAGTTATGTTCTGTTGACAGCTCTTTCCCTGGCTTGCAGATGTCACCTTTTTGCTGTATCTTCACGTGGGCAGAGAAAGAGAGAGCTAGCTCTCCAGTCTCTTCTTATAAAGACACTCATCCTGGGGCGCCTGGGTGGCGCAGTCGGTTGAGCGTCCGACTTCAGCCAGGTCACGATCTCGCGGTCCGTGAGTTCGAGCCCCGCGTCGGGCTCTGGGCTGATGGCTCAGAGCCTGGAGCCTGTTTCCGATTCTGTGTCTCCCTCTCTCTCTGCCCCTACCCCGTTCATGCTCTGTCTCTCTCTGTCCCAAAAATAAATAAACATTGAAAAAAAAAATTAAAAAAAAAAAAAAAAGACACTCATCCAGGGCGCCGGGTGGCTCAGTTGGTTAAGCGTCTGACTTTGGCTCAGGTCATGATCTCACAGTTTGTGGGTTCAAGTCCCGCATCAGGCTCTGTTCTGACAGCTCACAGCCTGGAGCCTGCTTTGGATTCTGTGTCTCCCTCTCTCTGCCCCTCCCCAGCTCATGTACGTGCGTGCACATGTGCTCTCTCTCTCTCTCAAAATAAATAAACATTGAAAAAAAAATTTAAAGACACTCATCCCGTCATGAAAACCCCACCTTCAGGTCCCTATCGAAACCTAATAACTTTCTAAGGGCCTACCCCCCCAAATACCAACACATTGAAAGTCAGGACTTCAACATATGAATGGGGGGGGCACATTCAGTCTATAACAGATGTTTTTCAAGCAACTCCTATCAATATGTCCCAAATTAAAATACAACTACCCTTCACCTGTATTTCTATTCCTTACTAAGTGGTAACTAACATTTACTGAGCCAGGCACTGTGCTAAACCCTTTATCATCATCATCTTATTCAGTCTTCACTGTAACCCTATTTGTTGGCTATAACTGCTTTCCACGTTTTGCAGATGAGGAAACTGAGGCTAGGAGATATATTTTTTATGAGTTTACAAAACTATTACATGGCAAAACCATTATTCAAATCCAACTCTGTTGGATCTCCAGGGCCATAGTTTTTAACTACATAGAGAGCCTTATGGGACATTGTAAAGACTGTGGATTTTCCTTAGCATGAGATGTATATTTTAAACCACAATACATCTCAGTTGTTCAAGGAAGAATTCAAGAAGTGGCAGGTAGAATAATGACCCCCTGCAGATGCCTAGGTCTTAATCCCTGTAATCCATCAATATGTTACATTATAAGGCAAAGAGGAATTGAGGTTCATATAGAATGAAGATTGCTAATCAGAAGATAGGGAGATTATCTGGGTCAGCCCAATGTAATCAAAAGGATCCTTAAAAGTAAAAAAAAACTGAGGAAGAATAAAAGAGATGCAGAGAGGTACTAGTGTGAGAGGCCTTGGTCCAAAATTGCTGGCATTGAAAATGGAGAAATGGGGCCATAGGACAAAGGAATGTGGGTGGCTTTTAGAAGGTGGAAAAGCCAAAGAAATGGATTCTGTCCTTGAGCCTCCAAAAGGAATGCAGCCTTGTATACCTTGATTTTAGACATCCGTTTAGGACTTCTGAACTTCAGAATTTTAAGATAATAAATTTCTGTTATTTTAAGACACTCAGTTTGTGGTAATTTGTTACAGCAGCAATAGGAAACTGATACAATTCTAGAAAGGATTTAAGCTTCTCACTCAGTTAATATCTTCAGACAGGGTATTCTTTTCTATCTTCATTTTTATTTAATTCAGCACATCATTATTTTTCAACTGGATATTTGCAGTATTTGATGGTTTTCTTACCTTTCTCATACAAGCCATCATCCACATTTGTGCAACATAACTCATCATTCTAAAATACCCAAAATTACACTGTGAAGCATATTCAATTAGAAGGGATCGAGCCTTGGATCGAGCCATGGAAATGGAGGAAGAAATCATTTCTTTCTTATTTCTGTGTATGATTCGTTTTGTCTTGTTTAAGCCATTTGTTTCTCTTGAACTTCCCCTCATTATTGTGTCCAGACGGATAGTTTATTTTGTTTAGAAACACAGCGGTACAGAGCACAGGAAGGTGGATGGTCATCCCATTTGGCAGTCATGTGGGTACATCTCTAGTTCTTGTTCTCTCTTGACACAAGGCCATGGCAGCACAAGTGGGAGATTCGTTTTCATACTCCCCGTTAAGAAACTATTAATAAGCAGCTGCTGGTGCCTACTTGGAAGTAAAACTGCATTTGATAGCCTTTGGAAGCTTTTTACACTAGTTGGGAAAGTGCAATGAAGGAACAATGATTATTCTCTTGTTATTTCAAAACACAAGCAGAGGCAAAGAAATATTTACCCCAACTGATTCCTAGGTTCTAGTGTTCTATATTTGAATTGTTCATTTGTCATTATAGAATGAGGACTAGAATTCTAAATTCAAAGGGTGAATTCTATCTTTAATCCTCATTGCAGGTACGGCCTCAAAACAAGCTACTATACCCAGCAGATTTCAGTTTGCTCATGTAGAAAAATGAAAGTAGAAAGGAAATTAATTTGAGTCAGGTGCTGGCTACACACATACATACACTCTCTCATCTAATCTCCAGGAAAAAGCAAAGGCATTTTAGCTCACAGATTTGTCTTTTCACTCTTCTATCTAAAAGCCAAAAGCATCGTGATACCTTATAGGCTGAAATATAAACTCTGGATAACTGTGGACCTTAGTTGTAATTCTTGGAGGCAGTATCCATTTCTCCCAAAGGACATCAAAAAACCTGGTTTCTAGTAACTAGTGTGCTACTTATAAGCTGTGTGACTCTGGGGAAACCATGTACTCCCTCTAGGCCTCAGTTTTTTCCCCTCCATAAAATAAGAAGATTGGGTTATTTCTACAATCCTTTCCCTTTGCTAATCTATGCCAGGAGTTGGCAATCATTTTCTGCAAAGGGCCAGATAGCAACTAGATTTTGCAGGGCACGATTTCCCTGTCACAACTATTCAACTCTGCCTTTACAACACAAAAACAGCTGTAGACAATATGTAAATGAACAGGCATGACTGCATTCCAATAAAACTCTTTTTACAAAACAGATGATGGCTTGCTTTTGGCCCAGGGGACTTAGTCTGCTGACCCCTGGTCTATGCAGCAATAAAGGATTTTGTGTCAACTCTTCCCTTTCCTGTTTGAACCAATATATCAAGAACTATATTTGACACATGCCTAAAGACGTGTCTCTAGTGAGGCAGTTTATTTATGTGCTTCAGTTTTTCTAAAATCTGGATAAAGCTGAGAATTTAGAGAAACATGGGCCAGGTTTTGGTTGCAGTTTATTAAGAACAGCACTGACTTACATCAATGTGATAGAAACAGCGAGAATCTTAAATGAATTAAAGTTACATAACAATTAATATAGGTATGAAATGTTATTCTTGTCTCTTTGTTCCACTTTTAATGTATCTTATATGAATTAATTGTATATGCACTCATACCAATGCAGCTAGTTTATTGACATGCATCAAAATGTACTTTGGATTACTTTTTAAGTTATCCGAAACATTGCTTTATGGGGGCGCCTGGGTGGCTCAGTTGGTGAAGCATCAGAGTCTTGATCTTGGCTTAAGTCATGATCTCATGGTCCATGAGATCAAGCCTCACCTTGGGCTCTGCACTGGCCCTGTGAAACCTGCTTAGGATTCTTTGTCTTCCTCTCTGTCCGCCCCTCCCTTGCACGCACGCTCTCTCTGTCTCTCAAAATAAATAAATAAACATTAAAAAAACATTGCTTTTTTGAAATGCACAATGAGACTAATTGCCTACAAGACAATATTTTGCCAACTATGGCAGGGAGAGGGGTATGAAAGGTTCTCATGAATTTCTGCAGAGAGTAGATGGCCAGACAGCCTGTTAGATATATTTGATTAGATTCCACAACTGAAAAGTAGAGGAAGTGAAAACTGGAAGGTGTCCTGGAAATCACTGTCAAGCTCAGCATTGGAACTAAGAGTTAACATTGTGTCTGTGTACTGTTAGCTTTCCATATGGATGACCTGGCCAGCTCTGCCAATGGACCTTTCTTTCTTTTTTGGGGGGTGGGGGTGGGGTGGGGGTGTTGTTTAATTCTTAGTGCCTAAGATGAGTCTGATACCAGTGTGTTACCAAAGCTATTCATCACAGTAAGAAGTTTTTCTGAAAGCAAGAGGAAGTTCTTTGGGCACACTGATAAATTTCCCCAAAGCAAGTTTGCAGTGTGGGCTTCTAAATCAGCAAGTTTGATGTTTGTGTGTTCTCTTTATTTTATATTCTCATTATTTCTTTCTGCTCAGCAATGCCTTCAACTTCACTTGTTCAGGGATTTCAGTCATAGAAAATATTCAGAGGGCATGGGCAGATGGTGAATTCACCGGGGAGTTGCTGCAATTCTCTGATTCATTCCATCAGTCTAGAATTATACAGAAACAATCCCAGTATAAGCTTAAGCATATTCTGCCTCGAAGAAAGACAGAAACAACAAAATGATTAAAAAATAAATTTGAGTAGCCCTCCGTTTTCCCGGTAGAATACTTCTAATTAGATTTTGGCTGAACTCTGCCAGTTCCTCACCCCTGATAGCATTTTTCAATTCTATATTGCATTTTTATCAGTGTCATTTTGGTTGTAATGACATTTCTCATGATTCTTTTGATCTGATCAGCCTTTCATGAATTTTAGAAATAAATGTATATTTATTGTATAAGCTTTAGCTTTTTCAGGTGCTTACTTTTGACCTGATCCACTTCTGTTATTTTGCAAATTAGAAACAAAATTTATCATGATACAAAAAGACGTACACATAGGCGCAAATGTATGTGTGTGTGTGTGTTTATATCTGTATTCAATCTTCTGTTTCCGTAGATCTCTGTCAATTCCTGTGGTTTTCAGTGAAGTGCGGTTTTGGTCCCTATGGCGCAATTGGCAACGTTTGAACACATTTTTGATTGTCGCGATCTGGGGGATGAGGGAATGGGTAGGGAGCGTGGAAAGTCCTCCTGGCATTTAATGGCTAGAAGCCAGAAATGCTACAACAATTCTGCAGTGCACAGGTCAGCTTTCCCACCTGCACCCAGGAAAGGGAATCACCCCGCCCAATTTGTCAATAATGCCGAGGTTGAGAAATTCTGGTGTTATTTAAAAGCATGTAGAGATGTCTGCATGCAATTCAAGCAATTCTATATGAAGTCACAGATCTTTGACATACCATGGATCTTTATGGTGCATATAGGAAGGGCTCACGGGAAAGCTCTAGAAACTTTTTTCTAATGATATAGAATGAATTCTTGTACTAAGAACATTATAAAATGGGAAATCTTGCAATGCACACAAATTAACCTATTTATCTTGGAAAATGACCCAGAAGCTTTGGTTAAGAATATATATTTATCTTTGTAGTTACCTTTATAGTTTTATCTGCCTGGGGCCCTTTTTTCTATGAATTTCCCTCCCCTCCCCTGCCCTATCCCTTTACCTCCTCTATCCGAGTAATAGAGGAGCTGCCATTTTAATTCAGGGTGAGCCTGGTTCCCGAAAATTTGGGGAGAGCATCTACACACACTCTTTGTCTCTTTGTCTCTCTCTCTGGCTGTGGCCGTTAAACTGGTAACATGCACCAGAGATTTCTATAGCTGTACTTCCGATGATAGGAGTTGAAAAAGCATTGGAGGCCTAGAGGGAGACAGAGACAAAGAGAAGGAGAGAGTGCTTAATGAATTTTGCCACGCATTATGAATATATTCTCTACCGTGGCACTTTTCAAGAAGAGGAAATAAAGAGTAAAGTTGCTTTTTGAATATTTCAGATGATAGACTGTTGGTGTTTTTGAATGAGACATCCTGTGGAAATAGTCTTTAATGAGGCCAAGACTTCTTAAGTCATACATTTATGTATGTGCACGTGTAAGCACACACACCTGCACACACTTTTACACAGATAAGGTCATACCATGTGTCCTATTTTGTTTCTTACTCTTCCACTCATCAATGTATTGTGGATCCCTTTTCATGCCCATCCCATGAATGGGATTCATTCATGCCCATGTTCAGTTGGTCAACGTTTAGGTTGATTCTTACCAATTGGCCCCTATTAAAAACAGTGCTGCAGGAATCATGCTTGTGCAATACACCTTTATGCATTTTCTTTTTTGCTGTCATGTTAGAAGGTATTAATCGAAGATCTACAGAGCTGAAGAATATTTAATTTAAAAAAATTTTAGGCACCTAACTAATTGTACTTCCAAAAAGGCAGGAATAAATTGCTCTCTCACCGTCACTGCCCCTGATACGCCCACATCCTTTCCTGACTGTGGATTTCCTTGTGTTCTCTCATCTTTGTTAATATTTTTCTTCATGATCAACCTAAAGAAGGGAAATATTTTAATTTACATTTTGGATAACTAGTGAAGGTGAGCATCTTGTCATTTTTAATAATCATTTTTTGTTCTTATTTTTCAGTTGACTTTTCATGTTCCTTGCCTATTTTTAAATAATGTTGCTCATCTTTTCAGTTTTGATTTATACAAGCTCTGTGAATGTTAAGGAAATTAGTCTGTTAAATGTATTACAAATACTTCCTCCCAGATTGTCTTTTAACTTTCATTATGGTATTTTTAGCTAAAAAGAGGCTATACATTTTTATATGATCATACTTACCAAATTTTTGTGGCTTCTACATACCAGTGAGGCTTAGAAAGTTGTCTCCCACATCAAGATCACAAAAAGCATTTATAAATATCTTTTGTCTACAGTGGTTTGATTTTTAACATTTAAATATTGGATCTATCTGGAATTTATCTGAGGGCTTTGGAGTGAGGTAGTAATCAAGCTTAGCAGCTAGTGCTTAGGGTCTATGATAAGAAAGACTTGTATCTGGGACACCTGGGTGGCTCAGTGGATTAAGCGTCTGACTTCAGCTCAGGTCATGATCTCCCGGTTGGGTTTGTGGTTCATGGGTTCGAGCCCCACATCAGGCTCTGTGCTGACCGTTCAGAGCCTGAAGCTTGCTTCAGATTCTGTGTCTTCCTCTCTCTCTGCCCCTCCCCTGCTCTCGCTCTCTCTCTCTCTCTCAAAAATAAACATTAAAAAAATTAAAAATAGAAAAGAAAGACTTGTATCTGGCCTCTACCACCTAATAGCCGAGTAACCTTGAGAAAATCACTTAACCTCTTAAAGTCTGTTTCTTCATCTGTAACAAGGGAGGGAACATACTCCCTGACTCATAAGCGTGTGGTGAAAATGAAAGAATCCATTCAAAGAATTCAGAACAAAACTTGGTACATAGTAAGTACATAATTAATATTAGCTGGACTTAGTCTAATTACTATTGCTATTCTCAGGAGATAATCCATTTCCCCCAAATGATTTATTGATTAGTCCATCTTTTCCCCAAAGATTTAAAATGCTGCTTGTATTATATTCCTAATTATGGTATATGATTATATATATATATATATATATATATATATATATATGTCTAAGTGCTCTATTTTATTGCATTGTTCTGTCTATATATTTCCATTGCATAAGTGCCTCATACTTTCAAAATAATTTTATAATAGTAAGCATTCTGCTCCTGTTCCTGGCATTAATTTTGACATTTTAAATTTTTTATGATTAAACATGGAGCTTTTAATTTGACTCATATATTTAATTTGTTAAGAGAGCACAATGAATGCTAAATGCCTTCCAAAAAGCCAGAACAACTTGCGCTTGCAATATTATTCATGAATGTGCCCACTCCTACACCCTTCCTAACAGCAAGTCTCTTCATAGTCTTCCCTCTTTGGTAATATGTTTTTGTTGTTGTTAGGCATCTGAAGGGTGAAAAATATCTTATTTTAATCAGCATTTTATGATACAGGGAGAACTGATATCTTTAAATTACTGCCTTTTCTATGTTTCTCTACTTTTATTCAGGTCTTTTCCTTTTCATTTCCCTCAGTGAAGTCTTATATGGTAGCTTTACTCATTTAGTCCTTTTGCATTGCTTGTTAAATGTATTCCTTGATATTTTATTTTCATTTTATTTTTGACTACTTATGTAAATGGGTCTTTCCCATTACATTTTAATTTGGTTTTGGTTGGTATAAATAGAAGATATAATCAGTGTATATTAATTTTGCATTTATCTTCATGTCAAATATGTGAAATTTGACTTTTTTCTCTTATCTAAATGCATAATCTAGCACTTTTAAAACAACTTTATATAATAGTGGTGAAACCAGCATCTTAATTTTGTTCCTGGAATTAAATTTAGTCTCCCTCAATTTTTTTTACAATAAAATCCAAGGCTTTTAATTTGGGTCATACATTATACTTTTATGGAAGCATTCATGTTTTAATGAAGGTTTAATTTTATGCATTCCTTTATTGGCATCTACAGGATATCCATATTTTTTCCTCTTTTTGACTTATTAATATGATAAATCATATTTATGCAATTCCTATGAGATCCCTGTTACTGAACTCTGCATTCCTAGAATGCCTCCCACTTCATCATTATGTATTATTCTGTTGATCTGCTGTTGGATTATATTAGCAAATATTTCATTTGAGATGTTTGCATCAATACTTGTAAATGGATATTTTTCATTAGTTTTCTCCTCATTTGCTATCTTCATCAGGTTCATGTTGGGTATTAGTATTAAACAGACACATAAAAAGAGGCTCAACATTACACGTCACCAGGGAAATACAAATCAAAACCACAATGAGATACCACCTCACACCTGTCAGAATGTCTAAAATTAACAACACAAGAAACAACAGGTGTTGGGGAGGATGTGGAGAAAGGGGAACTCTCTTACACTGTTGGTGGGAATGCAGACTGTTTCAACCACTCTGGAAAATGGTATGGAGGTTCCTCAAAAAATTAAACATAGAACTACCCTATGACCCAGCAATTGCACTACTAGGTATTTACTGAAAGGATAAAAAAATGGTGATTCAAAGGGGCATGTGCACCCCAATGTTTATAGCAAAGCTATCAACAATAGCCAAAGTATGGAAAGAGCCCAAATGTCCATCGACTGATGAATGGATGAAGAAGGTGTGGTATATGTATACAATGGAATATTACTCAGCTATCAAAAAGAATGAAATCTTGCCATTTGCAATGACATGGATGGAGCTAGAATGTATTATGATACATGAAATAAGTCAGTCAGAGAAAGACAAATACCATATGATTTCACTCATATGTGGAGTTTAAGAAACAAAACATGAACATATGGGAAGGGGAGGGGAAAGAGAAGAGAGGGAAACAAACCACCCGAGACTTAATGATAGAGAACAAACTATGGGTTGATGGAGGGAGATGGGTAGGTGGGTGATGGGTATTAAGGAGGACACTTGTTGTGATGAGCACTGGGTGTTGTATTTAAATGATAAATCATTGAATTCTACTCCTGAAACCAATATTAACCTGTATGCTAACTAACTAGAATTTAAATAAAAATTTGAAGGAAAAAAATGTTGTCAGAAGTCTGTTATATACACTTGACAATAAGGAAAAAAACAAACCAAACAAGATAATTAAAAAGTTAAACAATAGGTGGGAAATGGGGCTAAATAAAATAACTAAGGTACACAGAGGGTAACATGTTATTTCCTTCCTCTCTAGATAGATAGATAGATAGATAGATAGATAGATGCATAATATAGATGCATATATATATATAATGCATAGATGTTATAGGGTGTTAAAAATCGAAATTCAACAAAGTAAATTTGAAGATCTAATTGGTTTTATGAAACAATGAATCGGGCAGCACCCCATATAACAAGTAGAAAATGGGAGATTCTTATAGAAAGGTGGAGCAAGAAAGTTATTAGCAAAAGAGAAGTATTGTTTCAGGCGAGGTTGCTTTCCTTTAGGGGGAAGAGCAGGGGGTCTCACCATGAAGATTACTTCATCGTCCTTTGGGGGATGAAGAGGACCAAGGTGGCAGAATCGTTGGTGCCCATCAGAAAATTCCTGACTACAGGGACTACATTTCTGAGGAAGGCTAAAACTGCAATTAGATTATTTAGTAAGCCCTGGTGTGGGGACGTAGACTAAGCAATGCCATTTTGGGCCTGTGGTTTTCTTTTCAAGAAGGGATATGCATTCTAAAAGAGTGATCTCTGTCGCCAGAGAGAGAAATGGATTTAAAATCTGGCCCTGCTACTTTTTCTTTGTTTTGCCATTTATAAAATAGGCCTAATAATAAAATTAATCAAACAAGCCTCTTCAGAAGACATCATAAAATAATAAAGGTAAAACAGCACATGCCTTCCAAAGGCACTGAATAAATGAAAGTGGTATTTTCAGCTTTTCAAAATATGGAAAATATTACCTGTGAAACCATCTGGCTCTGACCATTTGAGGAAGAAGGACATGTAGTTCTTTGATATTTTTACCAATTTCTCTCAGAAATGGATTAATGATCGTTAGTTCATTTCTACTTCTTGTCTGTTAGAATCATTTAGAGAATTTACATGTTTCGAGAAAATATCCATTCCAATCAGGTTTCAGAAAACATTAGAACTGTACAGTATATCCTCTTACAATTATTTTAATGATGTCCATACCAGAAGTTAGTTTAGCGTTTTCTTTCCTAATATTTTCTCTCTTTTCTTCTTAAATATGACAACTAGCTGTCAATTGATTTTTTCTTCTCATATCTTCAATCTTTTTAAAAAATTTTTAAAGTGTATTTATTTTGAGAGAGAGAGAGAGAGCACGAGTGGGGCAGGGGGAGAGAAAGAATTGCAAGCAGGCTCCGCACCCCCAGCACAGAGACAGACATGGGGCCTGAACCCATGAACCAGGAAATCATGACCGGAGCTGAAATCAAGAGTCGGACACGCGACCGACTGAGCCACCGAGACACCTCTCATATCTTCAATCTTATTTAGTAGCTCCATCATCTAGCTAATTACATAAAATGATAAAGTGAACACTCACGTACCTACGTACTTATGTACCATTCACCTTTGAAAAGTCTATATTTGAAAACAACTATATTTCACTCAGGCTTCCCTTTACTTTTTCAAAAAATGAAACATTAAAGATGGAATGAATCTCTGTACCTGTCCTTTATTTGCTTCTTGTTCCACACTGCCTAGCAGGGTCCTGAGTTTGGCGTCTTCACATCCCACACTTGGTAGTTAATTCTATTCACCAAACATCTGCAGCTCTTAGGACTCTGAGCAAACAACAGGATGACGCTTCCCAGCCCCCTTGTGGTTGGATGGGGCCACGTGATTACTTCTAGCCAATAAACTATGATTTGAGCTGCCGTGTTATTTTGAGGCCACATCATTTAATTGTTCATCTGAGACTCTCAGACACTCACTCCTTATCTTTCATGGCAAACTACAGTTTGCCAGATTGTGGGTGTTTTATCTCCCTGAGCCCCAGAATACTGATGATGTGGAGGAGAGCCCTTTGGCAACCCTCAACTGATATGCAGCAAAAGTGAGAAATAACCCTTTGGTGCTTGAAACTTCTGAGATTATTTTGTTGTCTTTGCTGTTTTTACCAAACACCACTCAGCCCATCCTAATACATCCATAAGCAACACACAGTATATTTTCTATGGTTTAAACCTCCACATCTATGCTGTCAAACTTTTTATGCCCTCTCACTACTTGCCTTTTTCTTTTTTTTTAAACAGTAGGTTTTTTAAAGTGTATTTATTTATTTTGAGGGGGGATGGGGCAGAGAGAGAGAGAGAGAGAGAGAGAGAGAGAGAGAGAATTCCAAGCAGGCTCCACACCATCAGCACAGAGACCGATGTGGGGCTTGAACTCACAAGCCATGAGATCATGACCTGAGCCGAAACCAAGAGGTGGATGCTCAACCGACCGAGCCACCCAGGAGCCCCAATTGCCTTTTACATCTAATGTTATGTTCTTGGGATTAATGCAAGTGATATGTGCATCTACAGTTCTTTCAACATAATTACTGTTCCACTGTCCGAGGGAACCACCATGTATTTAACCATTCTTCTATTAATAGAAATGTGTGTTCTCTCCAATTTTACATTGTTAATAAATAACAATACCAGATTATTGCACATCTCATTCAATACTATGAAAATTTTAAATGAATGTGATTATTAGATTATTGGGTGCTATGAAAATTTTAAAGGAATGTGATTATTATGTTATTGGGTGCATGCATCTTTAACATTATTAGATCTTGTCCAAAACCTCTCCTCTACTATTATAGAAATTTATACTCCTGCCAGCACTACATGAGAATTCCCGTTTCTACATCCTGCCAACACTTGGTATCATCAGACTCTCGTTTTTGTTAGTCTTATTTATAGTATTAATTTGCATGTGCCTGATTTCTAGTGTAATAAAGCACCATTATGTATGCTTAGTTTTCATACACAAGTGACATTTACCTATACATCTACTTTGTCCTTTTTCCCTTGGGTTGTTTTAACTGAAATTTGGGAGTACCTTTGTTAGTCATATGCTCTGTAAGTACCTTCTCTGAGTCTGTTGCTTGTCCTTTCACTTTGTTTATAATTTGTTTTGTTCTACACAACTTTTTAAAAAGTATTTTTAAAGGGAGAGAGAGAGAGCAAACCCTGGAGAGTTAGAGAGAGAGGGAGACACAGAATCTGAAGCAGACTCCAGGCTCTGAGCTATCAGCACGAAGCCCGACACGGGGCTCGAACTCAGGAATGGTGAGATCATGACCTGAGCTGAAGTCAGATGCTTAACCGACTGAGCCACCAGGGCACCCCTATTCTATGCAACTTTTTTCAACTTCAGTGCTTTCGAGCACTGTGTCTCAACCTATTCATTTACTATTTGACCTTATATTTCACAGCTTTAAGATATAATTCACATGCCATACAATTCACCCATTCAATGTGTAAAATTCAGTGGTTTCCAGTATATTCACACTTATGCGCCACCATCACTACAGCCAATTTTGGAACGTTTTCATTGCCTTGAAAAGTATATGTCATATATATGGAAAAGTTGATTAGTAATTGCTCATGGCTGGGGAGATGAGGATTTGGATCATCAGCCATAAGCAATTACTAATCAACTTTCTGTCACTATAGATTTCCCTGTTCTGGACATCACATATGAAGGAAATCATATATGTCATATTTTGTGACTGGTTTCCTCCAGTGTGCATATTTTCAAGGTCCATCCATGTTGTAGCATGGTTTGAACTTCTGTATGCCTTTTTAAAGAGACCCTTCCCCAATAAACACATAATGCCCGTCACTTTTGTTTACTTCATCCAATTATATAATTTGATTTTTACATGTAGGTCTTTAATCTGTTCGGACTTGATATTTGTGTATGATTTGAGGTAGGATATTCTTTCTTTCCATGTGAACAGCCAATTGTACTGGCACCATTTAAAATGCCCCATCATTTCCCCTTGGATTTATAGTACAACATCTATTACATATCAAGGTTCCATACATTTTGAGTTTGTTTCTAGTATCCATACTGTGATACTTTGGTCTATTTGTCTGTAGTTCCGTGTAACGTACTGTCAGGTGCTATACCTTCAGTTTCATAATAATTCTTGCTCTCTAATACAGAAAGCCCTTTACAATATTTTTTAAAATTGTCTTACTTATTCTGGGCACTTTGCAGTTGCATTTTTCCATTTAATTTTTAAGATAAACTTCTCAAATTCCATGAAAATTTTCTTATTGTAATTTTGATTAGGATTGCATTGAATTTAGACATTAATGGAGAACTTGAATATTTATTATGAGTCTTTCCAGCCATATGCATGGTATATATTTCTTTTTTTTTAATTTACTTTATTATTTCAAGTAACATTTTATAGGTTTCTCCACAAAGAACTCGAATACTTTCTATTAATTTTTCCTAGGTATCTTATAGTTAGTTTTAAATCATATGCAAATAGTATTCTTAAAAAAAAATGTTGTCTAATCATTAGTGTTGTGTAAGAATGTGATTTATTTTTTTCTTGTATTTTTCTTGTCTCTAAATTTTTCATTAGAATGTCTCCATTAGGGGACACCTGGGTGGCTTAGTCGGTTGAGCGGCTGACTCTGACTCAAGTCACGATCTCACAGTTCGTGGGTTTGAGCCCCGCGTCAGGCTCTGTGCTGACAGCTCAGAGCCTGGAGCGTGCTTCTGATTCCATCTCTCCCTCTCTCTCTGCCCCTCCCCCCGCTTGCAGTCTGCCTCTCTCTCAAAAATAGACATTTAAAAAAAATCAGTTCTTTTTTTAAAGTATTTTTTTTCTTCCAAGATTTTATTTAAATTCAAGTTAGTTGACATATAGTGTAGTCTTGGTTTCAGGAGTAGAACCCAGTGATTCATCTCTTCCATATAACACCCAGGGCTCATCCCAACAAGTGCCCTCTTTAATGCTCCTTGCCCATTTAGCCCATCCCCCACCCACCTCCCTTCCAGAAACCCTCAGTTTGTTCTCTGTATTTAAGAGTCTCTTATGGTTTGCCTCCCTCTCTGTTTTTATTTTATTTTATTTTTCCTTCCCTTCCCCTATGTTCATCTGTTTTGTTTCTTAAACTCCACAAAAGAGTGAAATCATATAATATTTGTCTTTCTCTGACTGACTTATTTTGCTAATATAATACATTCTAGTTCCATCCACATTGTTGCAAATGGCAAGATTTTATTGTTTTATTGTTTTTGACGGCTGATATATATATATATATATGTGTGTGTATACACATTCATCAGTCAACTTCTTTATCCGTTCATCAGTCAATGGACATTTGGGCTCTTTCCATAATTTGGCTATTGTGGATAATGCTGCTATAAACACTAGGGTGCATGTGCCCCTTCGAATCAATATTTGTGTATCCTTTGGATAAATTTGGGTAAATACCTAGTATTGCAATTGCTGAGTCCTAGGGTAGCTCTAACTTTTTGAGGAACCTCCACACTGTTTTCCAGAGCGGCTGCACCAGCTTGCATTCCCACCAACAGTGTAAAAGGGTTTCCCTCTCTCCGCATCCTCGCCAACATCTGTTGTTTCCCAAGTTCTTAATTTTAGCCATTCTGACAGGCGTGAGGTGGTGTCTCATCCTCCTTAGTTCTAATGGTTTTATAGCATAGGTTTCCTTGGGTTTTTCCTATAAACAATCATAGTATTTGGGAATACTGAACTTCTGTCTGTCTCCCTCTCTTTCTTTCCAGATTCTTACATATTTTGGTTCTTTTTGTCATCTTACAGTTCTGGTTATGACTTCCTGTGCAGTGGTCTATATAAAGTGACAGTACATGCCCTTTCCTTATGCTTGGCTTTAAACATTTCATCACTAAGGATAATGTTTGCTGAAGGTTTTTGGAAGTTATGCTTCATCATATTAAGAAGATTGCCTTCTATTCCTAGTTTTCTCAGTATTTTTAAAAATCTAGAATTAGTGTTGAAATTTACAAAATGCGTTATCTCTCCTTAATCAGATGATTCTGTGATTACTCTCCTTTAACATATTAACATGATGAGTTATGTTAAATAGTTTACTCAATTTAAACCATGGCTACATTCCTGAGTAAAGCCTTCTAATGGTATAATATAACACACAGACATGCACACAAACTCACATAAAATTTATATGATTATATATACACATTTTTGCATGCATATATATTTTACTGAATTTGATTGGCTTATAATATATTCAGTGTTTTTCTGTCTATAATCAAATGAAATTGACCGCAACTATTTTGGTTGGTGTTTTTTTGTTTTTTTTTTTGAGAGAGAGAGAGCACACACATGCATGCGCAAGTTGGGGAGGGACAGAGGGAGAGGAAGAGAGAGAATCTCAAACAGGCTCCACACCCAGCATGAAGCCTGAGGGTGCTCTATCTCATGACCCTGAGATCATGACCTGAGCCGAAATAGAGAGTCAGACACTTAACTGCCTGAACCACCCAAGAGCCTGAAATTGACCTAAAGTTTTAATTTTCTTGTACTAGTTTTATCTTCACCAAGATTTGGTGAACATTCTTTCATATAAGATTCTTTAGACCAGTTTATAAAGGATGGAAAGACAGAGATTATATGATTCTTGAATATTTGGAAATGAATGCTTTTAAAGTTACAAATACTTTGGTTTGGGGGAGGAGACAGTTTTTTTTTTTTTAACTACTTATTCAATTCCTATTGTCCTGTCCCCTTCAAGGTCCTTCTAGCTGGACTAAGAATTAAATTGATACAAGACAGATTAACAGGAGAAAATAAAATTTAATAGAGTACATATGGGGAACCCACATAGACATGGAAATTCCAAACACAGTTAAACAAAAGGAGGAGGATATATCATTCTAAACTAAGGAGAAGGGGTTTGGGGTCTGGGGCTTTAAAGGAAAGGAATGCACTTCACAAGAAGATGAAAAAGAGTAAATGTTTGGTAAACAAATGTTGGCTGAGCCCCCAAGAAACAATGAGCCACAGAGGACTTTGATCAAACAGGTCTTATTAGGTTCCTCCTTGTCTACCATATATGTTTATATCATAATGTACTTATCCATGGTGATAGCTCTCTTTCTGGAGCAGGTTCTCTATATAAATTATTTTTAGGCAACTGAGGGTGGATATAAAGAGCTTTTTCTGAACTTCCTGAGTCTTCATTGTTTTTTAACTCAACATAATCTTCATGCCAAAGTGGCCCATCTTGGGGCAGCTTGCCCTTGGCTCCTACGCCGTCATGAATTTTGGCCTATTCAGATTTTTACATTTTTTTCTACTTTTTAAATTCTGTTTTGAAACTTGTTTATTCCCCCAAATAATCATTATTAATACAGACACTGTTATTTAAAGCAATTTATTCTTGTACTGGATTACCTATGTATATTTGAATGGCTTTGTTCACAATTCCTTCTGGCCTCTCGTTCCTTCTATCTCAATTAACTTTCCCTCTTTCCGAATTGCATCTTTTCTTATTCTTTTTAGTAAATATCTGTTAGTTGTAATGTCTCTTAGGGCTTTATTGACCAAACATCTTTATTTTGCCTCTTCTTTTGAGTGATAATTTACGTAGGTATAGAATTTTAGGTTTACAGGGTTTTTTTTCGTCTTGAAATTTGGTAATTTTTATTCTATTATATTCTGGCTTTAATCTTGCTGTTAAGTAGTATATTGTAAATTTACTTGCTGTTAAGTAGTCTCTGTAAAATTTTGGGTAACTGTATTTTTTCTTTGTTTTCATTGTCTTTGGTGTTATGAAGTTTCCCTGGGATATGTCTACATATGATTCATGAATAAAATGTTTTCTGGCTACCTTTTCTATTTCCCTGCTATCCAATACTTTAGATTTTATATTCAAGGGGTGCCTGGGTGGCTCAGTCGGTTAAGCATCCAACTTTAGATCAGGTCACTATCTCACCATTCGTGAGTTCAAGCCCTGATTCAGGCTCTGTGCTGACAGCTCAGAGCCTGGAGTCTGACTCAGATTCTGTGTCTCCCTCTCTCTCTGCCCCTTTCCTGCTCACACTCTGTGTCTCTCTCTCTCTCAAAAACAAATAAACATTAAAAAAATTAGAGTTTATATTCAATAGTGTGTATTAACAATGACTGCCATTTGTAATAGGTATTTTTGAAATTACACATTCTCCCCAACTGTGTACTTCCGGATATTCCAATGGTTCCCCTAGGGGCTCTTAATTGATTTTATTGATGGTAATTGAATCAATTGGAGTGGATGAGTTTGCTCAGAGCAAAATGAGAAGTGGCCATAGGTCAGAAGACAAAGAAATATGAAAAGATTATTGATGAGCTTATGAGAGCAATTTCAAAAGACTGGTAGGGACAGAATGCTAATTACAGTGGAAAGTTGGCTGTTGAGTGATGTGTAGCGAAGACAGATGACAGATATGGGGTAGTGACTGTTGGGATATGGAGGGGAGCAAAGGTTAAGATGGAAATGATTCTGTGTTTAAAAGTACATGCAACAGGCCAATGATGTAACTGGACATAACACAAAGTGGTTACTTAAAAGTGAATTCCCTTAGAAGATGGAAGGGGAAAGGATTCGAAACACACTCTAGAGCATCAGCTACTACATTATAACCAGAAGAAATGCAGAATTTATCCCTATTTTAGAGAGAAAAGATACAGAAGGATGAGAGGTAGACAACTACCCAAAGTTACATGTTTACTTATCCAGGTTTGGAAGCCAAGCACCATAGCTTCAGAACTCACGGCTTTAACCATCCTGGCTGTGTGTGACCTCCTATGTGATCCACAGCATCAGTGTGAGGGAAGCAGAACTTATTATCTAGATACTCCAGAAGAGGAACCTAAAGTTCAGAGAGGTGAGGGACTTGTGTGAAATAACAGCAAAAATGACAAAGCTGGGAATGAAACTCAGGTCTCCTGAAAAGTTCATTGTTCCTCACATTTAATTACACTGCCTCTGCTATGTCCTCCCTTTACCTATACCTAAGGATCGGCGCTCTGTTCTAGAAGTTTATGTTCCAAGTGGGGATATTACAGATACATTACACCAGCACTTCCCTCATCCGGAGCTGTGAGTCTTAAATTAGGTAATCACTATAGACGCTGCCCATAATCCTTACACCTAACAAGTACTCCACAAATGGAGTGCAGTTCCTTCACCATTTGTTTACTGGCCACTTATCTTCTTTTCCTGATTCTCGGTCCTTTATGCTGCTTTTCTTTACCCCATAGCAACTAGTGTCTTTTTTGACCTTCATCTGTTTGACCTCAGCCCTTGATCATGGCTGCTTTCCTTAGCTTTTTATTTCCACTGACTGCTGGGCTCAATCTCCTTCAAGAAGCCCGCCAGGCTTTGGAGAAAAAAAGATTGGGATAAAACACTGATAGAGAGACAAAGCTTGGAAGCCTGGAGGAAATAGGACATCAGTGCCAGGAAGTATGAGGAAATCTTGCGAGGAACAGTGAGCAGAGTTCAGAGATGAGGGGAATGCTAAGCAGGATAACATTTGTGTGATAAATGGTACAATAAGACTAAAATGATCGTCTTCTCAAAAGTAATACGTTCTACAAAGCACCAACACAGTAAAGACAGCAATTCCACTTTTCAGGTTTAAGCCTGAAGCTTAGATGGGGCCTATGTCTTTTTAATTTATTTTCAGATAAGTTTATCGCTGGGAACCGTAACTGCAGATCGAGTGTGCCAGCCGTGAATATATATAATATCAATTACAAATACATTTACTGCAGGCCTGCTTCGACATACATTATCTCATTTAAACTTCATAACAACCCGGTGAAGCAGCAAAGCTATTTTCATCTCCATTTCAACATAGGGAGTAACCAAGGTTCAGAGAGTTCAGAGAATTAGCTCCGGGTCAGACGCAGTTAAGTGGTGGAATAGGATTTGCATTTATGTTCGTCTGACTCCAGATTCCTTCTTTTTCCCTTTTCCCACACTGCCTCGCTGAAGAGAACCCATGAAGGTTTGTTGAGGAGTAACTTAATGAATATTTGCTAACAGGAAAACTCAAGACTGTTTCCTTTCAGTGTTAGTGACTTTTGTTTGGTGTTCTGGTTTGCGTGATGCGAGATTCGGGCTGGGGCTTCCCTAGCGGGTTTTGTCCTGGTACGAAAAGTCAGCTTTCCCCTGCATCTGCGCTATGCTCAGCTCGGGGACGAGCAAGTTTGTGGTTTGTTGTGGTCTGCCTTTGGAGCAACCTCGCAGATAGATAGGTAGCTTGCGAAAAGCTACCAATGTAAAAGCATTGCTTCTGGTTGCCTTTTCAACTTTCTGTACATTGTTCTCTAACCCTTTCAACAAGGATACTTCTAGGGGCACCTGGGTGGCCCCGTGGGTTGAGCATCCAACTCTTGATTTTTGGCTCAGGTCATGATCCCAGGGCCATGGGATTGAGCCCCGTGTCAGGCTCTGCACTGAGAGTGGAGCCTATTTATGATTCTCTCTCTCCTTCCCTCTCTCTCTCTCTCTCTCTCTCTCCCTCCCTCCCTCTCTCTCTCTGTCTCTCTCTCTCTCTCTCCCTCTGACCCTCTCCCCCAATCCTGTTCTCTGTCTCTCTCGGTCTCTGTCTTTGTCTCTGTCTGTCTTTAAAAAACAAAAACAAACAAACAAACAAAAAGAAAACAAGGATACTTCTAAATTTCGAAGTGGGTCCGTTGTTCTTTCTCTGGCCAACTCTGTCACTTTGCTGGAAACTGCACTTTACGGGGTCCTCAGGGAGCCAGACAGGAGATTATCTGATTGTACAACTAGAAAGTGTCACTCATTATCTGCTTTCTCTAAAGTAAACAGCAAGGATTTGAATCCATTCTTTCATACCAAATGGCTTTTTTGATGTGGTTCCTGTTCTCTCAAGATGTACATCTCAAGATGTAGAGACGGAAGCCTGGTAACTCAAAGAAAAATATTTTCTTGGTCTAACAACAGTTTATATCTAGAATAATGGTGGGGTAGGTTACTTTTGACTTGCATGTCTGGGTGTGTGTGCCTGCGGGCACATTTATATGATAGGACACCTTCACATTTAACCAGAGAGTCCTCTGGTGGAGGGGACCTGGATAAAACCTCAATTTTTTCATTAGAGACACCTACTACCTACAAACAGGGAGTCAGAGTGCCTGTCAACGGCTTTGCTGGCCTCTCTTCAGGAAGTGCGAGCATCTCAAGGGCGTGGCCTGTGCTGGATGCATCATTGTATTCCTGGCATCCCCAGAGATATTTGACAGAATGAATACTCAATGAGTATATCTAAAATAAATGAATGAATGGGTAAATGTAAAGAGTGAATGGATAGATGGATAAGTGGATAACTAACTTAATGAATTATTTCATTAAGAATACAAGCTGGATGGCTGAGAAAGCAGTGAAGGCTAGATTGGGCTAAGCATATAATTTATAAGAAGTCTAGGAAGTGAAGCCCTTACATGATCTCTCAGAGGACACTCCGTCCAATGTGAACATCTTAAAATAAGTTACACTTACTCACATGGTGGATTAAATGTTTACCATCTTTCTCTTCAGAAAACCCTGCTGAAATGATGGTAAAGTAATAAAAATTGCATTAAAATTAAGGACAAAGAAAATAAAGCAAGTTACAGTGGCAAAAAAAAAAAAAAAAGATTTCAGCACTAATTTGACAAATACATATTGAGTGCCTGCTATGTGCCAGGCATTGTTCCTGGCCCTGGCGACAAATCAGCAGAACAGACAAAAATCCCTGCCATCATGTAGCCCATATTCTAGGGGAGGAAGTGCATTTTCAAAGTGGTGATTGATTTAACAAAGTGAAGGAACTTATAATGTAAGAATGCCAACATGGGGCAGACATAAATAGAGGCAACGTGATTTTCCGCACAAAAATCAGAATGGCTCATGTTGAGGCATCAGATACTGCAGAAGACAATGGTGGGGAGCTGGAATTAAGACAGAGGGGACTTGAAAGTCTGTGTTTAGAGCTGATGGACATCCAGGTCTCCACCCCCGCCCTCCACAGCAATAAGCTCTCTCTGTTCCTCCCAGATAAGAAACCAAAGGTTTTGTTTCTAAAAGCTGAACTTGGGAAGCTCCAGACTTGGGGCCACCTAACACAAAGAAGGCCAGTGGTGAGATCCAGAGTTGAAAAAAGGAAAAAGGATGAAAGTGAAAATGTGCACACTGAGGCTCCCAGCCCTCCCCACTTTCCTCCTCACAGAGAAGGTCATGTCACCAGGGCATAATATTGGTGGATAATTCTCTTGAGAAACTGACTGACCTCATAAAAATAACTTTGAACGGCAGACATTTAGCGGTTCTTCAGTAAGAAGACCAGGTTAGCACCTGCTCATCATGTACCTCCACCTTTGCAAAGGGAGCTCTCCATCTGTGCGTATTTGGTTTTATTCTGAATTATGAGCAAACAATCGAAAGACCATCAGATGTCTCAGAAATCCAGAGACAGTGTAGGAAACACATTCAAAGAGAAAACATAGAAAATGGTGGGTCAGGAATTATCAAAGGAATAATAATACAAGAACTGAGTGACTTAAGAGTCCAGATTTGAAAGGATTCCCCAGAGACTCATCTCTGGAAATTCTGATTTATTGGTAAGGAGTGGAGCCCCTGCATTGGTATTTTTATATAGCACTAAAAATGATTACAATGCTTACCTAGGACTGAAAACAACTATTCCCACCATTAATATGCATTTTCCTTTTTTTTCTTTTGATTTAGGTCATGCAGGCCAGCACACACACTAACATACAAATATTTTTCCTATGAAGTTATGGTGTGTCTATCATGGTGTAACATATGAAAAATGAAGGGCAGAGGCATAGGGCTTCTTTCTCCCAGTCTGGGATCTATATAATGCCTTTTTCTCTTTCTCATCATGTGTGAAATACACGAGACACAATGACGTTCTGTTTGATGATTAGCCTATAAAATAGTTACAAAGCCTCTTTTGTATTAGATTGCAGATTGACTCTTACGAAACCTTTTATTTTTTTAAAACAATGCCCATATCTTATGTAGATTACTTTGTAGGATGTTGGACCCCCAAGGCCATGTCCAACTTGATTACAAGTAGGAAGATAGAACCCGAGGGCAAGAAGGATGAGCTTTAGCTAGATACCCATTCTAAAGAACTATTTATGTAAAATCATAAGGCAGAAGATGTACCAACAGAACCCAAAGAAAGTCATCCCCTGACCAGAAGTATCAATGGTTCTCATCTTGGATTTGAACTGTTCTACCTCGTCTCTGCTCAGCTGGGTGGTGTTGGATCTTAGAGATCAACTGGACCAAAACTCTACAGTTGAGGGTACTGCAGTAGAGAGGGAAGGAGAACTTTCGGAATGGTGATGGTGGAAGCAGAATTCAAAACCAGCTCAGTTGTTCCCTAGACAGGCAGAAACTGTCTCTCACGTCTGTAAGAAGTATATTCCAGGTACAATCGGAATATAGGGAAAGGAGAATGAAATGTCACCAGCGGAGGTGAGGAAAGTTATCCAGAGGAGAGGACGCTTGAGTTGAGATATGGAAACAAGCAGGGGGTGGTGAGATAGAGAAAGCAAGATCAGGAAAGTCACTGCAGGTGGAAGGAAGATCATGTGCAAAGTCATGATGTTAGGTGAGAACCAAAAGTGACCTCAGGGATCACAGAACTCCCTCACTTCATTCTTCGGGAAAAATAGACCCGGACACTGTGCCAGGTGCTAGGAATATAGAGATAATTAAGATACTAATTTTCCTGTCCTCGAGAAGTATACGGTATAGGGGCACCTGGGTGGCTCACTGGGTTAAGCATCCATCTTCGGCTCAGGTCATGATCTCAAGGTTTGTAAGTCAAGCCCCGCATCAGGCTCTGTGCTGGCAGCTCAGAACCTGGCGCTTGCTTTGGATTCTGTGTCTCCCTCTCTCTCTGCCCCTCCCCTACTCACACTCTGTCTCTCTCTCTCTCTCTCCCCACCAAAATTAATAAACTTAAAAAATATTTCAAAAAGCAATTACGGTAGAGTAAGAAAGTAATAATTTTATCTACTCCCACCAGTAGGTCTGTTTCATTTCTGTTTTGTATGACACCTAAATGGGCCAGTAAGCATTAACTGCTTCCTGACTAAATGCTGCAGCCCTACCTGGGTATCCATCTTGCCAGTGGTGCTAGGCTGAGAGAATACTTACAGGTTTCCTCCAACTGTAGGATAAACATACATCAAAAAACGTGTACTACTGATGGCAGGATCTGTATCCTCATTTTTATACCTGAAGGATAGTTTTCCAAATATAGTCACCCATCACACTACATTTATTTTTTATCGCCAATACTTGAGGTCAGTAATCATCAGCTCAATCTGCTAACCCCCCTCTACTGAGTACCAACTAGTTGCACTAAGCCTGGAACTAGGTGTCGTGAAGCTGTGAAAATCAACTGCGCGAAGGTTCTAATCCCTTCAGTAGCTGAAGGTTTCATGGGGAAAGATATGTGTACATTACTAAAATAAAGCATAGCAGGGCACACATTCCCTGTAGGGAAAGGAACATTGATTTTTGTAGTAATATGGACTCAAGTCTGCAACTTTGTGGTTTCATGATCCCGGAGAAGTTATTTAACTTCATGTCTCAATTCCCACCTGAGTAGTTGCATATTTGTACGTGCGTATGTATGCGTGCTGAATAAATCAAAAAATATACACATCAATCTGGCGTATCGTATGACTTCAGCATATTTGTACTTAGCCACCCCCTCAGCCGATCATCCCAGCGCCCTAAATATTTAAAGGTGCCTTGAAGTTCAGAGGAACATGAAATCTTTGGTGGTGTTCTGCTTCTTTCACGAATGATCCAGTGTAAAACAAATTTACATGGCAACCCATATATAGTTCTCTCAAAATTCAAAATAATACCTTTATGAAGACAATTTGGAGTGGTGACTCACCGTATGGCCTTGGATCCTGATTCAGAGAGATTTAGCATATATTACCAAGAATACCATTTTATTCAAAAAGCTCATAAAGCTCATCCTCAGCTATTACTGATTTAGGAGTAGCGGATATATGGAAACTTTCACACTCTGCTGAACGGGATTATATATTCTTCTCCAACCCACATAACTCATATTTCCAGACTGCCTTCTACGTTCCTCACTTTCTGATTAATGATGTGAATAGCATGACTCTAGGCCGTGTTCTCTTATCTGACCATGCCACAGACTCACTTTCAGTTGACCTTCAGAAAATATTAGGCAGCATTTCTACAAAACTTCCTTCAGTAATGAACACTGGAAAATAAAGTGATGATTTGTGATTCTAAAATTCTATAGAAAGTACAAAACACACACACAGACTCACACAAGGACTCTGGATTGCCAAAATATATACATATATATATATATATATATATATATATATATATATACAGGCTCTCTCTCTCTCTCTCTCTCTCTTTTTTTTTTTTTTTTTTTTTTTACTGATTGACATAAGTTTTTTTGTTTTTTTTGTTTTTTTTCTGGAGCAAAGTGTCATTAATTACAAAAATAAACTAACTGGCAAAGTTCTCATTAAAGATAAATGTGAACTGGGAGGAGCATATGGATAAATCATTCCCTGCTTCATTCAGATTGAGAAGAAACATTTTGACTCTGGAGGGAACAGTGAGAAATGTGTATATTATAAAGTTATATGTTTTAATAACTTCACCTCATTCTATTAAGCCTCCAACCCCACTGGAATCATAAAAGGTTAATATTGAGATGAACCCTAAGAGCATAAATTAGGCATTGGCCATTACATCCCCCCAAATGAGCCTTAAGCTATGTAACACTTGATCAGCAGGAATTTCCTTTTTTATTAAAGAAATGAAGATACACTGCATTGAATGATATTATTGAGAATCCCTAAATTTTCTCATTATCCTACAAGTGCTTAAACTTGCTATTACAGATTTCTGCAGGCCAAAATCCAGGTCCCAATGGACCCTCACTGAGTTTATGGAGTACTAGCAGGGAATGTGTTTCAATTGCCCACAAATACATACTTATATCATCATATTAAGTGTTTGGGGGAGGAAATGAGATATTTTATTTTTATTCTGTCTATAAAGACGGGTTGATCTGAAGTGGTACAAGCCACAAATCAAAACTGGGGCATCACCAAACCTATTCTTCATTTATGAACTTTTTATGGTATTTTTTGTAATGTTTATTATTTTTGAGAGAGAGAGAGACAGAGACAGAGAGACAGAGACCAAGCAGGGAAGGGGACAGAGAGAGAGGGAGGCACAGAAGCAGAAGCAGGCTCCAGGCTCTGAGCTGTCAGCACAGAGCCCGACATGGGGCTCGAACTCACAGACTGCGAGATCATGACCTGAGCTGTAGTCGGCCGCCCAACCGACTGAGCCACCCAGGCGCTCCTGAACTCTTTATGGTATCAAAAAAGCACCAAGTTATCCATCGTTTCTTGCTCCTTAGGTGGATTCATTTTTCAACATTAGATATCACTACTTCACATTTGCTATTCATCAACTTTAAGAGTGACATTTGTCCAATAAAAATAGTTGGACATCCTTTGCAAACACATGGCACTTCTGGATGGCCATCTACATCATCAACTTCTCCTAAGAAGAAATTCCCAGGGTATAAATAAGGCAAGTGTGAATATATCACAGGGAAGACAATTTTATATGAATTTTTTTTGGTATCTTCTCTTCCAAACTAGTTAAATTTAATTCCTAGGTCTCAAAATCCTTTTCAGTATTTGTGATTCAAAATTTGAAATATATACGTACAAACATTAGCTGTTTTAGTTTGTGGCACAAATTATTTAGTGATATATATTATTATATATTATAATCATTAATAGTAATCATTAATTAATAGCACATTAATATATAATCATTATATGTTATATACAGTGTAATATAAATACTTCTGGAATAGTGACATATATCCAACCTAAAATTTATTTTTCTTTCAAAGCTTGTTTTAATATTTCATTAATTATCTTGAAAAGATTCTAATTTAATCATCATACCCAAATGTAGAAACACTGGTCGGTGGTTCTCATGATTCAGATATCCCATCAAAACACTGGGAGAAAAGATAGGCAAGAATTTAATTACTGAAAGGATGTACTTTGTCAAAACAAGTGTATGGAATTTAAATTAATACAATGTTTGGGAAGTTTATAATGTTCTCATTTATAAAATATTCACACTTCCACGCATTTGACCTTCTTAACTCAGAGAGATAGATATGCAGAGCCTCAATGTTTTTTGGCTACAAAATAAGGATAATCTTATTACATAGTACTGCTGTATGGATGAATGATATTTGTAAATCGTCTATTGAAGATACCGGCAGATAGTAGGGGCTCCACAAATATTTTCGAAATGAATTGAATTTTCCCATTTTATCACGTGAGGAGCTTGCAATTCAATTTGTTTTAGTGACATGCTCAAAGTTACAGATATTAATCATAGCCGTGTTACCAGAATCAATGTCTTACTGATTCAGCTGAATTATTTCTAAAGATGAAGATTTAAATGTCCAGTTTTAGTCCACTTCTTCCGATATTGTTTTAATCAATATGACTTGGACCTATTAATTTCATGTTAGGAAATAGTTTTGGTAATATATTCTAGAGAACAAATAGATTAGAGCGTGTTTCAAAATTGCTATAACCTAACCATGCAATACCTTCAAATCACAAATTTGACCTATATCACCTAGCACTGTAGCGTGGAGATAGTAGGAAGAAGAGATTATTAATAGCTACAATTTCTTCATCACTTATTTTGTACTAGATACATAAGTGTTTTACACGGATCATCTCATTTAATCCTCGCGACATCTTAAGAAGTCTACTCTCATTATCATCATTTTTATGAACAGGCAAAAAGAAAGCACAAGAAGAGGTTAAGTAACTTTGTCCAAGGTCAGGAAACTAGGAAGTGGGAGAAGAAACTATTTTAACCCAAGCAGAATGGCTATAGTCTAGAGTCTATACTCTCAACCTCCGGGCTGCACAGCTTCTATGGATGAATATGTAAGTAAGAATGGCTCAGTTGAAGTGCAAAGCAAGACAGTGTAGTAGCCAAGAGCATCATACTCAACTGTTAGAGAGACTTGAAAAAGAGCAAAGTGAGGGTTTGGAAGAGCAAAAAGAATGTGAATGGATGGCAGAGCAGGAGTAGGAGTTTTTGCAAGGCAGCTTTAAGTGAGAGTAAAAAGGCAGAGGGAAATGGAATCCTTAGCATGGAGATTGTACCTATTTCTTATCATTGTAAGGGGCTGAAGTGTGTGGAGAGGCTAATGGGACCAGGAAAGAACATTCGGGAATGTTCTGGTGTGCTCTAACACGGATAAAGTCATCACGTGCCATGTTAGGGAAGTTGTGCAGCCATAATCCCGTAGGCTGGGGAGGGGAACTGAGATCGCATCAGCGTTCAGCTGTGGTGTGGGGAGAACACCACTACTGCGCGAACAGAGGCCAATGGGCTTTTCAGCTCACGTGTTTCCATTAACTGCATTTCTGAAACCGGATCAATAGGGACTCTTGAGGCCTAAGGTAACAAGGAAGAGTTCATACGAGTGAGAGTTGAAGGAATGCGAAGGCTGCCAAAACATGGTAAAGAAACCAGCTACGTGTGGCAAGGACCTCAAATCCACACACATACACACATATACACATAGATACACCGTAATGTATAATTTCCACTCTACGTTTTCCTTAGGAGTGTTTTTTTTTTAAAGTAGATTCTTATTTTATTCAAAGTGTAAATTATCATCTAATATGATGTGTGATTTCTTCCCTTATAAAGGTTAGTCATTTTGACAATACTTGTGAATAGCTAATGTTATATATATATAGTTTGAGGCGAATAATCTTTTGCTCCAAATATTGGATGTCTTAGTCACCTCAGCCTGCTCTCACAAAACCATAAACTGAGGGGCTTACACAACGGGATTTTATTTCTCACAGCGCTGGAGGCTGGAAGTCCAAGATCAAGCGGCCAGTAGGTCTGGTTTCCGTCCGAGGCCTCTGGTCTTGGCTTGTAGGCAGCTGCTGTTTCTCTTGTGTGCTCATAAGACCTCTTCTTTGGTGACTGAACAGAGAGAGAGAGAGAGAGAGAGAGAGAGAGAGAGGAAGAGAGAGAGAGTGTGTGAGAAGTATCTTCTGCTGTCTCCTCTTCCAAGGGAACTAATCCCATCATGAGGTGCCCACCCTCATGACCTCATCTAAATCTAGTTACCTCCTAAATGCCCCATTTCCAAATATTATCACTTTGACGATTAGAGCTTCAGCCTATGAATTTGAGGGGACATAATCATGCGGCCGATAACATATGGAAATTATAAACTTTTGCCCTAAATGCTGGTGAATAAGTTTCAAACATTGGCAAATAATTATGGAACAAGAAATTACTTCTTATGGTTTATTCTAACATTATATCTATGAAAAACAAAAATATCTTCTTCAGATCTCAATTACTTTCCTATATATTGCCATTATTTTTTTAACTCTACTCATAAATGTGGGTCAGTCAGATTCTGATCAGTGAAAACTAGATGTTATACTAGCAAGATGTTTAAATTGGAGGTCAGTAATATACTGTGATGAGTGTTAAATTTGGCACCTTTCTTAGCCTCACTTTCTTCTGTGGAGGATAAATGTGGTTGAACTCAATGGTATTTCAATGTGTCACTCGAGTGACCAAAGAGCCTCTAGCCTGTGATGTGAGAAGTCCTGATTTTCCATTATTGGTGGGAACAGATGGATGAAAGCACCCAAACAACAGGGGCTGAAAGTAACACTGCCTTCCCTGGAAGGTGGACAAAGCGTAGACTATCTGCCTTCTATAGTTGCTCTTGCTTTTTTCCCTCTGACTGCTGATGTGGAAACTACGATCCATGCTTCATGGGAACGGATCGTCCATTGTTGCCGCACTCTGTGAGTGTTAGTAGTCTGCTTTGAACTCTGCCTGTAGATTAACTGCTGTGCTTTGTATCAAGATAGTGTTAGTTACGGAACGAATAAGTCATGGAGATGGAAAGGCACAGCATAAGGAATATATTCAGTGGTCTTGCAAGAGCATTGTATGGTGACAGATGGTAACTGCATTTGTGGAGAGCATAGCGCAAGGTATAGACTTGTTGAATCACGATATCGTACACCTGAAACTGATGTAACATTGTGTGTCAACTATACTTCAATAAAAAATAATTTTAAAAAACTCACCCGGAAGAGGAAAAAGCACATATTGTTACACTTTCAGCATTGTGAATAGTGTTACTTTGTTTTCTAAGAGTTCAGATAACGAGGAAAAGGTGATTACAATACTAACACAGGTGGAACCTGGACATGCCTGAAAACAAAGGCTAAATGACTGCATGATTTAATGACCGGTCAAAGGACGTGCACAACACTATTGGGGAAGTCAATAACTGAAACAGCATACTGTGCAATCTGTGGAAAATAATTTGGAATCGGGCATGGTGGAAAAGGGGGAGTAGAAACATATGGGGAGACTGAATCTCCTAAGTCTGGGGTGAGACAGGCAAATACTTTTAAGTCAATAAAATTTTTGCATCTCCCTAAAGGACACCAGTGCTCAGTCAAAAATTCTGGCCACCAAATTAGTCCAGGGAGTACCACAGGACAGAACACCCATTTTGATACTGTCCCTTGATTGCTCTTTGAATCTGAATGAAGTTTTTTTTCCTGATGCAGAGGCCGCAGCTAAAGCGTCTTCTGAATGAACAAGAGGTTTGATAAAAGGTGTATGGGTCGCGCACAGCATAAAACTCATTCTGTTAGTACATCAGTCAATGCCTTAAATCATGGCAATAGGTCCTCTCTAACTCTTAGGTATTTTGATGTGAAATAGGGAGCTTCAAACTGTATTTTTTTTTTTTGTTTCTAAGAAGATTTTGATTAACACTACAGGAAACAATGGGGCGCTTGGGTGGCTCAGTCGGTTGAGTGTCGGGACTTCAGCTCAGGTCACGATCTCATGGTCCATGGGTTCAAGCCCCGCGTTGGGCTCTGTGCTGACAGCTCAGAGCCTAGAGCTGCTTCGGATTCTGTGTCTCCCTCTCTGTGCCCCTCCCCTGCTCATGCTCTGTCTGTCTCTCTCTCTTTATCTCTCTCTCTCTCAAAACTAAATCAACATTAAAAAAAAATTTTTTTTAACTATAGGAAACATAAATCAAATGATACAAATTAGACCCTGTTCATCTCTCTGCATGTTTGGCAGATCCCGCAAAGGTAAATTATGGTAAATTCCTTTTAGTTCATAAACTTTTTACCAAAGAAAATGAAAAGATCTTTTCTGGCCAATTGTTCTGTATGCCTTGTCCACAACCCTGCTAAAAAGTGGTGTGTTTCCCTTACCTGAGGCATCGAGGCTTTCATAGTGAATGTGTTCGGATGGTCCATCACACAGAAGCACTCGATGAGATTTTACTTTATAGAAATTGAAGGTCACCTCATTAGAACTGTGCCTACAAGATGGCTATCACTGCTATTGGCCGTAGAAAAGACGTTAAAACGTTGGCCTACCATGAAATCACATTTTCAAATTGTGGTGAAAGAAAAATGTTTTTCTCAATGTAAATGAATCGAGGATGAACAGGTGGAAAAAAACGATAGTAAAACAATGTATATCCTGCTTCTCCAAAACTGTTTGGTGATCGTTAGAGAGGCCATAAGTTGCCTAGAAAAGGATAAAATGACTGCACTTGAGTTGTTCAATGTTAGGTGTAGATTTCAACAACCACTCATACAGAAAAAGGGCAAAAAAAAAAAAAAAGGACTCACTTTTTGGAGGAAAGACTGCTTCCAAACTCAGGGAAAACAGTCCCCATTTAAAATCATGAGAACATTGCCAAACAAATAAATAAAAGAAATATTGTTTGAAAATAGAATTTAAAATTTTTTAACTAGCCATATTTCGTGTGTTTTGCGCAACATATAGTATCCCGTTGTAGGGCTATAGCACGGTTGTTTTGTCCATGAATCTTTTGTTTGTTTGCTTGCTTGCTTTTAAAAATTTTTTAAATTTCATTCCAAGTTAGTTAACATACAGTGTAGTATTGGTTTCGGGAGTAGAACCAAGTGATTACATGAATCACTTGCATGAAATACCCAGTGCTCATCCCAACAAACGCCCTCCTTAATGCCCATCACCCCCACCTCCCATTTAGCCCATTACCCCCACCTCCCCTCCAGCAACTCTCAGGTTGTTCTCTGTATTTAAGAGTCTCTTGAGGTTTGTCCCCCTCTCTGTTTTGATCTTATCCGTCCTTGAATCTTGTGGTTGGTGCCAGCTTTTCACTGGCACAAACAATGCTGTGAGTAATTTTGTACATATCTCATGGTTAGGACTGCCAGATAACATGCAAAATACCCAGTTCAATTTGAATTTCAGACAAACAACAGATTTTTTTAGTATAAGTATGTCACCAATAATACGTAGAGAGATATATACAGATATCTGCTATTTTTTTTATTTATCTGAAATTCAAATGTAATTGGATGCTCTGTATTATTATTTGATAATCCTGGCAATTCTACTTATGGTCCAAATTTCCAAGTTATCTAGGATGTATACCTAAGAGTATGATTGTTATGTTCCAGGAAATAAACATGTTCGACTTATTCCCAAATTGGTTGTGTTTATTTACATATCCACTTGAAGTAGTGTGAGAACTCTCATTACCTCGTATCTTCACTAACATATAATAACATTGCCAGGCTTTTTAACTTCGCCAATTTGGTGAGTGTGAAATATATCACCGTGGTTTTAATTTGAATTTCCCTTATTACTAATGAATTTCAGTGTCATCTTCAAATGCCTGGGGACCATTTGTATTTCTTTTTCGGCGAGGTGCCCATTCATGATTTGTGCCTCTTTTTTTTTTTTTTTTTTTTTTTAATTTTTCTATTGACTTGTGTGTCATTTTGAAGATTTGGGGGATTTCTTCACATATTTTGGATACTAAACCATTGCCGCTTTTGTCTGCCTCTTGCCATTTGAGGCTTATCTTTTCAAATTAAAGTCAGTCTTTGTTGCTCGATTGCCTTCCTGAATCTCTATTTAGTTCCATTGTTCGCATTGTCCATCCCTGAGCTCAGAACACATTCTCTTAACTATGATAGCTGTATAAAAATACTGGATTATCTGGTAAGGCATGTCTCTCAAATTTTTTTTTTTTTTTGAGAATTGATTTAAGGCCTAGTACGTGGTCAGTTTACATTAATGCTCTGTATGTGTTTAAGAATTTACGTTCTCCCGTTGCGGAATGCCACGTTCTACACACTTTCATTAGACCGACCATGCTAGTGATGCTTTTCAAGGCTTCCAGATACTTATTAATATTTTTCTGCTTAATTGACCAACTGTTTAGAGAGGTATGTATGTAAAAAGCTTTCAATATAATGTGGATTTGGTCATCTGTTTTTTCTTATGGTTACGCCACATTTTAGATAATAAAATTTCAAGCTATTTTAAAAGCCGCTTTTAGTGGGTTCTGTCAGGCTGAGAATTGCCTTATTTCCAGGATGAAGATTGATTCTTCTATAAATATGAATTGACCTTATTTTTCTATAGTGATGATTTTTGCCTAGCATCTATTTTGTCTGATATTAATGTAGCTAAGCCATATTTTTGTTTACATTTGTTTTGTGTAGCTTTCTGCCCTTTTACTTAAATATGGTTTGTGTCCTTATAGTTGTGTGACTCTTGTAAACAATACATAAAATGGATTTTTTAAGCATCTAAGAATATTCAAATCTTTTAACTGGAAAGCATAGTTTGTATTGATTGCAATTGCTGTCTTATTTTGATTTATTTCTATCAACTTATTTAGCATTTTCAATTTGTCCCCCTGTTGCTAAGATTCCTTTGTTATTTTTTTTAATTCCTTACTTGATTGCTTTGGTTGCAACTGTGATTCTTTTCCCTGGATCCACTTTTCATAACACTGCTTAGAAGTTGTACACTCTCTTTTAATTGGTTTACTAGTTCACCTAGAAAAGGTAATATGTATGTGTAATGTAACAAATGCTAAAATTAATCAGCTATCTTTTTCTATTCTCAAACTATGCAAAAACCTTAGAATTCATTTTCTGTGAATGTGTAGGGATTCACATTGATAGAAAAGGAAGTGAAATATTGTTGTTAAATATTTTTCCCTCACGTGAGTTTAATTACCACATAATAGTCACTGATTTAGAAAAGTCATAATCTAAATCACTTTTGTTGGACATTCAGCTGGTTTCCAAATGTTCACTATTACCAACAGTAGGCTTGGTTGACTGAAAACTGTTTAGAGGTAAACCCAAATAGCTCATAATGACAGTTAACGTTTATTGATCACCTATATAAGGCATTAATTGTGCAAAGTGCTTTCTGTAAATTGTTTCATTAGTCTTCACAATGGCTCTGAAGTAGGCCCCATGATCAGTGCCATTTTGGAACTAGGAATTGAAACTCTGAGTTTATGTTACTTGGTTAAGGTCACACAGCTAGTATCTGATAAAAGTGGGCTTTGGACTCGGGCAATTTACAGTTTGAGACGGACAGCAAAACAGGGACAATTTTTTTTAATACACATCTTTTTTGTTTTTGTTTTTGGTTTTTTTTATGTTTTTGAGAGAGATCTCGCAAGAGTGAGTGGGGGAGAGGGGCAGAGGGAGAAAATCTCAAGCAGCCTCCATGCTCAGCACGGAGCCCGACACGGGGCTCGATCCCACACCCAGGGATCATGACCTGAGCCAAAACTGACAGACACTCAACCGACTGTGTCACCCAGGCGCCCCTTAAGACGCGTTTTTAGATTCTATTTAAGGAATCAAAAATGGTGTCATACTTCTCCAATACATGCTGAAAATTATCAATTAATGATAAAATGTATGATTAGGAACATCCATTTTTGACATATTGATTGTCTTGACTATCTAGTTATTTTAGCCAAAGTGTTATCTCTGCAGGTACTTTTGGACGCCAAGGAAACATGAGCCAATGACTGCAGCTCACGCAGCTTAATTTTCATAATTCTTGTGTACAGGGATGTGTGCTGTGACCTTCAGGCTTTCCTAACAAAGAGATTTCCTAAATAACAAGATGGGTGCTCATTACAAAAAGATAGGTACTTTAAAAAAAAAATATGCTTCACTTCCTAGCTTCCACTGAAATAGGATTAAATGAACATGAAGACACTTTATACCACTATTCAGAAACATTCCTCTAATGTGACGATAAGAATAGCTGTAATATAATTTAATTGTAGATGTGAGTCATGAAATAAAGGTGGTTACAATCTTGACTACTTTAATCTAACCCTAAGGCCTAGAATTGATTGATTTAGTGAGTAATTATAGATTTCGATTTAAACTTACTAAGACTGGCATAATCTTATTGATTTTTCTATTTCATGTCATAGACCACTCAGTATGATTTCAGATTTGCATGAATAGCAATTTAAATGTTTGAAAATACAGTGGACAGAACCTGGTACAGAATAGGTACTCATTAAATGTTTGTCAAATGAGTACACAACTGAATATTTCTTTCTCAGCACTCACCGATGGGTGCATATCAATTGTATGTTATCAGGGCAAAAGGGAGACTCAGAACACCTTGCTCTACAGCAGGAGTAGCTAGTCTACAGCTGGCCTGGCTGCTCTTAGAACCTATCTGTGGCAGGAATTAGAGTTTGAAAAAGTTCCCTCAGTGATTCGGAATCACCCTCATGCTTTCTACCAAGTTCTCCCAGTGCCATCAGGGCACGCTACTTACCATGTTTCTCCCTGGGTAGGTTATTTTTTTATCGAGCAGTGACCCTCCACTTGTGAGCATGGCCTTGCATGTCTAACGGTGTGTTCTCACGGTGAATCATCCTTTGTCCTTTGTTCAATAAAATATATGTCTGTCTTCTGTAGAGTCAGATGTGATAAGGAGTCAGTAGGCAGTTGGATAGGGTTAGCTGGCATGCAGTGAGGTAGCAGACGGAATGTTAACACATGGTGGGTACAATTACCAATATCGGAAGAGCCATTTTAAATATTCCATTTGGGTGTTCTCTGATTTGCAGATGTTCTGGAAAACATCCTGCGGTTTCATTTTTAGCATCTGAATCAAGAGACCATTCTAATCAGTTTAAAAGCTTTTTATTATAAAAAGATTTAAAGGAAGCTGTGTGTTACTAACGGCTATTGAATATATACATTTTGGAGGAAAATATTTTTGAATGCCTTGCGATTCTCATGGAAAACTGGGCAGTATTGTGTATTCTTTCACAAAGAGGAAGTAGATTTTTAAAAATGTTTTTCTAATGTTTATTTAGTTTTGAGAGAGAGAAACAGACAGAGTGTGAATGGGGGAGGGGCAGAGAGAGAGGGAGACACAGAATCCGAAGCAGGCCCCAGGCTCTGAGCTGTCAGCACAGAGCTGGACACGGGGCTCGAACCCACGAACTGGGGGATCATGACCTGAGCCGAAGTCAGACGCCCAACTGACTGAGCCACCCAGGCGCCCCAAAGAGGAATGTAGATTTAAATTAATATAGGTGTGCCCCAATCTACGAAGATCCAATTTATGAAACTGAATTTAAAAACTCCATTGGTTTGTTATATTTTCTGTCTAGAGGCAGTGTTCATTCTCAGAAAATCTAGCAGGATCTGTTAGAGAGCACAGAGACAGCAATTTTGAATTCTTACCCTGATTTTGCCTTATAAGATAGGATGACTCACTCTGTCACTCTGGTACTCCATTTTCTCATTGGTAAAATAAGATAATTCTTAAAAATTCTTCTAAGGTACAAGCCTCTATGGAGTGGTTAACACTTAATCAAATTTTGTTCTAAAACATGGTTTCCAAATGTCCAAAGCCAAGTTGACTACATCTGTATCTGTGTAGAGCTGTTTAAAATTATAGCTACCATGGCCTCACCTCTACATCTTAAATCTGCCGTTTTGTAAAATGTTTTCTTAAGTATGTGAAGTGAATCTCATGTAATCCTCCCCTCAAATCCCAAAGTTTGGAGCTCTTTTTTAAGTACCTCCTGAGATCATCTCATCTATCACAGGCATATATTGGTCAGATTTTAAAATATACCTTTGATTACATGTCATTTCCTGGAGCTGATTTAATTATTCTTCTATGTTCCCTTATATAAAACACAGCAAATGGGAGCATCTGGGTGGCTCCGTCAGTTGAATGTTGGACTCTTAATTTCCACACAGGTCATGGTCTCACGGTTCGTGAGATCAAGCTCCGCATCAGGCTCTCTGTGCTGACAGCATGACCCTGCTTGGGATTCTCTCTCTCCCTCTCTCTCTCTGCCCCTGCCCTGCTCATGCTCTCTCTCTCTCTCTCTCTCAAAACGTAAACAAACAAACAAACAAAACAAACACTGCAGTTGAAATCTATTATGTCAGTTTCCCCCCCTTTTTTTGTCCGCATTTCATATACATGACTAGACCACATGCTATGAACCCTGCCATACAGGCCAGTAGAAGTATGAGGATGAGGCAAATGAACCTTGGATAACAAATTTGCGTAATATTTTAATGCAGATCTTGAAAACAACAAAATTATTGCAAAACTCCATGGTGAACAAAATAACATTTTAAATAAAAACAGGATGAGATTTTGTTTTGCTTTTGCCTCAGGCTCCAATATGGCTCAGCACGATGCTGCTGTCAGCATCAATTGAATATTACCATTTCTGAAGACATCGACAAATTTGAAAGGTGGAAGATAACACCTTAGTGTCATAATGAATCTCATATGTATTTACTTATACACACCTTTAGGACACAATGCCACAATAAACTAAGGAGACTTCCCAGTCATATCTAATTGGGAATAATGATGTAAATTATAAGCAGATGAGAAATGGCAAGAAATGCTACTTTTTCTCTGCGTTTCTTTCTATTGTTTCATATTGTTGTTCAAGTTGTGCTGTTTGGTCCATACCATTCATGATTGTCGTCTCCTTGGTAGATTATTCCTTTATCAGAGTGGAATCTCTGCCTTTGTTCCCATTAATGTTTTCCACTTTCAATTCTGTCTTGCTGAATATTAATATTGCTTTGATTTTTTTGTTACTAATTTACTTGAAGATTTTATTCTAAACCTGTCTATCATTTTGCCTAGATATGATTCTTGTGAATAGTAAATAGGAACTATTTTTGTTCTGATTTAAATGTCTTTTGCGAGGCATGCTTGATTTATTTCCATTTATTGAGATCATTGGTCTATTTTGTGTATTTACCATGCACCTGCATTACTTCTTCTGTTCTCCTTTCCTGTTTCCTATTGGATTATTGAGCTTTTTTCTTTTCCTGTTCTATCAGAGCACATTATCGCATTCCATTCTTTGATTGGTTCTCTTTACATTTTTATCACTTAAACAAAAGTCTGAAAATATGGGGATTACTGGATATCTACCTGCAAAAGAATGAAGTTGGACTCCTATCTTAAACCATATACAAAAAGTAACTGAAAATCAGTCATAGGCTTAAACATAAGAGTTAAAACTATAAAACTTACAGAAGAAAACATAGGTGTCAACCTTTGCCACCCAAGATTGGGGAATAATTTCTTAAATATGATATCAAAAATAGAAGCAACAAAAAGTAAAGAAATTGGACCTCATCAAAAGTAAAAACATTTATATTTCAAAAGACTCTCAAGAAAGTGAAAAGACAACCTGCAGAATGGTAGAAAGTATTTGCAAATCGTATATCTGATAAGGCACTTGTATCCAGAGTATATAAATAATTCTTACAACTCAACAACAAAAAGACTAAGAAGTACAATATGGGTAACGGGCTTGAATATTTCCTCCATTAAGATCCTCAGATGGCCAATATGAAAAGATGCTCAACATTACTAGTCATTAGGGAAATGCCGTGCAAAACCACAATGAAATACCACTTCACCCCTACTAGAATGGCTAGAATAAAAGAGAGACATTCACAAGTGTTGGCGAGGATATGGGGGAACCGGGGCCCTCATGTATTGCCGGTGTCATTGTAAAGCTGTGCAGCCACTTTGGAAAACAGTTGGACAGTTTGTAGAAATGTTAACCACAGAGTTAACACACGATATAGAAATTCCACTCCTTGGTATACACCAAAAACAAATGAAAACAAATCTCCACACAAGCACTTAATGCACACGGGCACCTGGGTGGCTCAGTCGGTGAAGCGTCCGACTTCGGCTCAGGTCACCATCTCAGGGTTCAGGAGTTCGGTTCTCGAGTTGGGCTCTGTGCTGACAGCTCAGAGCCTGGAGTTGGCTTCGGATTCTCTGTCTCCCTCTCTCTCTGCCCCTCCCCTGCTCGCTCTCTGTCTCCCTGTCTCTCAAAAATAAATAAATGTTAAACAATTTTTTTAATAAAAAACAAAGAAAAACTTAATACACGAAAATATTCATAACATCATTATTTATAATAGTCCCAAATTGTAAACAAACCAAATATCTATCACTTGATAAATGGATGAACATAGCATTCCACCACATAATAATCCACACAATGGGATATTATTTGTCAATAATAAGAAATAAAGTACTGATGCATGCTACAGCATGAATGATCCTGGAAAAACATTAGAAGTGAAAATCAGACACATAAAGACACATATTATATGATTCCATTTTATGAAACTACCAGATTTCAGAAATGAAACAGTAAGTAGATTAGTGGTTGTCTAGGCCTAGGGGAATGGAGTAAATGGAGAATGATTGCTAATGGCTATGAGGTTGCCTTTTAGGGTGATGAAAATGTTCTAAAAGTAATGTTGATGGTTGCATA
This sequence comes from Leopardus geoffroyi, assembly GCF_018350155.1. NCBI lineage: Eukaryota > Metazoa > Chordata > Mammalia > Carnivora > Felidae > Leopardus > Leopardus geoffroyi. The sequence goes on from NC_059343.1 coordinate 117,427,016, forward strand.
ACTCTGTAAATATACTAAGAAATACTGAGTTGTACAATTTAAAAAAAAAATTTAATGTTAATTCACTTTTGAGAGAGAGAGAGCGTGATAAGGGGAAAGGCAGACAGAGAGGGACACACAGAATCTGAAGCAGGCTCCAGACTCTGAGCCGTCGGCACAGAGCCCGACATGGGGCTCAAACCCATGAACCGTGAGATCATGACCTGAGCTCAAGTTGGATGTTTAACCGACTGAGCCACCCAGGCACCCCTGAATTGTACAATTTAAAAGGGGAAATGTTATGACATTTTAATGATATTTCAATGAAGCTTTTATTAAACATCTATAATTAATGAGCGTGTCTATCTTTCTAAGACAACTCGTTCTGATGTCCCTATATTGTTGGGTTAGATTTTCTTATTTGCGTCAAGATTTCCTTTTGTGCTTTATCATTTGTAATGGAGAGGTCTCCCGCCTGGGAGGTTGTTTTAAAGCATACATGTCAGACAGTTTTGGGTTTTAAGATGCCAGAGAGTCTCTGTGAGCAGCTTGGGGCTCTTTATTTAGATGCCACAATTCTAGTCACCATGTCTTCGTGCAACACGGGCTGAATTCTCAATCTCGGGGCATTTCAGCATCTTTTTGTAGCACAGGCCACGTTGGGTGTTACAGTTATATCTGCCCCTGAATATGGGCAGAGAGTTCAACTCCATGTTCTGGCTTCATGAAGGAAGGCTGGTTTTGCTATCTAACCACTTGAGGGGTCAAAATTCAGTCATTATGTCAGCACATTAAAACTCTGGTCCCCAGTGCTCATCTCTGATCCTGGCTTCCTGTAATCTTTTAACTTGAGTCAGTGTTCTGGTGCACGGATAGTTCACTCTCGTATTTAATACAGTTAGGCATTCTTAAAAAAGAAGAAGGAGAAGGAGAAGGAGAAGGAGAAGAAGAAGAAGAAGAAGAAGAAGAAGAAGAGGAAGAGGAGGGGGAGGAGGAGGAGGAGGAGGAGAAGCATTTTTCTATATTTTCAATGAAGGAGGAGGTTTTGGTATGTGTTCAGTCATCTGTCTTGCCTGGGAATCTATCCAAGGGTAGGAACATGGAGCTAGCATTCATCTAATATAAAATAGTTACTATGAAATAATGTGCATGTGGCAATGATGTCGTTTAGGTATGGTTACTGCTAGTGAAACTGGACATTTTCCTGTATCTTTGCTAACATCTTATAGTTCATTTTAATGAATTGACTTTGTATAACCTTTTCCTCATTCATCTGTTTGCAACTTGGTTCTTTCCTCATCAGGTCATATGAGCTGCAAATGTGGTTCACTTTGCTTTTATTTTGCCATTTAATTCTAGTGTTTTTACTGTTCGAAGTGATTTAGTTGTTATTTAATGAAATATGTTAGTCTTCTTTGTGATTTCCTCTTGTAATACTGATTCTTCTTTAAAAAAAACAAACACAAGAGATTAGCAAATGATCCCCATGTGTTTGGAACAGGTCGAGAAGCAAAGAAATTTTCAAGACAGGACCAAGCACTGGGGGGCATTTACGGGTTTAACCACTTGTTCTTTGCTAGAATGAAAACTGATTAATGCTAATAGTCCCCCTTGTGCAGATGTCCTCGTGATCAAATTTGGTGTTTACTATGGTCACAGTGAAATAGGAATATATTTCTTGAGATCTCTTAAAGTTGCCATGGATTCTTGATTTGAATTTGACTGTCAATCATCAAATTTTTTCTCTCATCATATTTCCGTTTTCATACCTCAAAGGAAATACCATGGGTGCACCAAGAATGAAATTTCACTGGCATGTTGCAAAAGTTGGCATCAACACAGACTGCAACTGAGAAACAAAGAAATGGGACTCGAGCGACAGCTGAGATGCATTCTATTAATATTTAAATTGAGTTTCTCCTTGGAGTCCTGTCTAGACTGGTTGACTTTGTTCTAAAGAAACAGACTACAACTAATTTTACTTCACTGCTGAGCATTTCTTCAGCAAAAGTATATCATTTTCTTTCTCTTTCTTCTGCCAGTTTTTATTTATCTTGCTTCACTCCTCAAAACAGTCAATAGGTCCTTTTTCTATAAAAAGAAGTCAAATTATTTATCAAAGTATTCAATCATTTATAATTTGGCTCAAGCCATTTTCCTAGTATTGTCTGTCGTTCTAAATAATAATAATGGTGAAAATAATAATGATAGTTCATTTTGCTAATATTTGCTTACAATGTGTGGTGAATTCGTTTAAGCCCATTATGTACATCGTCTAACTTAATCTTCACAACAACCTTCCTGTGAGTTTCCATTAAACATTTTTTTTAACTTCTATTTATTTTTGAGAGACAGAGAGAGACAGAGCATGAATGAGGGAGGAGCAGAGAAAGAGGGAGGCCCAGCATCCAGAGCGGGCTCCGGGCTCCGAGCTGGCAGCACAGAGCCCCAACGCGGAGCCCGAACCCACAAACTGCCAGATCGTGACTCGAGCCAAAGCCGGATGCCCTCCCGGCTGAGCCATCCAGGCGCCCCTGTGAGCTTCCATTTTTAAGATGAGGAATTTGAGGCTCAAAAGGGATGGGTAACTTGCTCAAGTTTAGAAAGCCAGTTTGTCTGGTGGCCGGTCTGTCTGATTCCCCAGACACTGCATTAACTCTCATGTTTTTGGTAACTAGGCCACACTGGCCTACATACCATGACTTAAAGACCTTTACTTCAAGAGTCCATATGTCTGCTTGTATGTGCTAACACTCTCTATCTACAGATCAAACTCTTCCTCAATTTTTGTAAAATTTTTTGAACGTTTATTTACTTTGAGAGAGAGAGAGATAGAGTGCATGCAAGTCGGGGACGGGCAGAGAGAGAGGAAGAGGGAAAATCCCAAGCAGGCTCCCTGCTGTCAGTGCAGAGCCCGATCCGGGACTCGATCCCACCAACCGTGAGAGCATGACCTGAGCTGATAACAAGAGTCGGACACTTAACCGACTGAGCCACCCAGGTGCCCCCTCAATTTTTTTTTTTTTTTTTTTTTTTTTTTACCTCAGGGCTCTTTTCAGATGCCGAGAACTTCTGTACTATACCACTCAAATCCAAATGTTCACTCTTATAAGTGCCCCTGGACTTTTGCTTGTCTTTACACTCAGCACATTTTCTTTCTGTTTATCATTACTATTATTACTGCTGCTTGTTTCTAAGTTCATCTCCCTTACTAGTCATTACCTTCTAAGCTTAAAAACTGCTCACATAGGAACATCTCAGAACCACACCAGGTTAGGGTTGAAAGAAGGGATCTTCAAGATCATCTTTTCAACTCCCTCCACTTCACAGATGGAGAAAATGGGCACCGGGGGAACTGACTTGCATTAGATTGTACCTCTTATCCACCACAGCACTAGCAATAGAAGCCAAGTCTCCTGAGCCACAGGACATTGCCTTTTTTTTTCTACATGCCAGGGCAAGTCAATTATTCCCTTAAGACATTATCAAGAGTACACGGCACCTGCATGTGAGCATCAGGAATGCTGCTGAGCGAACAGCATGGCCAAGCCCTGTCGTCTACACCTATACCCACACGATCCTGACTTGACACGTTCAGACTCCAATTTCAAATTGTTTTCCAATTCATTTGTAGTATCTTTCCATGCCACTTATCATTCGTGTCACTGCTTTTCTCTCAAATCAAATGAAAATGAATCCACAGGCTTGACATAAGATCTGAGTAGGATACAGCCAAGTATTGGTTTCAGAGGGACCTAGTGTTGGACAATGGCTGGTGTTCAGGAATGACAATTTTTTCAAACTCCTCTCTCTAAAGGAATTTGTGCTAAGAATTCTGTAGCTTCTCATTTAATTCCCATGGCCCATGGCCAATAGATAACTGAAAGTTGTAAGTTAAGCAACATTTTTGTAAGGCATCTGCCAGTCTTGATCATACCCTACCCACATTTGCATTGGTCTTCATAAAGTATGAATTAACCATGTTGTCTGGATTGACTTTTTCCAGACTTCTGAATTTAGCACCTTCCAAACATTTTGACGTATCAGTTTCTTAGGTAAATATTTCTTTATTAAGACACTGCCTCCCACTCTTATAAGTGCTACCGGTTCTAGCCAAGGATGGTTTTTCCTTTGTGTAGACAGACTCAAGAGAGAATGATCCAGGTTAGCATAATAAATATCTGTGCCACTTTATACAAATGATTATTAAAACGCTCTGAAGAGGAAAAGAGCAGTTACAATATTTTTGTTAGTACCTACTGAGACCTCTAAAAAGCATTTCTTAGGGATTTGATGCAAATCAAATTTCATAATGAACATAATATTGTTTTTCATTTCTTCATTCTTATCTTTGTTGACTTCGAATACCACATATGGGAGAATTTGGAAATAGAGCCAATAGCTTCAACAGTTGTGATTTCTATAAGATAATGTACCATTTACAGATTGAGTCACTCATGAGAAATGTTTCTATACAAATTTGTAAAAATATGGTAACAAGGGGAAAAAAAGCCCTCCAACGAAGTCAAATACAACAGTCATCTTTACCTATGTAGTATCTTTCTTTACAAAAGAAGACAGATGTACACACACATACACACAAGATAGAAAATATTTCATGTCAGATCTGCCAAGAAATTCTTGGCCTTTCATTCACAAAATAAGAGAACAGTCTGTAGGAAAATACTTAGACAATATATGACTGGGTAGAATGAACTTACTGAACATTTCTGTGGATCAGGATTCTATAATTTTGTAGCCAGTTATTTTTCCTTAAAGTTAAATGAGTTATGGTAATTTTATGGAATTGGCATATAAAGAAAATCTAAACTTTTTACAAGACTTAAGTGACTGAGGTCCTTCATTCCAAAGTAGTTGAAGTGAAGAGGGAACTAAATTAATTTCTGCGACAGGTTTCCATTAGCCAGCTTTTGCCTTCCTGAAAATAAAATTTCCATATTTTTCTTTAATTTCAATTACCTCATAAACTTACATTGCTTAAGGGAATAAGCGAAAAAGGAAATTAACATTCTTTATCACTTCCTTCATCAAAACTTGCATAGAACCAATCTTATACATAGTTCATCAAAATGAACACTCCTGATACAATAAAAGCAGGGTACATTTGATTTTGAATTTGATAATCAGTAACCCAGCAAAATGTTGACATAATAATCTTCAATTCATTGTAGTTTCCCCATTTGTGGCTAGCAAACCATATTTAGTTGTTCTGTCTTCTGACATTCCTCCAATTTCAATGGCCAGTTAGGCTTCAGGAATTGGTATGTTATTTGATTATTTTCTTGCTTAAAAAATCATATATGTTACACATGAAATGAATGCAAAATAAGCTTTCAGGTAATTTTCTTATTTTAAATAATGCCATAAAAGCAGAAGAAGATCTGCAATGACTTTATAGGACAAAAAATAAAAATAAAAATAAAAATAAAAATAAAAATAAAGACCAAAGGACAAGAAGTTGTCAGTGATTGGCTAATTCAGCATTTCTCAAAATGATGTTCTTCAGGTTTTGTTTTATGGGAAGCGAAGATGTATTAATATTTTTTTAAAAGATGAGAAAATGTGGGGTGCCTGGGTGGCTCAATCAGTTAAGCATCTGACTTTGGCTCAGGTTATGATCTTGTAGTTCGTGGGTTCTAACCCCACATCAGGCTCTGTGCTGACAGCTCAGAGACTGGAGCCTGCTTCAGATTCTGTGTCTCCCTCTCTCTCCGCCTCTCTCTCTCTCTCTCTCTCTCTCTCTCTCTCTCTCTCTCAAAAATGAATAAACCTTTAAAAAGAGAATTAAAAAAATAAAAAGACAAGAAAATAGAAGAAAAGAAAGTTCTTTCATGGCAAAATAAGTTTGTGAACAGTGTAGGAGTTTTCCGAGCTGTAATGGTAATATATGTGGAAAAGCTATAAGTAGTAAGTAAAACATTTGACTACAAGACCCCCATCCCTTTTAAAGCAAATATTATCAAGTACTATCTAAGTACTTGATGAAGTACTTAGAAGTACTATCTAAGCACAGGATGACAAACTTGTAATGTAAAAGGCCAGATACACTTGGCAGGCTTTATGGGTTTTTATTTTCACAATTACTAAACTCCTAGCACAAAAGCAGCCACAGACAGTATGTGAGAGAATTGGCATCACTATGTTCCAATAAAACTTTATAGACAATGACATTTGAAACTTATCATTTTCATATGTCACAAAAATATTATTAATCTTTTGATTTTTTCAGCCATTAAAAAAATTTCTGAGCTTACAAGCCATACAAAAACAGGTGACAGACAGAATTTGACACATGGGCTGTGGTCTAGAGGAAATAGGATCTGTGTTGTGCAGACCCTGATTCTTTTCCTTAGAAAGATGCACTCTATATTAGAAAAGAGAACTTTCTTAACTCTCACCCGATCTGGATGAACTTTTCCATAATATTACTTAACTGCCTCACCCCTCTTCCTGGCTTCCTTGTCAGGTCAAATTGGAGTGACATTGAGGTAAACTCAGACATGACCACGTGCTTTCCAGGCAGGGTTTTTATTTTAATTTTATTTAAATCCAAGTTAGTTAACATGTAGTGTAATACTGGTTTCAGGAATAGAATTTGGTGATTCATCACTTACATACGACACCCAGTGCTCATCCCAACAAGTGACCTCCTTAATGCCCATCAGCCATTTAGCCCATCCCCCCACCCAACACCTCTCCAGCAGCCCTCAGTTTGTTCTCTGTATTTAAGAGTCTCCTGTGGTTTTCCTCCCTCTCTGTTTTTATCTTATTTTTCCTTCCCTTCCCCTGTGTTCAACTGTTTTGTTTCTTAAATTCCATATATCAATAAAATCATATGATATTTTTCTTTCTCTGACTGACTTACTTCACTCAGCAAAATAAATTCTACTTCCATCCATATGGTTGCAAATGGCAAGATTTCATTCTTTTTGATCGCTGAGTAATATTCCAATGTGTATATATGTGTATACGTTTATCCATTCATCAATTGGTGGACATTTGGGCTCTTTCCATAATTTGGCTATTGTTGATAGTGCTGCTATAAACATTGGGGTGCATGTGCCCCTTCGAATCAGCATTTTTGTATCTTTTGGATAAATACCTACTAGTGCAATTGCTGGGTTGTAGGGTACCTCTATTTTTAATTTTTTAAGGGCTCTCCATGCTGTTTTCCAGAGTGCTTGACTTTTTTGTTCTAGGCTCTCACCATGGGAAGGTTCTAGGCTCTCACCATGGGAAGGAACACTGACAACTACTGGGTTCCCTAAGTGGGTCTTACTTTCAAGAAGAGACTGCTGTCACCAGAATAATTCATGTCCCATTCCTTTCTCAGTTACATTTTTCGTTATAATCAAGTTCCTGGCATCCTCCTTCTAGGTAGCTTTCCATATTACGTCCTTTATATAAGCTATAGGGAAAGTCTATAGGGAAAAGATGTCTCAACTACAGTGTCCAGTTACCATCACAGCCCAATTTCTCACTGTAAATTAATCATTTGCCTTTCTGATCTTGTGAGCCAAGGTATTGTGAATCTACCCCTTAAGTAACAAGTCCACTGTAGATAGGCTGACAACTTAAATCTCTGGGTCGACAAAGCTGAAGACTAGATCCCAGACCTTGGCATCACTGTAATGACGTATCGCTGTGAGGCAGTCAGCAACCTTTCCCCTGGTGACACAAGTCTTTGTGTTAGCTTCATCCCCATTTGTCTTGTTTGGACTTCTGCAGGTACAATTTGCAAGGCCCCACAGATTTAATTAGGAGGGAATGCAATCATTTTACTTTACAGATGACAATACTGAGGCAGAGAAGGGAAGAATGTGTCCCAAGATCACAAAGAGATATGGAAAATTCATGATTCATTTCAGGTCTGTTGATGCTCAGTTGAACATTCTTTTTCCTGTTCAGATGATTCCAGGTGGATAAAAAAGCACTTTCCTATTCTCATTTGGGCTTCATATATATTTAGGGATTATAAAACTCCAGTAATGTCTGAGACCTTACACGTCATGTAGTCTAGTGTCTCTTAACAGGGATCTGTGGACTGGATGCATTAGAATGACCCTTGAGGGTTTCCATTCTATGGGAGAAGGTTGAGATAAAAGACTGTATTTTCATAAATTTCCCAGGAGACTCTCCTGCACAGAAATACTTGGAAACTTCTGATCTAATACAACTCACTTTTCCACCTGAACTTACCGAGGTCTCCAAAGGAGAAGGAATCTTGTCTTTGTACATAATTTCTTACTTGGAGACTAGAGCCCCATCACACTTGACTTTTCAGCAGTTATTTACAACTCCAGCACCATGTACTATGTGTACAGCTTGGAGCTTTTCAGTGTAAAAGATCTATGTTAAGGAAGTCGAAAAAGCACAGTATCCTAGAGTAAATCTTAGAGCAGATACTCACTCCCAAATAGCATTTGGACAGAAGTGTTTTCTGCTTCTATTGCCGCTGCCTACATAATTTATGCTGTTGGACATAGTCAAAAAGGCAGAAAGCTCCAATTAGAAAAAGACAATAGCAAGCATTGTCATCACTGAATTTAGAGACATAACAGTAGATGAAGTCATTATGTCAAAATCGGACGTTCTTTGAAAATATAATCAGATTCTGAAGGGCTCCCCTGCAGACTATTCAAGTCTTTGTGGATTATTCTCAGCCACATACCAGGATTAGGAATGTAGATGTATGCTACTATGGACAGTTCTAGGGCCGTAACTTTAACTCACCTCAGAGGTTCATACATGTATTTCAATAGTCTATGCCAGTACATCCTTACTCATATATCTATACATTATTTTGCTTAATGCTATTGAACACTTGTCTATGCCAGGCATAACCATAAAGCAGTTCATAGTCAGATAAGGGAATAAAACAACTCACATAGGTCTGAAATAAGATAAAGTTTATTAACTGTTGTATGTGTTTAGAGATAGGAACTATCATACTCAGTTTGCGGGAAGTAATGGGAAAGGTTGATGGCACATGAGGTGGGCCTTGCAAAATGAGCAGTGGAAGGAAGAAGGAGGGGAGAGAGAGAGATGGGGACAGAGGGAGGGAGGATGGAGAGAAAGAGAGAGAGAGGATGAATAGAGAATATAAGTATTCATTCCAGGCATAACGCTGAGATTTATACTTTGCATACTTTCTTTGAAAGTGTATTTCTACCTTCTTAGTTCCCTTAAGAAACTTGCAAATTAGGGGCAACTGGGTGCCTCAGTCGGTTAAGTTTCCGACTTTGGCTCACCTTATGATCTCACAGTTCATGAGTTCCAGCCCCGCGTCGGGCTCTGAGCTGATAGTCAGAGCCTGAAGCCTGCTTCGAATTCTGTGTCTCCCTCTCTCTCTCTCCCTCCCCCCGCAACACTCTTTCTAAAGTCTGTCTGTCTCTCTCAAAACTAAATAAACATTGAACATTTTTAAAAACTTACAAATTAAAATTCCTGTCTTCTATGTATTAATAAAGTGCACTGGCTTTAATACATTGGTGGTAAACAGAAAGGTGTTCATGGACATTGCCTATAGGCCAAATAGAGTTATTAATAGAAGCCTAGAACTCTGATAATGGTACTGTGGCATGAAGAGTGGGACAGTAGTATTAAGGATAAAGGAGCAAAGGATTTGGAATCAGAGGGACAGGATTTGAGCCTCTTCCCTGCTATTAATTGATGGTATGATCTTGGGGTTTTTATTCAATGTCTTTTGGACCTCAACTTCTTACAAAGAGTATGAAAATGCCTCTCCTTTCTAGCTCTCCACATGAGAGCTAGAGGATCAAATAAGATAAGTGAAAAATTAGGTGTCAACATAGAATATAATTATTACTGGCAGTAATAGTGGTAGTTTAAAATTTTCGTATCATTTAAAGATTTTTATATATATGCCACATGAGGATTTTTTTTTCATTCTTTTTCAAAGCATTAATCTTGTAATGTCAGAAATAAACTTCTAAGATGAGTCACTGGTATAAAGATGGCGTTCAGACTTAAAAATCCTTTCTGGATGGCTTAGAGACATTTAACTGTTAATATGGATATGAAAGGCCAGAAGGCTGAATCACGGATGCGAATGAGAAATCAGTTTTTGTGCATTGATCAGACTGTAGTAGCCAATATCATCTGCCTATAGGAGCTGGACTCAGTGACTCTCCTTGCTTCCTTTGAGCTCATGTGTATTCCTATTACCATTTAACCCCTGAAGCTGACTGATTGTAGAAAGGTGGCTTTTGTTACTCAAGATCACTGCAAACAAATCTCCATTTCTAAGGCATCCAGCTCAAGGGTTGTCATGAAGCCGTCCTATTATTGTATCTGCCACATCTGTTAAAAATATTTTTTCTCAGTAATTTACTTTTGGTTTTGCTGATGGCATTGTTTTTTAGAGAGAGAAGCTAATGTCCTTAATAAAATAAAGAGCATTCTCAAGCAGCCCACAAAGAAAGAAATGGAACTAGTCAATAAGTACTTGGAAGCATGTTCACTCTCACAAAGAAAATGTACATCACCGAGATAGTGTTTCAACCTCTCAAACTGGAAAACATTTAAAAGTAACTGGGAAAAGTAACTGGGCAAACTCATAACACCCTACAATGTGGGAAAACTTAAATGAAATATGGTAGAACTAAAATATGTTCTAAAGAACAGAAGGCAATGAAGAAATAATCGCTACAAATATATGAGAAATATCAAACGTGATCGATGATCCAGAAGGAAATGCAGTGAAAAGTTTATAGCAGTCATTTCTGAATGATTGTATTACAATTTTTTAGTTTCTAAATTTCCTCTCGTGAATATTACTGTGATTATTCATAAAAATTAAAAACACAAATATGTGCATATGCACATGTACCCTTATGCACACTTAGAAATCTTCTAGAGTTGCTTGTTTCTGTTATATTAATGTATAATCTGCCTCATATGACAGCCACATTCTTTTTTAAAAAATTTACCTCATTATGGTAATGAACACTTAACATGAAATTTAGCCTCTTAATAAATTTCAAGTGCACGATACATTATTGTTGACGTAGGTACAATATCGTACAGCAGGTATCTAGACCTTATTCATCTTACTGAACTGAAACTTTATGCCTGTTGATTTATCAACACTCATTTTCCCTTCCTCAGCCCTTTGGTAACCACCATTCCAGTCTTTGACTTTACGAATTTGACTGTTTTAGATACCTCATATAAGTGGAATCACACAGTACTTGTCTTTTTTTTTTTTTTTTTTTTTTTTGGTCTGGCTTGTTTCTCTTAACATAATCTCCTCAAAGTTTATCCACATTGTGGCATATTGCAGAATGTCCTTGTCCTTTTTTAAATTTTTTTAAATGTTTATTCATTTTTGAGAGACAGAAAGAGACAGAGTGCTTGCAGAGAGAAAGAAAGGGAGACAGAATCAGAAGCAGGCTCCAGGCTCTGAGCTGTGAGCACAGAGCCCAACGTGGGGCTTGAACCCATGAACTGTGAGATCATGACCTGAGCCAAACGAAGTCTGACTCTTAACTGACTGAGCCACCCAGGTGCCCCAAAATGTCCTTGTATTTTAGGGCTGAATAGTATTCCACTGTATGTTTATACTACATTTTCTTTATCCATTCATTTATCACTAGATGTTTAGGTTGTTTCTAGAGCTTAGCTGTGTCATAAGCACAAGCATAGTGCTATAATGAACATGGGAATGCTTATATCATTTTAAGATCCTGATTTCAATTCTTTTGAATATATACACAGAAATGGAATTGCTGGATGATATGGTAGCTCCATTTTTAATTTTTTGAAGACTCTTCATATTGTTTTCCATAGTGGTTTTACCATTTTGCTTTCCTACCAACAGAGGCAAGCGTTTCAATTTCTCCACATCCTTGCCAACATGTTATACTTTCTGCTTTGTTTTTTTAAATTTTTTGCTTTTTTTTTTTTAATTAATGGCTGTCCTTTCATGTCTTCTGCCCATTTTTTAACTGGATTATTTATTTTGGGGGTATTGATTTTTATAGGTTTTTTTAATATATTTTGTATACTAACCCTTTATCAGATAGGTCATTTGCAAATATCTTCTCCCATTCCATAGGTTGCCTTTTAGTTTTGTTGATTGTTTCTGCCCATTTTTTAACTGGATTATTTATTTTGGGGGTATTGATTTTTATAGGTTTTTTTTAATATATTTTGTATACTAACCCTTTATCAGATAGGTCATTTGCAAATATCTTCTCCCATTCCATAGGTTGCCTTTTAGTTTTGTTGATTGTTAGTTTTTATCTTGATGACGTCCCAATCATTCATTTTTGCTTTTGTTTCCTTAGCCTCAGGAGACATATCTAGTAAGAAGTTGCTGTGACCAATGTCAAAGAGGTTATTGCCTGTGTTCTCTAGGATTTTGATGATTTCCTGTGTCACATTTGGGTCTTTCATCCATTTTGAATTTATTTTGTGTATGGTGTAAGAAAGTGGTCCAGTTTCATTCTTCTACATGTTGCTGTTCAGTTTTCCCAACACCATTTGTTGACGATAACTTTTTTCCATTGGATATTCTTTCTTGCTTTGTCAAAGATTAACTGATCATATAGTTGTGAGTCCATTTCTGGGTTTTCTATTCCAAAAAAAGACATCCACATGGCTAACAGACATATGAAAAGATGCTCAACATCAGCCGTCATCAAGGAAATACAGATAAAAACTATAATGCGACATCACTTCACACCAGTCAGATGGCTAAAATTAACAACACAGGAAACAACAGGTGTTGGCGAGGATGTGGAGAAAGGGCAACCCTCTTACGCCATTGGTGGGAATGCAAACTGGTGCAGCCACTCTGGAAAATGGTATGGAGAGTCCTCAAAAAGTTAAAAATAGAACTACCCTAGGACCCAGTAATTGCACTACTAGGTATTTACCCAAAAGACATAAAAATACTGATTCAAAGGGACACATGCACCCAGATATTTATAGCAGCATTATCAACAATAACCAAATTGTGGAAAGATCCCAAATGTCCACTGACTGATGAATGGATAAAGAAGATGTAAATAAATAAATATATTTATATATATATATACATACATTTATATATACACACACTGTGTATATATATACACATATAAATAAATATATATACATATACACTATATATGTGTATATATATATATACATATATATGCATATATATATATACACACACACATACACACATACATATAATGGAATATTGCTCAGCCATAAAAAGAATGAGATATTGCCATTTGCAATGATGTGGATGGAGCTGGAGAGTATTATGCTAAGCAAAATAAGTCAGAGAATGACAAATAGCATATGATTTCACTCATATGTGGATTTAAGAAACAAATGAACATAGGGGGGGAAAAGAGAAGCAAACCAAGAAACAGACTCAAACTGAGGGTTATTGGAGGAGAGGTGGGCAGGGGGATGTGTTAGCTAGGTGATGGGTACTAAGGAGGGCACCTGTGACAAGCTCTAGCTGTCTATGTAAGTGGTGGATCACTAAATTCTACACCTGAAACTAATATTACACCATATGTTAACCAACTGGAATTTAAATAAAAATTTGGAGAAAGATAAATAAATAAATTAATTAATAATAAAATAATAAAGTCAAACAAAATAATAAAATAGTGGCTATACTAACAAATGTGAGATGATACTTCATTGTGGTTTTGACTTGCTTTCTCTGATGATTAGTGGCAATAAGCATGTTTTTTTTTTTTTAATTTTTTTTTTCAACGTTTATTTATTTTGGGGGCAGAGAGAGACAGAGCATGAACGGGGGAGGGGCAGAGAGAGAGGGAGACACAGAATCGGAAACAGGCTCCAGGCTCTGAGCCATCAGCCCAGAGCCCGACGCGGGGCTCGAACTCACGGACCGCGAGATCGTGACCTGGCTGAAGTCGGACGCTTAACCGACTGCGCCACCCAGGCGCCCCAATAAGCATGTTTTAATATAACTGTTGGCCTTTGGCAAGTCTTATTTGGAGGGATGTCTCTCCAAGTTCTTAGGTCATATTTTTTAGATTAAAGTGGCAAGCTTTTTTATTGCATTGTGTGCATTCCTTATATATTTTGGAGATTAACCCCTTATCAGATATATGATCTGCAAATATTTTCTCCCATTCCGTAGGTTGCCTTTTCACTCTGTCGAGTATTTCCTTTACTGTGCAGAAGTTTTTAGTTTGATGTCCAATTATTTTGGTTTTTGTTGCTTGTACTTTTGTTGTCATATCCATGAAATCGTTGCCAAGACCATAGTCATGAAACACCATTCTTCAGTGAGCTGCTACTATGCATGTGGTTCTTCTTTCTTTGTTGTAAATCTATTATTTCTAATTTGGTCTTCTGTATTATAGATATTTGATACTATAGATATTGCACATATTTGCAGACCAGATATTTTAAGTTACCAATTCTCAAATTTCAGTGGGGATATATGCAAACTGAATTTCTACTACACTCACTTGGGGCATAAACTTATGCAATAAAAAGGCTACTGTTTTTGTTATTTAAATATACAGGGTTTTTTTCCTATAGTAGCAAGCAGAAGAAAAGAAGATTCAAACTGACATTTACTCTGTAGTCCTAAAAGTAGAATTTTATCCAAGAAATCATCACTACATGGTTATCTAGTGAATAATATTTCTGACAAGCCTGTATTGCATGACTACCCACTGAGTCATGACTAACTACCAAGTAAATATCTCATTTATGAATTTTAATGCAATTTTGGTTTGAATTGAATCAATATCATCTTATAATGTCTTCGGTGGAACACACCTACAAGGCTTGAAGTAAACAGAAATAAGCAGTTTACTTTTACGCAATGTTGCCAAGTGTATGAATAGTAATGTGAGTCAGCTGAGAGAGCAGAGTTCTTAGCCAGAAGATTTGTACTTTAAGCTTTGGAATAACTCTTATTATGTGTTTTGACCTTGGATGGAGTGTTGTTGTCCTCATCTATAAAATGGGACTAATCTCATCTGCCTTGCTTACCTTAGAGATTTATCTACAGACTGGAAAAGCAATAATGCCTTTACTAACACCTTGTGTGCCCAACTTGGCCCCACACTCAGCTATTTGGTTATTAGCCTGGTTAAAGTGAACCAAAGGAGCACAAGTTGCTGATTTAATTTCTAGTTAAAGAAATTGTGTTCACACTGTGTCATAGCCTAATTTAGTCCAGTCACTCAATAAATACGTGTGTCTATGGAAGAGATTAGCTGAGGGTAGGTGGTAGTTCAGTGTTGATGTATTTTAGCTGTAGGAAAACAATCCCTAAATGTACCCTATTTGCGTTTATGAGGCCAAGAGCAAGGTTTTGTATAAAGAACAGCATGCTGATGTTTATAAGGTTGAAATATAGGTATAATTCATAAACACTTCAAATATTTCCTGACTGAAAGCTTTCCTTCTCCTCTGGCTTACTCCTAATAGTCAGTTTAACACTGCTCTCCTTCTATGGCAAACTCCATGATGGTAAAATACATGTGAGTTTGTCAGTTTTTCTCACCACTGAGTCTGTTGTATCTATTTACAGTGCTTATTATTATTTACAGTAATTATTATATTGAGTACAATATATCTTTATTATATATAGTATGTATATATACTATATATATATACATATATATATATATACATATATATATATACATATATATATATATATACTGTGTGTGTGTTTATAATATGTGTGTACATAAAACTGTTGACTTACAGACTCATTAATCCCACCATCTACCTCTCAACTCTTACCATAGCATCAGATACTTTTTTTAGGTTCACAGTAAATGGTGACTGTCTATTCTTCATATATTTAGGACGAGACAGTTGGGATGTAGTAACCTATTGTTTTACATTAAACTCAAATGTTAATCCTTTTTCTTAACATTCAAATGCATACCGTATTGTGCCTAAATAGGATAGCGTCCTCAATAATTTGCAAATACATACACCAAACTTTATTTTCCATTCACTGAAAGCTCCCAGTGCAGAGATGAATAGGAAGGCAGTGATTAAAGTTTTGGAGGAGCCCCGTCTAACCTAGGAATGGAGGCTCATTTGAATTCCCTACTTAGCCCTGGTACACATCTTTCGGCTGGTAATTCTCCCTGAGGCTCCTGGTTATTTTGCCTAATACATGTCCCAGTCTTGTTAATCAAACAAGCCCTCGATGTGAAATATAAAACTAATCATAAAATTGTAGTTGCTTTGAATTTATTTTAGTGGAGGTCTGAAGCTACCTTCTGCTAATGTCTAACTTCAGGGAATAATTTGCCTAGGCTTCAGCCATGTGCTGGGCCCACACCTTCTGAGTTACAGTGTATTTACCTATCATACTTAATGGTAAAGGAAAAAAATCATGGATCCTCCCCTTTGGAGTAAGAGATTAAGTAACAATAAATTCTATAATTCAGTCAAGTTTGTGTAAAAAGTATGTGTGTGAATATATATACATACATGTATATGGTATTTACTCACATCTTCTAAATTAGAACATCAACAAGTTATACTTCATCTCTGATTTAACTATTTTGGTAAAAATAATGGGATTATGAAAATTCCCAGTCCACAGACATGAAAAATAGCATACCAATCTGTAATGCCTAAAGGCTATACTCTTGAGTAATTTCGAGGTTTTATGCTCATAACTTTATCCCAAATGTTATATGATTGACATTTCATTTTTAATCTCTTTCAGACCTGACAATATAGATTATAAATTGCAAGCCAATATCTCCAAATTTATTTTTGATTTTAAGACCGCTTTTTGAGTGTGTGTGCATGTGTGTGGAAGAAAGAAAGAGAGAAATTGAAATCATCCATTTTTTGTCATTATTAAACAAACCTTGTAAAAGGAAAATTATGCTTTACTGGAATGATTTTATTTCCCTCATGATAGTTTTTATTTAGCATTTGACAAAGCAAATTAAACACACCCAGTAGTGTCCCCTTCCTGGTGAAATTCATGTTTAATATGTATTAAACAACAATACTTGAACATCTTCTTCTTTATCAACCGCAAAAGTACCCCTGGGCATCAACATCGTTCTGTCCCAAGTTTGGGGGAAAATGAGTAGTAAAATTGAAGTGCTTTGCCAGCACTGTGCTGGCAAATGTTTACCTGTGTGGCAGTCAGCTGGGTCTCACATGCATTACCTTTTACCCCCTCCAGAAGCAGGACAATTGTGGGAATTTTCACTGCAGGCTTCACAACATGCAACACAACTGTCGCTCCAGAGTGGGTTTGAAGATCAGCCAAGGGAAAGTTAAATTGCCTCATCTTCAACTTGCTCCTTTAACTGTGGAGAATATGCCCATATTTGTGTTTTGAATCACAAGTCTTTGTCAGCACTCAATCCCGAGGGGGGAGTCATTCCCTGGTCTGCTTTCACTAAGGGCGTGCTCACGTCAGGGCAACCTCACGTCCGAACGATATTTGCATCCCATGTGACTACATGGGAAAATCTTATGTTCAAACGGCAAATTTAACCAAAAAAAAAATTCTGAGCTTTTTACCTCCGATAGTTGGATTCACTTCATCCATCATGCATTCACTAATTCCTTTCTTTAAAACAAGTTTGTTAAGTATCAATTATAGTCTAGATTCTAAGCAAGACATGGCAGATATGACGAAGAATCCAAAATAAATCTTGTCAGTGAGCTCAGAATCCAGGGAAGGAAGTGAAACATAACACACAAAGTTTTAATTATAATATCATTAAAGAAAACAATTTAAAACAACAAATAGCCGGTGTTAGATCATAAATAGCCAGCGTTAGATAAATAAACTAAGGCCCACCAAGGTTTTAAGTTCCCCCTGGAAACGCAGCCTCAATGGTATGGAAGTTTATACAAAGGAGTGGTTAGTCCTACCTTGAGCAGAACCTCAAAAAGCTGGACCTCCTACGAGGCAAAGGTTTTACACAAATGGAAAGGTGGGGAAGGCCTTCTTAGTGAAGAGAAGGATAACAAAGGCATAGAGGTGGGACGATCAGATTTGTTTTAAGTTAAAGGTTATGCTGTAAAGCATGATGTGAGTCCTCCCATAAAGCATTACCTGGGTCTCTTTCATAGATAAACAGTATCCTTTCCAGAGTGACTGTCATCTGCATATGCTGAGTCAATATTACCACCCAGATGTGCAGAGCTATTGAGGACAAGCTCCCTGGTTGGGTTAGATATTTTTATGCTGTTCTGGGCTCATGGGCAGTACCAGGAACACTACCCAGGAGCCTCTCCAAATTATCCCTCTGGTCACAGAGGAGCCCATGAAGAGAAGGAATCAGCAGACCTCCTGCTACGTAAATCAAATCCCCCAAACACGTGGTCGGTGTGGGTGGAGTGCATTACCACACCTACATGCAAAGGACATGACACTCAATCCTAGGCTGTGACACAGGCCAATGAATTGGCTGTCCGTAGGTCAGCTTCTTTACATTTAGCCTTCTGTAGTGAAAATAAGGCAGTGGCAGTTCAATTCACCAGGGGATCGTTGTGTAACTGTATTGTCTATTGTCATTAGGGTTTGGTTTGCAGATAAATGCACAAGTATGAGCTTGCTTCTCCCCAGCTACTTATGACAGAGTACAATAAATTTAACTAACTTTCTTCCCTATATTCTTCAGGAGTCATTACTTCTTGTCTAGTCCTCATAGAGTTATGGAATTTTAATCAAGAAGATATTTTAGTACAGCGTTTTTTTCAAAGCGCACTCCGAGAACACCTGTCTCAGATGTCCTCTTTTCACGATCCAGGTTCTGGAATCACAGTCAAGTCCAACTGGGTCAGTCTCTAGGGATGGGGCGCACGCACCTGCATGTTTAACGAGCTTCCTGGGTGATCTCATGTAAATTAAAGTTTGCCAATTAGTACCTTCAAAGATCGTCTGACTCCATCCTTTCTCAAATCAGTAATCTGCAATTCAGAAAGGGAAAGTGACTTGTCCAGGGTTAACAAAGGAATACCCACAAAACTCAGCCTTTCCCAGGCCTCTGAGATCTGAGTTCAAGGTTCTTTATATCACCCTGCAATGTTTATATTCCCTGCCCGCCCAGTCATAGGCCTGTTGTGCAAAATTCCGTGGAGGAAGAGTTTTTAGTGATCAGCTACTATCAATACTCAAACTCTTTTTGACTTATAATGATATATCTTAATGTAATTGTTTAGAATATACTTGTGGCAATGCTTTCATGTTCCAGAGAACTGTTTAATTGAGAATGTAGTCTCAACATGGAATCTTTGCATACAGAAAACAATAAGCAAAGATAATTGTCAAGTTTGTAATGTAGTCTCAATATAGGCTTTAGATTTGTGCCAAAACTTTGTACAGGCCGGATGGAATTACAGGACATGGTGCTCAGAAACTAAACACCGCAGGCTGACTAGCCCACACTGGTGACTGAAGCCTCTACCTACTTTGTAGGTTCTCGTTCACAGAGTCACTGAGGCTGGTGCCTTTGTTCTTTTCCGTTACTGTCGCGTTGGCCAAAATGAGAACATTCTGGACCCCTCCCACAAGGAATGACTCCAGAAGTCAGTTTAATTACTCTGAAAATCAATTTAAAAAACGTTTCATTTGAAGCGGCATGGCTTAAGTTACAGCTATCAGGTGAAATGGGGCATCTTTTTGTGACCCAGAATAACAGGCTCTCTGCACTCGCTACTGAGACTTTATGAGAGGCAAGGCCCAGCTGTGGAAAATTCTGAAACCAAACGTGGGCTTTGGCTACTGAAAAATTGGAGCTTTTATTCAGGCCGACATGCAGTGTAATTTTATTAAAAACAAAACAAAACAAAGCAACTCATGGGTAGAATTGTTTAATTTTTAAGAAAGTGGCCCTACAGAATAACAGTTCCCTGCCAGGTAGAGTGAGTTACACTAAGACCTTTTTTTTTCCCCCTTTAAGATGACAAAGGCTTTGAATCTGAGAACTGTCAGCCTGCTTGTAGTCCTTTCCATGTGTTGTTCATCTCACTTGAGGTGATAAAGTGCTTTCACAGAGCCAAAAGATTTCTCAGGGATTCGGGAAGTCTTGTCTGGTACCTCTGCAAATTAAGCTTCTGTATTTTGAATTCTCAGACTTCACCTCTGGCAATGTTTTAGCTTCTTACCAGGATTGGAGAGGAGGAAGAAAAAACACTTCACCTCAGATAAAATATTCCCTACGTGTGCTAATCATCTTGGCCCGTAGTTGAGAAGGGCCTTCGGTTACCATTAAAAATATTGATTAACGGAGCCAGTTGATTTGTAGGGTTTCTAAGCAACACGTCCTTTTCAGGCAGATAAGGACCCACCACATCATCTTGGATGTCCTACCTGCGCATCTCTCAGGGCCTCTTTATTATTATGGGCTTTTTCTCAGTTTCCTCTTTTGTATCGTTAACATGATTTAAATGTGAGATAATCACCAAGTGTGCACGACATGATCGTTACTCTCTTTATGCTACTCTCTTTTTTGAAGTAAGGTAACCACTTGCCTGTAGGCTCAGTCATAGATATTTGCCCTTTTCCTGTCTGTAAAAATAACTATGCAGGGTGCAACGATCTATAAGTTCTCTTTCCACTTTAGCATCATGTGGTTAGACCTAGGGCACATTTTATCTATCTTGTCTGTCATTTTTTTTTTTTTTTGGTATGTATTTGTAAAAGGGAGATAGCTAATAACTTTGTGAGTTTAGAAAGGAGCTGCGTCTCTGCATTCTCAATTGAGGATATAGTTGATTTCAAGTTAGAACATGTTAGAATAAAAAAGGCTATGTAAAAGCCTTTTTGACAATAGGCACCACTCAAATATAATGCATTAGGAGGTATACTGTATCTTTGTTTTAATATCCCGATATGAACAGTGTGTAAAAACCATGTAAGTGTTTCCATTTGCACCTTCAATCTGAATACCATTTTCTTTTTAAGAGGGAATTTTAGAAATATAGGTAAAATCAAACTATACACTGTTACTATGGTTATCGTCTGTTTAATGGAAGCATTTGAAGAATATTTATCCTTGACATTTTCCAAATGAAGTTCAGTGAATTGTGCACAGGGGAATACAAATGGATGCATTCATCCTGACTTGAAAAAAACACTCTGGCTTTGTTAAACACCCTTTTCAAACTTTATATTCTCAGTGAGGCACTAAAATCCAGTTTTGTGCTAAAAAAAATAAGTTTTATATATAGATTTTAGGCCTAAATATGCAATTTATCATCAAAAGAAATTGAAAACATTAAAAATATATGTAAAGCCTCCATTTTTTGGAAAGCGATGGTAAATTGAGACACTAGATAATGAATGCTAGCATTAGGTTGGAATTTTAATTTGCTGTGTAATATGAGGGTCATTTATCTCTTCCCCTACCATTTCCTTAATTAACAAATCATATTGGAAACATATGAACAGTTTACCCCTTATTCAGAGCTCTGGATTGTTGTATAATAAATTGAGGACACATTGATTTTTCTACTTTTCTTTATTAGAATATCATCCTTTGGGTGCTTTCTAGTCTACTAGTGAACAATAAACACTGCTAGCTCCAGATGGTGAGAAAATGAATACCTTGCAGGTGCTACACACGTAAGACAGCAGCGAGGAGGAATTGGGTGCGTTCATTGGAATTATAGGGTGACGAGCAATAGGGATGCTAGTGGACACAATTCTTGACTTCCTCCTAGCAGACTCAGTATTGATTCTTAATTCAATGAGATTAAAACTCCAAGACCATGCATTCTGAGTTTCTGTCTTTGTAGTTTTATTGCTTATGCAGGTGGATAAAATGTTGGCAGTTGAATCGACTCCAGGGACTCCAATTGTGTATTGAGTGTCATATGAATATAATAACTTTCTTGTCTTTATTTCAAGTTTTTATTTAAATTCTAGTTAGTAAAGGGGAGCCTGGGTGGCTCAGTCGGTTAAGCGTCCGACTTCGGCTCAGGTCATGATCTCGTGGTTTGTGAGTTCGAGCCCCGCATCAGGCTCTGTGCTGACAGCTCAGAGCCTGGAGCCTGCTTCTGATTCTGTCTCTGTCTCTCTCTCTCTGCCCCTCCCCCACTTGTGCTCTGTCTCTGTCTATCAAAAATAAATAAATGTAAAAAAAATTTAATTCTAGTTAACAGATATGATAAAATGGGCTTCAGGTGTAGAATTTAGTGATTCATCACTTACCTATAACACCCAGTGACCATCACAACTGCCCTTCTTAGTACCCATCACCCATCTAGCCCATCTCCCGTCCACCTCCCTCCATCAACCCTCAGTTTGTTCTCAGTACTTAAGACTCTCTTATGGGACACCTGGGTGGCTCAGTGAGTTAAGTGTCCGACTTCAGCTCAGGTCATGATCTTGCAGTCCATGAGTTCGAGCCCCGTGTGCTAACAACTCAGAGCCTGGAGCCTACTTCAGATTCTGTGTCTCCCTCTCTTTCTTCCCCTCCCCTATTCACACTCTGTCCCTCTCTCAAAAATAAAATAAATATTAAAAATGTTTTTTTTTAAAAAGAGTCTCTTATAATTCATTTCCCTCACTCTTTCTTCCCCTTCCCCTATATGCATCTTTTTCTTAAATTCCACATATGAGTGAAATCAGATGGTACCTGTCTTTCTCTGACTGACTTATTTCACTTAGCATAATACACTCTAGCTCCATCCACGTCATTGCAAATGGCAAGATTTCATTCTTTTTGGTGGCTGAGTAATATTCCATTGTATCGATAAACCACATCTTCTTTATCCATTCATCAGTTGATGGGCATTTGGGCTCCTTCCATAGTTTGGCTATTGTTGATAATGCTACTATAAACATCGGGGTACACGTGCTCCTTCAAATGAGTATTTGTATATCTTTTGGATAAATACGTAGTAATGCAATTGCTGAGTCATAGAGTAGTTCTATTTTTAACTTTTTGAAGACTCTCCACACAGATTTTCAGAGTGGCTGCACCAGTTTGTATTCCCAGCAACAGTGCAAGGGGGTTCCTCTTTCTCCATATCCTTGCCAACACCTGTTGTTTTCTGTGTTGTTAATTTTAGCCATTTTGACAGGTGTGAGGTGCTATCTCATCATGGTTTTGATTTGTATTTCCCTGATGATGAGTGATGTTGAGCATCTTTTCATGTGTCTGTTAGCCATCTGGATGTCTTCTTTGGAAAAATGTCTATGCATGTCAATTGCCCATTTCTTTTTTTTTTTTAATGTTTATTTATTTTTGAGAGAGAGAGAGAGTGAGGAAGGGCAGAGAGAGAGGGAGACAGAATCTGAAGCAGGCTCCAGGCTCCGAGCTGTCAGCACAGAGCCTGATGTGGAGCTTGAACTCACGAACTGTAAGATCATGACCTGAGCCTAAGTCAGACGCTTAACCGATGGAGCCACTCAGGTGCCCCTCGTCTGCCCATTTCTTAACTGGATTATATTCTTGGGTGTTGAGTTGGATAAGTTCTTTATGTATTTTGGATACTAACCCTTTATCCAATATGCCATTTGCAAATATCTTCTCCCATTCTGTCAGTTGCCTTTTATTTTTGTTGATTGTTTCCATTGCTGTGCAGAAGCTTTTTATCTTGATGAAGCCCCAATAGTTCATTTTTGCTTTCATGTCCCTTGCCTTCAACAATGTGTCTAGTAAGAAGTTTCTCTGGCCAAGGTCAAAGACATTGCTGCCCGTGTTCTTTTCTAGGATTTTGATGATTTCCTGTCTCACATTTAGGTCTTTCGTCCATTTTGAATTTATTTTGTGTATGGTGTAAGAAAGTCATCCAGTTTCATTCTTTTACATGTTGCTGTCCAGTTTTCCCAACACCATTTGTTGATGAGACTGTCTTTCTTCCATTGGATATTCTTTCCTGCTTTGTCAATGATGAGTTGACCATATAGTTGTGGGTCTGTTTCTGGATTTTCTGTTCTGTTCCATTGATCTATGTTCTGTTTTTGTGCCAGTACCATACTGTCTTGATGACTACAGCTTTGTAGTATAGCTTGTCTGAAATCATGATGCCTCCAACTTTGCTTTTCTTTTTCAAGGTTGCTTTGGTTTTTGTGGTTCCATACAAATTTTAGGATTGTTTGTTCTAGCTCTGTGAAAAATGCTGGTAGTTTTTTGATAGGGATTGCATTCAAAATGTAGATTTTTTTTGGATAGTACAGACATTTTAACAATGTTTGGTCTTCTGTGAGTATGGAAGGTTTTCCATTTTTTTTGCATTCTCTTCAATTTCCTTCATAAGTTTTCTAGAGTTTGCAGAGTATAGATCTTTTACCTTTTTGGTTAGATTTATTCTTAGGTATCTTATGGTTTTTGGTGCAATTGTAAGTGGTATAGATTCCTTGATTTCTTTTTCTGCTGCTTCATTATTGGTGTTTAGAAATGCAACAGGTTTCTGTACATTGATTTTATATCCTGTGACTTTGCTGAATTCATGTATTAGTTCTAGCAGTTTTTCAGTTGAGTCTTTCAGGTTTTCTACAGAGTATCATGTCATCTGCAAATAGTGAAAGTTTTATTTCTTCCATGCCAATTTGGATGCCTTTTATTTCTATTTGTTGTCTGATTGCAGAGGCTAAGACTTCCATGGTTTCCACTACTTAACCATGTTAAATAGTCATGGTGAGAGTGGACATCCCTGTCTTTTTCCTGACCATAGAGGAAAAGCTCTCAGTTTTTCCCCATTGAGGATGATATTAGCTGTGGGTCTTCCATACATGGTCTTTATGATGTTGACATATGTTCCAGCTAGACCTACTTTTTTGAGGGTTTTTTAATCAGGAATGGATGCTATATTTTCTCAAATGCTTTTTCTGCATCTATTGAGAGGATCATAAGATTCTTATCCTTTCTTTTATGAATATGATATATCACATTGATTGATTTGCAAATATTGAACCACACCCATAGCCCAGGAATACACCCCATTTGATCCTGGGGAAAATTTCTTTTAATGTATTGTTGGATTTGATTTGCTAGTATCTTGTTGGGAATTTTTGCATCCATGTTCATCAGGGATATTGGCCTGTAATTCTTCTTTTTAGTGGGGTCTTTGTCTAGCTTTGGAATCAAGGTAATACTAACTTTGTAGAAGGACTTTACAATTTTTCCTTCCATTTCTATTTTTTTGGAACAATTTGAAAAAAAAATAGGTATAAAGTCTTCTTTAAATCTCTGGTAGAATTCCACTGGAAATCCATCTGACGTTGGACTTTAGTTTGTCGGGAGATTTTTGATTACTGATTCAAATTTTTCACTGGTTATGGATCTGTTCAAATTTTCTATTGTTTTTAATTTTGTTTTATTTATTTTTATTTTTTAATTTACATCCAAGGTAGTTACCATATAGTGCAATAATGATTTCAGGAGTAGATTCCAGTGATTCATCCCCTATGTATACCAGTGCTCATCCCAACAAGTGCCCTCCTTAATGCCCATCTCCCCACCCAATACCCCTCTAGCAACCCTCAGTTTGTTCTCTGTATTTAAGAGTCTCTTATGTTTTGTCCCCCTCCCTGTTTTTATATTATTTTTGCTTCCCTTCCCTTATGTTCATCTGTTTTGTCTCTTAAATTCCACATAGGAGTGAATTCATATGATATTTGTCTTTCTGTGACTAATTTCGCTTAACGTAATACCCTCTAGTTCCATCCACGTTGTTGCAAATGGCAAGGTTTCATTCTTTTTGATTGCCAAGTAATACTCCATTACACACACACACACACACACACACAGCATCTTCTTTATCCATTCATCCATCGATGGACATTTGGGCTCTTTCCATACTTTGGCTATTGTTGATAGTGCTGCTGTAAACATTGGGGTGCATGTGCCCCTTTGAAACAGCACACCTGCATCCCTTGGATAAATACCTAGTAGTGCAATTTCTGGGTCGTTGGGTAGTAGGGTAGTTCTATGTTTAGCTTTTTGAGGAACCTCCATACTGTTTTCCAGAGTGGCTGCACCAGTTTGCATTCCCACCAACAATGCAAAAGAGATCCTCTTTCTCCGCATGCTCGCCAACATCTGTTATCGCCAACATAGAACATATGTTCTATGAATTTTATGAATCATTCAATCAGCTTTTATAACATTCCCATTAATGTTAGCCATTCTGACAGGGGTGAGGTGGTATCTCATTGTGGTTTTGATTTGTATTTCCCTGATGATGAGTGATGTTGAGAGTTTTTTCATGTGTGTGTTAGCCATCTGGATGTCTTCTTTGGAAACGCATCTATTCATGTCTTTTGCCCATTTCTTCACCGGATTATTTGTTTTGGGGGTGTCAACTTTTCTATTTCTTCCTCTTTCAGTTTTGGTAGTTTGTGAGTTTCTGGGACTTTGTCCATTTCTTCCAGATTGCCAGTGTCTTCCAGTTTGTTGGCATATAATTTTTCATAATATTCTCTTATGATTATTTGTATTTCTGTGGTGTTGATGATCTCTCCTCTTTCATTTGTGATTTTATTTGTTTTGGTCCTTTCTTTTTTCTTTTTGATAAGTCTGGCTAGGGGTTTATCAATTTTATTAATTCTTTCAAAGAACCATCTCTTAGTTTCATTGGTCTGTTCTACCGGCCTTTTTTATTTTTCATACCATTTATTTCTGCTGTAATCGTTATTATTTCCCTTCTTCTGCTGGCTTTAGGCTTCAAAACAACATATACTTTTTTAACATTTATTTATTTATTTTGAGAGAGAGAGCTCATGCACATGTGAGTGAGTTGGGGAACATCAGAGAGAGAGGTAGAAACAGAATCCCAACCAGGCTCTGCACTGTGGGTAGCAGTGCAATTTCTGGGTCGTAGGGCTTGATCTCACAAACTGGGAGATCGTGACCTGAGCTGAAACCAAGAGTCAGGTGCTTACTTCACCTTTTTAAGGTGTACTGTTCTATGAATTTTATGAATCATTCAATCAGCTTTTAAAACATTCCCATTACATGAAAAAGTTCCTTCGTGTCTCTTCCTTGTCAATCCTCCCTTTCTACACCCAGTCCCTGGCAGTCATTGATCACTGCTCTATAATTCTATAAGTTCACCTCTTCCAAAATGCCATATGAATGGAATCATGCAAATGTAGAGTCTTTTGTATCTGGATTTTTAAATTTAGCATAATGCCTTTTACATTCATTGCTATTGCATGCAACAATTGGTTTTTAGGATGAAATAATATACATACCTTGTGAGTTGTAAAATACAGAAAAAAAAATGAAGAAAAACACCAATAATCCTACCATTAAAATAACCAACATATTCATTGCTTTTGAAACATTTACTTCTAAGTTTTTCTTTACGTATGTATCATTACACACACACATGCACGTACACACACACATCATTTGACTTTTTCCTATGTATGTGTATATGAACAGTTTTGTAGTTTTTCAAATAACATTATATTAAAATAAATTATTTCTTGTGTCATTAGTCTTCATGAGTCTAATTATGCAGGCTGCAAATGCTATATTGTATATCAATTATTTAACTATGACTATACTTTTTAGATATTTTGTGGTTGTTTCCAATTTCCAATTTTTTACTATCATAACACAACAGTGAACATTTTGCAGTATAACATTTTTGAGAAGTGGAAACCTTAGTGTCAGCTGATCATAGAGTTTGTAGTCTGAATATGAGAGGGAATCTGGTGTATGATGAATGCAAAACAAGGACTGTGTTTTTTTCAGGGAAAGTCTTATAAGAATGTATGCATCTAAGAGAAGCAATATTATAGTATAACATACAGGCTCCTAAATCTGCAAAATACCAAAAACAAAAACAAAAGTGTACATAAATAGCTTCCCTTCGTTTAATATGTTGTATTGAGTGCTTGATACATCTTATCTCATTTAACTCTTACAATAACTTTAAGAGGTAGTGTGGTAGGCGAATGACACCCTAACCTAACCCCTAGAACCTGTGAATATGTTATCATTCATGGAAAAAAGGGATTTTACAGATGTAATTAAGGTGAGAGACCTTAAAATAGGGAGGTTGTTCTGGAGAATCATTGTGGACCCATGTTGATCGACATTAGCCCTTAAAAGCAGAGAACTTTCTCTGGCCAGAGTAAGAGGTATGGCAAACAAAAGCCAGAGGGATCCGACGTGTGAGGTCTCAATGCCTTATCACTGGCTATGAGGATGGAAGGGACAAAGTGACAAGGAACGCAAGTGGTGATAAGAAAGCTAAGAGAGGACTCCAGCTGACAGCCAACAAGGAAGCAGGGACCCCAGTCCCACAATCACAAAGAACTGAATCCTGTGAGGAGTAGAGTCTTGTCCAGAGCCTCCAAATAAGAGTCCAGGCTGGCAGATACCTTGATTTTGGCCTTGTGAGACCTAGAGCAGAGAAACCAGCCAAGTCACTTAGACTTCTGACTTCCAGAACTGTGAGCTAATAAATTTGTGTTGCTCCAATCTGCTAGGTGTGTGGTAATTTGTTATGACAGCAATAGAAAACTAATATCATTAGGCCCTATGTTATTTTCACTTAATAATTAAAACCAAAAGTTTGGAGAGTTGTAGTGATTTCCTCAAGGTCATTCATGATCAAGTCAGCATCTAATACCAAGTCAAACCGGCTTTTTGAGAAAATGTTAGTGTATATATTATTATATTATAATATTATATATTATATTTATATTTTTAGTATATATGTATTCTAGATGATCATTTATTTTGTTGCTTTAAAAGATAGAAATGGCATTTTTTTTTTAATTTTTTTTTTTTCTTCAACGTTTTTATTTATTTTTGGGACAGAGAGAGACAGAGCATGAACGGGGGAGGGGCAGAGAGAGAGGGAGACACAGAATCGGAAACAGGCTCCAGGCTCCGAGCCATCAGCCTAGAGCCTGACGCGGGGCTCAAACTCACGGACCGTGAGATCGTGACCTGGCTGAAGTCGGACGCTTAACCGACTGCGCCACCCAGGCGCCCCAGAAATGGCATTTTTAATGACTTAAAATTTTTTGCATTTCTTTTGTATCATTAGTTAAAAAATTTTTTTTAATATTTATTTATTTTTGAGACAGAGAGAGAGACAGAGCGCAAGCAAGGGAGGGACAGAGAGAGAGAGAGAGGAGATACAGAATCTGAAACGGGCTCCAGGCTCTGAGCCATCAGCGCAGAGCCCAACTCAGGGCTCAAACTCAGGATCAGCGAGATCATGACCTGAGCTGAAGTCAGAGGCCCAACCGACTGAGCCACCCAGGCACCCCTGTATCATTAGTTTCTAAAGATTTATTAAAGTGATACTCTTTTTGGTACACCTGGGTGTCTTCATCAGTTAAGTGTCTGACTTAATTTTGGCTCATGTCATGATCTCACAGTTCGTGAGTTCGAGTCCCACATTGGCTAGCTCTGAGCTGACAGCGTGGGGCCTGCTTGGGATTCTCTCTCTCGCTCTCTCTCTGCCCCTCCCCCACTCTCACCCACACACATACTCTCTCTCTCTCTCAAAAGTAAATAAACTTAAAAAAACAATATTCTTTGTATATCCCTAATGCTATTCATTTATGGCTTCTCTGTTTTCTAGTTCTGGGTGTGGCTATTGTATTGGTTACTTTTAAGAAACACCCTTTAATTGTATTAACCAACTCTAGTGTTTTCTTTCTGTATTCTGTTTATTAATCTCTTCTACTTTCTTCAGATTTATTTTAATTTTTTATTTTGGTAAAATGCACATAATGTAAAATGTACCATCTTAACCATGTTTTTGTGCACAGTTCATTGGCATTAAACATATTCATAATGCTGTAGAAGCATCACCACTATCTGTGTCCAAAACTCTTTTCATCTGGTAAAACTGAAACTCTATAGCCATTAAACAATAGCCACCACTCCTCACTCTTCCCAGCCTCTGGCAACCACCATTTTATTTTCTGACTCTGTAATTCTGGTTGTTCTAAGTACTTCTTATAAGTGAAATCATACAGTATTTGTCTTTTTGTGACTAGCTTATTCCATTGAGCAAAATAACCTCAAGTTTCACCTATGTTGTAGCATATGCCAGAATTTTCTTTCCTTTCTTTTAATATGAAATTTATTGTCAAATTGTTTTCCATACAACACCCAGTGCTCATCCCAACAGGTGCCCTCCTCAATGTCCATCACCCACTTTCCCCTCCCTCCCACCCCCCCACCAACCCTCAGTTTATGCTCAGTTTTTAAGAGCCTCTTATGGTTTGGCTCCCTCTCTCTCTAACTTTTTTTTCCCTTCCCCTCCCCCATGGTCTTCTGTTAAGTTTCTCAAGATCCACATAAGAGTGAAAACATATGGTATCTGTTGTTTCTTTTTAAAGCTGAATAATGTTCCATTGCATGCATATACCGCATTTTGCTTATACATTTATCTCTTGATGGTCACTTAGGCTTCTCCATGTTTTACTTACCTATTATGAATAACACGGCTAAGAACTGAAATGGATGGATCATATGGTAATTCTATCTTTAATTTTTTGGGGAACTGACATACTGTTTCCACAGAGGCTGTACCATTTTATATCCCCAACAACAGTGCACAAGTGTTCCCATGTCTCCATATCCTCATTTGATATATTTTTTTTTTTCTGAATAGTGGCCATCCTAATGGGTTGAGGTGGTATTACCTATGGAATCAATGGTGATGTCCTCACTTTCATTTCTAATTTTAGTAATTTGACTATTTTCTCTTTTTTTCTTAGTCCATCTAAGCTAAAGGTTTGTCCATGTTGTTGATGTTTTCAAAGAAGCAAATTTTAGTTTCGTTGATTTTTTGTTATTCTTTCTATTCTCTATTTCATTTATGTCTGCTATAATCTTTATTATTTCCTGCCTTCTGCTAGCTTGGGGTTTCATTTTTTTTCTTCTATTTCTACTTCCTTAACTTGTAAAGTTAGGTTGTTGATTTCAGATCTTTCTTACTTTTTTTTGGAGTTTACTTGACACAAAATGTTAGTTTCAGGTATTCACCTAAGTGATTTGACACATTTATACATTATGCTGTATTCACAAGTATAGCACCATCTGTCCCATTACATTGCTATTTTAATATCATTGACTGTATTCCTTATGCTGTTTTTTATTCCTGTGATTTACTCATTCCATAACTGGAGGCCTGTATCTCCCTTTCCCCCTCACTCAATTTGCCCATCCCCCCACTCCCTCCCCTCTGGCAACCATCAGTTTGTTTTCTGTATTTATAGTTCTGATTCTGCTTTTGATTTATTCATTTTTTTAGATTTCATTTATGAGTGGAATCATGGTATTTGTCTTCAGTATGACTTATTTCACTTAGCATAATACCCTCTAGGTCTATCCATGTCTCAAATGGCTCAGTGTTATCCCCTTTCATGGCTGTGTAATATTCCATTGTGAATATATACCACATTTTTCTTATCCATTCTTCTATTTATGGACATGTAGAATGCTTCCATGTCTTAGCTATTGTAAATAATGCTGCAATAAAACATATATCTTTTAAAGTTAATGTTTTGGTTTTCCCTGGGTAAATTCCCAATAGTGGAATTATTGGATCATATGGTATTTCTGTTTTTAATTTTTGAGTAATCTTCATACTGTTTTCCACAGTGATTTTACCACTTTGCATCCCCACCAACAGTGCATGAGAGTTCCTTTTGTCCACATCCTCACCAACAGTTGTTGTTTCTTTTCTTCTTGATTTTAGCCAATATAACAGGTTTGAGGTGATATCTCATTGTGGTTTTGATTGGCATTTCCCTGATGATTAGTGACATTGAGCATCTTTTTATGTGTATATCTTATTTGGAAAAATGTCTATTCAGTTCCTCTGCCCATTTTTGAATCTGATTATTTTGATGGTGTTGAGTTGCATAAGTTCTTTATATATTTTGAATATTTATCCCTTCATCAGATATATCATTTGTAAATATCTTCTTCCATTTGGTAGACTTGCCTTTTTGCTTTGTTGATGATTTCCTTTGCTGCGAAAAGCTTTTTATTTTTATGTAGTTCCAATAGTTTATTTTTGCTTTTGTTTCCGCTGCCTTAGGAGACATATCTAGAAAAATGCTGGTATGGCTGATGTCAAATTACTACCTGTGTTCTCTTCTAGAATTTTAATGGTTTCAGGTCTCAGGTTTAAGTTTTTAACCATTTTCAGTTTATTTTTGTGTATGGTATTAGAAAGCAGTCCAGTTTTATACTTTTATGTGTAGCTGTCAAGTTTTCCAGCACCATTTTTTTAAAAAGACTGTCTTATTTGCATTGTATACTCTTGCCTCTTTTGTTATAGATTCATTGATCACATAGTTGTAGGTGTATTTCTGGGGTCTTTATTCTTTTCCATTGGTCTATGTATCAATTTTTGTACCAATATTATGCTGTTTTGATTTCTACAGCTGTTTAGTATATCTTGAAATCTGGAATTGTGATACCTCCAGCTTTGTTCTTCTTTCTCCAGATTGCTTTGGCTATCTTTTCTGGTTCCATACAAATTTTCGGGTTATTTTGTTATACTTCTGTGAAAAATGCTGTTGGTTTTTTGATATGGATTACACTGAATCTTTAGATTGCTTTGGGTAATATGGCCTTTTTGACAAGATTAATTCTTCCAATCCATGATCATGGAATATCTTTTCATTTGTTGGTGTCATCTTCAATTTCTTTTGTCAGTGCTTTGTAGTATACAGAGTACAGGTTTTTCACCTCTTTAAGTTTATTCCTAGGTATTTTAATCTTCTTGGTGCAATTGTAAATGGCATGGTTTTTTTTTTTTAATTTCTCTTTCTGCAACTTTATTGTTAGTGTTCAGAAAAACTACCAATTTCTGGGTATTAATTTTGTATCCTGCCACTTTACTGAATTTGTTTATTACTTCTAGTAGTTTTTTTGTGGAGTCCTTAGGACTTTCTATGTATAGCACCATGATGTCTAGAAAGAGAAGAGTGACAATTTAGCTTCTTCTTTTTTTTTTTTTTTTTTTTTTACCAATGTGATACTTGTTACATCTTTTTATTCTCTGAGTGTTGTGGCCAGAACTTCTAGTACTATGTTGAATAAAAGTGTTGAGAGTGGACTTCCCTGTCTTGTTTCTGGCCTTAGAGGGAAAGTTCTCAGTTTTTCACTATTGAGGATGATGTTAGCTGTGGGTTTTTCATATATGGCCTTTATTATGTTGAGTTATATTCCCTCTAACCTCATTTTGTTGAGATTTTATCATCAATGGATGTTGTACTTTGTCAGATGCTTTTTCTGCATATATGGAGATGATTATATTATTTTTATTCTTCATTTTGTTGATCAGATCTATGATCTTGATTGACTTGTGGGTATTGGACCATCTTTGCATCCTGGGAATAAATCCCAACTGATCCTGGTGAATGATTTTTTTTAACATATTGTTGTATGCAGCTTGCTAATATTTTGTTGGAGAGTTTGCCTCTATGTTCATCAGGTATTTTGGCTTATAGTTTTCTTTTTTGTGGGGTCTTTGGTTTTGGTATCAGGGTAATTATGGCCTTATAGAATGTATTTGGAAGCTTTCCTTCTTCTGTTTTTTGGAATAGCTTGAGGAGAATAGGTATTAAGTATTCTTTAAATGTCTGGTAGAATTCACTTATGAATCCATCTGGTCCTGAACTTATACTTTTTGGTAGCTTTTTGATTGCCAGTTCAATTTCATTACATGTAATCAATCTGTTAAGATTTTCTATTCCTTCCTGGTTCAGTTTTGAAAGACTGTATGTTACTAGAAATTAATCCAGCTCTTCTAGGTTGTCTTCCAGTTTGTTAGCATATAATTTTTCATAGTATTCTCTTATAATCCATTGTATTTTTGCGGTGTCATTTGTTACTCCTCTTTTGTCATTTCTGATTCTATTTATTTGGGTATTTTCTCTTTTTTTCTGGATGAGTCACAGGGTTTGTTAATTTTATTTATCTTTTCAAAGAACCAAGTTCTTGGTTTCATTGATTTTTTCCCTTTTTTCTTTTCTTTTCTTTTTTCTTTTTCTTTTTTTTTTTTTTTTTTTTTTTTTGTCTCTACCTCAATCATTTCTTCTCTGATCTTTATATTATTTACTTTCTTTTACTACTTACTTTGGGTGTTGTTCTTCTTTTTCAGTTCCTTTAGGCATAAGGTTGGATTATTTATTTGAGTTTTTTCTTGTTTCTTGAGGTAGACCTGTATTGCTACATACTTCTCTCTTAGAACTACTTTTGCTCTGTCCCAGAGATTTCAAGTCATTGTGTTTTCATTTTCATTTGTCTCCATGTATTTTTTTATTTATTCTTTGATTGCTTCATTAACCCATTGATTGTTTAGTATCATGTCTCCACATGTTTGTATTTTTTCCAGTTTTATACTTGTTATTTATTTCTAGTTTCATACTGCTGTGGTCAGAAAAAATGCATGGTATGATTGCAATCTTCTTAAATTTATTGAGGCTTGTTCTACAGCCTAATATGTGGTTTATTTTGGAGAACATTCCATGTGCACTTGAAAAGAATGTGCATTCTGTTGTTTTTGGATGGAATGTTCTACATATATCTGTTATGTTTCTCTGGCCCAATGTATCATTCAAAGACATTGTTGCCTTATTGATTTTCTCTCAGGATTATCCATCAACTTATGTAGGTGGAGTGTTAAAGTTCTCTCCTATTATTGCGTTACCATCAATTTCTCTTTTTATGTCCATTAATATTTTCATTATATATTTAAGTGCCGCAGTGTTGGGTGCATAGATATTTACAATTGTTATATCCTCTTCTTGGGTTTCTCCCTTTATCAGTATGTAATGCCTTTCTTTGACTCCTGTTACAGTCTTTGTTTTAAAGTCTATTTTTTCTGATATAAGTATTGCTACTCCAGATTTTTTTTCACTTCGATTTACATGATGAATGTTTTTCCATCCCTTCACTTTCAGTCTGTATGCATCTTTAGGTCTGAAGTGAATCTCCTGTAGGCAGAATATAGATGGGCCTTGTTTTTTTATCCATTCTGCCACTCCATGTCTTTTAATTGGAGCATTTAAGCCATTTCTATTTTAAGTAATTATTGATAGATATGTACTTATTCCCACCTTTAAAAATGTTTTCTGCTTGTTTTGGTAGTTCTTCTTTGTTCCTTTCTTCTTCTCTTGCTCTCTTCCTTTGTGATTGATAAGTATCTTTAGTATTTTGTTTGGTTTTCTTTCTTTTTATTTGTGTATTTATCATAGATTTTAGGTTTGTGGTTACCATGAGGTTCATATATAACATCCTAAGTAGATAGCAGTCCATACTAATTTGATGGTCAATTAAGTTCACATTCTTTATTTATTTATTTTTTTTTTAAATTTTTTTTTCCAACGTTTATTTATTTTTGGGACAGAGAGAGACAGAGCATGAACAGGGGAGGGGCAGAGAGAGAGGGAGACACAGAATCGGAAACAGGCTCCAGGCTCTGAGCCATCAGCCCAGAGCCTGACGCGGGGCTCGAACTCACGGACCGTGAGATTGTGACCTGGCTGAAGTCGGATGCTTAACCGACTGCGCCACCCAGGCGCCCCTAAGTTCACATTCTTTAAAACTAAATGACATTTTTTTTATTCTTCCCCTTCTCTTCCATTTTTACTCCTTTACATTTTATGTATATGTTGTCACATTTTACATATTTTATTCATAGTTTTCTTTTGTCTAATTATAGCCATTTCTTTTCCACTTAAAGAAATCCCTTTAACATTTCTTGTAAGGCTGCTTTAGTGGTGATAAATTCCTTTATCTTTTGTCTGGAAACTTTATCTCTCCTTAAATCTGAATGATAACTTTGTTGGGTAGAGTATTCTTGGTTGTAGATTTTTTTTTTTTTTTTTTTTTTTTTACTTTCAGCACTTTGAGTATATCATGCCACTCCCATATGGCTTGCAATGTTTCTGCTGAAAAATCAGCTCATAGCCTTATAGGCTTTTCCTTGTAAATAACTTTTGTTTCTCTCTTGCTGCTTTTAAGATTCTCTCTTTATCTTCAAACTTTGACGTTTTAATCATTATGTATTGTGGTGTGGACCTACTGGGTTCATCTTATTTGGAATTCTCTATGTTTCTTGGACTTGGGTATTTATCTATTTCCTTCCTTAGATTAGAGAAGTTTTCAGTTATTATTTCTTTAAATAAGTTTTCTACACCTTTCTCTTTCTTTTCTTCTGGGACCTCTCCAATGTGAATGTTTGTTTGCTTGATGTTATCTAAAAAATCTCTTTTTTTTTTTTTTTAAAGCATTTTTTTTTTCAACGTTTATTTTTGGGACAGAGAGAGACAGAGCATGAACGGGGGAGGGGCAGAGAGAGAGGGAGACACAGAATCGGAAACAGGCTCCAGGCTCTGAGCCATCAGCCCAGAGCCCGACGCGGGGCTCGAACCCACGGACCACGAGATCGTGACCTGGCTGAAGTCGGACGCTTAACCGACTGCGCCACCCAGGCGCCCCAAGAAATCTCTTAATCTATCCTCATTTTTAAAAATTCTTTTCTCTCTCTGCTGTTCAGTTTGTGTGCTTTCCATTACTATGTCTTCCGGATTGCTAATATGTGTTTCTGCATATTCTAATGTACTGTTGATTCCCTCTAGTTTGTTTTTTTTTCAATTGCTGTATTCTTCAACTTTGATTGGTTGTTTTTAATATTTCCTATCTCTTTATTGAAGGTCTCACTGAGCTCTTCTATTCTTTTCTCCAGCTTAGTATCTTTATGATCATATCTTTAATATTCTTTAAATTCTTTATCAAGCATGTTGCTTACCTCTGTTTCATTTAGTTATTTTTCTGAGGTTTTTTTTTTTTCTTGTTCTTTCTTTTGGAGCAAATTCCTCTGTCCCCCCATTTTGCTTGACTTTCTGTGTTTGTTTCTATGGATTAGTCAAAATGGTAACTTCTCCTAAAGTTGAAAAGTGTTCCTGTGTATGGCATCTGCCAGGCAAAATGTGTGTGGTTGGTGACTTTCACTTGCTGGCTGGAGCTCTGGCTGTATATGTCACTTACTTTTTAAAACCATGGCCTCGGGGCGCCTGGGTGGCGCAGTCGGTTAAGCGTCCGACTTCAGCCAGGTCACAATCTCGCGGTCCGCAAGTTCGAGCCCCGCGTCGGGCTCTGGGCTGATGGCTCAGAGCCTGGAGCCTGTTTCCGATTCTGTGTCTCCCTCTCTCTCTGCCCCTCCCCTGTTCATGCTCTGTCTCTCTCTGTCCCAAAAATAAATAAACGTTAAAAAAAAATTAAAAAAAAAAAATAAAACCATGGCCTCTCGCTGTTGTTTTGCTATTCGCAACCTTTGGTTGATCAGTAGCTATTCAGTCAGGCTTCAGTTCTTCTTGAGGAGGAATTGTTATATTAATAAGTGTAATTTGGTGTGTTTCATGGAGAAGATGAATTCACAGTCTTCCTACATTTCCATCTTGAACCCAAACTCAAGATCTGTCTTATTTTTTAGTGTGAGCATTTATGACTATAAATTTCCCCAATACTGCTTTCACAGCATTTCATGCATTTTTGTATGCCATGATTTCATTTTCATCAGTATCTAAGTATTTTCTAATTTCCCTTGTGATTTCTCTGATACTTTGGTTATTTAAGAGTATGTTTTTCAATTTCCACACATTTGTTAACTTTCCAGTTTTATTTCTGTTGTTGATTTGTAACTGTATCATGTTGTAGTCAAAGAAGATACTTTGTACTATATTGATCTTTCAAAATTTATTGACATTTAATTTGTAGCCTAACATATAGTCTATCCTGGAAAATGTTCCATGTGCACCTGAGTAGAATGTGTATGTTGTTGTTATTAGGTACAGTGTTCTACGTATGTCCATTATATTTAGTGAGTTTATTGTGTTAAGTCCTCTATTTCCTTACTTATTTCCTGTCTGGTTTTTCTATCCATTACTGAGTGGTATTGAAGTCTCCAACTATTCTTTTATAACTATTTTTCCCTTTGTTTATATCAGTTTTTGCTTCATATACTTTGCTGATCTATGAAAAAAGTGTATGTTATTGTTATTCCCTCTTGCTGCATTGAGCCTTGTTTTAATATATAATGTCCTTCTTTGACCCGTGTAAGCATTTTGATTTACAGTCTAGTTTGTTTGATAATAGTATAGCCATACCTACTCTCTTTTGGTTACTAGTTGCATAGAATATTTTTTTCTATCCTTTCACTTCCATCTATTTGTGACTTTAAATCTAAAATGAGTCTTTTGTGGACAGCATATAATTGGACCATGTGTTACTATTCATTTTGGCATTCTCTGTCTTCTGATTGGAGAGTTAAATCCAAATAACATTTACAGTAATGATTGATAATATGGATCTTAACTTCTATCATTTTTCTATTTGTTTTCTATGTCTTCTAGCTTTCTTGCCCCTCATTTCCTGCACTGCAATCTTATTTTTTATTTGATTTTTTTATAGTAAAGTGTTTAAATTTTTTTCATTTACTTTTGTGTATATTCTATAGCTATTTTTTAAGATTACAGTGGGAATTACATTCAGCATCCTAAAATTATAACACTTATAATTTTTAAAAATATATTAATCTCTTAAATCATGTAGAAAACAAAAAGGGCAGTCCAAACCACTGTTGCAATAATGCTAGATTTTATAATTGCCAATGTATTTACCTCTACTGATCTTTATTTCTTCATATGGCTTCGTGTTACTGTCTGGTGTCCTTTCATTTCACCCTGTAGGAATCTTTCGAGCATTGATTTAAGGCAAGTCTAGTGCTAATGAACTTCTTTGGCATTTGTTTATTTGGGAATGTCTTAATTGCTCTCTGTGTGTTTATATTCTTATAGTGGTTGCACTTAAACTTTAACACACAAATCTAACTTATTTTTCCATATCTATATTAAACTAATATTTTCTCTCTCTTACAATGCTAAGAAGCTTAACACATTTACTCCTTTTCATTCCTTTGCCTGTCCCTGCTACATCTTATATTGATACTATTTGATAGTTTAGTTCTAGATTTTTATTATTATTTTAAAATCAGTACTTATTTAAATGTTACACAGATCCTTTACTTTATGGTTTCTTTTCCCATCATTGCTTTTTCATTACTACTTCTTCCAGATTAATCTTTTTTTTTTTTCTAGCATTTATTTTAGGGAGGACTCATGAGTTGTTAAACTGAGACTTTTGCATGTCTGAAAATATCATTATTTTGCTCTAACTTTTGCATGGTTGATTGGCTGCCTATACAGAAACTTTTTTCAGTTTTATTTCTTTAAAAAACTAAATGTTTTCTGCACTATGTTCTTGCCAGGTTACCAATGGGAAGTATAAAGGAAAAACACAGTTTTATTATTTGTAGATAATTATTTTTTACTCTGAAAAATTTTATGGTTTTCTCTTGACCTTTGGGTTCTAAACTATCACTGCTATGATAAGATTTATGGCATATTTTCATTCATTTGCTTGGCACTATGTGGATCTTTCATTTCTCATGTCTTGAGAAGTTTTGTTCTAGTATTATTTAGAATAGCTGTTTCTCTTCATTCCTTACGTCTTCCAATTTACTCCAATTCTTTTCCTTGGAATCATGTAGTGAATTTAGAAATTCTTGATCTAAACTCTATGTCTTAAGTGTTTTTTTTTTTTTTGTATTCTCTGTTATATACACTACTTTAAAATGTAGAGTACCTCTGTGGTCTTTCTTCTTTTTCTATTTTGTGAAACAGGGTTTTTTCTATACCCATTTTTGGCTGTGGTTTCCTTTTCAATCCAATCCCATCTGCCTTTTCCAGTTGGTATTCTTCACTTCACAGAAGTGAAACTGAGGTACAGAGAATTAAGTGTCATATTCACAGTCACACAGGTAGTGAGTAGCAGAACTGTGATTTGACTCTGGGCAGCCTGGCTCCAGAATCACATTTTTAACCTTTAAGCCTTACTGTCTTACTTTTCTGCCTGTAGTCTTCTTCCATTAAAGGCCCCATTTAAAACTTTTCCTACCTCCCTAAGAAATGGTACTAATTGTCATTAAAATAAAGATAGCAACATGATAGTACAGCTAACGATGACTGTCTAGTGCTCTTCCCTCTGGGGTGTTATTGTCTATTCATAGAAATATTTTTGTTTTTGTTTGAATTGTTATTATTACTGTCAATTCTTGCCTTGGGTCTTTTTCTTTTTATAAACCGTAATGAAGAACAGAAATATCATCTCAATTAATTACCTATAAAACAAGATTATATTTGGTCCTTTGATGTTCTTAATGAAAATAAATTAAGTTCAGTATGTAATTCATTACATTACTTAAACTAAAGCTGATTACATCCAAAGTAAGCCAAATGGTTTGCTTCAAATTTAAATATTTGTGAAAATTAAAGCACATACATTAGAACAGTGTTAGAAATCAAAGATAAACTCACTCTGTTTCCTGTGATTGATTTTTCTCCCACTAAATTTCACTCTCACAGATATGTCAGAAGTGTTCATGCCTAAAGAGAGAGATTGGTGAGCAAATAAATTCTCAGATGACTTTCTCCTTGAAAACTTTGAAAAATACCTACAAAATTAGCAACTTAGTTTACTTTGGGCATTTATTTCTGTGAGCTTCCCATAAAATTCAGTATATATTGCCATCTTTCTCTTTTAAAAGAGAAAGGTATTCAAAAATCACATTTTTTATTTTGCGCAATATTCTCATCCAAGTGTATTCCAGACAATAAGATATAGTAGAGACATTCTATAAGGCATTATAGGAAAATAAAAATGCTAATGTTGAACCCAACTCTTCTATTTAAGCCTCCAACATCCTTTTAACTCTGAACAGGGGACCACATTTTGATCAGTGCCTTCAACATAGCATATGCTCAAAAAATACTCTCCAATCCTTTGTGTTTCATTGGGAAATTCTTTCTTGGGTATGACATCCAATCCACAATTTCATTACTGCTTAATAGAGAGTGGTTTGGAAACCCAAAGATATCGCCTAAGACAAAAAAGACACATCTACAGCAAACCTACTTTACTTCTCTTGAGGCAGTCTTAGAGGCAAGAATAGTGATACTGGCCTACAGCTTTATTGGCTTCATATGACAAGCAATTGTTGTTGTTGTTCTGACTACCTAAGTTTTTAACCACTTGATCTTAGGTTTCCTTTGTTCTCAAAGAAAGAATAGTTACAGGGACTTAAAGGGCTTCTAGAGAGCTAGTTACTAAACAGGAAGGAGAGATCCAAAGTGTCTTTACGACTGTCCTTTTAACACTGTGAATGTCCAATCTCAATTAAAAAAAAAAAACTATAAGAAAAATAAAATGTGATGGAGAAATTATTAATAATAAGAAATAAAGTTCTCTAAACTAAAATATACATAAGGGTAAATCTGATATAGTAAGACTCTATTTAGGCCCAGCAATGCCCTCTTGTATTTTAATAGTTAGGAAAATACTCCTAAAGTTCAAGGTTAAAAAGTTAGCTCTTCAGTCAGTGGAGTTTAATTAACTAGACTAGACCGAGAGCACTTTCATTTAGACATCAGTCTAGAGGAAGATATGCTAGATGTCTGTAGAGTAGAAGTAGCCAGCGACTGGACAGAGAATCTTACAGAACTGATGGTGCTCCTCATTCCTTATATTCTTTATTGTGAACCCATTTGCCCCTTATAGATTAGTCTCCAGACTTCTGGCTCATCATCTCTTTCCCATTTGTTTTTTCAAGTCTTTGCATACAGCTCAGGACTGAAGATAAAGAATCTTCTTGGAGAGGTTGTGGGCCATTGTCCATAAATCGTAACTATGCCTTTTGTGAGGAAACCATCATAATCCTAGAGTCAAAAACAGGCAGCAACTCTCAGACCTTGGCTGTAGCAACTTCTTACTAAAATTTCTAGTCAGCCAGGAAAACAAAAACAAAAATGAACTGTAGGGACCTCATCAAGATAAAAAGCTTCTGCACAGCAAAGGAAACAATCAACAAAACTGAATGGCAACTGACAGAAAGGGAGAAGATATTTGCAAACGACATATAGGAAAAAGCGTTACTATATATAGAAATCTCTAAAGATGTGACCAAAAAACTACTAGAACTGATAAACAAATTCAGTAAAGGTGCAGAATACAACATTAATAGACAGAAATCTGTTGCATTTCTATACACTGATAATGAAGTAGCAAAAAAAAAAAAAATGAAGAAAACAATTTCATTTAAAATTGCACCAAAAATAATAAGATACCTAGAAATAAACCTAATGAAAGAGGTGAAAGACCTGTACTCTAAAAACTATAAAGCA
Source organism: Leopardus geoffroyi (assembly GCF_018350155.1). NCBI lineage: Eukaryota > Metazoa > Chordata > Mammalia > Carnivora > Felidae > Leopardus > Leopardus geoffroyi. Next base: position 117,469,227 of record NC_059343.1, read on the forward strand.
CTGGGGCGCCTGGGTGGCTCAGTTGGTTGAGTGTCCGACTTCGGCTCAGGTCATGATCTCATGGTTCATGGGTTTGAGCCCCGCGTCAAGCTCTGTGCTGAGCCTGGAGCCTGCTTGGGATTCTGTGTCTCCCTCTCTCTGTCCCTCCCCTGCTTGCGCTCTGTCTCTCTCTCTCTCTCCCTCTATGTCAAAGGTAAACATTAAAAATTTTTTAAAATAAAAACTATAAAGCACTGATAAAGCACCTGAGTGACTGTAAGTTAAGAATCTGACTCTTGATTTCAGGCTCGGGTCATAATCTCATGATTTGTCAGATCAGGCCCTCTGTTGGGCTCTGCACTGGTAGCACGGCACCTGCTTGGAATTCCCTCTGTTCCTCTCGTTGCCCTTTAGCTGCTCATGTATTCTCTCTCTCTCTCTCTTTCTCTGTCTCTCTCTGTCTCCCCAAAACGTATTTATTTAATACATCTAATAAATAAACATTTAAAAAAAGGAAACTGGAGATGACACAAAGAAATGAAAAGACATTCCATTCTCAAGGATTGGAAGAACAAATATTGTTAAAATGTCTGTACTACCCAAAGTAATCTACACATTTATAGCATTCCTTATCAAAATACCAATAGCATTATCAATAATAGCCAAAGTATGGAAAAAGCCCAAATATCCTTCAACAGATGAATGGATAAAGAATATGTGATATATACATACAATGGAGTATTACTCAACAATCAAAAAGAATGAAATCTTGCCATTCGCAATTACGTGGATGGAACTGGAGGGTGTTATGCTAAGCAAAATTAGTCAGAAAAAGACAAATATATGACTTCAGTCACATGAGGAATTTAAGATACTAAGCAGATTAACATAAGGGAAGGGAGACAAAAAGAATATAAAGACAGGGAGGGGGACAAAACATAAGACACTATTAAATATAGAGAACAAACAGAAGGTTTCTGGAGGGATTGTGGGAGGGGGGATGGGCTACATGGGTAAGGGGCATTAAGGAATTTACTCCTGAAATCACTGTTGCACTTTAAGCCAACTAACTGGAAGGCAAGTTAAACAATGAATACATTTTTAAAAACACCAATAAGATTTTTGACAGAACTAGAACAAAAAATCCTAAAATTGGTATGGAACCACAAAATACCCTGAATAGCCAAAGCAACCTTGAAAAAGAAAACCAAAGCTGGAGGCATCACAATTCCAGACTTCAAGTTGTACTACAAAGCTGTAGTGATTAAAACAGTATGGTACTGGCACAAAAATAGACACATAGTCCAGTGGAACAGAATAGAAAACCCAGAAATAGACCCATAACTATATTGCCAAAAATATTCAACAAAGTAGGAAAGAATATCCAATAGTAAAACAAATACCTAAATGTGAGACATGAAACCATAAAAATCCTAGAAGAGAACACAAGCAGTCACTTTTTTTTGTTTTTTTAAAGGTGTTTTTATTTTATTTTACTTATTTATTGATAAAGAGAGAGAAAGAGAGGAAGAGAGGGGCAGAGAGAGAGGGAGACAGGAGAATCCTAACCAGGCTTCACACTCTCAGCACAGAGCCTGATGCGGGACTTGATCTCACAAACTGTGAGATCCTGACCTGAGCCAAAATCAAGAGTCAGATGCTTAACTGACTGAGCCACCCAGGCACCCTAGCAGTAACTTTTTGACATTGGCCATAGCAACGTATTTTTAGATATGTCTCCTGAGTCAAGAGAAACAGAAGCAAAAATAGACTGTTGGGACTACCTCAAAATAAAAAGCTTCTGCACAGCAAAGGAAATAATCGACAGAACTAAAAGGCAACCTATGGAATGAGAGGAGATATTTGCAAATGACATAGTTGATAACCAGTACCAAAAATCAAATGATCCAATTGAAAAAAAGAGGTAGAAAACACGAATAGACATTTCTCCAAAGAAAACATCTAGATGGCCATCAGGCACATGAAAAGATGCTCAACATCGATCATCAGGGAAATGCAAATCGAAACTACAACGAGACACCACCTCACACCTGTCAAACTGGCTAAAATCAACAACACAAGAAACAATAGGTGTTATTGAAGATGTGGAGAAAAAAGAACCCTCATGCACCACTGTTGGGAATGCAAACTGGTGCAGCCAATGTGGAAAACAGTATGGAGATTCCTCAAAACGTTAAAAAAAGAACTACCCTGCGATCCGGCAATTGCACTAGTGGGTATTTACGCAAAGAGTACAAAAACGCTAATTCAAAGGGATACATACACCCCTATGTTTATAGAAGCATTATTTATATTAGTCAAATTATGGAAGCAACCCAAGCCCCCGCCAATAGATAAATGGGAAAAGAACATGTGGTGTATATATATATATACAGGGGAATATTATTCAGCCATAAAAATGAAATCTTGCCATTTGCAATGACATGAATGGAGCTAGAGAGTATAATGCTAATTGAAATAAGTTAGCAAAAATCAAATGCCATATAATTTCACTCATATGTGGAATTTAAGAAACAAAAGAAACAGGCAAATGGGAAAAAAGAGAGAGAGAGGCAAATCAAGAAAAAGACTCTTAATTATAGAGAGCAAACTGATGTTTACCAGAAGGAAGGTGGGTGGGGGGTTGGGTTAAATAAGTGATGGGGATTAAGGAGTATACCTGTAGTGATGAGCTCCGGGTGATGCATGAATTGTCTCACTATCTACAGGGCCTTGTATGGAAATGCCATGGAAAGGACAGGGGATGTGACGCTTCTTTAAGTGTCTTTAAGATTCTGACTTTTGGAATCATGTATTATTTCCAAAAAAAAATGGGAAAACAAAAATCTTAAAAATAAAATTCAAGCAGAAGTAAATATATAAAAAAGAAGAAGTTTGAAAACTGTGTGAAGATCATTTCTTTCCTCTGTTTAAGGTATAATTAGAAAACTATTTTTGTTAAGTATTAAATAATAACATCACAATTTTGGTAATTTATTCACAAAACAAAGATGTACATTAGCCTAAGCACCAGTGGGTTTTTTTACAATTGATATTGAAATATAACTGATCATATACAAACTGTGTTCACATGTAAAAGCGGTGAAAAATAGCCCTGTTTATCTGATTGTTGATTTTCATGGATGATGTCAATTTTTCTGATTGGCCAGACTGCAGTGGTTAATCTTTGCTAGGAAGACAGGATGCTGGTGACCAGTGGACCACGTTAGAGAGATTACCTGAGACTGATGGCTTCATGTACATTGACTATTTTGCTGGTCATGAGGCAAGTAATGTTTTGCAGGGATTGCACATAAAATTCAGTGTTATAAATGAAATGTGCATTTCAAATCAGCTGTTCATTAATGAATCAGGAATGAGCAGTGAGGAGAAACTGTCTAAGCAGCAATAGAGTACTACCTAAAGGTACACATTGCCACTCATTCTCTATTCATGTGTGTATGGAGATTCAGTTCACATCTCTGTATGTTTTTTCTGACTCAGTTTTTCTTTCAGAAAAATGAACATCACACACCAATAGATTTTATAAGAAATAACTATCATTGATATCATAAATATGAATCAAAACAGCACCACAAATATGCAGAATGGAAAGTGGTGCATTGCTTCAAAGGAAACCAATTTGCAAATTCCTTTTGTGCAATTGCCCATTTGTGATACTACTTTATACTTATTATTGAAGCATATCACATTTTTTGCAGCTCTGACGAGCCCAAGAATGACCTCATACAATTTAATTATCTGTGTGTTGTACAGTATTTTGTTTCCAAGCCAATACAATTTCAACATGTCACATTTTCAATGTTTCCAATAAGATGTTGCTGAACACACCCTGATTAATTTGAAATAGCAATTATGAATACCCTCATTTTAGATGTTCAAAACATAGTTCATACCTAATTTAAACCTGATATAAATTATAACCTGGATGATGCCATTCATTTTCTACTATTGGTACGTCTATATATCAGAAATACTTGCAATTATAATGAATACTTTTAAGGTATGTGTGTGTGTGTGTGTGTGTGTGTGTGTTTATGTAATAAACTGGCATGATCTGTCTTACAGGTTAAAAATAAGCAAAAATAAATGGCTGATCTGGGGATTGTAGTAGGCAGAATTCTGAGATGGCCCCCCAAGATTCCTGGCCCTTGATACATCTATGTTTATATCTATATCTGTGACTATATCTGTCTCTATATTTATATGTAATCTATCTTTATATCTCTATCATCTATCTATCTATATACATTTTAATTTACTCAATCAAATACCAACTGAGGTGTTGTTATGAAGGGATTTTAGCGTTGTAATTAAAGCCCCTAATCAATTGACCTTAAGATTAGAAAAACATTAGTGTGGGCCTCAGCTAATCAGGTGAGACTAAATCTTAGTCTAGAGACCAGAGATGGAGGAAGTCAGAGATTCAACAGGTGGATTCAGCATGAAAGAGGTCCATATTGTAGGCTTGAAGAGAGAGACAAAGAATGAGGCAAAGAATTGTCTAAGCAAACAAGAGACTTGAGGCTTCTAGGAGCTGCAAGTGGCTCCTGGTTGACTGTCAGCAAGAACAATGGAAACCTCAACCATACCACCACTGAATTTTGCCAAAACCTGAATGAATTTGGAAGAGAATCCCAAGCCACAAATAAAATTACAGTCCACACCTTGATTTCAGCCTTAGTGAGACTCTGAGCAGAGGACCCAGCTTCAGATTCCCGATCCAGAAAAACTGTGAGATAATAAATTTATGTTACTTGAAGCTGATAAGTTTATGTTAGTTTGTTTTGCAGCAATGCAAAACTAATGCAAATAGTTTTATCTTTCATCTTCATCTCAACCCAGATTGTCTTTCAGGAACAGTGACTGTAATTGCTCTTGGTTCTTGGTTAAAGGTCAACGTCTTTAGTATTTGAAAATCCTGACATTATTCCCCAATGCACTTTTTCAGTCTTACCTACCAGTGTAAGTTTTTATTCACCCTCTTCTCTAAGTGTACTGTTCCCTGTATATTTTACTTCTCTATGAATGGTTTTACTGTATCCTCTACATATAAGTCTCTCCCATATTCATTTAGTATGCCCAAGGTCAAATTTTAACCATCATTCAAAGTTTAATTCCAATGCCACTTCTTTCCTAAAACTTTGATCCATTACTTTTGGATCTATTTTGTAACCTATCCCTTTTGTAATCTATCCCTTCTTTGTACACCAAGAAGTATCCTAAGCCTCTCACGAGTTTCTCATGTTCTTCATTGTATCCTAATTGCACAGGCATTTGATCTTTCTTACAAGAATAAAGCATCACTGTAGCACGTATATTGCCCTGTATATAGAGGGTGATTTAGTATTTGATGGATGAATGGATGGATGGATACATTAATGAGTTAGTGAGCCTTGGGGGTTGGCTTTTTACTATCCTAATAATCTGTCCACTCCACCTTCCCTAATTCTTTAATGTATGCTTCTTCTTTCTTGGTTATTTAATTTCTGACCGTTCCCACCCTCCAATGTTTACAGTCTTCTCTTGCTGACTCAGACTTTCTCACTACTTTTGTCTCTTTCACAAACATCCACAAGCAATAAACCTGAAGCATTATTTGGTGCATGGGGGATAAATGTATGCCTGTTCAATTGCTAGCATAATTCTTTTTTTTTTTTTTCTTTTTTCAACGTTTTATTTATTTTTGGGACAGAGAGAGACACAGCATGAACGGGGGAGGGGCAGAGAGAGAGGGAGACACAGAATCGGAAACAGGCTCCAGGCTCTGAGCCATCAGCCTAGAGCCTGACGCGGGGCTCGAACTCACGGACCGCGAGATCGTGACCTGGCTGAAGTCGGACGCTTAACCGACTGCGCCACCCAGGCGCCCCGATAGCATAATTCTAAAAGGACTTCCAGAAATAAATGTTTACCTCTCAGTGCCTCCCATGTTTCACTATATATACATGTAAATATGTGTATATATGTATGTAAAAGGCCTTGGTGACTAAGCAAACAAGAGAATTGGGTTATTAGTCATAGTGTACAGAAAAACACATGTCATCTGGGCTTGAAGAAGCAATTAGAATAATCTGCTTCAGGTGTCATAATTTTGCTAGAAACATAGAAACAAATGGAAGTACATAAACTTGAATAATGTCGTAAGTAATTTATCAAGACAATTATTGTTATTACCAACTCAGAAAAAGTAAGAGTATAATTTATGTCAACCATGGTTACAATGTATAGTTTATGAGTGATTCAAATCATAAACATTTGGTGTTGCTTACAATTGTGTGGTCATCACACACAACTGTTTATAGATTGCCAAGTGCTTCTAATAGTAAATTACAGATCTCAATTGATGATGTTTCAGAATCCCTCATGTGTCTTGTAAAGATGAACTCTGCGGGATGAATAATGCTTATAGTGATAACTGCATGTAAGGAGATGCTTCTCTAAACAAAGCCATGTTAATTTATAATGTCTTTTTATTGTCTTTCCAGTTCTTTCTTTGTGGATACTGTGCCCTTTCTCTGCTTCCTTTCATCACCACTGCCCACCATCAGCATATCTTTCTATTATATTCTTGAATATTTCTGTAAAGATGAGGAGGAGGAGGATGGAAGGCACCAATTATTAAGCATTTACCATGTGTGATCTAAATATATGTGTCTATGTGCGTGTGCATGTATATACACTTAGGTACATTTATTTAATCCCCCAAACCAGCCCAAATAACAAGATAGGAAATCAGTAAAAAATTTTTTTTAATTAATGAATAATACAGCTGATAAAATTATAGAGAATATCAATTGGAGGAAAATGGGAAAGAGCAAATAGAGTTAGGGAAACTTCAAAAAAAGTGAAGAATCTCAAGCTCTAATGCTCTGAAAGATTTAACCACCTAAGCTGTGAAGCTGAGCTGTAAGTCAGAACCAAATCTGGCTAGCCCCAAAGTGTGTGTATTCACTCATGAGACTAGAGCAATTGCTTCTTCCACAGGAAAGCGAGTGGCAAGTCTTCACTCTCATTTCATCAAACTCTTCTTCATGTCTCACTACCTCTTTTCCTTAGTTTCTATTTCGCTCCAATTGGTATTTTCCATGCTATGTTCGCCTGTACTAACAGCAATTTAAAATATGTATTGGGGGGGCGCCTGGGTGGCGCAGTCGGTTGAGCGTCCGACTTCAGCCAGGTCACGATCTCGCGGTCCGGGAGTTCGAGCCCCGCGTCAGGCTCTGGGCTGATGGCTCAGAGCCTGGAGCCTGTTTCCGATTCTGTGTCTCCCTCTCTCCCTGCCCCTCCCCCGTTCATGCTCTGTCTCTCTCTGTTCCAAAAATAAATAAACGTTAAAATATGTATTGGGTACCTACCTTGTGCCAGACAAAGAAGATATGTCATTGAACTTGTATCTTTATCCTCCCCATTGACTATATATGGAAGTGATCTCTAAAAGATTAGATTTGGGTTTGAATTTTTTGGTAAGAATATTTCATAGATGGTACTTTGGTCCTCATATCGCATCATAACAGGAGCCATACAATGGTTGACTGTGCACTTTTACTGAAGAGCCCACTGATCAGGGGGTTCTGGTTGTATAGTCTGATTTCTCAGTCGTTAATCTCCCCATCGAGCTGCCATATAACAGTTTTAGCATTGTTGCCTGAGTCAGTTGTTACTTAGAATTACAAAATAATGGTTTTCTAATTTTATTGTTTCTTCCATATTCACTAGTTAGAATTGCTCTATAAAGGGTAGCTTATCTTCATCAATTTGAATGATTAAGTTAGTCTCTAATATAGTTCATACAGGAAAGACAGTATATATATTTAGCTCTTCCTTTTAATTGCCAAATTTCAGAATAACGAGTTAGTACCCTAACAATCTCTAATGGTGTTCAGTAAATGTTTTATATTGAATGTGATGCGTCATTATTTTTATTTTTTTGTTTAAGTTTTTATTTAAATTCCTATTAGTTCACATACAGGGTAATATCAGTTTCAAGTGTACAATGTAGTCATTCAACACTTCCATACAACACCTAGTACTCATCACAACAAGGGATGCACATTTAAACAAAATAGCAACCATCACACAATGCAGTTGGCTTTTTTTCTATAGAAAAGCACATTATTGATGAATTCTGTAAATGAGAGTACCAGATCACATACCCAGTAAAACAGGCAGACTGTTGCATCTGGAAAGTTCTCCCTCTTTTTAGGGAATGTCAGGAACATACCATGTCTCCACAGGTGCTCAGTCTCATCTAAATGTGTCTAAATATGGTGAGAAGACTGAGTCATTGGTGGCACTTTTTCTGAGGGTATCAACTTAGGGGTCTACTGAGAGCTTAAGGCCTGGCTTAGATAAAGGTTTCTCTAGTTGACTCAAGCAGCCACTCATTATTTCTGCGTCTCTAATCTCACCATACTGCTAGTGAAAAAAAAAATGTCTCTTTTTAATGAAAAAATAACAATTTAACTGGCAGTGTTATACCTGGACGTTAAAGACAATTCATGCTGGGAATAGCACTAATATTTGTTGGGTAATTTAACAAATCACATTTTCAACAAATATTTATTTATCAACTAATTATGTGCTAATCATCCTGTTAGTTGCAGTGGGAGATTTAAATGATAAATTACCTATTTTTCCTGACTTCAAGGATAAGGTTTCTCTGCAGGGGATGCAGAACTAAGTATATTAGTTAGTTACACAGATTCATAGATACATAGATAGATTAGATACATAGACAGATACACTGTCACACACATATAAAATTAGTAATATCAGGTGCAAAGTAATACATGTTGTGGGAGAGGTACCATAGATCATGGGAATTGAAAACTAAGAAGCATTTCTTTTTCTGTGTTCATATATAAAGAAAGCTTCATAGACGAGATGGTATTGGGATTTGATGTTGAAGGATGGGTAGATCTGATACAAGTTGGCAAATGATTCATTTTGAGATTTAGAGGAAAAGTCATGTATGTTTTCGGAGTTACTGGTTCAAGTGACGGGTTGGATAGCAGTGTCATTTAATGAGATAGGAACCCAGGAGTTAGAGCTGTTTGGGTGAGTAGTGATGATGGTTGGGGCAGTTAGCGGGGACCTGATAAATAAAACCTGTTTTTGTTTTATTGTTGTTGTTGTTGTTTGGTTGGTTTTTCTTTTTCAAGTTTTTATTTAAATTCCAGTTAGTTAACATATAGTGTAATAATAGTTTCAGTAGTAGAATTTTGTGATTCATCACTCACACACAACACCCAGCGCTTATCACAAGTGCCCTCCTTAATACCCATCACCCATTCTGTTTTTTAAGGCAAAAATGACTGGGCAATGTCTACATAATTCCTTCTCCTTTCACCTCCATCTGAGACTCCATCTACTGTTCCCATTCATTCATTCAGCAAATATTTATTGAGTTTCAACTACATGCCCAAAGTGCTAGAGGTGCAGAAATGAGCGAGACAGAAAAAGTCCCACTTGTATAGAACTGATAGGCTAGTCTAGCGGGGGAGGGTGAGTATTAAAATATGTGATTAATTACAGTTTTGATAGGAACTAAGCACACAGGAACTTAGAAAAGCATTTGAGAAGATGATCTAATCCAACCCAGGAATATGATGGACTTCTCTGAAGTCAATCTATGCACATACTTACCAGTGGTACCTAGTTGTACTCTGAGACAGTAAGTTCCTTTTTGCCAAAACCCTGAATCTCCCCCCTTTGTTACAGCGGGACCTGGCACATATTTAGAGCCTCGGTTCCCCTTATGTGGAAAATAAAGATGATTACATTCCTCTAAGAAGGGATTACATTGGCCCTAAGAGGATTCAATGAGATAACTCATATAAACTGTATAGTATGGTGTCAGATGATATTAGATTCTTGTGACTTTCCATATTCAGTAACATAGCTCAGCAACATGTTAGCACACTTGTGAAAATATATAGGCATTTAGGACATTCAATTCTTGGAACATATTAACTCATCTAAATCTTCCATTCCCTCTTCCTTCTGTGATGGGTTTATCATCATCTTCATTATGGTGGAGGGTCTTTTCAGAGGCCTCATTACAGAAAAATCATAAATCTAGATGAATTATCAAAACCCTGAAAATCTGCTTTGTAAGTTTCTCCACCACATAGGCACCAGAACTACACTGCTTAAAAAAAATATTTTTTACACTGCTTAAATGTTCCAAGACGTTAAATTCAAGTAGATTTTTTTCTTTATGTTTGTACAAATAAGCTTGGATTTGTTAGACCACACGTCCCAATTTTCACTTCCAAAAGTAAATTCACCATACTTAGGACAAAGAGGAATGTATACAGTTCAGTTCAAAAGGCCGGCTCTTGTTATCTTAATTTACTGTAAGTGGTTTAAAGAAAATGTAATAACCCTGTATTTCATCTGTTGAAACACTAGAGCAAAAGCAGGTCATCTAAAAACGATTTCTTTTTCCTTTAAACATACTCCACTATTTGCATATAACATGTTATGTGTTTCCTCTCTAGCCCCACTTTGTTTTAGAAGCAAATATAATTTTGTTCTTTACATGAACAACCAGTATCAATACCTGATATCTTGTGGACCTCTGAAGACATCATAAGAACCCGCTCCATGAAGTTGTGAGGATTAAATGACTTAATCCATATATAGATATTAGATCAGTGCCTGATACATAGTAGACCTTCAATAAGAATCTATTATTATTATTATTATTATTATTGTTTCTTTGAAAAGGTAGGCGGAGTCCATTTTCTATACCCTTTTTCTCATTCTAAGACAGACACACAGACTTTCTTGCTGGTATTTTCAGATGATGGCTCTCCAGGAAGATGTCGTGTCCCCTGAGCATGTGTTTATCTGACACCACACCCACACCTTGTTTTCAAAATAGACGATCATTGTTTAAGTGGGTGGTGGGGGGGAGACAACTTCTGTGAGGAAAATGCGAGGTATGTTTGTATTGTTTGTGCAAATGTGTGTGTGTGTGTATGTGTTTGTGTCTTGATGGAGTATTAACCATCCTACATATATTTGGATTTCTCCAATCTTAGAAAAAAAAAGGTTTTTTTTTTCCCCAAGGCACATATCAACAAATCCAGGAGGAAATAACATAGGGATGGTTGTCAGGGAGATAAGAGATTTAGTTTGTAATTTTCTGTGGGATAGCCACTGGGAATTGACTTCTCAGTGACTTCAAAGTTCCTTTTATGTTTCAATCTCCACCCCGAGTCACACCCCCATTTCTAGCACTCAGAGAATTTGTTGTGATGGCTACTCATCATAAATCAGAGCAGTTGTGTAAAGTATGGACTTGGAGACAGAGAAGCCCAGTTGTATCACTTCCTAACTGTGTCACCCCAGACACATGACTTCTCTCTTAGAGCACTGTTTTTCTCATAGGTAAAACTGCAGTAAAAATATCTATCTCACAAGATTGAGGTGAGCATTACATGAGTGGTCTGAAAACTCCTTACCACAGTGCTGTCACGGAGTAGATCATTCATTGAACGGTAGCTGACCTTACTGTTACATGTAACTGAATGCAAATGATAAAAAAAAGTCTAACCCTGAACTGTTCACCTAGCATCTAGTGTTCCAACAGTGAGGTCTTTAGACACAAATCCCACAAATCCTATTTAACTGCATAGAACACAGTAGTCAAGGCTTGGTTGAAGAAGAAGAAGAAGAAGAAGAAGAAGAAGAAGAAGAAGAAGAAGAAGAAAGAAGGAGAAGGAGGAGGAGCAAAAGAAGCAGAAGAAGCAGAAGCAGAAGCAGCAGCAGAAGCAGAAGAAGAAGAAGAAGAAGAAGAAGAAGAAGAAGAAGGAGGAGGAGGAGAAGAAAAGAAAGAAAAGAAAAAAGTTTTACTTAATTCTGGTGCTAATATGCACTTTTTTGTATACTTTTGTTTAAAAAAGAGACTTGAGGGGGGTGCCTGGGTGTCAGAGTTGGTTAAGAGTCTGACTTCAGCTTAGGCCATGATCTCACAGTTTGTGGGCTCGAGCCCCGCGTTGGGCTCTGTGCTGACAGCTCAGAGCCTGGAGCGTGCTTCAGATTCTGTGTCTCCCTCTCTCTCTGCCTCTCCCCCATTTGCACTCTGTCTATCTTCCTCTCTCTCTCAAAAATAAACATTAAAAAAATTTTTAAAAGAAACTTGATTGTAAATAATGGACTACAATCCTTACTACTGCTGAATTCATTCACTTTCAGGAATTCTGTAGTGCTGTGGTGTTCTGGAGGGAAAATTAAGGGAGAATTCCTGTATAGAAAAATTGGAATGAGATTTAGAAAATATAAATTGGGCAGCAGATTAGAAAAGAGAGGATCCATAAGGCTCCTTTTTGAATTTTGAAGTAGATGAAGTCTTTTACTTTGTCTTCTCTCTTCTATCACTATTGTATAGTAGATCAACAGCAGCAGCATAGTGACGATGCGATCTGATGAGTCTGCATTTACTAAAAGCATACTATTCATTCAGCCTCCCCTATGAAGGCAAAAGCATTAACCACCCACAAACAAAAGATCAATTTCTCAGCTATCTTGCATTTGCTAGTAACTTTCCTACGAGCTATCGTTGAGTCACCATATTCATAGATACAATTTCCCCCCATTTTCTGTGTCTATTTTGAACTGTCACTGGTTTCATGTTATTTGAAACCATTTCCATTGAACAGCCTCAAAATCTGCTATTAGTTTAGCCTCATGACAATCCAATTAGGTTATTTTCCAGGCAGAAAAATTTTTTCAAAGAATGTTTGAATTACTTTCTACATACATGATGTTTGGGGCTGACTTTTCCTATATGAAGGTTTTCTAAGATTAATTGACTGAGGTAGTATCTACTGAAGGACTTAAGAGAATGTCATTACAGCTCGGCAGTGAAAGATCTAAATACAAACCAGCCATGCCTTTCAGACACCTTACGAATTCCTCCAAAATCATAATCAAAATTCAAGGTCTAGACATATGCCAAAGCTCAGTTTGTTCATAGGACGGTTGAAAATGCAAAATTACAGAGAAAAGTACAGATGGCAAATAGGCACGTAAAAACATGTTCAACATCATTCGCCATTAGGGAAAGACAAAACCACATAAGATATCATCACACATCTATCAGAATGGTTCAAATTAAGAATAATGACAACACCAAAAGCTGGAGAGAATGTGAAAAAAAAACTCACCATTCATACATTCCTGGTGGGAAAGTGAGATGGTATTTGGAAAACAGTTTGGCAGCTTTTCAAACAAAACAAAACATAACAAAAACTAAACAGGCAACTACTATTTGACCCAGCAATTGTACCCTTAAGCATTTATTCTAGAAAAATAAAGAATTATGTTTCCACACACACAAAAAAAACTTGTACATGGATGTTCATAGAAGTTTTCTTTACAATAGCCAGAAACGAGAAGCAATGAAATGTCCCTCAGTGGGTAAATGGTCAAACAAACTATGGTGAATCCATATGTTAGAGTATTCTTCAGCAATAAAAAAAGAGGGAACTACTGATACGTGCAGGAAACTCGATGTATCTCCAGAAAACAATACTGAATGAAATAAAGCCAATGACAAAGGCTACTTACTATATAATTTAATTTATGTGGCATTCTTGAAATGTCAAAATTATAGAAATGGAGATCAGATTCATTATTGTCATGGGTTAAGGAGGGATGAGGGCAGGAGGGAAGTGGGTTTGACTATAAAAGGACAGAATGAGAGATCTTTATGGTAATGAAAATGTTCTGTTAATCTTGACTGCATTAATGTCAGTATCCTGGCTGTGATATTGTACCACAGTTTTGGAAGATGTTACTTTTGGAGGAAACTGTTACTTTTGGAGGGTACCCATTATCTGTCTGCATTATTTCTTATAGCTCTATGTGAATCTACAACTATCTCAAAATTAAAGTTTTATTTAAAAAATTACAGATTAAAAGATGAAGATTTCTGTGATCCAGCATATGAAGTCTAAATAAATATCCAGTCAGTTTGAAAATTAATTATCTTACAGTGAGCACACACATCATGGTGTAGACTTAGTCTCAGTTCTCATACAAGTATTAGCTCCTAAGTAGCAGTTCTTAAAGCACTAAGAATACTACCTGTCTTCTGAGGATTGTGGCTATTCACTGTTTTCTCTTGCCAGACAAAATTACAAATTGCTCACAAATATGTACCTAGTAGGGGTAATTTGGTGAATACTTTTGCTATGTTCCTTAAAGGCATATAAATCTAATTTGTGTAAGATGATCAATTTTTGCAGGTGCCGGGATATGTTGTTATTTAAAGTCTATGGTTCCACCTTAAAATGGCAATGAGCAGCCCAAGTTTCCTGTGATATTTGGTACTTGTTCTCAGAAGAGAAGTCAAGGCTGAAGATATATACATGGGCTACTTCAGTGATCCAGATAAGAAACATTGATCGCTTGGTGCAGAGCAAGAGCTATACAAAATGGTATATATAACTGGATGAGAGATTTATTTGGGGATGATAGATTTCGTTATATATGATAGGTAGAGAAAATGGAATGACTGAGAATGACTCATATTTTCTAGCGTGAGTAATTGACTGGATGGTTGCATCATCTACTAGGAAAGTAACGGAAGGTTTTTTTTTTTTAAATTTTTTTTTTTCAACGTTTATTTATTTTTGGGACAGAGAGAGACAGAGCATGAACGGGGGAGGGGCAGAGAGAGAGGGAGACACAGAATCGGAAACAGGCTCCAGGCTCCGAGCCATCAACCCAGAGCCCGACGCGGGGCTCGAACTCACGGACCGCGAGATCGTGACCTGGCTGAAGTCGGACGCTTAACCGACTGCGCCACCCAGGCGCCCCAGGAAAGTAACGGAAGGTTTTAAGATGAAGACCAAGATTTCAATTTTGTAAATACTAGGTTTGAAATACCTATGAGATATCCAAGAATAGATGTCAGGTAAACTTTTGGATGAGTCTCAAGCTCAAATGAGAGGTCAGCACTTCAGAAATAAATCTGAAAATAATTGTTAAGTAGGTAGCATTGAAAGGCATGGCAATCGATGAGATCAGTGATCAATGTGCAGAAAAAAAAAAGAGAGTCAGGATTGAATCAGAAGGAATTCCAAATTTCCAAGTGAGGTACAAGAAACTATGAATGGACATGGGGAAACAATGGGCAGTAAGGTAGGAGGAAAACAGGGTGAGTGGGAGCCATGGTGACTTTCTTCTGTTGCCTACTCCAAAAAAATGGAGGTTGTTTGTAAAATTTACAGAAAACACTGCTAGCGGAGTGACTATACTGGAAACCTGGGTGCAGTTGTGAAAGAACAAATAGGAAGTGAGAAAGTTGTGATGGAAAGTTCAGATGACTCCTTAGAAAAATATTGCTATGGAGGGAAGTAAAGAAATGGAATAGTATCTAAAGGTGGTTGTTAAGTCAAGGGAGAGCTTTTGTTTAAGCAGTGGTTACTTGAGCATGTTAACAGGCTGACATCAATAACCCAGTAGAGAAGATGTTCAACAGGAAGATGCAGTAACTTACAGAAACTGACTCACTGGGGAATTGAGAGGAAATGGCTTCCAGAGCATATGAAGATTTGGCTTTCCATGAGAATAAAGTCACTTCTGTAGAAGGAGGATTAATAATATGTCGGATAGACTGTTTTGGAAAGATAGAAGAAATAGAGAATCATCTGGTTGATATATTCTTATAGAAGTATGATAAGCATTTGAACTGAAGCAGATGTAATAAAATGGAAGGGATGGATTCATGAGCCACATCACATAGATTTAATCATCAGAACCTGGCAACCAACTGGGCATGAGGACTGAGGGAAAGAGCACAGAGGAAAATACTTACACTATATGCAGGATGGCGAGTTAGAAGTCAACACATAATTTTTAAGCATTAATTGTCCAAGATCATTGAGCTGGCTGATTATTTTAAACACTTAATAAAGCATTGAATGAGACAATGATAGGGTCGTTCTAATTGAGATTGAAAATTAAGTTTATCGACCTCAACTTTCTTCTCAGGTCATATCTCATTTATTTTGTTGAGGATGGTGATTGTCATCTCTCTGTAGGTATTTTCCACCTTGGGATTAGAAAACCATTGACTAGAGTACCTTTTCATTTGTAGAATATTTCGCTGACCCTTGCCTCCCAAACTCTTAGATTGTGTCTTCATTGGCCATAGTAATTTAAAGAACTGTATGCCTCCCTATGGGCTATCCAACAGGAATATTTTAATTGGTCACCCCAGTGAGTAAGGATGAGGATACGTCTCTGGAAGATCAAGACTAACTGAATAAAGTGGCTGTTGTTTCAGCTGGCATGTCTAATTCTTGAATTTTCCTTTCCCGTGGTTCAACCTTATTTTACTCGAGACTTCAGAGTCTTGAAAGATTATTTTAATTATGGCAGCTCTCTCAGAATACCATTTGTTAGCTGCTGATAACCTTTCTTTGGTTTTGGCAGCAATGTGTCTTTGTTAAAATGTTTGCAACGGTGCTTATATACAGTGGGGGGATTGTGGTTTTTTTGCAGAAAACCTTTTGAAGGTCACCATCACTAGTGTATTCTCGAGTCAGCACGCACTATTCTAGCAGCAGGATAACCATTAAATCTAAATGAACCTTAAGACACTAGAGAATTAAGTGGTGTATAAAGCAGACTCAATTTTTGGCTATAGTAGGAGTAAGAGAGAAAAATCAGATGCTATTATATATTAAATTTTAGACAAGGAGATGGGACTTTAAAGCAAACTTTTCAGTTAAAATCTTTATTCATTTTAGGGTGCCTGGGTGGCTCAGTCGGTTGAGCGTCTGACTTCGGCTCAGGTCGTGATCTCACGGTCCATGAGTTCGAGCCCTGCGTCGGGCTCTGTGCTGACAGCTCAGAGCCTGGAGCCTGCTGCGGATTCTGTGTCTCCCTCTCTCTCTGCCCCTCCCCCACCTGTGCTCTGTCTCTCTCTCTCTCTCTCTCTCTCTCGAAAATAAATAAACATTAAAACATTAAAAATATGTATTCATTTGTTTTTTTCATAATGTGTTATACCTTTAAAGTTTTTGAACTTCCTCTTGATTCTTAAAAAAAAACAAAAAACCTGTGGTTGTTTATAAAACATGGTATTTATAGAAACATTATGATTGCACATTAAAGTATGGAGAAGAAAATAAAAATCGCCCATAAACCAGCACTAGCGATAACCCCTGTTAAATTTTACTGTATTTTTATCCAGTTGTTATTCTGTTCTTTTTTAAACATAGCCAGTGTAATATTAGATATATTTGTGATTTATGACTTAGGACTTCCCAGACAATTTAAAAAAGTAGAGGCACAGCATAAAATTACCAACTTTTCATGTGCAGAGTAATGCCAAAACCGAAACAAAACATTAGGCCATCAACAGTGATAAAAAAATCTATTATCTCCCATCACCATCATATTGTAAAAGGATATTTTAACACTATAGTGTAGAAATGATATAATCTCAGAATAAAATAGCCATTCCAGTTGAATAAAGCCTTATAAGGAACTATCAATATTGTTCTTATTTTTCTTAGTTTGTTATAGACTTGTGAAAATTTTATCTTGACAGTCATTATCACCATGGCTGTCTACAAGCAGTGAATTGACTAGGAAAGGAGAAAAAAATAGGAAAAATATTGACCAGTCTTTTTTCAAATACATGGCCACATGCTTCAACTGAGCCCTTAACATTGCTTATCCCTAATCAGTTTCTCTCGCTGCCAGATAATTCCATTTCATTCCTTCTCATCTGTCCTCACCCCTCAAATAACTCCTCCCCCTTCTCTCTCAGCTGATGACACTGCTTCCTAACTTCACTGGGAAAATATGATCAATCAAAAGAGAACTGCTCCCAATGAGATACCGCTCACAACCTCTAGGCTGGCTATTATAAAAACAAGGGTTGGGGAAGATGTGATAAAATTGGAATGCTGATGTATACTGCTGGTGGGGTTGTAAAATTGCACAGCCCCTTTGTAAAAACAGTTTAAAAGTTCCTTAGAAATATTTAAAACATATGTTCACACAAAAACTTGTACATTTTTAGCGTTTATTTATTTTTGAGAGAGAGACAGAGAGACAGAGACAGAGAGGGAGAGACAGAGACAACCCCTGGCAACCATAAACTTTTTACTGTCTCCATAGTTTTGCCTTTTGCAGAATGTCATATACTTGTAATTATACAGCCTTTTCATATCGGCCTCCTTCACTTAGGAACATGCATGTAAGGTTCCTCCATGTCTTTTCGTGGCTTGATCGCTCGTTTATTTCTAGCGCTGGATGGTATTCTGTTGTCTTGATGTACCAGTTCACGCATCAATTCACCTATTGAGGGACATCTCAGTTGCTTTCAGGTCTTTGGCAATTACGAGGAAAGCTGCTACAAACATCTGTGTGTGTTTTTTTGGGGTTTGGACGTAAGTTGTCAAGCTTGTGGGTAAATCCCAAGGAGCACGACTACTGGATTGTGTGGTAAGATAACGTTTAGTTCTGTAAGGAAACTAAAGTTCTCTTTAAAACTGAAGTTCCAGGGACACCTGGGTGGCTCAGTCGGTTAAGCGTCAGACTCTTGGTTTCGGCTCAGGTCATGGTCTCATGGTTCATGAGTTCGTGCCCCGTGTCAGGTTCTGCGCTGACAGTGCGAAGCCTGCTTGGGATTCTCTCTCTGTCCCTCGCTCTCCGCCCGTCCCCCACTCTCACTTGCTCTGTTTCTTAAAATAAATACACTTTAAAAAAATAAATAAATAAACCTGAAGTTCCAAAGTGGCTGTACTATTTTGAATTCCCCCCATCAGTGAATGAGAATTCCTGTTGCTGCACATTCTCACCAGCATTTGGTGTTGCCAGTGTTCGGGATTTTGGCTGTTTTTATCGGTGTGTAGCGTCATCTCATTACTCTTTTAATTTGCATTTCCCTAATGACGTATAAAATGGATTATCTTTTCATATGCTTATTTGTCATCTGTATGTATTCTCTGGTGAGGGATCCATTCAGGTCTTTTGCCCAGTTTTAAATTGGATTGTTGTGTTCTTATCGTTGAGTGTTGTTCTTTGTGCATTTTGGATAATAGTCCTTTATTAGATTTATCTTTTGCAAATATTTTCAGCCAGTCTACATCTTGTCTTCTCATTCTCTTGACAGTGTCTTTTGCAGAGAAGTTTATAATTTTAATGAAGTTCAGCTTATCAAATTATTTCTTTCATAGACCGGGTCCCTAGTATTGTATCCAAAAAAGTCATTGCTATCCCTAAGGTCATCTAGGTTTTCTCCTGTTATCTTCTAGGAATTACTTAGGTTTTTTGTTTGGATTTTTTTTTTTTTTTTTTTACATTTAGGTCTATGATCCATTCTGAATTTATTTTTGTTAAAGGTATAAGGTGTGTGTCCAGTTTCATTTTTTTTTTTTTTAACATGTGGACGTTCCATTGTTTCAGTGCCACTTTTTGAAAAGACTCTCTTTGCATCATTGGCTTGCCTTTGCTCCTTTGTCAAAGATCAGTTGGCTGTATTCATGTGGGTTTATTTCTGGGTTCTCTATTCTGTTCCACTTACCTATTTGTCTATTTTTTCAGCAATACCACTTTATCTTTATTACAGCAGCTTTATAGTAAGTCTTGAACTCAGATCATGTCAGTCCTCCAACTTTGTTCTCCTCCTTCAATATTGTTCTGACTATTCTGTGTCTTTTGCTTCTTCTTATAAACTTTAGAATCAGTTTGTCCCTATGCACAAAATACATTTCTGGGGTTTTGATTAGGATTGCCCTGAATCTATAGATCACGTTGGAAAGAACTGACATCTTGACAATTTTGAGTCTTCTTATTTGTGAACATGCAATAGCTCTCCATTTATTTAGTTCTTCTTTGATTTAATTATTTTAGTTTTCTCATAGATCTTATACATATTTTGTTAGATTTACACCTAAGTGCTAATAATGAAAATAGTATTATGTTTTTAGTTTCAAATTACACTTGTTTATTGGTGGTATATAGGAAAGTAAGTCATTGACATCTATATCCTGTAACCTTACCATAATCAATTTTTAGTTCTAGGAGGTCTTTGTTGATTCTTTTGAATTTCCTACATAAATGGCCCTGTCTTCTGTGAACAGTTTGTTCCTTTCCGAACTGTATATCTTGTATTTCCTTTACTTGTTTTATTGCATTAGCTAGAACTAAATTGCTTTTTTTTTTTCACTTTGTTTCCAAGATACCCTATCCTCTTGATTTTCTTCAGACCCTACTCGGGGTTCTTCTATGTCTTTTTGGGGTTACCCTCCAAATGTTAGGGAAACCAGGGCTTAGTCATCAGGCATTTTTCCATCTATAGTGATGATCTATCTCATCCAGTCTCTCAGCTTGAAGTGCCACCTCTATACTGATGACTTCCAAATTTATAAATCTAGCCCAGCCCCTTAAATCTAGATTATCTATATTGAATTACCTATTTGACATATACACTTGGATGACTAAGAGATTTCTTACAATTCTCTGAAATAGAACACCATTATTGCCCCCTCAACAGTAAACCTGCCTTTCTCCTTTCTTATTGCTTCTATTAGTTAGAAATGGAACAATTATTTACTCTGATGCTCAGACCCAAAGAGAAATTGAACTTTGATTACCTTTTTCAACTCAATTCCTACATCCAATACATCACCAATTCGTGTTGTTATTATCTCCAAATCTTGTTATTTACCATAATCTTTCACTAATACTACCCCTATCCAAGCCAGCATCACTTCTTGACTATATTAGGCAACATCATAAATTAGTCATTCTGGTTCTTTTGCTGTGAATTTGTCCCTTTTCAACCTAGATGTTGAAGTTTCTATTTTATTTTTTATTTTTTTATTTTTTAAATTTTTTTTAATGTTTATTTCTGAGACACTCGAGAGAGACAGAGCATGAGTGGGGGAGGGGCAGAGAGAGAGGAAGCACAGAATCCGAAGCAGGCTCCGGGCTCTGAGCTGCCAGCACAGAGCCCGACGCGGGGCTCGAACTCCAAACCGTGAGATCATGACCTGAGCCAAAGTCGGTCACTCAACCGATTGAGCCACCCAGGCGCCCCTATTTTATTTTTTTTAGGTTTACTTATTTATTTTGAGAGAGACAGCACAAGTGGTGGAAGGGCAGAGAGAGAGGGAGAGAGATCATCCCAAGCAGGCTCCACACTGCCAGTGCAGAGCCCGATGCGAGGCTCGAACCCATGAAGCTATGAGATCATGACCTGAGCAGAAACCAGGAGCCAGACACTTAACCAACTGAGCCCTCCAGGCACCCCTCAAAGTTCCTCTTTTAAATCATAAGCTTGTTCGTTTTACTCTTTTAAATAAAGCCGTCTCTTGAATGCTCATTACAAGTACAATGAAATGCAAAAACTCTTCTCCATGGCCTACAAAATTGTTCTTGATCTGACCCTGTTTATCTTTCCAAACTTACTTCCTACCACTTTCTACCTTGATCTCTCTGCTCCAGCTAACAAAAACTTTCTTCTTTCCTTCCTAACCCAGTGTCTCCTTCAACTTGCCAAGCTTGTTTTCATCCTAGTTTTTGCACTTGCTGGTCCCTCAGCCTGGATTGCTCTTCTTCTAGATGTTTGTATCACCCTCCCCAAGTTTATTTTGGTTGCTGCTCAAATCTCAAATATCACCTCCTCAGAGAGGCCTTCTCTGTCCATCCTATCTGAAATAGCGCTTCCTATCACTCCCTACCCTTAAGAGTTCTTAGTTCTTCATAGCAGCACTTATCACATCTGATGCTATACCATACTGATTTGTTTATGACTGCCTTATCATACTAGAATATGGACCCATGGTAGGATATTTTGTCTGTTTCATCCACTGCCACATTGCCAGTACATATAGAAAAGTGTCAAGTAAATAACTTTTTAGTGAATAATGCATTTGGGAGCCACTGGAATATTCAATTGCTTGTCTTGTTATGTTATTTTTCACATTGTAGGTAAGGAGATATTTAATCTAATGATATCCATGTCATTATGTCATTCCAAACACAAAATAGTTTTTGTGCCTGTGTATTATTTCAAGTATAATTTACATAGCATTTGCCGAATATTAGGATTTGTTTTCAAGTTTTCACAAGTATAACCAACTGTGCTATAAATCTTTCTCTACAGACCCTACTCTGCATTTCATTTTACCTCTTTAGGATCATTCCTAAGAGGTAGAAATTCTCAAAGGATATGGACATGTGTAAGGTTTTTATTTCATATAGCCATATAATGATTTCCCGAAGGTTGCATCAATTTGAAAAGCAAATTCATTCATTCATTTAATCCATGTATTTACTGAATGAACAAAATAGGCAGGACTACTTGCTCTATTGGAATTTTGGAACATACATTCTAATGGGAGACGACAGATAAAAGTCAACAGTAATAAATAATAATGTATGTGCTATTAGAGATCAAACTGTTGGAGAGAGATCAGTGCCATCAAAAAGGAAAGAAAAGAAAACTCGAGCAGTGTGAGAGGATTGGCAGTGCTATGAAAGAGGCCAGAAGATTGAAGTATTAAAGACAGTATTCTGGTAGATCTCATTAAGGGGATGAGCTCTTTGCAAAGACTTACTAGTTGAGGGAGATGAGGAGGAGAATGTGGTGCTAAGAATGAACGTATAGGTTTGCCAGCAACGCAGAAGCTGTGAGAACGGCACAGAACAGATCGTCCTTCAAAGCTCTCAGAAGGAACCAACTCTGTTATCATCTGGAGCTTGGACTTCTGGCCTCCAGAAATGTGAGAGAACAATTTCTGTTGTTTTAAGGCACCCAGTTTGTAGTATTTTGTTATAGCACCTCTAGGGAACTAATACATGTATATTTTGAATTAATTTTAAATTTTAGTTATATTTTCAAATAAATTATACTGGTTTTGTTCTTTCTATAATGGTTACAATTGATTCATGCCCACTTATTTTGTTTTTATTTTAAACTTCCTGTCTGGGGGCACCTGGGTGGCTCAGTCAGTTAAGCATCCGACTTCAGCTCAGGTCATGATCTCATGGTCGGTGAGTTCAAGCCCTGCGTCGGGCTCTGTGCTGCCAGCTCAGAGCCTGGAGCCTGCTTCGGATTCTGTGTCTCCCTCTCCCTCTGCCCCTCTCCTACTCATTCTCTCTCTCTCTCTCTCTCTCTCTCTCAAAAATAAATAAACATTAAAAATTTTTAATCAAATAAAATAAACTTCCTTTCTATCTCTGTCTTTCATGGTAAATAAATGTTTTATATGGACACTATTTCCATTTTACTACTCTTATTCATTCTTGAGTAGAATCAAAGAAAATATCAGGTAAGGCAATATCTGGAGGATTCAAAATTAACTGAAAGACTTTAAGTAGATTTAATTTAAAAACCAAATAAGACAGAAAATAGTTTTATAAAATTTAGCCTGAGTCATAAACTACCATTTAATTAATTCATTCATCAATTTATTCATTCAACAAATACTTATTAAATACCTAGCAACCCTGAATACAGAAGTGAGAGAAACAGATACAAAATACCTTCCCTAGGATCTTGTTTTCCAATAGGAGCCAGAGTTAAACAATAAACATGGGAATAAATAATTTTAATAGTGATTATTACAGTGAAACAGAGGACAAATGAACGAGAGGGGAGAAGGGGTACTTTAAATAGGATGGTCAAAGAAGACATCTCAGGAGATGACATTGGAGCAGAAACTGGAATGATAAGATGAAACTTGCTGTGAAAACTTCTGGGGGAAAAGTCTTTCTTCCAGACCGAGAGAGAAACATGTACAGGAGTCCAAGGGCAGCAACCAGATTGGCATCGTCAACAGAGTGGAAGACCAGAGTACTATAGCATAGTAAGCAAGTGGGAACGATACAGGAGATGATGTCCGAGAGATAAGGGGATGTGGGAACATTGTGCAGGGCTTTGCAGGCCATCGTAAGGAGTCTGGATGTCCATATAGCCTTGCTTGACCTACTTAAAACTAAGCTACTCTGTTCTCAGGCTACTCATCTGTGATTGGTGGACTACTGTGTGCCTGAACACAAGAACTAGGACCACTGGTGATTCTGGGGTAGCCAAATTCTAGGGGAAGACAGATGTGAAAGAAAAATATGAAATCTTATATTAAAGAGAATTCAGCAATCAACCAGGTCAGGAGGGCAGGAAAACAGGATTATGTAAGAAACAAATGTCAAAAATGAGTCATGACTCAGGAATCTAGAAGACATGCCGAATGAAAGACTGCATCAGCTCCACGGTTAAAGGTGGTCTGGAGTCAAAAGTTAAATGTATAGGTTTTTGAGAGTCAAGAAGATGTGCATTCTGAAAGGCAATATGACATAAGTAATCAGTAGTCTGGAATGAGTAGAGTAAAAGACTAAAGCAATCAAATGTAAAGTCCTAGAAGCCATGAAGATAGTAATTTCCAAAATAAGATTTCACTGATCCAGGAGATTTCTTTACAGTTTCTACCATAGTAGAACAAATCTCAGAACGTAGTCAACACCAGCGTAGCAAAGGAGATACAGAAAGTGACTACAACTAATAAAAAAAAAAGGTAAAAACTAAGAGAGCATCCAAAGGCAGCCCGGCTTGTTGCTCTGTATATGTGTCCTGAATTACCTTGAGGCAAGTGGCTGATCGTGACTGTGTTGATATCATGCCCACATATGCCTCTTGAGACAGGCAGACTAGTAAAGATAGATGGAGTTTTAATGCAGTTTACACAATATAGAGTTTGTCTTCCTACTCTTGGCTATTTTAAGCATAAAACGTGTTTAAATATTTCTTTGAATGTAACTTTCTTTTCTGATAATGCAATGGTAAGGAGAACAAAGAGGCTTCAATCATTGTTCTTCTAGCTCTTGGCAAAGACAAGTATGCACAGAGATTTAAAAACAGAGACCACTAAAGTCAGAAAAGGATCCTGACCTCTAAGAATACTTTCTAAAATTTCCTAATTAGCATTGCATAGAGTTAATAAGCGAGTTGTTGCACAGTCTGGGTAATTTTTCTCACAGATCTGAAGTAATGTAAGTAATGTGAGATCGAGGAATGGGGAACAATTTATTATATTTTTGTTGCACAAAACAACTTTGTGATAGTATCTTTTTGACATGACTTATAGGACTGATAAAGAACTCCTTTGCAAATGAAGTGATTTTTTAGGCTACAAAAATGAAAAGCCTATTTCTAAATTAGACTAGAAGAATGTGATCATTCTTATTGTGTATGCCCGCTTTGATTCCTTATCTTGAAAGCAAAACACTAAATTTAACAACGTTAATGAAAAATGAACACTGACTTAAAATTTGTCACTATGAAACTAAGGGAAAGAATATCTTGGTAATAATGACCGTGTTTGAATACGTATATGCTACTGTATGTTGTCTAGGCATTATTTCATTAAATCTGTCTGATTATCTTGTGAGATCTTTTACAGATGAGGAAACTGAGACCCACAGGGGTAAAGTACTTGACCAAGTTCCCAAAGGTAGTAGATGGTAGAACTGGGCATCGTAACAAGATTTATATGACTCCTGAGTTTTGTACTTCGTAAACTGCTAAGCTATGCTGCCACTCCTCCTAAAGACATTTACATTGATGTACTGGCCAGATCGCTGCCATGTATTAGTGTCTTAATAAATCAGAATTACCTCCAAAGCCTTGTGTCTCTGCCTTGAGAATGTGCTTTACTATAGTTTCTCACTAAGAACATTAATTAACACCTAGGCCAGGGTCTGAAAAAGATTCTGCCTCTTTAGAGTAGTGTGACATGTGCCGAGTCACTCTACTAAATGTCAATTTTCATAGTAGGCAATATAATGTCCTCTTCCCCAAATGTGTCAAGGCCCTATTCCCTGGATCCTATGACTAGGTTACCTTGTATGGTTAAAAAGCCAACAAACAAACAAAAAAGCCTTGTACAGGTGATTAAATTAAAGACCTTGAGATGGGAGGTTATTCTGGACTATCCGGGTAGGCAGTGTCGTGAGTCTTTAGAAGACGGAGGCAGAGGATTCAGCATCAGAGATGATGTGACTATGGAGGCGCAGAAATGTGAACTGAGAAAGTCAAGGAGACTCTAGATACAAAGAAATGGATTCTCTCCTAGGACCTCCAGAAGGAACACAGCCCTGCTGGAACCTTGATTTTACCCCGGTGAGACCCATTTCCAATTTCTGACCTCCAGAACTGTAAGAGAATGCATTATGTTATTTCATACCACTGAGTTTGTGGTGATTTGTTATAGCAGCAATAGGAAACTAATACAGTTTCTTTATATGCAAAATAAGTATAAGAATGACCTCATAAAATTGGGTAGGGAGTTAAAGAGAAAAAAATGAGTACATTGAATGCATACAAGAGAATAAAGAAGAATAAAGAACTACCATGTGTGATATTCTATGAGAACTAGAGAGCATTCCTGTGGGACAGAACCCACTCTTCCCACCCCAGACCTCCGGAAGGTTTTGGAGGTAGTTAGGCTAGGGGAACTAGATCCCAGTTTCCTCTCCTTCTTCATCTCCTCCTCCAAAGACTTCCAGAACCTGGCCCTGCTTTTTTCTCCTACTTTAACTCTGCATGCTCCCTGGCTGACTCACTTCACGCCCACCACATTTTCTATCCGAGGTTTTTTTTTCCCTGTTGTTTATTCCCTCTGGAACTCTCCTATATCATTGCAGAACTGTACTGGCATTCAAACCTCAACTGAAATGATACCTCTTTCTGAAAGGTCTTTCCAGAATACTCAAACCAGAGCAAATCTCCACTGCCACCCTCTACCACATTTCCTTAATTTAGCTTCTTTGTAGTGCTTATTAGTACCTGAAATGTATCCAAATATATTTAACACATGTGTCTGTTTTCTTTCTAACTTCTCCAGGATATAAGATAATTGAGGGCAGGCGTACTGTCTTTCTCACCGCTATATGCTCAGAAACTAAAAGGCACATAATTATGTACTTAATAAATTTCTTTTGACTGACTGACCACATGAATGAAGACAATTCTTCAGAAGGAAACCAAGTGTCCATCAATAGATGAACGGATAAAGAAGATGTGGTATATATATATAACAGAACATTACTCAGCCACCAAAAAGAATGAAATCTTGTAATTTGCAATGATGTGGATTGATCAAGAGAGTATAATCCTAGGTAGAATAAGTCAGAGAAAGACAAATACCATATTATTTCAGTCATATGTGAAATTTAAGAAACATAACAAACAAAACAAAAGAGAGAGAAAGAGAGAATCCAAGAAACAGACTATTAACTATAGAGAACAAACTGATGGGTACCAGAGGGGAGGTGGGGGTGGGGGGATGGGTGAAACAGGTAGGGGATCAAGAGTACATTTATCTTCATGAGCACTGAGTAATATATGGAATTGTTGATTCACTATATTGTACACCTGAAACTAATATAAAGCTGTGTGTTAATTATATTGGAAATTTTTTCCAAAAACACAACATTTCTTTCACATATTTTGAGGAAGTGAGTTAATAAAGTTCCCTTTTGTTCATGCCACTTTGAGAAAGGGTTTTCTACATTTGTATCCTCACCGATTCAACTTTCTTTTCCCTGAATGTGTCTATTCATCTCTCCATCTATGATTTAAAAAGATCACACAACAGGGGCACCTGGGTGGCTCAGTAAGTTGAACATGTGACTCTTGATTTTTGGCTTAGTTCATGATCTTGCAGTTGTGAGATCGAGCCCCATGTTGGGCTCTGCACTGGGTAAGGAGCCTGCTTAAGAGTCTCTCTCTCTCTCTCTCTCTCTCGCCCTCTCTCTCTCTCTCCCTCTGGCCCTCTCCTGCTCTCTCTTTCTCTATCTCAAAAAAAATTAAAATTAAAAAATAAAAATCAGACAACAGAACAAAATATAAAGGATAAAGTAACAATTACCTGAAAATCTCACCAGGTAACTGTTTTCTTTAATATACTATGTATATATAATATATAGTATAATGGGAGTTATCTAATATATGTAATATATCTAACATAAAATTAATATATTGATATAACTACTTCAATATAATATACCATACTATTAAAATAATGTATTTTATGTATGATAATATAAGCATAAAATATTATACACATATAATTACAAAATATATAGAAATTACCCTAATATGCTAGACATTACATCCTCAGGACTTACTTATTTTAGAACTAGAAACCTGTACCTTTGACAGCCTTAACTCATTTCTTTAACTTCACAGCGCCTACCACTAACAATTATCTAATATATTATAAAATGTATTAAATATACTCTTGGGAATAATCTATCTACATTATATGTGATGTGGTATAACTTAGCTTTTGTATTTGGCATTTTCATGTAACAGTTTAATAGACAATGACTTGGTGAGAGAGTGGCTCTGTAAACAAAGGTTGGTCAGAAATGCCTCAGGGCGCCTGGGTGGCGCAGTCGGTTAAGCGTCCGACTTCAGCCAGGTCATGATCTCATGGTCCGTGAGTTCGAGCCCCGCGTCGGGCTCTGGGCTGATGGCTCAGAGCCTGGAGCCTGTTTCCGATTCTGTGTCTCCCTCTCTCTCTGCCCCTCCCCCGTTCATGCTCTGTCTCTCTCTGTCCCCAAAATAAATAAACGTTGAAAAAAAAATTTAAGAAATGCCTCTAGGGGTGCCTGGGTGGCTCAGTTTGTTGAGTGCCCGACTCTTGATTTTGGCTCAGGTCATGATCCCAGGGTCGTGGGATTGAGCCCCACGTTGGGAGCCAAGCTGAGCATGGAGCCTGCTTGGGATTCTCTCACTCTCTCTCCCTCTGCCTCCCGCTCATACTCTTGAAAGAAAAAGAAGAAAGAAAGAAAAAGAAGAAGAAAGAAAGAAAGAAGAAAGAAAAAAGGAAAGGAAAGGAAAGGAAAGGAAAGGAAAGGAAAGGAAAGGAAAGGAAAGGAAAGGGAGATAAATTCTTTGGGACTTATGAGTTTTAAGCTAGAACATGAATTGATAAAAAGGAGCTACCATGAGAAAAATCTGAGGGAAGAGCCTTCCAGAAGAGGAAATAGCTAGTACAATTGCCCTAAAGTAAGAATTAGCTTGATGTGTTCAGGGACGGACAGGAGGCTGATGTGGCTGAATTTCTCACCTAGAAGGTGCAAGTTGAAACAAAGGAAGAAGTTATCAGACATGAGGTCAGAGAGACCCAGGCCATGGAAAGAAACTTGGACTTCTTTTAAACTGTAGTGGACAGAGAGTTTTAAGCAAGAACGGTGATGGAATTGCTTTGCACTTTCAAAATATCACTTCCACTTTACTATGGAGACTTCCAGAGTAACTACTTCACATTGTTCTTTTTTTTCTTTCCAAGAATTTATTTAAATTCAAGTTAGTTAACATATAGTGTAGTATTGGTTTCAGGAGTAGAACCCAGTGATTCATCAGTTACATACAACACCCAGTGCTCATCCCAACAAGCACCCTCCTTAATGCCCATTGCCCATTTAATCCATCCCCCCACCCATCTCCCTTCCAGCAACCCTCAGTTGGTTCTCTGTATTTAAGAGTCTCTTATGGTTTGCCTCCCTCTCTGTTTTTATCTTATTTTATTTTTTTGTCCCTTCCCCTATGTTCATCTGTTCTGTTTCTTCAATTCCACATATGAGTGAAATCATATCATATTTGCCTTTCTCTGATTGACTTATTTCACTTACCATAACACACTCTAGTTCCACCCACATCATTGCAAATGGCAAGATTTTCATTCTTTTTGATCACTAATACTCCAGTGTGTGTGTGTGTGTGTGTGTGTGTGTGTGTGTGTGTCTTCTTTATCCATTCATCAGTCATGGGCATTTGGGCTCTTCATTCTTATTCAGTTCCTATTAGTTTCAGGTATACAATGTGATGATTCAGTATTTGTTTATATTGTGATCACCACAAGTCTGGTTAACATCCATCACCACACGTAATTTCAAAATTTTTTTTCTTGTGATAAGAACTTTTAGGATCTACTGTCTTAGTAACTTTCAAATACGCAGTACACTATGGTTAACTATAGCCACAAAGAACAAACTGGCTCTTGTCAGAGGTGCAGGATGTGGGGTGGACGAAATGGTCAAAAGGTACAAATTTCCAGTTATAAATAAGTTATGGGAGGTAATGTACAACATATTAGGTTAATTTGTAAGAATTGTATTTAGTGTCATTGTTGTGTTGCTATTGATATTACTGCTGTTGTTTCTCGTGTAAATGTGACTATTTTTCTCATTATAGTCCCTAAGTAGCTATTATGTAATTAGAGGGAATTATTAAAAATATATTTTCCATTTTATTCTCTTCTCCTATTGCTTCTAATGTATCTTCAGCTGGTTCTATTAAAGTTCTCCGGTAATGTAGATAATGTAACATCATATTATCTTCAGAAAATGATGATTTTGCCTTTACTTTCTGATACCTGTGCCTCTTATTCCGTCCTCTGATTGAATTGCATTGCCTGGCACTTCCAAAGAAATGTGAAGTCATTGTTCTGACAAACACCCTTGCTTTGCCCCTGATCTAAGAGACATATTCTTGTGTCAGAGATTCCTAGATACCCAATTATCCCTTCTTTCTTGACTACTATATCTCTTGCAGTAGATCTGGATGAATGGATTCCCAGACTACGTTCACAGCCCCTTGGTAACTGGACAGTGCCATATGACTGAGTTCTAATGGGCTGTAAGTAGAATTGTGCCTTTTCCAGATCTTACCCTTTAAAGAAATGAATGTCTGTTCCCATTTTTGTTTGCATTATCTGGTAACCTTTTGCCAAAGATTTTTATTTTCAGCCTTTCTGAGTTACTGTCCTTTAGGAGTTTTGTGTTGAGTTGAATAAATATGATACTATTGTTATTATAATTAATCTGCCTAACTATGAGTCTTTTCAGTAAAAGGAGGGGTATGATTGGGTCTACATATTTGTTCTCCTCATCTCACTTCATTTTGTCTGGTTTTATTTAGTCCTTTATGTTACATTTGCTTCCCATCTGAGCAATCTCAAATATGTCAACTAATTTTTAATTCTGCCAGGTTTTAGTTTTAAACGTTTAAAATAGTACATTCAAGTTAAAATTTTCAAGTATCACTTTTAGATACACAGGGTTTCTTTGAATTCTCCTGTATGAAATATTAATAGCTGTAGCTGATGCCTATTGAGACTTTTCTTTGTAATTGCTTGGGAATTCGCAGGCATCATCTCATTTAGCCCTCACAATAACCTTGTGAGACAGGCACACTGCTCGTCTTCTATTTGCCAATGAAAGGCAGAGGGTGAGGGGAGTCAATCATTGGGCCAGGGTCACATAACTATTTCTTGTTAAAGCTACCTTCAAAATATGTTTTGATTGATTTTAAGGGCCAAAGTCATAATATGTTGCTTAAAGTGAAGAAATTATTGAACAGCTACTTTTTTCCCAGTCTCAGTCTATTTCCACAGGTAGTAAGCCTATTTTTAAAAGGGTGATACTAATGTTAGGTTTGTTTTCTTTTGATATAATGCCATATATCATGTTCATCTGTCTGCCCTTTATTCCCCGTATTTCCCAAGCCTACACTTGAGGTTACTGACTGCAATTTTTTAATTTTTTTAAAAACGTTTTTATTTATTTTTGAGAGAGACAGAGTAGGAGCAGGGGAGGGGAGGAGACAGAGGGACACACAGAATTCGAAGCAGGCTCCAGGCTCTGAGCTGTCAGCGCAGAGCCCAAAGCAGGGCTTGAACTCGTGAACCGTAGGATCATGACCTGAGAAGAAGTCAGACACTTAACCAGCTGAGCTACCCAGCGACTCAAATTTTTTACAGATTAATAATGTCTCTTACCGCTTCTGACTGATTTTAGAGTTATCTTTTTAGTTTATCCATTTGTTACATATCATCTATGATCTCTTTAGTTCTTCAGCCACTGTTAAAGAAGCTGGCCAAAAAGCTACTGAGCTCTCTTTGCTTGCTATATTCCTGTTCTCCTCCCTCTTCTATTTTAGAGCATTTTATTTATTTTTTTGACATTTGCATATCTTTTTATTTCATGAATATTTTTGATGATTGGTACAATTAACATGAGTTCTTTTTTTTTTAAGTTTTAAAAGTCATTTTATTACCTTTATAGCTGTAGATTTTTTTTACTTTATTTTTTATTTTTTTAAATTTACATCCAAATTTGTTCGTATATAGTGAAGCAATGATTTCAGTATATTCCTTAATGCCCCTTACCCCTTTAGCCCATCCCCCCTCCCACAACCCCTCCAGCAACCCTCAGTTTGTTCTCCATATTTATGAGTCTCTTCTGTTTCGTCCCCCTTCCTGTTTTTATATTATTTTTGTTTCCCTTCCCTTATATTCATCTGTTTTGTCTCTTAAGTCCTCATATGAGTGAAGTCATATGATTTTTGTCTTTCTCTGACTAATTTCAATTAGCATCATACCCTCCAGTTCCATCCACGTAGTTGCAAATGGCAAGGTTTCATTCTTTTTGATTGCTGAGTAATACTCCATTGTATATATATACCACATCTTCTTTATCCATTCATCCATTGATGGACATTTGGGCTCTTCCCATACTTTGGCTACTGTTGATAATGCTGCTATAAACATGGGGGTGCCTGTGTCCCTTCAAAACAGCACACCTGTATCCAGTGGATAAATGCCTAGTAGTGCAACTGCTGAGTTGTAGGGTAGTTCTATTTTTAGTTTTTTGGGAAACCTCCATTCTGTTTTCCAGACTGGCTGCACCAGCTTGCATTCCCATCAACATTGCAAAAGAGATCCTCTTTCTCCACATCCTCACCAACATCTGTTGTTGCCTGAGTTGTTAATGTTAGCCATTCTGACAGGTGTGAGGTGATATCTCACTGTGGTTTTGATTTGTATTTCCCTGATGAGGAGTGATGTTGAGCATCTTTTCATGTGCCTGTTGGCCAACTAGATGTCTTCTTTGGAGAAGTGTCTATTCATGTCTTTTGCCCATTTCTTCACTGGGTTATTTGTTTTTTGGGTGTTGAGTTTGATAAGTTCTTTGTAGATTTTGGATACTAGCCCTTTATCTGATATGTCATTTGCAAATATCTTCTCCCATTCTGTCAGTTGCCTTTTAGTTTTGCTGATTGTTTCTTTCACTGTGCAGAATCTTTTTATTTTGATGAAGTCCCAGTAGTTCATTTTGCTTTTGTTGCCCTTGCCTCCGGAGACGTGTTGAGTAAGAAATTGCTGCGGGCAAGATCAAATCGGTTTTTGCCTGCTTTCTCCTCAAGGATTTTGATGGCTTCCTGTCTTACATTGAGGTCTTTCATCCACTTTGAGTTTATTTTTGTGTATGGTGTAAGAAAGTGGTCCATGTTCATTCTTCTGCGTGTCACTGTCCAGTTTTCCCATCACAACTTGCTGAAGAGACTGTCTTTATTCCATTGGATATTCTTTCCTGCTTTGTCAAAGATTAGCTGCCCATACGATTAGTTGTGGGTCCATTTCTGAGTTCTCTATTCTGTTCCATTGATCTGAGCGTCTGTTCTTGTGCCAGTACCATACTGTCTTGATGATTACAGCTTTGTAGTGTAGCTTGAAGTCTGGGATTGTGATGCCTCCTGCTTTCGTTTTCTTTCTCAAGGTTGCTTTGGCTATTCGGGGTCTTTTCTGGTTCCATACAAATTTTAGGATTGTTTGTTCTAGCTCTGCGAAGAATGCTGGTGTTACTTTGATAGGGATCGCGTTGAATATGTAGATTGCTTTGGGTAATATCAACATTTTAACAATATTTGTTCTTCCTATCCAGGAGCATGGAATCTTTTTCCATTTCTTTGTGTCTTCTTCAATTTCTTTCAAAATCTTTCTATAGTTTTCAGTGTATAGTACTTTCACATCTTTGGTTAGATTTATTCCTAGGTATTTTATGGTTTTTGGTGCAACTGTAAATGGGATCAATTCCTTGATTTCTCTCTCTGTTGCTTCATTGTTGGTGTATAGGAATGCAACCGATTTCTGTGCATTGATTGTATATCCTGCAACTTTGCTGAATTCATGAATCAGTTCTAGCAGTTTTTTGGTGGAATCTTTTGTGTTTTCCATATACCGTATCATGTCATCTGCGAAGAGTGAAAGTTTGACCTCCTCCTGGCTGATTTGGATGCCTTTTATTTCTTTGTGTTGTCTGATTGCAGAGGCTAAGACTTCCAATACTATGTTGAATAACAGTGGCGAGAGTGGACATCCCTGTCTTGTTCCTGACCTTAGGGGGAAGCTCTCAGTTTTTCCCCATTGAGGATATTAGTGTTGGGTCGCTCATATATGGTTTCTATCATCTTGAGGTATGCTCCTTCTAACCCTACTTTCTTGAGGGTTTTTATCCAGAAAGGATGCTATATTTTGTCAAATGCTTTCTCTGCATCTATTGAGAGGATCATATGCTTCTTGTCCTTTCTTTTATTGATGTGATGAATCACGTTAATTGTTTTGCAGATATTGAACCAGCCCTGCATCCCAGGTATAAATCCCACTTGGTCGTGGTGAATAATTTTTTTAATGTATTGCTGGATCCAGTTGGCTAATATCTTGTTGAGGATTTTTGCACCCATGTTCATCAGGGAAATTGGTGTATAGTTCTCCTTTTTAGTGGGGTCTCTGGTTTTGGAATCAAGGTAATGATTCATAGAACGAGTTCTGGAAGTTTTCATAGAAAGCTTCATAGAGCTTTCATAGAAAGAGTTTGGAAGTTGTCATTCCATTTCAATTTTTGGAACACATTCAAGAGAATAGGTGTTAACTCTTCCTTAAATGTTTGGTAGAATTCCCCTGGAAAGCCATCTGGCCCTGGACTCTTGTGTATTTGGGAGATTTTTGATGACTAATTAGATTTCCTTACTGGTTATGGGTCTGTTCAAATTTTCTATTTCTTCCTGTGTCAGTTTTGGTAGTGTATATGTTTCTAGGAATTTGTCCGTTTCTTCCAGATTGCCCATTTTATTGGCATATAATTGCTCATAATATTCTCTTTTTATTGTTTTTATTTCTGCTGTGTTGGTTGTGATCTTTCCTCTTTAATTCTTGATTTTATTTATTTGGGTCCTTTCCTTTTTCTTTTTGATCAAAGTGGCTAGTGGTTTATCAATTTTGTTAATTGTTTCAAAGAACCAGCTTCTGGTTTCATTGATCTGTCTACTGTTTTTTTGGTTTCGATAGAAGTAATTTCTGCTCTAATATGTATTATTTCCTGTCTTCTGCTGGTTTGGGGTTTTATTTGCTATTCTTTTTCCAGCTCCTTAAGGTGTAAAGTTAGGTTGTGTATCTGAGATCTTTTTTCCTTCTTACCTTTCCAAATTTTTTCTTGTGGTTGATTTCGAGTTTCATAGTGTTGTGGTCTGAAAATATGTACGGTATGATCTCGATCTTTTTGTACATGCTTAGGGCTGATTTGTGTCCCAGTATATGGTCTATTCTGGAGAATGTTCCATGTGCACTGGAGAAGAATGTATATTCTGCTGCTTTAGAATGAAATGTTCTGAATATATCTGTTAAGTCCATCTGGTCCAGTGTGTCATTCAAAGCCATTGTTTCCTTGTTGATTTTTTGATTAGATGATCTGTCCATTGCTGTGAGTGGGGTGTTGAAGTCTCCTACTATCATGGTATTACTATCGATGAGTTTCTTTATGTTTGTGATTACTTGATTTATATATTTGGGTGCTCTCACATTTGGTGCATAAATGTTTACAATTGTTAGGTCTTCTTGGTGGATAGATCCCTTGATTATGATATAATGCCCTTCTGCATCTCTTGATATAGTCTTTATTTTAAAGTCCAGATTGTCTGATATAAGTATGGCTACTCTGGCTCTTTTGTTGACCATTAGCATGACAAATGGTTCTCCATCCCCTTATTTTCAATCTATAGGTGTCTTTAGGTCTAAAGTGGGTCTCTTGTAAAGAGCATATAGATGGGTCTTGTTTTCTTATCCATTCTGTTACCCTATGTCTTTTGATTGGAGCATTGAGTCCATTGATGTTTAGAGTGAGTACTGAAAGATATGAATTTATTGCCATTATGATGCTTGTAGAGTTGGAGTTTCTGGTGGTGTTCTCTGGTCCTTTCTAATCTTTGTTGCTTTTGATACACACACACACACACACACACACACATATTTTCATCTTTTCTCCCATCAGAGAGTCCCTCTTAAAATTTCTTGCAGGGCTGGTTTAGTGGTCACAAACTCCTTTAATTTTTGTTTGTCTGGGAAATTTTTTATCTGTCCTTCTATTTTGAATGACAGCCTTGCTGGATAAAGAATTCTTGGCTGCATATTTTTCTGATTCAGCACATTGAATATATCCTGCCACTCCTTTCTGGCCTGCCAAGTTTCTGTGGATAGGTCTGCTGCAAACCTGATCCGTCTTCCCTTGTAGGTTAGGGACTTTTTTTTCCCTTGCTGCTTTCATGATTCTCTCCTTGCCTGAGTATTTTGTGAATTTGACTATGATATGCCTTGTTGATGGTCGGTTTTTGTTGAATCTAATGGGGGTCCTCTGTGCTTCCTGGATTTTGATGTCTGTGTCTTTCCCCAGGTTAGGAAAGTTTTCTGCTATGATTTGCTCACATAACCCTTCAACCCCTATTTCTCTCTCTTCCTCCTCTGGGACCCCTATGATTCTCATGTTGTTCCTTTTTAATGAGTCACTGATTTCTCTAATTCTTAAATTGTGCTCTTTTGCCTTCATCTCCCTCTTTCTTTCTCCTTCATTATTCTCTATAAGTTTGCCCTCTATATCACTGATTCTCTGTTCTGCCTCATCCATCCTTGCTGCCGCGGCATCCATTCATGATTGCAGCTCATTTATAGCATTTTTAATTTCATTCTGGCTATTTTTTACTTCTTTTATCTCTGCAGAAAGGAATTCTAATCTATTTTTGACTCCAGCTAGTATTCTTATTATCGTGATTCTAAATTCTGGTTCAGACATCTTGCTTGTGTCTGTGTTGGTTAAATCCCTGGCTATCGTTTCTTCATGCTCTGTCTTTTGGGGTGAATTCCTTTGTTTTGTCATTTTGAAGGGAGAAAAGGAATTAATGAAGTAGAAAAATTGAAATTAAAAAAATTAAAATTAAAAATTAAACACACACACACAAATTGAATAGATGATGCTAGATCCTAGGTGTGTTTTGTTCTGGGTGTAGAAAGTGGTTTGACAGATTAGAGAAACAAACAAAAAAAGGGGGGAGGGGGAGAAAAAAAGAAAAGGAAATCGTTTGAGAATTTGAAAAAATGAATACACTAATGTAGACTAAAATACACAAAAGTAGAGTATAGTAGAAAAAAATTATAGAAAAATATTTTTAATAAAAATTAAAAAGAAATATGAATTCTTTCGTTTTCTGTATTTAAGAAAAAGGAAAAGAAACAAAAAGGGAAAAAAGATAAAAAGAGAAAAAAGAAAAGACAAACAAGAAATCATTTGAAAATCTGAAAAATTGAATACACTGTAGTAGACTGAAATAAAATGATGGGAGTAAGATAGAATTTGAAAAAGTTTACATAAAAGCAAAAAATATAGTAATAAAAATTAAATAAAAATATTTTTAAAAGAAATTGAAAGTGAAAATGAAGTTTTTCTCTTTCTACATTGAGGAAGAAGAAAAGAAATGAAAAGAGAAAAAAGTAAAAGAAAGAAAGAAAAAGGAAATTGTTTGAAAATTTTAAAAGGTGAGTGCACTGAAGTAGACTAAAATAAAATGATTGAGGTAAAGTAGAATTTGAAAAAATCTACACAAAAGTAAAAAATATAGTAATAAAAATTAAAGAGATATTTTTAATAAAAATTGAAAATAAAAAGAGTTTTTTCTCCTTCTGTATTCAAGAAAAAGAATTGTAAAAGAGAAAAAGGAAAAGAGAAAGAAAAAAATTGAATAGATGAACCTGCTAACAGATTGAAGTAGGACTGAAATTGCTTCATTTTCCCCTGGAGGTCAGTCCATGTGGCTCTTTATAGTCCATAAATTAAGCCAGTGGCGAGGTTTGTGTTCTTGAAGAGTGAAGTTGGCCCAGTTGGGCAGGGCTCGGTGTAACAGCTCCATCTTCCCCTAGATGGCGCTGCTAGCCTACTGGGGTGGATTGTTGCAGTGCTCGTCGGTGCACTTGCGCATGCGCGGGAGGGGTGAAAAATGGCGCCCCCCCCCCCCCCCCCCCGCCCCCCGCCACCCAGTCTGTTCTCCCAGATCAGCAATCACGCACCGGCTCCGTCTTCAGCTCTTGTCCACTCCCCGCTTTTGCACTCTCTGTGACCAGGCCCTGGGCAGCACCTCTCTCCTGAGTCCTGTCTCAAATGCGGCTGTTTTCCCCGGCCCCTTACTTCCGAAGGACTGTGGCT
Organism: Leopardus geoffroyi; assembly: GCF_018350155.1. NCBI lineage: Eukaryota > Metazoa > Chordata > Mammalia > Carnivora > Felidae > Leopardus > Leopardus geoffroyi. Next base: position 117,507,582 of record NC_059343.1, read on the forward strand.
TTGACCCGCTCCGCCCCTCTGCGGGAGGGTCTCACCGAGCGGTGGCCGAATGAGCAACGGCGGAATGTCGGCTGCACCCAGGAACGCCCGCGGGACCCTGCTGCTGCCGGTGCGCCGAGACTGCAGCCAGGTGCCAGACAGCCATGCCCCCCCAAATCGCAAGACAGTGTAGCCTCGGCATTTCAGGGACCGTGGAAAATCGCAACACACGTCTGGCACCAGGCTTCACCCTTAATGACCTTGCCCCAGCACCAGCGAATGTGGCCACCTTCCGGGGTCTGCCAGGACCAGGTGGCTTCAACAGTCTCTACCAAATGTCCTTCCAGCAGTGGAACCGCTTTTCCCCGTGTGGCCCGAGAACCTTCCGGACCCCACTCTGTTACCCGGGATTCACCCTTCCCACCAGAGCACCTCCAGGTAGGGAGCTGCGGAGTTGCAGCCTTTGCGCTCCCCTTGTTTACAGTCTTAATGGAACTGAAACCCTCTCCTTTCTCCTTTCTCTTTTCTCCCTTTTTAGTTTAGTCCCTGCGGCTGTTTCCAATTTTCCACTTTCTCTCCAGCTGCTTTTGGGGAGGGGTGCTTTTCCCGTATGCTCCCCCCTCCCCAGTCTCCGTCCTCTCTCCGCCTGCAGAAGGAGGAGTTCCCTACCTTTCGGGGCTTCTTGCTCCCCAAGTTCAGCTCTTCGTGTCGCGTACGTGCTGGATTCTGTGGTTCAGGTTGTGCAGATTGTTGTTTTATCCTCCAGTCAGTTTTCTAGGTGTGTAGGATGGTTTAGTGTTGGTCTGGCTGTATTTCATGGACACGAGACACACACAAAGCTTCCGTGCTGTTCTGCCATCTTGGCGCCTCCCCCAACATCTAGAGCATTTTATACATAAGTACCATGTTGTTACTATTTGCTGTACTCATTTATTTTGCACTGGGATCATTTCTTGTCCCCATCCCCCAAAGGGTGTGTTACAGTATTCTTGATACCTGTGCTGGTTGACACAGCAATTTTTGGTCTCACCTACTCTCTCCACTTTGAAGGGTGTTTCTCAAACACGGATGTGCAAAATAGGAGTGTCAATCCCAATTCCAGACCTACTGAATCAATCTTAAGTTTAGAGCTTTGGAATCTGTCCTTTTAGCCCACCTTCTAAAACTGGTCTGTGGATTTACATTTGTGGACCAATGTCTTGGAACATGCATGGAACAGCTTTGGGTTTACTGTTTCTACTCTTTGTTCAGCCATTCAGCTCTTTGTCAGGGAGGGGGGCAGTGCTGAGGGACAACGAAGAGGTATCTAGGGCTGTGTGCAGGTGCGATTATTTTTTTTCTCTCAGTTGCTATTTTCTGTGATTTTGTTGGCATCCCTGTACCGGGGTAAGCTGCTCCATGCTGAGGGGGTATACCTGTATCTGTTGGTGGAGAGTGCCCTTCGTTTTACATTGTATTCCTTTGCAGGGTAGGGAATCCATTTTCATGACAAAAAGCCCAGAGTTCCAAAAAAAAAAAAAAAAAAAAAAAAGCCCAGAGTTGATGGGGTTTTTGTTTCGTGGAAACCTTTGTATGTCTCCTGTCCCCAAAGCTGTTTGTGGCTCTAGTTTTGTAGTTCTGTTTCTCTCTGACGTTTTACCTGGCTAGAAGGAAGAGGAACTAGAGAGTTGGGTAGGTAGGTAGGTAGGCAGTCATATAGGTTGTATGGCTTTGTACATCTTCCAGCATTTAAATTTGCAAGGCTGGTTATCTGCAGTGGAGAAATGGGCTGCACACAATACATTCTACATTTTTTCAGGTCTGCTCAAATCTAATTCCCTTTCCTCTCCAAACCGGAAGGTGTGGGCTAAGGTGGCGATAAGGGTCATATATTGATTTCTTGAGTCTTCTTTCAACCTAAGCCAAATTAGTTTGTATCTGAATCATACCTGTAGAGATATACTTAGTGAGACGAGGGTTTTTTTCCAAGTTTAAGCACTGATTCTTTCTGTTCATTTTGGTCAGTTATGCTGTGAGAAGTTCTTTAAGCCTGTACTATTTCTGTTCACTTTCCTAGAAAGCCTCACAGCCTATTCATTATTATTCATTATTGAAGTTTTTTTCAGAACAAGAAAGTTATGCAGTATTCCTTGTTGAATGCCAAACTTCCATGCTTGACACTCCATTAGAAAAAAAGCAAAAATCTCTACAAAAGAAAATGCCTGAGGGTAAAGAACCCTTGTGCACTGTAGGTGGGAATGTAAATTGGTACAGCCACTATGGAAAGCAGTATGTAGGTTCCTCACAAAATTGAAAATAGAAATAGAACTACTATATGATCCAACAATTGTACATCTGGGTGTATACCCAAAGGAAATGAAAATAGGATCTAGGAAAGACATCTGTGCTCCCATGTTCACTGCAACATTATTCACAATAGCCAAGATATGGAAACAATGTAAGTGTCCTCTGATATATATATATACATATATATATATATATATGTATATATATATATGAATAATTCTGCCATGAGAAAGAAAGGAATCCTGCCATTTGCAACAACATGGATGGACCTTGAGAGCTTTATGCTAAGTGACATAAGTCAGACAGAGAAAGATAAATATTGTATGATAGCATTTATTTGTGGAATCTGAAAAAGCCAAACTCGTAAAAATAGAGAATAGACTGGTGGTTACCAGGGGCTGGTGGGCAGGGGAAATGAGGAGATGTTGGTCAAAGGGTACAAATTCCCAGTTATAAAATGAATAAGTTCTGAGCATCCAAGGTACAGCACAGTGATTATAGTTAATAATACTATATGACACACTTGAGATTTGCTAAGAGAATGGATCTTAAATGGTCTCACTACAAAAGAGAAATGGTAATTATGTGAAGTAATAGAAATGTTTGCTAACATTATGGTGATAATCATTTTGCACTATATATCAAATCAACACGTTTTCCACCTTAAACTGACACAACGCTGTATATAAATCATATTTCAATAAACTTGGGGAAAAAAGACCCATGGATCAGGCAATGTCCTTGTTAAGGCTGGAAGGACATCAGCTCTGGAGTCATACAGTTTGATAGTAAGTGTTAGTTCTGCCACTGTTAGATGCTGCAATCTGGATCAATGGTTTCCTTTTTCTGCAAGTCAGTCTTCTTTTTTTAACTCTGTAAAATGTAGATAGCCATTATAACTACCTGATATTATTTTTCTGCAAGGATTAGATGGAGCCATGTAAATGCCAACTATTGAACATAGTGCCTGGCACACAATGGGTCTTTGCAATATCAGTTTTCATCTCCTTTCTCTTGGGTATCAATTAATGGTGAGAAACAGCTGTTGATTTGCCAAAAGATATGTAATTTTATATCTGAAAACAACCCAAATCTCTTTGGGTGGCATATTAAGGAATGATCTACAGGGTGTTTTACTTTCGTCACTACTGACATTTTATGGCAGAAAACTGTTGTGGGGGCCCTCTTGTGCGACTTTGGATCTTCAGCAGCATTTCTGGTCTGTACCCATTGGATGTCAATAATAACCAACTACTTCCTTCATCCACCCCGTTGCCACAACCCGAAATGTCTCCAGATATTGTAAAATGTTCCCTGGGAAAGGAATGCAAAATTGCCCCCACTTGAGGACTACTGAGCTATAGAAAGAACATTTTTTTTTTTTTTTTTTTTTTTTTTTGGAATTGGGTAGGGACTTAAACCTCAAAGTATTTTTTTGTAGCTTGGTACAGGTCTACCTAATCCCTTCCATCCATTCAGTGAGCTAGGCCACTCTATGTCTATGTCTTAATGAAGGAATGTCAGAGCAGAAAACAGGAGACAGAAAGAGGGTTTTCTTTATAATGGGGGGAATTGAAAAACCCAGAGCATAGTCAAAATATCTCAGAAAAATCTCTCATGAGTTGTAAAACTTTTACGTTCTCAAGACCAGAAACACATTTTTCAGTCTATGGGCAGATGCAAGTCAAGAGGGGTGGAGCAGTCATGGCCGTCTTCCATTATCCTAGTAGAGTTTGTGGAGATGGCAAAACTCCAGAAAACTCATACCTAGACATCTCAGGAAATTTCCAGTGCCTCAAAACAAATAGCATAGAGTGGCGACATGATCTCAGTATGCCCCAGAAGTTGAAAAAAGAGCTCCTTGGAATGAAAGAGCCATGATATGGGGACTACGCATGTCTGTGTTGCATCTGAAAGACAGGTAGGATGTTGACTGTCTCAAAAGATGCCAGAAAAATGATTAGTAATATCCCCTCACACACAAACACACATACACAAACACAGAAACCTTGACCCTCATCCTTGGGAAAGCGGTAGAAATCTCTGAATTGGTTTCTGCCACCTCAGTAGAATGATACTTAAAAGGTAGCTTGTCAAAAACAATAAGTGTTACATTTCTTGTCCCCGAGTCTGTGAAGTGAGATATGAAATAGGGTGTGTAAAGTAGAAAGGCTTGCATGTGCCAGAGGACTCAGACATAAAAGCGATTCAATTAGATAGTTCAACCATTACTTAACGGCTGCCTATGAGGCATCAGGCCCTATGTCAGGTGCCAAAAAAAAGCAGACGCCACCTCTGCCCTCACAGAGCCCATTGCCACGTGGATGTATAAACAATTACAATTCCAGGGGTTAGGAGTTTTGATAGGAGAGGGCATTTAGGGTGATATGAGAGCCCAGAAGAGGGACAGCCGAGCAGCATGAAAGAAGGGGACAGGTAAGTATCCCTGTTGACTGAGGTGAAGCTTAAACAGTGAGCATTGTATCTGTTTTACGCACCAAAGCATAACAACGGCTCATTTGCCGGACTCACCCCAGAGGCCAAGTGTTATTGCGTTTGAAAGGCTCTGGAGACCTAGGCTTATAATTTATACAGACTTGGCACTTTGATTCTAGTGTATCTGGGCAAGCATTTGAAGTGCATTAGCACACAGTTTGAGGGTCGAATGCCTGGTTTATGGTTGGTTTGGGTGTGGATGTCAGTAGCAAAGCTATTTTAGGAGCATTAATTTTGACAGATGCACACAGCTCCCCAGTTTTCTGCGTGTGTAGGACAGTCCCCTGAGGCTCAGTGGGCTTGGTGTTCTAGATTTCCCCGTTTCTTGTAAAGCTGGCAGATCTTGTGGGGACACTTAGATTCAAGGGCTGAATCCAGGCACAGTGACTATCTGGTAGGAATTGCTCACAGAATATGAGATTATAAATCCCTATGTAGGCTACATGGTCTTCATTGTTCTGAGTCCCAGCAGGTCTGGTTCCTTCTTTAAAGCAGCCTTCTGAACACCCTTGTGTTGTCAGGTTAATGAGATCTTCTCTTTGGGTAGAATGTGTAATGAGTAGCCAAGGATATGCCAATTTCGTTATTTCTAGATTTCTTTGTTTATCTGGCAAGACCATACATACTCTCTGGCCCTTGACAATTAGTAAAAGGTTAGTCGCTCTTAGACAATTGGGCAACTATATTTATTACCTCTTACCTGAGTCCTTTAGAGCCCAGTGACTTGCTGCCTATAAATTCTTCAGTGCTACCTAGCTTATTGACTTTACTACAGATTTGTGGTGATATTGATGGAGAAATGATCCGATGCTTACAATGTGAATCTGAGTTTACAAATCTACGGGCCTTGTAGGGCAACCACGCACAGGGCTTGATGAAATCATTGGATAAGTTAATGCAGGTGGAAATTAAGCTACAGCTCTGATGTGAGTTCCTCTAGTAGGTATGACTCTTAAGCTAATATTTTGTAAATGTGTTCTATATTAAAAATTTCCATTTTGAAGAGAATTTCCTGAATCGTTTCCATCATTATAGGGTAAGAGTTAGGTGTTTTTTGTTTTCTCCTGTGGGGTTGATTAAACAGATCCATTATCCAAGAAAAACCAGTGTTTATTTATTCTGTTCATTTTATTGTTTATGTGTATTCCTAACACATTAAGTACTGTACTAGCTTTTTAATGTCTTTAGAACTATCTCCCCCATAGCATGAACGCCTGCCTTTGACCCAGGGGTTCTTAACTCGGGAAGATTTTGCCATCTAGGGGACATTTGGCAATGTCTAGAGATACCGTTAGTTGTCATAATTGGGGGGAAGAGGGGAAGTAGGGAATGCTACTGGCTTCTAGTGAGTAGAGGCCAGGAACGCTGCTAACCATCCTATAGTACAAAAGACTGCCTCCCATAACAATGAATCATCCTGCCCCGATGTCAATAATGCCAAAATTGAGAAACGCTGATTTAATCTAATGTGCTCAGAACTATAAAAATTATTTTACTTTTTCAAAAGTTCGATGCGTGTACTCACCTGGTCAGAATGTGCATCGTGAAAATTCCTACTAAAGCATTTGTGTGGGGAAACCTATTCCCCAGCTGTTAAATGATTGGTAGGGAGGCTGAGATTGAGGTGAAGTTGGCCAAAATGCCACTGATGTTTAACAGCCAGGAACTAGCCTACCTGGAAAGTATCCATTCATAGTATCATGAATGAGCTACAGGAAAATGATCTCTAACCCCTTAGAAAATTAATAGCTAAAGCATAGTCTTTCCTGATTAGCTTTTAGTTTGTGAACCAGCAAATGATAAGCTAAGTAACGAGTGACCATCAGGTCATAGTCTTATTTAATGTCCAAGAAAGTATTTTCCTAAAACTATCAGCATAAAAAGTGATTTAAAGAGGAGAGTTACATGTAGCATAAGATTTAAAAATTTTCTGTCAAAAGAATATGGTATTGGAAAAACGTATGCTTACATTTTACTTGGAATTTGTTTTATGTAGCAAATTTAGTTCAGATTTCTTAAGAACATTTCATAAATTTGGCATTTCCATTTTAAGAAGAATTTCACAGAAGTGATATTTTCTTATGTCTCCAGTTTGGAAGGGATGCCTTTCCCCACACCAAATTACCATAGTGAAGTGGCAAGTTCAATATTTTTCCTTTTCACCCATGCTGGCTGTAATTTAGCCTACTATATGAGCCGGAATCCTCTTGCAAAGTGAAACAGTGGGCAGTCATGCCTCATTAGTGGGCTGGTCATATTAAAAACAATAGAAGAAGTGGTGAGCATAGCATAATGTATAAATTTGTCAAATCACTGTGTCGTACACCTGAAACTAATGCAATAGCGTGCATCAACTATACTTCAGTAAAACACACACACACACACACGCAAAAGAACAACACCAAAACAAAAATGCTCCGTAAATATTTAATGAATAAACAAATCTATTCAAAGGGCTGGAGAATGGACCTTGCTTCATTGGTTACTTTTCTTTTTTATGTTCAGCATCTGTCTTTCTATCAGCCACGTCACCATAGCTTGCAGATCAGTCAAACTCAAATAAAATGTTTTAAAAGAAGCATCAGCAACAGTAAACATCCTTTGACTGTCTTGCCCCCTAGCTTCTTTCCATCTTTCTCCTTCCTTTCCAAGTGAAGCTTCAAGGGTGAAGCCTCCTCTCTTTTTATTTGTTTTTTCTGCTTACTTGCCAGTCACTCTCTTTTTAAAAAGCTTTACCGAGGTATCATTGATATACAAGAACTGCACATACTTAGTATGTATGACTTGGTTTGTTTGGACCATATGCAAACATCCCCGATACCACCACCACCACGGTCAAGATAATAGACCAATCCATTACCTCCTTACGTATCCGTGGTTCTTTTGCTTTTCTTTCTTTGTAGTAAGAACATTGAACATGCAATCTACCCTCTTAACAAAGTTTTAACTACACAATCCTATATTGTTAACTGTGAGCACTGCTACAGAGCAAAGTTCCAGAACTTAATCTAGCCTCCCCGAAACTCCCTATACACATCGAACAATGACCCTCCTAATGCTATCTGGCTTCCATCCTTACCATTCGACTGAATCAGCTGGACTTTGAGAAATCACCAGGAAGCTGCTAATTGTCGAATCCAAAGTTTCCTCTGAGATCTTTCAGGTCTCGAAAGAAATTGCATATTCTTACGGAGACCTCTCCTGAATACCTGAGCTAAATCTCAAGACATTCTCTATTTCCTTTATAGCTCTTAGTACCTTTAGTCATCTTCACGTCTTTGTTTATATGTTTGTCTTCTTTTGGCCCCCATCAGAATATAAGTTCCTTGTGGGTAGGGACTCAGCGTTGTTCACTATAGTATACTCAGACCCCAAAGTATGCCTCACACATAGTAAGCATTCATTAACTCTCTGTTCACTGACTGGCTTTCCTCTTACGTGACCTGTTTTGGAGCATTTGACACTGACGAACATTCTCTTCTTGATGCTCCCTTCCTGGCCCTTGAGATAGCACCATTCCTGTTCAGTATCCTTTGCTAATTTCTCAATTGGATGTGATCTCTTTGAGGACAGTAACTGCTCTTAGCACATTTGCTGGCAAATGAAGGTCCAGAGAAACACACAAGAGATCCTTATGTTTGGATTTCAGTATAAAAGATCTTAGCTGAATCCTGTGTTTATCATGACTGAAAAGCTATTGAAGCTGGCATTTGGGGCTGGTAATAAACCTAAATGTGCCTAGTGTAATTATTAGGTATTGAATAGAAACTTGGAATTGTATGAATGTATGTATTGCTTAGTACTATGGACTCTGGTGTCATTTTGGTGCTTGCTCTGCTATTTCAACAGAAACACAGTGATCTCAAAATGGGTCAAAAGTGGGTAATACAGGGCCGCCTGGGTGGCTCAGTTGGATAATCGTCCGACTTCGGCTCAGGTCATGATCTCGCAGTTTGTGGGTTCGAGCCCTGCGTTGGGCTCTGTGCTGACCGCTTGAAGCCTGGAGCCTGCTTCGGATTCTGCGTCTCCCTCTCTCTCTCTCTCTCTGTCCCTCTCCCACTCATACTCTGTCTCTCTCTCTCCCAAAAGTAAACATTAAAAAAAATTTTTTTTTAATGGGTAATATAAGTGTCCATAGATAGGGGAATCGTTCGTGTATGGTACAATGTCTTAATTGAATATTATGCAGCCATTAAATTTATAAATCATAATTATGAAGATAAGAAACTTAAAATATTTGTTATTAGTGAACAGTGCATGGCACCGTGTTGTGCATACCGTGTGAATAGAGCTTTATAAAGTACATATGACAATGGAAACTAGCAAAGGATAAACATCCTGTAATAGTAGTCGGGTCGTTTTATGAACATGTTTTGTTCTTGCTTTTTCAGACACCCTGTGACACTCTCACTTGTATAGTTTTTAGAAGCAGCAGTCCAAAGCTGAAAACACTAAACAAGCTGTACCCGTGGTGGGGATGCCCTTGTGCTGGAAATGCCAGAAGGGAATTGGCACTTGCATCATCTTTTCTCAACGAGGAAATACATTTCCTGTTACTCATGGCCTTTGAAATTTCCCTTTGTGTGTGATGTATTCCACATCTAGAGTTTCCCTTCAAGGTATCATGCCCTGGAAATACACATAAAGACTTAAATTACTCCCATGAAAGTGACTTCTTCCAGTTCATACCATGAATCACCGGCAGATCTGGAAATGAAACCCCTCAATTTACACTCTTAGACTTCATAAACATCTCTGAAACACTTATTCCATTCTAGAGTGGTAGCTTTATAATGAAGTGTTCTAAATTTATTAGACTAAAAGTCTTAAATTTTCCCTTTGACTGCTATTGCTCCGGGTGGCAACGAAAGTCACTCTGACTTCACTTGTAAGAGCCAGATTGGTTTGACACACGCATTGTAGAGTTTATTAAATTATTGCCTCTTCTCTCTCATTTATAATTTTGAAAGTAAATTCATGTTCATGAAATTTATTGCACCTGCATTTGTAGAGGCATAGGAAAATGCAGCAATTGATTCATGAATAGGCTTCATCATGTAAATGAATGATGGCAAGTGTCTAGCTCACGAGGTGGTTAGAGTGACGGTAAACACACAAGTTTCAGCTTTGCACATACCACAGGTTTTTTTAAATTTTCTTAATTTTATTTTTTTTTTAATTTGGAGAGGGAGACAGAGAGACAGAGCATGAGCAGGGAAGGGGGAGAGCGAGACAGAGACACAGAATCCGAAGCAGGCTCCAGGCTACGAGCTGTCAGCACAGAGCCCGACATGGGACTCAGACCCACAAACAGTGAGATCATGATCTGAGCCCAAGTCGGACGCTCAACCGACTGAGCCACCCGGGTGCCCCACACACCACGGTTTTTAAGAGCTACACGATTAGAGGAACATGGTTGGAGGAGCTCTCCAAGTCTGCTGTATTCACTGCCCCTGCGTGCGGTCTGCCATGCCGCGGGGGTCAGACCATCACCCTGGGTGTACAAGCTGCTGGGCAGGAGCACATGTTTCAGTTCTGCACACAGGATTGACTTGCCGTCGGCCGATCCAGACCACCCAAATAGTTCTTTATTAATGGCTCGCTACATGCTTTTTGCATCGTTTCATGTTTGAAACAATGCACATGTACATATATTGCACATATACTGTCCAATTATAGCAACAGTGAGCCAAAGAAAAACCTCATCTTCCCTGAAGAACACCTGCGAAGCCCAGAAACCAGACATGCCAGATTAACAACATAGGGCAAGAGGGTGATTTTGAAATAGAACCAGGATAATTAATTGAAAGTAAAGGGAAAAAGAAGCTTCCCTCAACTCCACTTCACCACAGTCACAGAACGCTCCTTAAAAAGACAAACGCCTCCAGAAGAAAAATTAAAGTTCTCTCAGAAAACTGAATGGTCAAGAGCAAAACCTTGAATACCATTTAAAAGGCCCCCAGCACGTTTGCTGCCCAATCAGTCAAACACAAACCCCAATGATTAGTAAGCGTTGCCCGCCTACAAGGTCCCCCAGGAGCTTTTTGTCATTGTTCTAGATTGTTTTCATTTTAAATATACATACAAAAGAGTATATATAACTTAGAAGTACGATGTAAACAGACATCTTAAGAAGTCTTAAAGACAGCATTACCAATACATTAGAAGCCCTCTGTGCGCTCTACTCAATCACACCCCCTTGTCCAGTGGTCTACCTTCTTCAGCTTTGTAGCTGTCATCGCTGTACTCTCCTCTCTGGCTCCTACAATGTTAGTATCTTGCAACAATATATTGTTTGGTGGTCCCTGGCTTTGAACACTGTACATATTGAGCTACGCTGTATGTATTGTTTTGACTTTCTTTCCAACCCAGAAGCATGTTGAAACTCAGTCACATGTATACATGCAACTGTAGTTCATTCATTTTCACTGCCACAGAATATTCACTTTTATGAATATACCAAGTCTATTTATCAATATTTTTTTCCGTGGGTGTTCAGGTTATTTGGCATCAAATGATCTCACTTTCTGTTCACCTAAATGTGTCATCCTTTTGGGGCACCTAGGTGGCTCAGTCGGTTAAGCGTCCAACTCTTGATTGTGGCTCAGATCGTGATCTCATGGTTTGTGAGATCAAGCCCCGCATCAGGCTCTGTGCTGACAGTGTGTAGCCTACTTGGGATTCTCTCTCTCCCCTCTCTCTCTGCCCTGCCCTGCTCACATGCACACACTCTCTCTCAACATAAATAAATAAACTTAAAAGCTCTTAAATAAATAAATATGTCATCATTTCACTCTCATTCTTGGAAAATATTAAACTTGGTATATGATTTTAGGTTGGTTCCACTGCCTTCCTGTTCCCTTCACTGATATTGAAAAGTCAGGTCTCAGTCTAATTACTACAGGTGAATTATCTTTTCTCTCTGGATGCTTTTAAGATCTTCTGTGTTGGGGCGCCTGGGTGGCGCAGTCGGTTAAGCGTCCGACTTCAGCCAGGTCACGATCTCGCGGTCCGTGAGTTCGAGCCCCGCGTCGGGCTCTGGGCTGATGGCTCAGAGCCTGGAGCCTGTTTCCGATTCTGTGTCTCCCTCTCTCTCTGCCCCTCCCCCGTTCATGCTCTGTCTCTCTCTGTCCCAAAAATAAATAAAAACGTTGAAAAAAAAAATTAAAAAAAAAAAAAAAAAGATCTTCTGTGTCTTTGGTATTCTCCTCTTTCACTATCATGTGTCTAGTCATGGATTTCTTTTCATTTATTATACTTGGTATTTGTTAGTCTTTCTGGATTTTAATTTTGGTATCTTCAAAAATTAGGAAGGGACATCAGTCATTATCTCTTTGTTTCCTTGACGCCATTTTCTACTATCTATTTTGAGATTTTTAATTCACATATATTAGGCCTTCTCATTAAGTACACCCTACCTTTTCATTTTCTTTCATATTTCAATCTCCATTTTATCGGACAACCTCTCAAAAACTTTCTTCAGATTATGTCCCTTCTAATTAAAGAGCTGCATCATATTTGCATTAATGAGAAACTTATTTAGAAGCAATATAAACAAATGCCAGCATGACCAAGCATTAAGATTTAGCCTTCCAAGAAAGTTTTAGGAATATTCTTCTAGAATAATTGAACATTTTTTTTAAGTGGGAACATTTCCACTCTTCTGGGTCATAGTATATATTCACTGCTGCAATATTTTCTTCGTTGATATTTCTGCTGCAGTCTCTCTGCATCAGCATTTTGAGTAATATAAAAAGGTAGTTTGAGGTGTTTTTTCATACTTAGTTTAATTTAGTTATGAATAATGTAAAGTGATGATTTGTAGGAAATCTTGAAAATAATTTTCCCAAATTTCACATTTAGTGCTAAGGATATTTTGTAAATGTACTTATAATTTGATTTAGACACAAATAAAGAACTAAATTAAACTGAAACTGAAAAGTTTGCTTTCCTTTGAGCACAAAATTTACATACAGATTCTCGTTCTGTACAGCTATGTTTATAGTGATAAATGAGAATAGTTTTTATGATAGATAGACCAAAAAATCTCAAAAATAAAAGCAAAACTTTTCAGAAAGCTTTCGTGTGAAAATCATGATAACTCATCTATGAAGTCTTATATGCCAATATTAGACTTTTAGTTTTGCTGAATGCAAGTTTGCAAATACCATCATTTCAGCTCCAGTCATATTTCCAATAAGGGAATTTATATGTTGACACAACAAGTTGTGCTTCAGGGAAAATGGTAGCCAAGTGAATATATCTCTGTTGGCACTCACTTTCTATGAGCTGACCTTTAAAAACTAACAGACTTGCGGGTTAGACACGTGACTCCATGAAGTTGGTGCCATGTTGTTATGTTGTATTACTTTTGTGAAACTGATGGAAGTGGTAAGGTGTCAGAGTCACTTATTTTGCTGTCGCCTTTGTTGTATTAAGCATTTAGAGGGAAAGGGAAGGCTTTGGGAGACAGAATTGTTTAGTTGGAAAAGCATTTATGGTCAATCCTCGTCATGATCGAATCCTGGCACTACTGCTAACCAGCTGCGTGACCAAGAATCCTTTCCACACTTGAGTTTCCTCATCTGTAAAGTGGTTGTGGTACAGTATTTGTGATAGGGACGTAGCGAAAAACGAAATTAGGTGACAAATTTAACAACAGTGCCTGACAGGATGTATGGAAAACTTCGTGTGTTTCAACTTTCACACTAGATGCCGAGGTACAGGGCGGACAGATAGCTCCTAGCACCTAATAGGCAAGTCCATTTCCACCTTTTTGATGGCTCTTGCCCCTTATTCCATCCCAGATTCAGATTTACACTGCTTAATCAATTGCCAGCTCCCAGGTATTTTTTTGTTAAGTTTATTTCTTTATTTTGAGAGAGGGGCAGGAGGGGCAGAGAGAGAGACGATTCCAAGCAGTCTCCACATTGTCAGCGCAGAGCCCGATACAGGCTCGAACTCACAGACTGTGAGATCATGACCTGAGCCAAAATGAAGAGTCAGGCCAATCGACTGGGCCATCCGGGCACCTCCCCGCCAGGTATTTCTAAGTCCCTATCACTCCCGTGCTTTCATGAATGTGTTCTGGTTACTTTCCACTCGTTTTCCAACTGATGAGATAATGTACCCTTCGATTCAAAAAGCTACAATGGCTTTCTTGCATGCTTCATTGCATATCTAACTCTCTGACCCAAGATGGGGACTGGGTGATGGGAACCAATAGTAAGTGAGTTTCTACTATATGCAAGTCTCAATGCTTTGCAAACACTCTCTGGGTAGTAAGACCTCCCCCACCCTCGTTTTTAGCAGTCTTGCCTTGTTATGGGATCTTGACAGGAAAGCGAAATGAAAATAGTTAATAGTATATCCACTCAAGCTGCCTGAATTCTCAGACTTGCGGCACCTCACTTAACCCATAGCCCCTGCTTTACTGATTTATTTTAGCTTCTCTGGTACTGTTCTACTCCAAAACCACAACACCACCGACGAAACCTCATAATATACTTTTACAGTATCTTAGTTCTACCCTGGTTCAAAAACATCTTACCGTACAAATGAGTGTTAGAGTGACCTGGAAGACCAGGAATCTAGGTTTCTGTACTTAAGTTTCGCCATTGACTTTATATAGGATACGACAGTTTTTCTTCCCATCAGCTGCATTGTTAAATTATGGACAATTTCTGCTGTTGCTATCTTTAGTTGTTCCTCTGAAGTAGATCATATTACCCTCATTTCACAGAATGCTGGAGTTCATTTCCTTTGGACAAATCCGAGTCTCATTTTCCTCATTCATAAGACAGTGATAATACTATCTGACTCATTGGGTTTATGGGATGATGTAGAATGAAAAATAATAAAAAGATTACCATACTGCATTATATAATATATGATCAATAAATGGCACTTTACCATATGAGAATACCTGAATAAAATCCCACTTACTTATATCATATGCCGGATGAATTTTAGAATCATAGGATGTAGGCAAAAGGCCTTATATTGGGTATCCTCTATTCTAGTGATGTCCAACTGTGTTCTAAGACACTCTTGGGATTCTGAGGCTATAGCATTAGAAGGAAACAGACTTTCTTACCCTCCTTCACCTATTTCAATCCAAAGCAATGTAGCTGAATTTTCTAAGTTGCATTCAAATAATTTCATTAACTTACAGAACATTTCATTGAGCAACCTTACTCAAGTCTTGATAAGCCACGTAATCTGAAATAAGGAATTATCCCAATGTGACACATTCTGAAGATGTGCATGTGTCTCTGGATGGACTTTCGTATTCACTGCCACAGTCTAGACCTTGTAACGGATAGCAAATACTTCACAGGAGACTGATTATTCTAATAAGAAGAATGGACAATATTGAGGAGTATGTTCTCCTAACACAATGAATTAAATTAGAAACCAACAACAGAAGGAAACTTATGAAATACACAACTAATTGGAAGATAAACAAAACAGATGCTTTTGGCCAAAGAATAAATCACAAGAGGAACTAGGAAAATGTTGTAAGCTAAATAAAAATTTTTAAAAAATCAGAATTTGTGGGGTCCAGCTTAAGTAGTACTTACAGGGAAATTTATAGCTATAATGCCTTTATTAGAAAAGAAGAAAGATCTCACATTAATTAACCCAAGCATATTCCTCAAGAAATTAGAAAAAGAACTAAACACAAAACAAACAGGAAAAAAAGAAATAAAGATCACGTAGAAGTTAATATAAGAAAAAAGAGAAAAAGGGGGCGCCTGGGTGGCGCAGTCGGTTAAGCGTCCGACTTCAGCCAGGTCACGATCTCACGGTCCGTGAGTTCGAGCCCCGCGTCAGGCTCTGGGCTGATGGCTCAGAGCCTGGAGCCTGTTTCCGATTCTGTGTCTCCCTCTCTCTCTGCCCCTCCCCCGTTCATGCTCTGTCTCTCTCTGTCCCAAAAATAAATAAAAACGTTGAGAAAAAAAAAAAAAGAAAGAAAAAAGAGAAAATCAATAGAGAAGATTGATAATACCAAAGTTTGGCCCTTTAGAAACCAAAACTTGAAATCGGTTCTTTGAAAACCAATGTTTGAGGGAAAAAAATATATATGTACACACACACACACACACACACACACACACACACACACACATTTATTTCTTTTCAGGGTTTAGCTCACATGACAGTGGAAACTCAGAAAAGAACTGGAGTCCAAGTTGAAAGGTAGTCTGCTGGCAGAAGTCTTTGCTTGGGGAAGATTAAACTTTTTGCTATTAAGGCCTTCAACTCATTGGGTGAAGGCCACATGCGTTATAGAGGGTAATCTGCTTTACTCAAAATTCACCAATTTAAATGTTAATTTCCTCAAAAACATTTTTTTCTGCAACATTCAAAATAACGTTTGACCAAATATCTGAGCACTATAGCCCAGCCAAATATATACAATTAACTATAACAGACACTGATTACCAAAATCAATGCTGAAAGACTGGGCATAACTACTGACCTTACAGAAATTAAAAGGATTATAAGAAAATACTAGGAAAAATATTATGGCTAACAAATTAGAACATTTTTTTTAATTTTTTAATGTTTATTTTTATTTTTGAGAGAGAGAGAGAGAGAGAAACAGAGCGTGAGTGGGGCAAGGGCAAAGACAGACAGAGACACAGAATAGGAAGCAGGCCCCAGGCTCTGAGCTCTCAGCACAGAGCCTGACATGGAACTTGAACTCACGAACCACAAGATCATGACCTGAGCTGAAGTTGGATGCTTAACCGACTGAACCACCCAGGTGTGCCACAAATTAGAACATTTAGATGTAATTGACAAATGCCTAGAAAGACATGAACTATTGAACCCGACTCGAGAAGAAACACAAAATCTGAATAAACCTAAAACATTGGGTTTAATTACTAATCAATTGAATAAACCTAAAACATGGGATTTAATTACTAATCAATAAACCACCTGCAAAGAAAAGACCAGGCCCAAATAACTTCCATGGTGAATTTTACCAAATATGTAAAGAAAAATTAATATTCTGCACACTCATCCAAAAATTAGAAGAGGTAAGTAGGATTAATTATGATAAACTGAGGCTTGACATACTTGGTAAAAAGGGGTTAATCATGATTCCAACTTATGAGGTGCTTCACTTTTCATTTCTTCATCACTTCCAATTACCCATTGGAACCCTCTGTGACAGTTGGACTGTTGGATATTGGGATGAGTTTTTATCTAAATCATTGAAGAGTGTTTGTCATAGCGGTGTATCAAGAGAAAACAAAAAGTGGGGTGCCTGAATGTCTCAGTCGGTTAGGCATCCAACTTTTGATTTAGGCTCAGGTCATGATCTCATGTTTCATGAGATCGAGCCCCACATCAGGCTCTGTGCTTACAGTGCGGAGCCTGCTTGGGATTCTCTCTCTCCCTCTCTCTCTCTGCCCTTTCCCTCCAAAAAAATAAACACTTAAAAAAGAGATAAGAAGAATTGTCATTAGAACTTGAACACTCACTGTGTGTCGTGCGTTGTTTGCCACTTCCCATGTATTATTTTTTTAATTTCTATTAATTGCATCAGATTGTTGGGTATTTTTATTTTTATTTTTATTTTTGAAAGAGAGACAAAGAGAGAGTGTGCGCACAAGCAGGTGAGGGGCAGAGAGAGAGGGAGAGACTCCCAAGCAGGCTCTGCGCTGTCAGTGCTGAGTCCAATGCCTGGCTCAATCTTACAAAGCGTAAAATCGTGCCCTGAGCTGAAACCAAGAGTAAGATGCTTGACTGACTGGGCCACCCAGGCGCCCCTTTAATTTTTATTATTGAAGCATAGTTGACATGCAAGCAGTATTCATTTCAAGGGTGCAACATAGTGGTTCAACAGCTCCATACATTACTCAGTGGTCACCAATGTAAATGTAGTACCATCTATCACCATAGGTTATTACAATAGTATTGACTATATTTCCTGTGCTGTACTTTTCTTCTCTGTGATTTATTTCATAACTTCAAGTTTGTGCCTCTTAATCTTCTTCACCTATTTCACCCATCCCTCCACCCAGACTATTGAATTTGTTTCTTTAATGCCAACACTGAACTATAATTTTGCCTTGTATTATGTAGATTGCACTTAATGTTTTTAAAATTTTTTAGTGTTTGTTTTTGAGACACAGAGAGACAGAGCGTGAACAGGGGAGGGGCAGAGAGAGAGGGAGACATAGAATCTGAAGCAGGCTCCAAGCTCTGAGCTGTCAGCGCAGAGACCACGGGGCTCGAACTCATGAACCGTGAGATCGTGACCTGAGCTGACGTCAGACACTCAGGGCACCCAGGCGCCCCAAACTTAATGTTTTTAAATGAGGTTGATGTTTTTATTGAGATATTACTTATGTACCATAAAATTCACAATTGGAAGTATACAATTCGGTAGTTGTTGGTATATTCACAAGATTGTGCAACCATCACCACTATCTAATTCTACACCACTTTCATCGCCTCAAAGGCAACTCTGTGTCTGTTAGCAGTCATTGGATTAGGTCAAATGCTTTTTCTGCATCTCTTGAGATAATGATGTGTTTCGTGTTTTTTATTCTATTCATATGATACACTACATTAATTTGTTTTTGATGTCAGGCCAACCTTGATTTCCTGAAATAAATCCCGCTTAATTATGGTGTATTATGTTTCATATATATTGCTGGAATTTATTTGCTAGTATTTTTGAATCTATATTTATATGAGGTATTGGCCTGCGGTTTTCTTTTCATATGATGTTATCTGGTTTTGTTACCAGGATAATACTGCCTTCATAGAACAAGGCAGTATTCCATCGTTGTTTTTTTGGAATATTTTCTGAAAGATTGGACTTAATTCTTTAAACCTTTGGTAGAATTCAGTAATGAAGCCATCTTGACCTGGGCTTTTCTTTGTGCAATTTTTTAAATTACTAAGCCCATCTCTTTACTTATTATAAATCTGTTCTGATTTTCACATATTATTTGTAACTTTAAAGGCAATTCCTGAAATAGGTGGCATGATGACAGTTATAAAAAGGAAGAAACAGACGTTAATTTTTTTTGTTACGAATGCCAAGTTAATGAGTGGCAAAGCTAAAATTCTGATCGTTCTGGCTGCAGAAACCATGTCAATTTCCCTTGCATCACACGGCCTTCAATGAACACTGATTAAGATTATATACTCCCTTTGTCTTAGGTGTGAATACAATGTCATAAGACACTAAAGTCATTAGCCAAATGCTAGCACCTTGAAGCAAACATCTATTGGCAAACCAAGTTTCAATCAATATTTTTTTGTGCAGCTTATGAACATCTTGTGAAAAGATTAAATACACCCATTTTTAGTTATCTGTCTTTCATCTGTAATTCAGATTTTGGTAATGTGGTTTTTAAAATAAATTTTATTTGAGTATAGTTGACACACACTGCTACATCAGTTTCAAGTGTACAACATAACAAATCAGCTTCTCTACATGTTATGCTGTACTCACCACGAGTGTAAGTACCTTCCGTCACCATACAACACTACTGCAGTGTCACTGGCTATATTACCTATGCTGTGATCTTTATTCTTGTGATTTGTTCATCCCGTAAGTAGAAGCCTGTATCTCCCACTTGCTTTCACCCATTTTACTCATCCCCCTACCCGCTCCTCTCTGGTAACCATCCATTTGTTCTCCGTATTTACAGGTCTGATTTCTGCTTTTTTTTTGTTAACTCACTTGTGGGTTGTTGTTGTTGTTTTAGATTTCACATATGAGTGAAGTCATATGGTATTTGTCTTTCTCAGTCAGACTTATTCACCTAACATTATACCCTCTAGTTCTATCCATGTTGTTGTGAATGGCATGATCTCATCCTTTGTAATGGCTGAGTAATATTTCTGTGTGTGTGTGTGTGTGTATGTGTGTGTGTGTGTATTAGATTTTGGTAATATTTTTGATGTTGCCTCTTATCTACTGATTTACTTTTGATTTTATATGGTAGGGACAACATCTAGGTTACTCCCCTTAAAGAAAATTGTCTTCTGTGCTAAATTTCTCTCTTTCCTTTCTTGTTTTGGTAAGAAAGATTTCTGGGCTCTTTTATGTGCGTTGTGGGATGAGACAAGAAAGAGAAAGGAAGTAAAAGAAAAGTGTCATGCAGGCTAGGGCTTTGTGATTTTTTTGAGGTAAGAGTTTGAGAAGAAATGAGGAAAGATAAATTCATGAGTAAAAGTGGTCATTGTGAATTGGACCCCTTTTTTGTTTTATTTTTGCTTTGTTTTGTTTTAAATGTTTATTTATTTTTGAGAGAGCAGAAGTGGAGAAGGAGCGGGGGGGGGGGGGTTGACAGAGGATCTGAAGCAGGATCAGCGCTGACAACAGCCAGCCTGAGTGGGACTCCAACTCACAAAATGTGAGATCATGACCTGAGCTGAAGGCAGGCACTAAACTGACTGAGTCACCCAGATGCCCTTGTTTTTTTTGTTGTTTTTTTGTAATTTAAATTTTAGTTAACATATAGTGAAATATTGGTTTTAGGAGTAGAATTCAGTAATGCATCACTGATATATATAATTCTTTATCCATTCATCTGTCAATGGACATTTGGACTCTTTTCGTACATTGGCTGTTGTTGATGGTGCTGCTATAAACACTGGGCTACATGTGCCCCTTCAAATCAGCATTTGCTATCCTTTGGATAAATGCCTAATAGTGCAATTCCTGGGTTATAGAGTATTTTTAATTTTTTTAGGACTATCCATATTGTTTTTCAGAGTGGCTGCACCAGTGTGCATTCCTACAAACGGTGCAAGAGGGTTCCCCTTTCTCCACATCCTCGTCAACACCTTTGTTTCTTATGTTATTAATGCTAGCCATTCTGACAGGTGTGAGGTGCTATCTCATGGTTTTGATTTGTATCTCCTTGATGTTGCATGATGTTGAACATCTTTTCACGTGTCTGTTACCCATCTGAATGTCTTCTTTGGAAAAGTGTCTATTCATGCCTTCTACCCATTTCTTAATTGGGTTACTTGTTTTTTGGGTGTTGAGTTGGTAGGTTCTTCATAGATTTTGTATACTAACCCTTTATCAGATCTGTTACTTTCAAATACCTTCTCCCATTCCATAGGCTGACTTTCAGTTTTGTTTGTTTCCTTTGCTGTGCAGAAGCTTTTTATCTTGATGGTACGAATAGTTCATTTTTGCTTTTGTTTCCCTTGCCTCTGGAGACTTGCCTAGTAACAAGTTGCTGTGACCAAGGTCAAAGAGGTTGTTGTCTATGTTCTTCTCTAGGACTTTGACGGTTTCCTGTCTCACGTTTAGACCTTTCACCCATTTTGAATTTATTTTTGTGTATGGTGTAAGAAAGTGGCCCAGTTTCATTCTTCTGCATGTTCGCCGTCCAGTTTTCTCAACACCATTTGTTGAAGAGACTGTCTTTTTTTTCCATTAGATATTCTTTCCTGCTTTGTTGAAGTTGAGTTGGCCATATAATTGGGGGTCCATTTCTGGGTTTTCTGTTGTGTTCCATTGATCTATGTGTCTGCATATGTGCCAGTACCATACTGTCTTGATGACTACAGCTTTATAATATAACTTGAAATTCAGAATCATGATGCCTCCAGTTTCTTTTAGCTATTCAGGGTCTTTTGTGGTTGCATACAAATTTTGGGTTTTGTCTAGCCTTGCCAAAAATACTGGTAGACTTTTGATAGGAATTGCATTAAATGTGTAGATTGCTTTGGGTAGTATAAGCTTTTTAACGTTTGTTCTTCCAATCCATAAGCATGGAATGCTTTTCCATTTCTTTGTGTCTTCTTCAATTTCTTTCATAAATATTCTATAGTTTTCAGAGTACAGATCTTTTACCTGTTTGGTTAGGTTTATTCCTAGGTATCTTATGGTTTTTTGGTGTCTGTTTCCTCCCCTGTAGGAGGAAACAGTCGAACTCTTTAAGCATTCAAGAAGCAAGTACCAGCATTCCAGAAAACCAGAGTTAAGGAACGTCTAGAGTTTGAGTGATCTCACTCTCAGGGACATATGTACAATTTTGCTAGGTGATAAGGTAAGTAACATTCTGTAATCACCTGTCCCCTAATCCAACAATGTACAATAGAAACTACAAGACAAAATGAGTGGTCTGTGACCATAAAACAGGTTTTCTTGGGGGAGATGTATGTTATCTACTACTATGCCCTGTGCACTTTTCTTTTCTTTAATTAGGCACAATGCTCTCAGGTTAACGATGTAGAAGCTGAGGACATGAAGATGGAATGACCTTTTCACAGTTGATGGGAGAGTTGATTTAATACCTCTCAGTTGAGAGCTCTTGTTTCTAGAACATCCTGTCAATCAGATATTGATAATTAATAAGTATTCATCCATTGAGCTATTTATTTGTTCCCTAAATATTTAGTTAATGAAAAATAGTTGGGAACTGAGACTATATTTCAAGAACAAGCAAACATTTTCTAGATCCTTCAGAGCCATAACAAAGCCCTAGCATGCTTTAAAAAATGATAAAATATTAACTATACAAGTCAAACTACCTATCTAGAATGAAATCTTTAAAAATCCCTGAGGGAAGTATTCTTTAATTTGGTGGGAGGCCTTAGTATAAGATCTATGCCTAGTGGATTCAATGTAGTCCTTCTGTTCATTTACCACCTTTTTGTTAGGCTTATAATGTGTGCATGACACTGTCGTTGGTGTTAATATCGCCAACATATGTGGAATAAGACTAAATGAATAGTAAGTTTCATTTTGGTTAAAGTTTGAAAAATCAATCCCTCATCTAGCAAAATGCCTGGTTCCTAATATATCCTGCAACTTATAATCTCAAGGGAATTCACTTTTCAATCATACACAGGTTCAAAGTATAACAAGCAACATGAAGCTGATGCTTTTAAAGTCTCATATCCATTTCATGAACCATGTATAAAACGAGTAGCTAAATCGAAAATAGTTAATTTTAGGGCTTATGTTATCCTCTAAAATCCATTCACAAGGAAGAGAAAGCTTTGGAACTGTATCTTTCTAGTCTCCCATTTATGGGTTGAATGTTTTCTATAAGCATATTTGAAATAGAACTATGGGAGACGTTGAAAGAAAAAGCAGACAGTGTGCATCCAAGTTAGCTGCTAGAATATCAGTGGATGTTTTCCAAACAAGACTATCTGGACCAATAACAGTATTGATCAGTGCTCAGTACAGCACTGTGGAGAGTGCTCTAGTGGGTCCCAGATGTTTTAGATGCACATCAGGCCTGGCCCTTGGCCCAGCATTTATGAGAGATGCACCCATGACCTTGTGATCTTGTGGCTGGATAAATCCATTTTTGTTAGTTGGCTTTGGTTGTTCAGAAATGTGAGAGGGGAAAAATAAGCCCAAATATTGATGATGTTAGACAATGGAGCATACCTTTGTGAGGGAGTTGCAGAGCCGGAAGAAAGCTGATCATGACCAGAGATGAGGCAAATTTAGTAGCTAAATAGAAAATAGTTAATTTTAGGGCTTATAGAAGATCTTTCTACAACATTTCAGCATGTTTCCACTAAAGTTTCAGAAACTTTCCAGAGTGGAAATTTTAATATATTTCAAAAAGAGAGTGGAGTCCTTCCCTGTACCTTAATTTTGGATCCACTGAATATCACCAACTGAGGGAGGAGTTTTGAAATAAAATTATATTATAATTTGGCTCTCATTACTGTTATGTCTATGCCAGGAAGAGCCAAGAGAAGTTAATGCAAGTATAAAACTCTGGCCCTGATTAAAAAAAAATAATAAAAAATTAAAAAATAAATAAAAAAATAAAAACTTCAGTGGATCTGCCCAGTCGTTCCAAACATTTTGAGTCAGGAGTCCCTTGGAGAATTTCATGAAAATCATCCAGACAACCAGTAGTTCATGCACTGAATTTTTCATACAATTTCAGGGGATCACAGAACCTTGATATGTGCTTAAATCAAGCCAAAGCTCCCACGAACTCTTAGGCTAAATAATAAAAACATTATACTGTAGTTGTGAAAAAGTCAGGAGGTTTGGGCATCGATAAGGAAGCTAGGTTCCACAATTAAAATCCACCAGAAGAATCACTGTCTGCTTATCTGTAATCAGTGGTGTGAGTCCACAAGGTATAGGCCTATAGGTGAGCGTTTGTGAGATGAGTAAAGGTGCCTTTTATTGTAGATTATCTTTAGAGTTTCATCCCAGCTTCCAGAACAACTGGGCCAATCCAGCTCTCCACACTTCTGTCCAGCTTCCATATATCCACCACAACTTCCCATCACTCCATACTTTTTTCCCTCCTTGGCTTACACTGGGAGATCAGTAAATACTTGTAACTCCAAGGGAAGCAGGTCCACATACCTGAGAGTCCCTCTTTGGATGTGGAAAATGGGCCCACAGTTCCAGTGGCAATGCTTTTTGGCCAATGTTCCCCATTATATCATAAAAGAGAGAAAGTCTAGTCACCCTCATGGCTTTACATATGAGTGAGTAATTACATGAAAATCATATTCTGTGGGCACTTGGGTGACTCAGTAAGTTTAGCATCTGACTCTTGATTCTGGTTCAGGTCATGATCTCATGGTTTGTGAGATGGAGCCCCAAACTGGGTTCTTCGTTGACAGCACGGAGCCTGCTTGGGATTCTCTCTCTTTCCTCTCTCTGCCCGTCCCCCGCTCATGCGTGCTCTCTTTCTCTCTCTCAAAATAAATAAACATTTAAAAAATAATGCTTGGGCGCCTGGGTGGCTCAGTCGGTTGAGCGGCCGACTTGGGCTCAGGTCACGATCTCGTGGTCCGTGAGTTCGAGCCCCGCATCGGGCTCTGTGCTGACAGCTCAGAGCCTGGAGCCTGTTTCAGATTCTGTGTCTCCCTCTCTCTGACCCTCCCCCTTTCATGCTCTGTCTCTCTCTGTCTCAAAAATAAATAAACGTTAAAAAAAAATAATGCTCAATTAGCTCTTTTTCATATATATACGTATTTATTTATTTATTTTTAATTTACATCCAAGTTAGCTAGCATATAGTGCTATAATGATTTCAGGAGTAGATTCCAGTGATTCATCCCCTACGTATAACACCCAGTGCTCATCCCAACAAGTGTCCTCCTTAATGTCCCTTACCCATTTAGCCCACCCCCCCACCTACAGCCCCTCCAGCAACCTTCAGTTTGTTCTCTGTATTTAAGAGTCTCTTCTGTTTTGTCCCCCTCCCTGTTTTTATATTGTTTTTGCTTCCCTTCCCTTCTGTTCATCTGTTTTGTATCTTAAATTCCACATAGGAGTGAAATCATATGATATTTGTCTTTCTTTGGCTTATTTCACTTAGCATATATACTCTAGTTCCATCCACGTAGTTGCAAATAGCAAGATTTCATTCTTTTTGATTGGTGACTAATACTCCATTGTATATATATACCACATCTTCTTTATCCATTCATCCATCGATGGACATTTGGGCTCTTTCCATACTTTGACTATTGTTGACAGTGCTGCTATAAACATGGGGGTGCATGTGTTCCTTCGAAACAGCACACCTTTATCCCTTGGATATATACCTAGTAGTGCAATTGCTGGGTCATAGGGTAGTTCTATTTTTAACTTTTTGAGGAATCTCCATACTGTTTTCCAGAGTGGCTGCACCAGTTTGCATTCCTACCAATAGTGCAAAAGACATCCCGTTTCTCTGCATTCTCGCCAACGGAGAATGCCTGAGTTGAGTTTTTTGTGAGTTGTTGCCTGAGTTGTTAATGTTAGCCATTCTGACTGGTGAAGGTGGTATCTCATTGTGGTTTTAATTTGTATTTCTGTGATGATGAGTGATGTTGAGCATCATGTTTTTCATGTCTTCTTTGGAAAAGTGTCTATTCATGTCTTTTGCCCGTTTCTTCACTGGATTATTTGTTTTTTAGGTGTTGAGTTTGATAAGTTCTTTGTAGATTTTAGATACTAACCCTTTATCTGGCATGTCATTTGCGAATATCTTCTCCCATTCCATCAGTTGCCTTTTAGTTTTGCTGATTGTTTCCTTCACTGTGCAAAAGCTTTTTATCTTGATGAGGTCCCAGTAGTTCATTTTTTGCTTTTGTTTCCCTTGCCTCCAGAGACGTGTTGAGTAAGAAGTTGCTGTGGCCGAGGTCAAAGAGGTTTTTACCTGCTTTATCCTTGAGGATTATGATGGCTTCCTGTCTCACGTTTAGGACTTTCATTTATTTTGAGTTTCTTTTTGTGTCTGGTGTAAGAAAGTGGTCCAGGTTCATTCTTCTGCATGTCGCCGTCCGGTTTTCCCAGTACCACTTGCTGAAGAGACTGTCTTTATTCCATTGGATATTCTTTCCTGCTTTGTCAAAGATTAGTTGCCCATACAATTAGTTGTGGGTTCATTTCTGGGTTCTCTATTCTGTTCCATTGATCCAAGTGTCTGTTTTTGTGACAGTACCATACTGTCTTGATGATTAAGCTTTGTAATACATCTTGAAGTTTAGGATTGTGATGCCTACAGCTTCGGTTTTCTTTTTCAAGATTGCTTTGGCTATTCAGGGTCTTTTGTGGTTCCTTACAAATTTTAGGATTGTTTGTTCTAGCTCTGTGAAGAATGCTGGTGTTATTTTGATAGACATTGCATTGAATATGTAGATTGCTTTGGCTAGTGTCGACATTTTGACAATACTTGTTCTTTCAATCCATGAGTATGGAATATTTTTCCATTTTTTTTATGTCTTCTTCAATCAACTATCTCTTTTTCAAAGAAACACAGAATATTTTCTGATTGATCCACACTTCCAGGATCAACCTCACAAAAAGGTAAGTTTATTTTCTGTCCTTTCTCAGTACGTACCTCATTATCCTTTGGAAATCTGACTTCTATCCACGCCACTCTACTGAAACTGATCTACTGCCGGAGTCCAGCTCCAGCAGGTCCAGGGGTTCCCGAAGGATGAACGGTGTCGGTGAAAAAGTGAAAATAAAACAAAACTAAAATAAAAACTAAAATAAAAACAAAAAATAAAAATGGCCACAGACAACAGCAGTGTGTTGAACTGGCCCGTTTATTGAAGTAAACGTGGCATTATATTTGCTAGTGATTTCCTTGTAACATACATCATCTAGGTTTTTCTAACATTACCCAATTCTAAAATTGTTCTTTTGTATAATCGCCCAATAAGGAGTAACATGGTTGTTTTGTCATAATGTTCCCTCCTGCCCTTTGCTTATTGATTAATTTTTTAATTGTTTTTATTATGTATCTATGTTTATAATTTATAAAGTATTTGCTGTTTTCACAAAAGGTCATTTGTCTCTCAACACCTCAAGTGGAACAGTTACAGGGACATGACCTCTTAGTTGTTTTCCCGAACCATTCGTGGTTTTGAAGAACAAAAGTGTTCACCTGGGTCCGAGGTGCCAGGAAGGGGGCCAAGAGGGCCTTAGAAACCCACGCCTTATACGTTCTCAGAGAGACAATGCACCTAGGAACCATTGAACCATTCTGTACTTTAACCGACTAGGTTCAGTCATCATCTGGAATGCCTCCTGGAGGCCAAGTGGGCCCAGGGGTCAGAGTGACCTGTGTCCAGAGATACACTCCTTAGTTGCCGGAGTGGGGCTTTCGGATCCATATGTCTCTCCTTCGTTGGCCGCCTTTGCTGGCAACTGCATGAGGCTATCCTTCCTACAAGTAGAGGAGTCTCCATAGAATGGCAAGGGCTAAACGTAAGGCCGCACAGTTTCTTGCGGAACCTTATTTTCTTCCCTAATGGTTCTTTTCCCAGGGGGCCTGCCGAGGGCAATTCCCCAACAGACAATACCCCAGGTAGTTTTAAGGCCAAATTACCTAAAAGCGGGAGGACCAGAAGCTTCCCTGTCGGCGGGCCGCCCCGCAGTCACCAATCCGTCCACAGCCCGGGCCCTGCCACTCAGGCTGGGACAGCTCGGCTCCCAGCAATCTACTAAAGTCACCACGGACCTTCTGATTTCCAAACCCAGCATCCTTCACTCTTTCCTCATTTGACTGGAATTGTCGGAGGAATTTTCATTCCTCTCCTCAGCTATTTCTATATCTCTTTCTCACTGTTCTTCCTCTACCCTTTAATGACAATATTTCCTTCTTCCTCTCCTATTTATGAGTCTTCTAATAAGAAACAGTGTGTGAGTAGTTATGTAACATATATATTATAATGTACATATACATATATAGTCTGTCAACACTATGCCATATCTTATAAGATATATACCTCCTAGGTTTCTTGTAAGGATACAATGTGTATGTATAATTAATATTTGGGGGCGCCCAGGTGGCTCAGTCGGTTTGGCATCCAACTTAGGCTCAGGTCATGTTTTTGTGGTTTGTAGTTCGAGCCCCGCATCGGGCTCTGTGCTGGCAGCTCGGAGCCTGGAGACTGCTTCCAATTTTGTGTCTCCCTCTCTCTGGTCCTCCCCTGCTCATGCTCTGTCTCACTCTCTCTCTCAAAAATAAACATTTAAAAAAATTTAATTAATATTTGGCACATATTATATATAAAGTTAATATATATTACATATAACTGTATATCTTCTACAATATATGATTTGCACATATGCATGCATATGTATGTTTGTATATGTGTGTACACAATCCTCACAACAAGGATTGAGATATATAAAATTATTTTCTCTATTTTACAGACACAGAAATTGAGGGACAGAGAGGCCACCTCATTTGCCCAAATCACAGATCTGGCAAGTGCCTGAGCTAGGATTTGAACTGGTGCATTCTGCGCAAAGGGCCCATGCTCGTAACTATTCTATTGTATACTGCACGTTCGGCAGTTTCAGTTTCTAGAGAGAGAACATAGCAAAGATGTTAGATGTTCTGTCATCTTGTTGGAGACACTGAGTCCTAAACTGAAGCCAACTTCTCCCTGAATAACACAGACCTTCGCTACAGCCCGACTTACGCTGGGCTCTCTTGGTTATGATAAATTGGAATCTTATCCGAGTGAAAATTTTAAAGTAATCTGAGAGCTTCCTTTCCCATCTTCTGATCTGATTGTCAGCAGTTGTGATAATCTTTTGCTACTTCTGCCTCCTTCCCTTTTCTGGTGAACACCACACTAGTCCAGACTCATGCTTCCACTTGCCTCATCTACAACATCAGCCTGCTCTCTGGGCTCCTTGCCTTAATCCATTTTATACTACTGCCATGTTTATCTTTTCAAGGAGTATTGCATTGATGCCCCCCCCCCCACTCAAAAACATTCCATGATTTCTTATTGCCTGAGAAACTAAAAACAGATCATTTGACATGATACTCAAGGTTCTTCAGAGTACATCTCACAACTACCTTACCAATGGAGTATTTCCCATCTTTCCCCCTAACGTTATAATCCAGCCCCTGGAGCTTTTCTTTGCCTTCTGCGCACATCTTCACGCAATTACCATTTTCTCTTCTCAAGGTCCTACCCCACCTTAAAGACTTAGGCCAAACACCCGTCTGTCTTATCATAGACCCTTTCCTGATCCCTCTTGCTCTCCAGAAGCTCGAACTTCTTTCTCTTCAGAAAATGTCTAGCCACTGGTACCTGTCCTATAGCATTTGGGTTCTGACCTCTGTTTTCAGTATCTGTGCACTTTTGTGCCTCGTGTATCTTCTTTCCTGTAATGTATAATAGCACACTGCCACTTAGAAAACATCCAGTAACTATCTGTCAAAGTGACTTTAATTGGCCATGTCTGCTAGAGTTGACTCTAATAGTGACACTAGAAAAATCTTCTCCTTGTTTTAAAAGCAAAACACATTTATCCACGAAATGGCAATATTTGGGGGCTAGCTAGTAGCAGTAGCCTTAAGCATAAAATAGTTTTTCAAACACAAAAGCCATCCTCAAAGCATGACTATTTTTTATCATTGGAAATATCGTGAATATGATGCAAGATCTGCAGAGAATCCCATATAAGGAATTCAAAATAGAATTCTAGTCCATTTCCCTTTTCAAAGGTCTGTGGTAGCTTCTTATATGCAATAAGCATATATATATGCATTCTTATATGCAATGCGCACGCCTTCCGTGTCCGACACGGCCCTGCTTGTTCTGGTTCTTGCTTCCCCCTGGACTCCCCTCCTCCCACTCTCTCCCTATCGCCTGCTTCTCCAGTCATACAAGAACTTTCCCAGCTCCTTTAACATGTCGAGATTGTTCCGGCCTCAGGGCTCTTATCCTTGGTTTCTCTCTGCCTGAAATGCTCTTCTCCCAGACTTCAGATGGCTCTTTTCCCCACTATTCAAGTCTCTACTCAGTGTCACCCACTCAGAGACTTTCTCGACACCCTGCCTGAAAGAGACCCCAGTCTCACCCCATCTTTTTTTATTTACTTACCTTTTTTCCCCCATAATACTTACGACTTTATGAAAGTATCTGGCTTGTGTGTTAATTGTATTACTCTCCATTATAATATGTAGTCCCAAAGGGTAGGGGATTTTCACTGATGTGTCCTGAGCACCTAGAACAGAATCTGGCACATAGTAGATTCTTAGACTGTGTATCTTGAAAAAAAAAAATGTGATTAATGAATGATTATACACTCAGTGACTACTGTCAGGGGGCAGTATACATTTAGAATAATTGTAGCAGGAATATTAACTACCATTTTGAATGACTATTACACTTCATGCATTCAAACACTTAAGGTTTTTCAGGGAAACATATATGCCACTCTCGATATTTCTTGGTAATATTACTTAATAGAGAAAAAGGAACAATAGCACTGAAGTCTGCTGTCATCAGAAAATGTCAAAGGGCATGCAGCTGTTTTTTTCTGTAAGATGAAAGAACCCATATGCACAAAGGAAGTCTCAGCTCCTCTAAGGCCAAAAAACATGAGCTTATGTGCTTTCAGCAATCAATCATTTGCGGAAATCCACACAATTATCCCTAAAGGTCACAGGAAAGCTCATTTTGTTTCATTTCCGTTTAAAATGAGGGAAATGTGTTAAGTAGGTGGCCTTCTCATATGATCAAGACTCTTTAAAACCTTGGGGCTTTTTTTTACAAGCAATTCATTTTATATTTTCTTTTATATAAATTAATTTTAATTTATTTACATATATAATTTTTCATAAATGCATCATCTGCAGTCATATTCATCCCTGCCTGGCTGAAGTTGGTGGTGCTCTGATTCTCTGTTGTGGGTGATGTTGTCAAATCTTAGCAGGGAGTTGGGCTTCCATCACCTTCCCGGCAGAAGCAGGCAATGATTCCCCTGCAGGAAGGAATAGACGGTCCAAGCAGAGAGCTGACCTTCCAACCCCCAACCTGTGGTGCTTTGATTCTTCCCCAAGAGTAGTATTACCAGGGTCCATTAGTAAGCTGGGCCTCTTCCACCATAATAATGACACTGAACTAGGTGGTCCAAAGCAAGACCAACCAGTTGGTACTCTGCTGCCCCTCACTCCAAATAAATGAAAAAAAAAAAAAAAAATGCTGTGTTCATTAATGCAAAAGACTGTAGCCTCTGTAGAACACAGTATGGTGGTTTCAGAAAAAATTAAACATAAAATAATCAAATGATCCAATAATTCCACTTCTGGGTACATACCCCCAAAGAGGTGAAAATAGTGAGTCATGAAGATATTTGTACACTTCCATACATAAAAGCATTATTCCCAAAAGCTAACAGGCAGAAACAGCTCAAATGCCCATCAACAGATAAATGGGTAAGCAAAACATGGTATATGTACACCACAGAATAGTTATTCGGCCTTTAAAAAGAAGGAAATCTTAATATATGCTACAACATAGATGAACCTTGAAAACCTTATGCTAAGGGAAATAAGCCAATCACAATAGGATAAATACTGTATGTTACCTCCTATGAGATACCTGTCTTAGTCAAATTCATAAGATAGAGAGTAGAAGGGTGATTGCGAGGGTTAAGGGTTGCAGGCAATGGGGAGATATTGTTTAATGGGTACAAGAGTTTCAGTTTGAGAAGATGAAGAACTTCTGGTGATGGGTTGTAATGATAGTTGCACAACAATGTGACTGCACTTAATGCCCCAGAACTATACCCTTAAAAATAGTAAAAATGGTAAATTTGGTTATAAATACTTTAGCATAATTAATTTTTTTTTATTTATAAAGGCACAAAATATCTTTGAAACTTATATTTGAGGGAGGGATGTATAGAAGGGATCTGGCCATGTTGATTGGATGTCTAGGACAGACATGGTGAGCGAAGATATCTATACATCTTAGTATTTTTAAGGCCATCCAGGATTTCCACGTATGCTAAATTGAAATAGTCTTGAACTTATTCAATTATAAGGTGCTATCAAAATCTTGAAATTGTAGAATCTGAGTAATGGGTATATGGGGGTTCACTACTACTGTATCTTGTCTGTTTTCAAAAATGAAAAGTTTTTAGGGGCGCCTGGGTGGCTCAGTAAGGTTAGGCGTCTGACTCTTGATTTTGGCTCAGGTCATGA
The DNA here is from genome assembly GCF_018350155.1 of Leopardus geoffroyi. Lineage (NCBI taxonomy): Eukaryota > Metazoa > Chordata > Mammalia > Carnivora > Felidae > Leopardus > Leopardus geoffroyi. The sequence continues at coordinate 117,539,789 of NC_059343.1, forward strand.
TCTCATGGTCGTGGGATTGAGCCCCACATCGGGCTCCATGCTGAGCGTGGAACCTGCTTGGTTTCTGTCTCTCCCTCTCAATCACCCTCTTTCTAAATAAATAAATGAATGAACCAAAAGTTTTTCTTTAATATGAAAAAAAAGACTATATAGTGTATCGTCTCAACTGTATGATATTCTGGAACAGGCGTGGCTATATGGAGACAGTAAAGAATGATCAGTGGTTACCAAGAATTCAGGGGAGGGAGGGCTGGAGAGACAGAAATGTGGAGCACACAAGAGTTTTAGGGTGGTGAAACTATTCTGTATGATACATAGTGGTGGATGCATAACATTATGCATTTGTCAAGTCCTGTAGAACATATGACACACAGAGTCAACCCTGATGTAAACTGTGGGCTTCAATTGATAGTAATGTATCCATATGGGTTTATCGAATTTAACCGCATGTATTACAATATTACTAGATGTTAATAATAGGGAAACTGTCGGGGGTGGGAGTGGGTATGTGGAAACCCTCCCTGTTTTCTGATCAAGTTTTTGCAAACCTAACAAAACTCTGAAAAATAAGATCTATTAATTTAAAAATATGTAGATGATTTAAAAAGACACTTCACCACAGAGGATATATGGATCACAAAAACATTTGAAATGATTCTCAACATCGTTTGTCATTAGGGAAATGCAAATGAAATGTCAATGAGATTCAACTGTATACTGATTGCAATAACTAAAATACAAAAATCTGAAAATATCAAATACAGGAGAGGATATGGAGCTAACAGAATTCTCATTCATTGCTGGTTGGAATGAAAAATACACAGCCAATTTTTTTAATGTAAGATATATTTTTAATAATATTAAAAGATGGTGCATATTACATTATTCTAGCAATGAAATTTATGTAACAATTCAATATTGCATGAAATAAATAACAGAATACGTAAGAGAACACTACACAATTGGGAAAAATCTTTATCAAAGCCAGATTTGACTTGCTAGAATTTTAAGACTAAGATTTGGATTCCTGGCTGCTAAGGATATACCATTAGCATACTCTCAAAATACAACCAACAGATAAATACAGATATAAAGTCTTATTATTTTATTAAATTAACTTGGATAATAAGATTGTATGACCTACATGTAGTGCCAGACAAGTACGATATGGGTCTCTTCACATTGCTTGACTTTACATTTTATATTCATGCAGGTAAATAAAGTGGAGACATTGTATTATAAAAGTGACATAAGAGAAGAAATATTCTGTTTAGGTCGGATTTTAACAAGCTATGAGATAAATTGTTTAAAATACATTCTGTCTAAAGTTTAGAAGACAGTATTTACATGACATTCTGGAAAAAGTAAGAAGATAGACACAGAAAACAAATCATAGTTCCAGGAACTTGGGTCTGTGTGGGTGGTTGACTACAAGGTGAGGCCCAAGGAATTTACCAAATTGCTAGATTTATCAATAGTTTATTCCTTTTCGTTGGTCTGTAGTGTTCCATTATAAGGATGCACCTCAGTTTGTTAATCCACTCATCCGTGGAAGGACATTTGAGTTGTTTCCAGCTTTTGGCAAATGTGAATAGAGATGCTATAAACATTCGTGTGTTTTTGTGTGAGTGTACATTTTTATTTCTCCCAGGTGGGATTGCTGAATCAAATAGTGAAGTGTACATTTATAACAAGTTACCAAGTCATTGCCTACAGTGACCGCACAAGCTTGAACTCACAAGGGTGGTGCACGAGCAATCAAGTTGTTCTTCAGCCGTGCTCACACTTAGTGTCAGTGTGTTTTTGGCAATTCTCAAAAGTATGTTGCGTCCTACTGTCTTTGTAATTTGCTTCTCTCTATTGGCCGATCACGGAGGAGAATTTTTCATGTGCTAATCTGAAACTGTATGTCAATTTTAGTGAAGTGTCCAATGATGTATTTTGCCCATTTGTAAAATTGGGTTGTTTTCTAATTTTTGAATTTTGAGAACCCTTTATGTATTGGATATAGGTCTTTTGATGTGTGTATGATTTGCATTTTTTTTTCAGTCTGTAGCTTGTCTTTTTCTGCTGTTAAGAGTGTCTTTCTCAGAGTAATTTTTTTTTTTTTTTTTTTTTTTTTTAATATTGAGGATGCCTGATGCATCATTGTTTCTTTTCTAATTAAGTTTTGGGTGTCATTTTTGAGATGCTTTTGCCTAATTCTAAGTGATAAGATTTCCCCCTTCATTTTCTTCTAAGGAATTTTACAGTTTAAAAAAAAAAAAAATGCCATTTTTCTTTTTCCTCTGATTCTGGGCAATCATCAAGGGGTGGTTACAAAGGAAGGAATGAGGGGACCTTTCACCACAGATAGACGGCGCTCCAGCCCTACCTTGTTCCTGCTGTCAGCTGTGGGAAGTCCCAGGCAGTGTCCCCTGGGAGTGGTGCTTATGGACTTTCATCTGGGGAGCCTGAGGGAGGTGCAGCTTTTTTATTTTTTATTTTTATTTTTCGTAAGGGAAAAGGCCTCAGTTCCACAGAGCTAGAAGTCCTAGACTCTGCCATGCATTAAGGGGAGGACCTAGAGGAAGGACAGAGGGAACCTCTCACCACAGACAGACAGTACCTCAAAGAAATTTGCCCCTACTGTCAGCCCTGAGAGGCCCCGTTCTTGGATATCAGGCAGGGACACCTTTCTTTATCCCCTTGACTTCCTTCTCTGGTGTCTCCCAGAGATGGTGGCCTTGGCCGGAGGGACCATACTCAGGTCAGCAGAAAGGAAGGGACCCTTCTTTGCCATCAGGCCTGGAAAAGAAATATTTTTTAATATTGAGGAAGCCTGGGGCGCCTGGGTGACTCAGTCAGTCAGTTAAGCGTCTGACTTTGGCTCAGGTTGTGATCTCCCACTCTGTGAGTTTGAGCCCTGCTTGGAGCTCTGCGTCGGGCTCTGTGCTGACAGCTCAGAGCCTGGAGCCTGCTTCAGATTCTATGTCTCCCTCTCTCTCTGCCCCTCTGCCACTCACACTCAGTTGCTCTCAAAAATAAATGAACATTAAAAAAATTAATATTGAGGAAGCCTAACGTATCTTTTTTTTAATCTTTATGAAAAATCCTTAATGTCATGTCTAATACGTGTTTGCCTAACTCCAGGTCATAAAATTTCCCCCTGTGTTTTCTTTTAAAGATTTTATAACTTTTAATTTACCATTTGGTTTGATGATCCATTTTGCGTTTGTTTTTATATAAAGGGTGAGGTTTAGGTAGATTTTTTTGGCATATAGATGTTCCGTTACTCTAATATCATTTATTCAAAACTCTAACATTTCTCAATTTGATTGTCTTTAAACCTTTGTAAAAACTCCATGAGCCATATTGGGGTCTTCTTCTGGACTCTCTGCTCTTTTCCATTAAAATACATGTCTATCCTTAGCCAGTACCACTCTGTATTGGTCACTATACCATTACAGTGAATCTTAAAATTGGGCAGTGTGATCTTTTCAAATTTATTTTAGTTTTAAAAATTGTTTTAGAAACCCAACAAAATAAGTACAATATCTGTATAAGGAAAACCATAAAACTGTGATCGACGAAATCAAAGGAAATCTGAATAAATGGAACAATGTTTCATGTTCATGGAAGGAAGACTCAATATTCCTAAAATATTACTTCTTCCCAACTTGATCTATAAATTCTATGCCATCTCAACCAAAATCCCAAGTTATTTTGTGGATAGCAACCAACTGATTCTAAAGTTTATGTGGAGAGCCAAAGGATTCAGAATTGCCAGCACATTTGAAGGAGAAGAAAGTCAGCAAGCTGACACTACTCAACTTGAAGAGATATTCTAAAATTACGGTATCAAGACAGCGTGATTTTCATGAAAGAATAGACAAATCGAAGAAACGCAATTGAGAACCCAGAAACAGACCCGCACAAATATAGTCAACTGACCTTTGACAAAGGAGCAAAGGCATTTAAATTAAGAAAGAATAGCCTTTTCTTCAGTTGGTCAACCGTCCAATTCTTGATTTTGGCTCAGGTCATGATCTCGCAACGGTAAGGTGAACCCAGGCATTGAGCTCTGCACTGAGTATGGAGCCTGCTTGGGATTCTCTCTCTGTCCCCCTCTGCACCTTCCCTGCTTGCACTCTGTTTTGTTTCTCAGACAAACAAACAAATAAGCAAAACACTTGAAAAAGAAAAAGAAAGAATAGCCTTTTCAACACGTGAACAAATGGTGCTGAAAGAACTGGACATCCATGTCCCCTCTCCCCCCAAAAAAGACACAGACCTTACACAATTCACAAAAATTAGTGAAAAATAGACAGACCTACATGTAAAATGCAAAACTTTAAACCCATAGAAGATAACGTGACAGAAAACATAAGTGACCTTGGTTTTGGTGATGACTTTTTAGATACATCCATGAAAGGAAAGACTGAGAAGCTGAACATCATTAAAATGTAAAGCTTCTGCTCTGTCAAATGCACTGTCGAGAAAATGAAAGGACAAAGCAGAAACAGGATTAAAGCTTTGCCAAATATAGATCTGATTAAGGATATGTATACAAAACATACACAGAACCCTCAAAACTCAACAATAAGAAAACAAACAACCCAGTTTAAAAATGGGCCAAAGATCCAAAGAGATGACCCACCAAAGAATATGCACGGATTGCAAATAAGCATATGAAAAGATGCTCAAAATAATATGTCATCAGGGACTTTAAAAGTAAAACAACAATGAAATACCACCACACTCATTAGAATGGCTAAAATCAAAGCCACTGAAAACACCAAATGCTGACAAGGAGGTGGACCAACATGAACTCTCATTCTTTGCTTGTTTTAGTAAAAAAATGGTACAGCCATTTTAGAAGACATCATTGCATGATGCTATTCATATGCTGTTCTGGAAAAGGCAAAACGATAAATACAGAAAACAGATCATTGTGGCTACAATCTTGCTGAGAAAGTGGTGATTGACAACAAAGGGGATGCACAGGGGAATTCTAGGCCAACAGAAGGGTTTTGTATGATCCTTGGGTGGTAAAGATGGGACTCTCTGAGTTTGTTAAAATACATACAACTTTACATCACAATGAATTCTGATACATAATTAAAACAAAAAAAAAACAAAAAAAAAACAGAGATGGGATTTTTGAAAGGATCACTGGCTGCCGAGAAGAGACAGGACTTTACAGGGAAGGGTGGAGGCAGAGGCAGCAGACCGGCAGCCTTCCTGGCCCCGGAGGTGCCAGATGATGCTAGCTCCACCCACAGCAGTAGCCATGGAGACCGGCCACAGGGAAGGGGTTTGGAGTGGATTTTGGAGTTTGATGGGACAGAAACCGGCGGGGGGTTGCGCGGGGCTTAAGGGCAAGAGAGGCATCAGTCGTGCCGGTAAAAAGTTTGCAACCTCTGGTATTGACGAAAACGCGGAGCCCTGATTTAGTTTAGTTTAGTTTTAGTTGTTACCAGAATGTCAACTCTTGAACCGCTGAGTGGGTCCTGGGGAGAGTGGTTCTGGAGATGACTCAACTGTCAGTGGAATCAATGGCAAGCCAGAGCATCTCTCTGGAATCTCAGGGTTCTGGAATTTTGCTGAGGGTCCCATCAAGAGTGAGAGCAGCTGGAAGGAAGTATGTGGAAGAAGAAGGGCAATATGATAGGATCAAAATTTGTTCAGTTTGCCCACATGAAAGACTTATTTCGGAGTCAATTTTACATACAATTCAAAATTAGATTTACATTTAAGATGCTTAGCAAGTCATTGGGGTAAGTGGAAGTTTTATTTTGTCTAACTCCTCCCCTGTGAGTTAGAGCAGAGTGGGGCAGGAGGCCTCAGCCCTGCATAATGTGGTACAGGCCTTGGGGCTATGATATCTACTGGGTGAAGCCTTGCCTCTATAGGAAATGTAGCAGGCTTTCTCTTTAAAACTGATAAAAATAAGGTCTGTGTGTCATAAGAAGGATTAATCAAAAGTAAAAAAAGTTTTTTTCGTGTGTCATCACATAAGTGTAAACCCTCTAGATGTTTGAACGTTTTAAAATGGAATTCACTCAAAATAGTTTGCATTTGAAATACAGCCCAAGAAAGTGGTAGCTATATGCATTTTTATTGGAAAATAATTTTTCCTAATTTGCGGTACAGTCCCATAGACTGAGCACCATTGTTTCTGAATTTGAAAACTTGGAGAACTAAACTCCGAATGTTTGAACAGTCTTGTAGAGTTTGTATGTCTGAGTTGAAAGGGAAATCTAACTTTGTATATTCCCTCATTTTACAGAAGGGTGGTGTGAATGTCTACATTTGCTTAAACGCACAGCTTAGATGAGACCCCAATTCTGCCAGTTCCCAGTGTAGCGCACTTTGAAGGCCTTCATCTTTTTGTTACCTATCATTGCTTTACTAAATCAACTTCCCTCTCTCTTCCACCCTCTTTACTTTATAATTAGAAGCCTTGTTGAGTCCCTCTTCCTCTCGCTTTTATCTTTGTTTTAGTCTTCTTACATTTGTATTATTTTTTATTCTTCCTGGGCTTTTCCCTAAGCCACATCCTCTTATCAATCATTACACCCTTTAATTTTTTTCAGGTGACAATAGAATCTTGGAAGATTCCTTCCAAAAATATATTTGAAAATAGGAACAGACTCTTTCTGTGGATGTGCTTTGAGGTAATAAAATCGGAGATGAAACTTTCACAGCTGAGAGAAGGAAGGTGCTTCGACAATCCCATCAAAAAGTTTTCCAAACCAATTTTTCTTTAAAAACATCCTGGTTTTTTTTTAATGTATTTGATTACTGTACTTCTTGAATATGAGAAACCATCTCCTTGACTCATTTTATTCCAAAGAAAATGCGCTGCAACCAGTATTTGAGATGTTTCAGGCTCCTATTATAACCGAACCAACGTGAGTTCGTTCCTTGGTGAGTCAGAAACTGACGTCACACAAAGAAAACTTCATTTGCAGCAAATAAGGAGATCACGGGGAATAACTTTCAAAGCTGTGACTCCCGGAGCAAGGGTGAATGCATTCCTTTTATTTAAGATTAGGATGAATGTTTAGAGACAGAAGCCTCGTCACTGTATGCAGAGGTGGGCATGAGGTCGTGCCAAAAACATGCCTATACATACATTGTATGTTGTGTCATCAGGCCTGTGCTCCTCCCTGGGTGGAGATCTTAGTATGATAATGAAGTAAAGGTAGTTGTCAGTCATTTCAGAGGTCACTCCACGGTCCATTGTGCAGCTTCTAGTGGTGGTGGGGGGGCAGGGGGGGCGGTTAAGTTGAAAAGGGTCTGGGTGGTCTGGGCTGGCCAGAGGTCTCAAGGGGCGGTTTCATTTTCCATATGTGTGAGTTAAGAGATAAGCCGGAAAGAAGAGCTTAAGAAAAACATGTGAGACAAAGGTTAATGAATACAAGCAGGTGGGCAGTAAAGGTCAGGTCTTGGGATCTAGCTGGTGACCCTAGGAGATAGGGCTCCTACCTAGAAAACACGATCCAGGGTTGGAAAATTAACTTGCTCGGCTATTTAGTCTCTTTACAATACCGTCTAAACAACCTAAGCTTTAAAAACTTCTTTTCGGAGGCCTTATTTTTTCCCTCGTCAACCATAATTAGGGTTGATTGACTTCCAGCCATTCAAGGAACAGTTACTTTTCTTCAATCTTGAAAGGTGTTCTAAGTAGTAGAAAGCCAGGCCAGACCCCCTGGCAGCACCGAGCTTACAATCTACAAGAAGCGGATATAGGGACTGGTTTGAATTAATTTCTTTTTATTGTTTATTTATTTTTGAGACAGAGGGAGACAGAGCGCGAGTGGGGGAGGGGCAGAGAGAGGGAGACACAGAATTGGAAGCAGGCTCCGGGCTCTGAGCTGTCAGCATAGAGCCCCATGCGGGCTCGAACCCACGAACCTGAGATCATGACCTGAGGCGAAGTCGGACGCTTAATCGATGGAGCCACCCAGGTGCCCCATGGGACTGGTTTGAATTAAATAAAAATGCCCAAACTCCTATGTGGTTACTATCAAGGTAAGTATGGTGTTTTTACCTAGTTGCACTGTGATATTGTGATTTATATTTGGTCATCTGAATGACCAACATATATTTCTCAAGTGTATTTATTTGGTCTGGGTCCGAGGTTTGTGGCTCACAGTTCCCCCTGGCATTGGAATTTCTTAAATGTTAGGCTGAGCGTCCTCTTTTGTTATGTTAATGAAGGTGGCTTTTGGACCCCACCCCAGGGTAGAGGCTGATTGGCTGGAGGACCAGCCCTGTGATTAGAGGGTAAGAACTTTCTGTTCCATCCCCTGACCTTGCTGGAGGGGAGAGGGCTAGCGATTGAATCAGTCTGGCCAATGACTTAGTAGATCCTGACTTGAACCCTCCATAAAAACCCAAAAGGACTGAATGTGGAGAGCTTCAGGGTTGGTGAACACCAGGAGACTGGGGTAAGTGGTGGCCTCGAGAGGGCATGGAAGCCCCGCCCCTTTCCCCAGACCTCTCCCTATATATTTCCTCATCCCCTTTGTCATATCCTTTACTGGCAAACATAAATAAGCGTTTTTTCTGAAACCTGTGAGCCACTCTAGCAAATTCAAATAACCTAAGTAGGAGGTCTTTGGAACCTCCGACCTGTAGCCAGTGGGTTGGAAGCACAGGCACAGGTAACAGCCCAGGGCTTGTGGCTAGCATCTGAGGTGGGGAATGGAGGGTGGTCTGGTAGGACTGAGTCCTTAGTCTGTGGAATCTGATGCTGTCTCCCGGAGGATAATGTGAGAATTGAGTTAAATTTTCAGACACCCTGCTTGTGTTTGAGAATTGCTTGGTTTTGTGCACACCCCCTGCCCCCACTCTCCACCATATATACACATTAGAATTGGGTCCTAGAACCCGGAAAGAAGAACTGATCATGCAAGTTTTATAAATGAAAAAGCTCATCGCTAACCTGAGTACATATGTATTTTAGCATGCCTTATTTACATCCACAGATCATCTTGCACAGTAAGAAAAACTCGCTCTGCTGTGGGTGTGTTTTTATATATAAATGCTGACTTTGTCTTCAGAGAATGTAGCTTTTTGACAGCAACCTGTTCATCAATGTCTGTTGTATCAATAGGATATACTGGGACGGCTCTAGAATCTAGAGAACAGCCTCACAAAGTCTTTCTCCATCTGCCTTCTGTGACAATTTGTCAATGATGTTTTGGTAGATTAGTGGTCATCGTTGCCTTATGAAGAAACACTCAACATTCCGAACATTCAGAAGAGTCTGAGTTCCATGTACTATCTTGGGGAATCTCTTGGATTGTATTATGCCGTATAATTTTGACTCTGCGTTTTACTTTATTTTTCTTGAATGGAGTTCTGCAAAATATATCAGGTCAACCATAATGCAAAAGAATTCATAAATCAAATTATGTGGATATTAGGCATCCCTTAGTGGAAGAAGACTTATTTCAATTCATCATCTATGAGCTCCGTGTGTGCCAATCCATCACTATAGCAATCTTGTCAGTTTGTACCTTGGTAAATAATTATTTCCACATCCAGTCTTCTAAGGGGCCTGGCAGGATATTCTGCCAGCTGGTCCACATTAATGAAAAACAAACTGCTTATGATCTATGGCTGTGGTTCCTTCTCAGCTAACTGATATCACACTTATATGCACAGTGATTATACTGTTTGAAGCCGCATTTTCACATGAAAGCATTTTCTGCACACTTCCGAGAAAACTATTTTTACTTTGTCAGGAATGACTAAGCAGATTGCGAACCTAACAATTGAAGAAACGATAGGTTATTTACGTCTGTGGCCACACTAATAGAAATAGATGGTTTGTCAGAATCATCATCTCTGGGTCGTTTTATGCCTTGTGACTAATATTTATGTGCATGCTAGAATCAGAATATCATGGCCGGATGCCAAGAAAGAAACCGTTACATTCCTTTGGCTGGGAAAATTGTTCTCTATCCACACATCCAATAAGGTTATGTCAAGACAAAATCAGGGTTGTCATTCTCCACACATCTATATATCCTGTGAGTACAGCTTCTTTTGATATCAATAGAAGGTTCTTGTCTAGAAAAAGTTCGAACGTATGACTACATAAAACACTGTGGTGCTTTTATCTGTCTGCGCACACACATGCTTTTGTTTATTTTCAAAGGAAAAATGAACTCCTGTCACAGACTTTTGCTTTAAAACATTTACATTTATGTAATCATTTGATTTCCTATGGAGATAACATATAAGTCCATTAGAAACCTAAGAAGTCACAATGACGTTACCCTTTATGAAAGTGACCTAACCGTGAGATTTCTTACTGCCTAGAAAATGCCACTACACCTCATTCCATATGTGTAGGACATACAAACAAACCAAAATGATTCTAACAGATTTTGTTGGCCCTTCGTTTCACCTTCATTTACATTGGAGTCTCCTGAAGACAGTGCCAATGCAAGGCAATGATTTCCTTCTTCTCCCTGCTTGAGGCTGTTCTCTGACTACATCCCCCTTGCAGACTGGAAGTGCTATAGAATTAACACCCCAAGAAATACCCTCAGCAAATGAGTTGCTGAATAAATATTCCAGCTTCCTCGCTCGTGAGTAGGATCATTCTGAGACACGTTCCATATTGTCCATCAGGGGGTCACCAACAAGCTTGAGTTCCACTTGCCCACAGTGATAACCCCCTCATCAGTGTACTTTTTACTGACCTGAGCCTCTTACTTTCCTGTTTCCTTACTGCCTCATAGTGTTTCCTGTGATAGCCTCCTAAATAAACCACTGTACTTAAAGCCAAATCCCCACTCGAGAATCGGCTTTTGGAGAAACCCAAATTAAGATGTGGACTTTAGTAAGTAAAATAAAGAAGGCAAACAGTAAAGAAGAAACTCTTATACTATATCCTCCAAACGAAAGATTTTAATTTTACTGCATTCACTAAGGTTAGCTATACTACGCTCCCTTCATTTGAAATTTTAAAAAGAAAACAGTAAAGCTGATGGCACTGGGTATAGCCGTTTGCTAATGTCTTTTTGAGATTTCGCCTATTAATTTTATTTCAGCTATCACTTCTGTGCAGATAACTTCCAAATTTATCGTTCTGTCACACCTCCTTTTCCCCGTTCTCTGCCTGTCCTTTGGATGTGTCTACCTGAATTATGTTTTTGATGACACAAATCAAACATTTCTAAGGCCTATTCCTCATTCCCTGCCCCTTACTCCAAACTAGTTCTCCTTCCTAACTCATCAGCAGTTTCCTGGCCTCCAATCTTCAATCATCTGCTGCCAACTTGACTTTGCCTGTCCTATCCAATTGACAGTCAAGTGCAAATGGCTTCATAATACCTTGATTATCTGTTCTTATATTTCTCTGTTACTCCCTTGGTTCAGTTTAAGCTTAGACTATGATAACAGCTTTATAATGGGTCTCTCTGCCTATTTCTTGCCCCACATCCTTCGGACTTACCAGTGCAGATTAGTCTTCCTGAAACTCTGCCCACTGCATAGAGAATACCGTTGAAACCTCTTGGCAAGGCATCTGAATTCCTCCAGAAGCTGCATTCAGTCTGCCTTTGTTCCTAGTATTTCCCCCACTTGGACAGTGTGCTCCAACCAGCTAGATTTACTCATTCTTGCCTTGATCTGTCTGGTACTTTCCATGTTTATCAATTTTCCTCTAATTTTGTGGTCTGATGACAGTTTATTCAAATTTCTAACGAACTTCTAAAATGTTATTTCTAGAAGAGTCCAGCCACTTTGTTTTACGGGTGAGGAAAATGAGGTCTGGAGCAGCAGTGTGCTTTGCTTAAAGACACAGATCATTAGTAGCAGGTGCAAGAGAGAGTAGAACAGTTTTCAAGGAGTATCATCTCAACTATTCCAAGCCATCTCCCTCTGACCTGTCCAGGCAATGACTTTCCGTATAGTTTGCATGACAATAGCACTCCCTCAAGTTCACTATTTTAGCAATTTGAAATGTCAAGTTTAAATTATTATTTCACTTTAACATGTTTTTCTCCCAAGGTAGATTCGAAACCTTCTAAGAACCAAGACTATATCTTATTCTTCCTTATAGAATCCAAATACTGGTAACAATAGGGGCATCTGGGTGGCTCAGTCAGTTAAGCATCAGACTTCAGCTCAGGTCATGATCCTGCGGTTCGTGGGTTCGAGCCCTGCGTCAGGCTCTGTGCTGACAGCTCAGAGCCTGGAGCGTGCTTCGGATTCTGTCTCCTTCTCTGTCTGCCCTTACCCCACTCATACTCTGTCTCTTTCTGTTTCTCAGAAATAAATAAACGTTAAAATTTTTTTAAAAAAATAATGGTAATGATTAGCGAATACCAACAATATTTTTTGTGTACATATTCTGTGTCAGCCACTGCAATAAACCTGTTGCATGCATAATCCCATTTAGGTCTCCTAACAACTCTATGGTCACTATCATTGCTTCACACAGGACACAGTGAAACTCAGGGAAGTTGACTAACTGTCCAAGGTCACAAAGCTAGCAGTTATCAAAGACAGCCTTTAAAGTTAGGTTTCTAAAACTAAAATTTCTGAACTAACGCTTATTTGCAAAGTCTATTCAGTTAGTTGGAATTTTGGACTATGGTATGATCATTGTCTGCTCACTGTTTCCAATTGAAATGTGAAATTTATTTTTTTTTTATTTTTTAAAATATTTATTTATTTTTGAGAGAGAGACAGAGAGAGAGAGACAGAGAGAGAAACAGAGATTGTGAGCAGGGGAGAGGCAGAGACAGAGGGAGACACAGAATCCGAAGCAGGCTCCAGTCTCTGAGCTGTCAGCATGGAGCCCGATGTGGGCCTCGAACCCACGAACGTGAGATGATGACCTAAGCTGAAGTCAGACTCTTAACCTACTGAGCCACTCGGGTACTCCCACAGGTAATCATCTAATGAGATTTCTACAGGTGAGAAAATTGAAACGTAGAGACAATATCTTGTTTGGGTTACGGCATTGACAAATTGAAGGGCAGGGATCAGAAAAGTTAGGGAGCTAGACTAAGGAACCCATACTTTTAATCACTACTCTGTATTGCTCCTCATATAGATTTCTTGTCATTCACATACTTATTAAGGGTAAGGGGACCAGAAGAAGAAATTTTTTTTTTTTTTTAATTTTTTAAAATGTTTATTTATTTTTGATAGAGACAGAGCACGAGTGGGGGAGGGGCAGAGAGGGAAGGAGACACAGAATCCGAAGCAGGCTCCAGGCAGTGAGCTGTCAGCACAGAGCCCAACGTGGGGCTCAAACTCATAGACTGTGAGATCATGACCTGAGCCGAAGTCGGATGCTTAACCGACTGAGCCACCCAGGCGCCCCAAGAAATTGGTTTCAATTCATAAAATTGGACTATTTCTATACCCAGAGAGTACTGGATGGAGTTCCCAAAGATGTTTTGAGAATCTTGTAGGTTAATTTGAAACCTCTGGGGGTATCCACAAACTGAAAAAGAGTGTAGTTAGCAATGCAAATCCCATCCTAGGCCTGTTGCCTAGGATTTGCAAAGGAACCAACAACAAACTACTTGGGCCATTCATGGCTCTATTATGTGTCTGGCAGTGGCATTGAAAGATATTAGTCTTCCCTTCTCTCCTTTGTGGAACCTCCACCCAGCCGCTCTCTAAATTCAATTGCAGAGCTTGAGGAGCGCCTGGGTGGCTCAGTCAGTTAAGCAGCCTACTCTTGGTTTCTGCGCAGGTCATGATCTCACAGTTGGTGGGCCCCTTCGGGCTCCGCAGCTGGCAATGAGCAGCCTGCCTGGAATTCTCTCTCTCTCTCTCTCTCTCTCTCTCTCTCTCTCTCTCTCTCGAGCCCTCTCTCTCCCCCCCCCCAAAAAAAATAAATAAACTTAAAATAAAAATAAAATAAAATAAAATAAATTGCAGAGTTTGAGAAAAGCTGATATCTGGGATCCACCTCCCAGATATGCTGGATCAATTGATCTGGGATTGGAGCCAAGGCACAAGTATTTTTTTTTAATTCCATCAGAGGATTGTAATATTTAGCCAGAGTTATAACCCACTGCTCTATCCCATCGACCTCAGAAGGTAAGGAGTGTATGTACATTTAGTATCCCTAAGTTCCCTTAATACTGTTGTGCTGTTTTAACTTATACGTGCTCTTTGTGAGTCTGTGGTAGTTTACATCGATCTTAATAAGTTATACTTTCAAAGTTTGTCTTATTTCGTGTCGCTCATATTCTGTATTCCCTGACTAATTTGCAAGTATGATGGTGCACTGCAGTACCTTACACAGCCACTAGGGAAATACATGAATTATGCAGCGTTTAGGGCTTTTTCATAAACAAAAGCCAGAACACTTTTGCAGCCTTTTTATAAACAGAAAATACTGACAGCGAATCAACTAGAATGTATTCAAGACACTAATAATTTTGCTTTGATTATAAAAAGTGAAGGTTCTTGTTTGAGCTAGAGTTGCGTATTCTGGTTATGAAAGTCAGAACTAATAAATCCTAATAATTTTGAATGGACTTTATCCTTCTGAGGTTTGAGTCCATCAGGCTGTTCTCACATAGGCACTCCTATCTCTAAATGGGAAGCTTTCTCTATATTGTCATAGCATTTCATATCATATATTAAATTTGAGGGAAAAAATTGAATCTTGTACTTTTATCATCCCCATAGTACACAGCACCTAGTAGATGTTCAATAAATACATGTTGACAGCTGATTGGTTTTCCTCAAAAGTTATGACAACTATAGGGAATACTAGCAGTCGATGCCTGTAAGTCTAGCAGAAAGATTTTCAATTTATATTCTACATTAAAATGGTTTTTGCTGTATTCCAACCAATCCTGTGTATCCTATACCTTAACCAGTTTTCAGGTACCTGAATATGCCTATGAATAAATATCATACTTTATGTGTATTTTGGTCTTGGTAGAGAAGACCACTCAAAATAATAAGCCTCCTTGAAATTTCTTGACAGCACAAGATTAGCTATAGAATCAGCTCCTGGGCCAAATTTACAGATTGAAAATGAAGAAAAAAAAAAAAAAAAACAATTGGATGTAATGAAAACAAGGCTGTACATTGTTAATTTTTTTGGAGTTTATTTAGATAATATGTACACAATAGCAATAAGGTTATTCTCACGAACACGAGTTTTCAGAAACCGCAGTGACGACCTTCAGAACCAAGCCAGATTTATTCCATAAAGCACTTTTAGTGGTTTCCCTCTTTCTTTCTTTTTTCCCGTATGCTGCACATCTTTGAAAGTACTAGGTAATTGATGTTATTGTCTTGTACACCATTAAATCTGCTCATTAGGGATGGACGCACAGGGGAACCCGGGATGACGGCCAGGTTTTATAGTGTGATTTGTTAAAGGTTTCGTATGTACCTGGCTTATGAGCCAGAGACAATCTAAATTAAAATCAATGAAGAACAAAAATGAAAAGTATTTAAGGACACTATTCATAGATGTTAATAAAATGCCATGACTTAATTATTAGTGGGTCCGAGATGTGTTTCACTGTCATTTTCATTGTCAGGCCATGCTTTGCTCTGTGTCCTGACTCTTAGAATCTGACATGAAGAGATTCAGGAAAAGGGATTTGAATTTGTTTGCTTCAGTGCTTTGATTCATTTGGCCTCAAGAAACACAGGGGAAGGAAATGGTTGGCCCTGGCCACGTCTGCTCTGCTGTGTCGTTTCTGCCCTTCTAAAGTCCCTAGGAAAGAGTCAACTGCTGGGGTCCGAAATTGGCTTCTATCGTTGCTTTCTGCATTGCTCATTCCCACTGGTGAAGCATGTGCTATAGTTATTTTTTCCCTGTCTGTGGAGCAGACCTATTCTTATTGTTTCCTCAGCTCGCAGTGGACTAAGGCATGCTATGTAGGATGAGTGGCTGGGAACTTGCTAAACGGGGCTTAAGACTATGGACTTTGGAGTCAGGTAGCCTGGGGTCAAATCCTGGGTGGCTTTGGTAGGACCACTTCACCTCTCCGTGCAACCATTGCCTCATTTGTAAAATAGCTATAATACAGGGACACATGGGTGGCTCAGTTGGTTAAGCATCTGAGTCTTGATCTCAGCTCAGATCTTGATCTCAGGGTCTTGAGTTCAAGCCCCACCTTGAGATCCATGCTGAGCATGGAGCCTACTTAAAAAAATAATAAAATAGCTACACTACGTGTGCATATCTCATAGGGTGGCACTAAGGACGAAATGACTTAATACATGAGAAGTACTTATCACTGCCTGCAACCTGGTAAGTAGTATATAAGTGCATTATGTTTATGAAAACAATGCAGGAATAGATCCTATGAGACCTTCTTTTCCTCACCTGTCTTCCAACCATTACCAAACCCCAGAGAAGTAGTTTTCAAACTCTAGGTGGTGACTCTGTGAGTATAAAATCAACTGTGTGGAGTGTGACCGGTATTGATTTTCAGTTGCTGTAGAATAGAATAAATACACTAGAGTGCATCACACAAAGAGTGAGTATGGTTCCATAAAATATTTGGTTCAGATATGTTGGTGTGATTGTGTGTGTTTTAGCTCACAATTTGGAATGGATTTTATTCAGTGCATACATTTCATCTCTCCGACTAAACCAAAGGGAAGAGGAAAGACTTCACGGAGTGTACAACCATTTGTCCCATCCCGACCTAACCAAGGTGTGCGTCACTATAGCTGATAACTGGAATTACCAAAGAAGCGATTCTCAGCCAGTTATCCTTGTAGGGGGATACAGTTGAACCTCTCCCTCTTGTCTGTGATCTATATCCCTGGCGGCACTGGGAAGTAGAGAGGCAGAGGTGGCTGGAATAAATTCCCTGCACCTTTGAAAATCGTGGCACTGTAAACTCCTTAAGATGCAGCACCCTTCTTGGTCTTTTTTCCTAGTACCCTGCACATTCGAGATGTGTAATCCATATTTACCGCATAAATCACCAAGATTCGCATAGACCTGTGCTTAAAGAATGCTGATAACACTTATAGAGCAAATCCATTCATTAAATAAGCCTTATTGAACAACTACTATTGGGGGTAAAATATGTTTTACAAATAATCTGATGGTAAAGGAAAAGAATTGTCAGATCTGAACACCACTGAATATTTGGAGGAAAAAAGCCCCTGTTCCTTTCTAAGGATGCTATTCTTTATGATAGATGTTAGCAGTTCTCCTTTGCCAGACAGGCTCCAGATAGGACATTGCTCAAGTCAGCAATTTGTCTGCCTGCTATCTTGGTTGGATGCAAATACAAGTGTCTCTTGCTTAACACAAGAGATAAATGCACAAATACTTATTATTTGCAGGAGGGGTCACCCAAAAAACTTTAAAGTAAAATAATTTTATGAATTGTACTTAGCTTTTGATGAATTTCTCAAAATTTCCTCCTCTACTCACCAGAAAATTTTCTCCAAGTCTTAACTGCTGTTTGAATATAAACAAATTCACAGAATAAACACATAATGTAGGAGCACATGGGTGACTCAGTGGGTTGAATGTCTGACTCTTGATTTCAGCTCAGGTCATGATCCCAGGGTCATGGAATCAAACCCCACATTGGGCTCCTCGCTGAGCGTGGAGCCTACTTGGGACTCTTTCTCTCTCCTTCTGCCCCTCCCCTGCTCGCTGTCTCTCTCTCTCTCTCTCTCTCTCTCTCTGTCTCTCAAAAAAAAAAAAAAAAAAGTATAAACACATAATGTTAACTGACTCATGTTTGCCTGAATTATGCAAGGTCTCAGAGTCCCTCCAAGGTATGTTTTGGACTTTCCCAACAGAAACTTTGTATGTTCTTATGGATGATCCTCTCAGGGTCTCCCCATCCAGTCACTCTGATTGATATTCGATATTCAAGAATCCTATGTGAGAACAACATCTCAACCTTGCTGCTGCTATGTGCATCTCCATGAAAATGTGGTTATTTGTGTCGAGGAGAGATCCCTGGGTACCTTCCAGATTGGCTCTGCTGGACTCCTGCAGCTTCTACTGCATTGGAGCCATGCTGTCATGCATGAGAAATGAGAGCGCCGTCCCTCTCAGAAGTGAGCTTTCATGCACAGCAGCTCCAGTGTTCACGTGCCCAAATCTTTTGCCAAAACACTCCTTGAGCTTCTGTGGGAGGCTCTTCTCCGGCGTCCAGCAGGAGTCCATGGCGCTGGTATAACTACTGTTTTTCTTTTCTTTTCTTTTCTTTTCTTTTCTTTTTTTCTTTTCTCTTCTTTTCTTTTTTAATTTTAAAAAAATATTTGTATTTATTTTTGAGAGAGAGAGAAACAGAGCACAAGCAGGGGAGGGGTAGAGAGAGAGGAAGACACAGAATCCGAAGCAGGCTCCAGGCTCTGAGGAGTCAGCACAGAGCCTGTCGCGGGGCTCCAACCCACGGACCGTGAGATCATGATCCGAGCCAAAGCCGGATGCTTAACCGACTGAGCCACCCAGGCGTCCCTAACTACTGCTGTTCAAAAGGCACCACAGGTGTGGACACCTAGGCCTCAAGAGCTTTTCAGGTGCCTACAAAAATGTTTGAGATCTGAAACATTAAAAAAGTAATAAAATATAAAATGCCTAGTAACAAGTCAAAATTAACATCTACAAAATGTAACCTTATAGGACGATGGGTTCTACTAGTATATCAAATGTGCATCATTGGAAAACCACTTTTAAAAAGAGAAAAAACTTTCATCATTGGAAAAAACCTTTACAAGGATTCTTGTTTATGGATGATGAGTGTACAATCATCATAGCCAGTCTTAAAGGAGTGTTTATTAAAATAATTTAAAAAGCAATATAGCAAAAATGGACTTACTGCAGAATATAAGTTCTTTTAATATATTTGAGGGGATGTAGGGTAAGACTGTCAAAAGTGATAGTGTGTATCATCCACTGATGTCTTGTAAAAACTGTGTTGTGGCTGGGGGTGGGGGAGCGTCATCCAGGAGGGTATGTTTTTTAGGATTCTGCTTCCCTGACCCAGACATAAAAAGGGGTTCTTGGTCTAGATCATTCTTTGTAAGGAAATCAACAAAATATTGCATTCTTTCACTGGAAAAATCTCCAGTTAAAATTTCTGTGTAAGTGACTCAAGTTCCGAAGTTCAGGGTATCAGGGAACTCTAAAAATAATTGGTGATGACTTAAAACAAAAAGAGTTTGGAAAGGTGAAAAGGTAAGTCTCTAATTGAATACTCATCAAATTCCGAGGGAAAATGAGTGGGGTGGAAAACAGTGATAAGAAAACGGCAATGAAGAACTAATTGGGAGAACCATCGACATTTTCAGTCTTCGCATGTCCCGTTAATGACAATATATGGCGTGCCGATTGTAATTTACAGAGCATATTCACCCTTCTGGTCACTGGGAGATCACCACCCTTATTGAAAGAGAACAGGGGCACCTAGGTGGCTTAGTCCCTTAAGCGTCTGACTTCCACTCAGGTCATGATCTCACAGTTTATGAGTTTGAGCCCTGCATCTGGCTCACTGGCTATCAGCAAGATCCCTCCTCAGGTCCTCTGTCCCTCTCTCTCTCTCTACCCCTCCCCCACTCATTCTCTCTCTTTCTCTCTCTCTCTCTCTCTCAAATAAACATTTTTTAAAAAGCAAGTGGGAATAATACAATACTACAATAATAATACAATACTACAGTCAAACATTCTTTATTCTTTAGTGCCTATAATGAAATTGGTACTATTTTAAACACATTAAACTCATGACATCCTTCTGAGGCAAACTCCCACTATTAGCAAACTTTGCCCACGACGAAACGTGGGAGATATTTGCCCAAGCCAGGTAGTGATGGATCTGCAACCTGAACTCAGATCTGACTTCACATCCACTGTTCTTTCCTCTAGAACACATCAACCTGAAACCTTGAAAAAGTAACCAGCCAACTGGCACGGGTTTGCCGTAATGACACGAAATTTATTCTGCTATTACATGACCACAGGATTATGGAAGTCCTTGAATTCATCCTCTGCCTCCAGGCGGGACAAACTAGAAATCATTCCTGACG
Source organism: Leopardus geoffroyi (assembly GCF_018350155.1). Classification (NCBI taxonomy): domain Eukaryota; kingdom Metazoa; phylum Chordata; class Mammalia; order Carnivora; family Felidae; genus Leopardus; species Leopardus geoffroyi. Next base: position 117,559,796 of record NC_059343.1, read on the forward strand.
CATGTAAATCCATCTTGTTTTTAGACACACAGGAGGAAGAGATTTCACAAGCACCTAAGGTAACATCCGGGATATAAAGAAGAGCTTCTCTAACCCTATTGCCTGTTCTTGGGAAAAGAGGAAAACCTCATTAAAATTCCATTTTGTCACCCTCGAGGGATGCTAAACAGACTCTGATCCAATACAGATTTGGTACTAAATGTCAAGACTTTTGAGAGAGCTGAAGATCAGTAAAGCTTATGTAATTCCGTTTTGAAATTAGCAGACCTGAGAAGAGCGATCCTTCAACAGCAGCACTCCAGTCAAGTTCATCAGTACTAAGTTAGTTCTCCACCTGACACTACCGTGTGTGCTCGCCTTAGGGCAACGGTCAGTGAACTGTAGCCCAGGGGCCAAATACAGCCCACTACCTGCGTTTGTATGGTCTGCAAGCAAAGAATTGTTTTTATGTTTTTAATAGTCGCGAAATCAAAAGTAGTATTTTGTGTGGGGTGCCTGGGTGGCTCAGTCAATTAAGCGTCCCTTAATTTCTTCTTGGGTCGTGATCTCAGTTCATGGGTTCAAGCCCCACAACAGGTTCTGCACTGACAGCATGGAGCCTGCCGGGAATTCTCTCTCTCATTCTGTCTCTCTTTCTCTGCCCCTCCCCCATGCTCTCTCTCTCTCTCTCTCTCTCTCTCTCTCTCAAAGTAAATAAACATAAAAAATAATACTTTGTGGCACATGAAAATTTTATGAAATTCAAATGTCGCTGTCCGTCAAGGAAGGTTTTTTTGTAACGCACCTATCCCCCATTCTCTTACCTATTGCCTGTGTCGCTCTAGGGTGGCAGACTTGTGTTGTGGTATCAGACGCCGTATGGCCAGAAGGGCCTAAAACATTCACTGTTTGGTCCTTTACAGAAAAAGTTTGCTCATCTCTGGTAGAGGGGGAAACGAAAACAGGTACCCTTTTTTGCCCACCCACTTCCCTTCACTCGGGTAAAGGAGGGCATGAAACATTTGGCAGCAGGAAGGTCCTAAGCACCTGCAAGACCTCACAGCGTCTTCAGTGTAAGCCCTGTTCTGGTTGTATTTAAATTTGGGCAGCCATGGCCCCAGACGAGTTCTTGCCCATGCAACTCCCTTTGCTACCCACAGCTAGGAGCCATTTAATGTTCCTCGACAGAGTTGAGAGGGAGTATGTGTAACCACCAGTGACCTCGGTGCTCATGGCAGATTGGGATGCTATGGAATTGTACATATTTAAGTTTTCCTTTTTTCACTGTTCAGCTGTATGTAGAGCGTCTTCTCTACCTACCGATGTTACTGATGTCTCCATTCTTCTTTAGGCCACGCCGCTAACAGACGGATATTAACTGACATTTGTGACTGAACCAAATTAATTTACAAATTGTGAGTCATAGAGCTCCCTGGATTATTTTATTTTTCACATCTGCATGCCTGCAAGCACTGTCTCATCTATTAATTGGCAAGCTCAGGGGTCTTCAGAATATTGGGATGAATAAATATACCCTCCCTGTTCTCGAGGAGCTCACAGTCCAGAGAGGGGACAGACTTTTATCTTCCATGAGTTAATCCCATGGTAAACTTCTAAATTCAGCTTCCTGAGATGGAGAAGAGGGAACAATGACATCTGCCCTGGGGATGTCACTGGATCTGGGCCATAGGGTATTCAAGGAGCTTTATCAGGAAATGAGAGAGTGAGGGGATTTCAAATACCATGGAAATGTGAAAGAACCTAAAAATGGCCAGGGTGCTTAGTGACTATACTGTTCAACGTATGATGTTGGAGGGTGGCAAAGGGGTGGGGGGAGGATGGGGGGGGGGGGAAACGGCAAAAGGAAAAGGAAATGTGGCAAGTGAAAAAGAGACAGGGCTCCAAAAAGAAAAGTTGGGACCAGGTTATAGAAGGCCTTGAATACCACGATGAAGAGTTTAGACTTGCACGGATGTTTAAAAAAAAAAAAAAAAAAAAAAAGCCTCAAAAGCTTTTAAGCCCAGGCATGAGACTACTCAATTTTAGAATCTGGCCTAGGGGCGCCTGGGTGGCTCGGTCTGTTAAGCGTCCGACTTCGGCTCAGGTCATGATCTCACGGTCCGTGAGTTCGAGCCCTGCGTCGGACTCTGTGCTGACAGCTCAGAGCCTGGAGCCTGCTTGGGATTCTGTGTCTCCCTCTCTCTCTGGCCCTCCCCTGTTCATGCTCTGTCTCTCTCTGTCTCAAAAATAAATAAATGTTAAAAAAAAAATTTTTTTTTAAAAGAATCTGGCCTAACCATTCAGAATAATGCCATTGACCTATGAAAATATAATGCAGTTCAATATATGGTTGATAGTGGTTGTATCAGCTAGGGTTTTGTTGTTGTTGTTTTTCTTTTTGTTTTTGCTAGGTTTTATGATCTTGTAACAAACAACTCCAAAATCCTGGTGGCTTATGATAGCTCAAGGCCATTTTTTAGTAACAGTACATGTGATCCATGGATCGGCTATGACTCTCCTCTGTGTCTTCTTTGTTTTGGGGGTCCAGGCTGAAGAGCCGCCCTTATTTGCACCGTTCTGTGTTCACATCACATGGCTTGGTTAGATGGTGAGGGGAGCATCGTATAATCATCTCGCAGTCAGGGGAACAAATACTAGAAACAAACCTACAACCAAACAGTGTTCATACACAAACAAATGCCTGACCAGTTAGTTTGTGCCTAGATGAGTACTTTGCCTTCAGTAGGTCCTCACCCATACCTGCTCCACTAAATGTAATTTGATCTAGGGAGGTTCTGTAGGAAGCTGGCAATAGCAGTGACTCGAGACTTACATGCAGATGGTACTGAGACTGACAAAGTTAGCAACTAAAGTGTCTTAGCACGTTGGGGGGCCAAGGAACTGATATCAACGACTGACATTTATATGGGGCTTCTATGTGACAGGTATTTTACCTGCACTATCATTAAATGTTTAAAACATCCCTCCAAGGCCTATGTTTCATCATCCTTATGTTATAAGCAAGGACACTGAGGCACACAGATGATAAGCAATTTTTCTAAGTTCGTGTGACTGGACAGCAGCAGAAGCAGGGTTCAAATCCATATTGGCCAGCTCCAGAGTCCATGCTCTGAAATGCTGCACAAGCCTATTTCCATAGCAGCGGCCATCACCAACCGAATACTCAAGCCCCCTTTGGGGGGCACGTCTAACACAGGCGTTTCCAAACTGTGCCCCACACAACCTCAGCTCCTGTGGAAGGGACATTTGATTACAATTTTCTGTCACCTATGATTTCAATTTTTTGTATGATTAAAAGATCCTCACTGCCCTTTTTGGCCCATGTCATGATCTATAATTATCATCCATTTCAACTTGTAAAATAAATTAATACCCGGAATGCTGATCTGTGTTTTATTTTTATGTCACGGAGCTATGCAAAAGTCTATTAGGAAAAAGAAAAGAGTTCTGCAAAAAAAAAAAAAAAAAAAGTTGGAACTATTGATCATTTCCAACTGGTTTCCTTCATTCCTTGACAGTTAAAGAAATTGGAGACTTGGGGACGGGAGCAGGGACACGATGGGTCCTTAACACCAGGCTTTCAGATCAGGACTCAACTCAGTCCCAGGTGCTTTCTGCTGTGTCTTGCTGGTCCAGGTGAGAAAAATGCTACATTGGGTCATATTCAAGGAATGACCAACGTGGCTCCCTCTTCTTTTGTGTGTAGCCCCAAGCCTGGGGAGAGAGACCCATTTTCATAAAATTGGATTGATCTTTTTGGATTTCCTTTATCATACGCTAGGGTTTCTCTCCCTGCCCCCTTTACTTATTATTAATACTTTAGTAGCCAGCCGGGACGCTGCAGTGGCTTTTCAAGTTTTATTTTGCACACTATGGCTTTTCAATAATTTATAGCATAATGTTTCTAATAAGTGCATAGGTATTAAGAATTAATGAAGAATAAATAATATCCTAACAATGAGAGTGGTTAAGTCGAATGATCCACCAAGGAATGGGACTGTCAAAATATGTATTAAATGTCTTGATTAGAGCAACATTTTAAATAGTTTTGTGTGATAATTTTTTAGAACTGAGTTACATATTCTAAAAAGTGCTAAATAACTTCTCCACTGTGTCAGGATGCTGTCTAATAAAATGGGTGTTTTAAAATACAGAGGCAGAATGCGAGCTCCGATCGCTCATGCATGTCTCGGCTCTTTTACTACCTACAAGTCAGAAATTCACGTCCTTTCTATTTCAAGTCTGCATCATCAGAGCATCTGCTCCTGCTTATCTACGTACCTTTTTCTCATTCCAAACCTCCAAGCGCCTCCCCCCCTAATTATTGACAACCAATAGATCCTTGCACAATATTCCTTATCTCCTGGAAAATTCATCCTCATTCATTAAGGCACAATGCAAATGTCATTTCTGGTATAAAACTTCCCCTGCCATTAGAACCAGTAGAATTTTCTTCTTTTGTTTGCACTCATGTACAAATTTGAGTGTGTTCTAATTAAAGCACCTATTTTATATATAGTTATCTATATGCCTCCCATGTCAGACTCTAAGACTTTTGAGAGTAGGGATTGTCTTATTCTGCTTTGAATACTTGGTGCGTAACACAGTGCTTAATATGTTTTCATTGAATGATAATTTTTATCCATCAAGATCCTGTAAGAAGCAAGAGCTTAAAATTCTGATAAAACAATCTGTTTATTAATCAATCCTATAAGGAAGAGTACAGAGTTTGCATCTCCAAAGGGTTCGAGGTTGGTTTTAATTTTCTTAGGCAGAAGAAAGATTTCCTCTCAGAATTTTTACCAGATCAGCAGGGGCCTAATCCTATCCTTGGGAAAACTATTGGACAAAGGCTACCTTTTTTTTTTTTTTTTTTTTTTTTTTTAAGTCCATAAAGAATCCTATCCTTAGGCTCCTCTGTCTGTGAAAGTTTCTCAGATAGTCTTTGTTTTTGATGACCTTTGGCTGTTTTGAAAAACATTAATCAGGTGTTTTCTAGAATGTTCCTCAGTTAGTATTTGGTGTCTTCCCCACCAACTAGGGTGGGGAACCCCGACCACCAACCCCGACTAGGGTTATGGGTTTTAGAGAGGAAGACAATAGAGAGGGCCATTTTTATTACAGCATATCAACATGACTTATCGTTGTAAGTCTTGGACTTCACCACCTAGCTGAGCTAGTGGTTGGAAGAGTTCTCTACTGTAAAGTCACTCTTCTTTTTCCCCTTTCTATACTAGACTCTTTGGAAGGAAATCACTATGGGCACCCCAATAAGAATGATGCATTATGCTCCCCCCTCCCTGACAGTGTAGTATCCACATTTAGCCATTGGGAGCTCTTTTAGTTGACTGCAGTGTCCCTATGGCATACCCACTTCCTCTTGTGTGTGTGTGTGTGTGTGTGTGTGTGTGTGTGTGTGTGTGTTATTTTAGTACTTTTTACTTTCTGGCACTACAAGATAGTCCAGCTTCATCTTGTATATTTCCTGGGCATTCCTGGAATCAGCTATCTCTCCAAGGATCCTTGGTGCCTTTTATCAGAGAATGGTATTGCACTGTCTTTTTTGAAACAGCGGCACAATGATGTAGTGGAGAGCTGTTGTGACACAGTTTGTTCCTAGATGATTTCTGACAAGCTGTGTGTCACACACTGTCTTACTAGAAAAGAACTGTTCAGTCCATGCAGATACTCCTACAACTCCCCTGCTACACAAACAGCACAGAGTTCCAGTAAGTTCTAAAAGACCCTCTGGTTTCCCATCTTTCCGTTCCTAAGTCAGTTGTTTTGAACCCTTCACATTCACAAAGAAGCCGCAGACAATTGTGCTTTGAGATGAAATATGATAGAAAAGGGAAGTTACCTTTGAAACAGACTGTTTGGCCAAACAGTCTCCCAAATAATAGTAATTATATAGTTTGCCAGTGGCATGGTGAGTATAATTAAGGTGACTACATAACGCGGTAACAATTATGATGCCAATTTTAGTTTTTACATTTTCTAGCATTGTACAAATTCCAGCTGAAAGATAAAACTGATCATTTGGGCAATCTATTGCTCCATATGGTATTTATGGTACAATTAAAATGTTCACTGCTGCACTTATCAAAAGTTGCATAAGTCTTATAGGACATTAATATATGCTTTAAATAAATGTTACTGCTAATTACTGTAACATGACCTTTTCATTAATATAAAGGTATATGTTGGGACATAAAGTAGATGAAGGACAAAAGATACCAAGACATTTCAGGGACACATTTTTTTAGTTATTGCCCCTGGTTGATAAGGTTTTCCTTCCAGCAATATTATGAAGCAATATGATTAGCAACAAATGAAGGTTAAGTATTCTTTCCACTTCCTTATGCTTGAAATAAAATTAGCCAGATGACCTTTTCACAATTACATAAAATTACTATATTTTTATCTGTAGCCTGGAAATATACAGCCAAAAGAAAAGCAAATACTCTATTTAATCAGATGTTGAACCCGTCCCCCAGTGCTATTTATTTTCCATCGTGTATTTCAGCCTTTGTCATTTCTCATTAGTACAGTTGCAGAGAAATCTCGACTGCTTTTTTGACCTCACATATGCTTTGTTTTCCAATAAGGGAAGCCAATGGGCCTCCTGTCTGGAACCTTTATCATATTGTCTGAAGCATTTCCTAAAATAAATATGTCAACCAAAGAGCAAAAGAAATGCCGGTGATGTTCAGTGTCTCCTGCAAAATCACCACGCGGCCAGTGCTGCCAGTGTTTTGCAGTAAGTGGGGTGATATGGAAGAGCATTTGACTTTCAAGAAATACTCCATGTGAAAGCGGTGGCGGCAAGGTCACTGACAACAAAGTACAGTGACCATTTTCTAATAATTAAAACCAGCAATTAGAACCATGTGACAATGGACCAAGCAAGTAGAAATGACCTCGTCACTCCAGCAGAGGCAAGATGTTGGAAATGGAATTTCAGCTCAAGATAGGAAGGTAGGCTGGGTACACTCTGAGGCCTCTTTCATTTCTCAGGTATGTGGTTTTTATTTTGAGAATGCTAGTGAGTTCTAGATGTTGGAAACCTGGCTGGAGAAATGAATTCTTGGCAGCTCTAAATTTTAGAATATGTTGTCTATAATAATTTGGGAGGCATTGTTATATGGAAAAAAACACCAAATCATTCTATTTTCCCTCATATCTATATCTATCCCTCTATCTATCCCTCTATCTATCTCTATCTCTATCTCTATCTCCATATCTTAACCAAAACGAACAAAGTACATAAAATACTAAAATACTCTGTCAATATTACCCTTTGACCAGTTCAAATGAATGAATACTGATTGGATACATATTATATGCTGTAGTTTCCCCTGAATTCTGTAGGGGACATACAATTGAACACCTATGAGAGTCTACGTTTTAGTTAACATGTAATACATATTTTTAGATAAATACCATGTGAGACAGTAGTTGAGTGACTAACACTATGTGTTTTAAAAACCGAAGACATCATGGTGGAATGGAATAGCTCACGAAGTGTTCCCGCAATACGTGAAATTTGTAGGAAGGGCAATACTTGAATAGAGAAAGAATGTGGTTTCTCATTGAGAAGAATTTTTAGAAACTATACAGATGGATATGAGATGGATATATGAGATGAGATGGATATGAGAATGGCACTGGGCTGGTGAGATGCAGTACATAGAAGTTGAGCACGTGGGTCAGACCAGAGCAATTGGGCCTGTTGGAGGAAGTCACTGGAGAGGATGTGACTTCCAGTAACCCATGAGCTGGCCCAGGGCACTCGGAGGCTCCTCACGCTCTCGCCTGTCCTTGGAATGTGTGTCTCACTTGCTTTTCCTGCCCTCATAAGCTGTCGCAAGGACACAGACTTGAGATAGTGATGTGTTGTTGAGACCATCTAGACGGGGTGCGTAACTGGACCCTATTAGGCAGCCGCATAAAGGTTCAAAATTCTGGTGTGTGGTGCCAAGATGTACACAAACGTGGGAGCTTCCTGGTGAAATCTGAACCTGGCCCCGTACAAGCCTTGTATGTAAGTCCCCTCGCTTATTAAACCTGCCACGTACGCATGTGGAGTACCCTTCTTCGCGCTCTCCTTGCCCTTTACATATGGGGGCCAGGTTCAGATTTCACCCGGACAGCTCCCACGTTTGTGAACCAACCCAGCCACTCAGGGTTCAAACTTGATGTTGTAGGCGGTGGAGAGGCACGGAACTGTTGGGAAAGCATAGTAGTAAGTATAGTTCCACATGTCTCCCCCTGAGTCCTGCAACCTGGGTACCAATCCCAACTCTGCCTTTCACTAGCTATTTGACTCTGCAACTATCTAATTCCTCTAAACATCAGTTTTGTCTTTAGAATGGGAATATTATAGTCCTTCCCTCGCTGGACTGTGTGAGGATCTATGGAGATGATGCATTATATCTTTTAGCTCGCTGCCTGGCGTGGAACCAATGCTCAATACTCAGCAGCTGTTGTTACTGACACGAGGCTAGAAGTTAGAAGAACCTCAGCAGTGTAACTAGAAGATGCGAAACTGCTTCTAAGATTAGCGTAGCAAGCCAAACTGTTTTAATGTGCAGTAAAATCTTATAAATGTGAAATCAGTTAAGCTTATTGATTCTCAGAAGCTCTGGTAAATGTGCTTTAGTAGAGAGAATAGACGCAAAGCTTTGCTTCCAGTACAATTTATAGATTATTTGGGGATTTGAATAATTTCTATACAATCTGGCAGATTGCTATAATATAAGCTACAAGCTGCGTTTTGGAGTAAGACATGCCTCCTGAATATTAGGTCATAAGATATTTGTTCACATATTGTATTATGAAACTGAGCTCTTTGGAGCCCAGGATTTCAACAGCACTGGCGACAGGCCCATGCAGTGGGATGTAAATGTGTAGTGACAATGCCTGGTTCCTGACTCAGAGTAAGTACTCCACTAATGTTTGCTGGTGGGGTTGTTTACTTTCATTTCCTAAAAGAATCCATGCACGTTGTTACCAATCATAAAATGGTCCTAAAGGACTTACGACAAAAGAGAGCAGTCCCTTGTCACAGTCCCCACACGTCAGAGACAAGTGCTTTAAAAGTCTTTTCATTCTTCTGGAATTTACCTCCATTTTTAAAAATAATTAGCTTGTATTGCTACTTGCTGGATTATCAAGTATTGGCATAATTTGTGCATTTTCCTTCATGTTACAACCCTCATTTCTTTACCCTTATCCAAATATATTTTTTAATTTTTTTTAAGTTTATTTATCTATTTTGGAAAGAGAGAGAGAATGCAAGCGAGGGAGGGACAGAGAGAGAGAATCCCAACCAGGCTCTGTGCAATCAGCACAGAGCTCCACGCAGGGCTTGAACTCACACACCGCAGGATCATGACCTGAGCCGTAATCAAGAGTTGGACGCTTAACCGACTGAGCCCCACAGAAGCCCCATCCTAATATATTTATATCGCAGTTTTTGGTTAAAATTGTAGGTCATGTTTCTATTATCACTATGTAAATATTCGCTGCTGAACTATGTAGTGTACAATCATCTAAGTCCTTTTCTTAAAGCATTTTGTGCTGCTGGGCATGGAATACACCTGACTTTTCCCACTAGCTTAGTTTTCCATGTACCTTTAATTTTCCAAACTCTCACACATTTCTGTAACATTCCTCTTAATATTTTCCCCCCATTTCTAGAATATAGTTTCAGTCACTCTCTCAGTTCTTTTTATTTTCTAGGAATCCTCCCTCCCAGCAAAGCTCTTGTCCCTTGTGCTTCAGTCTATGCTGGTTGCTGTCTAGATCCATTGTACAACTGCTGTTGCGGTTGTAACAAAGTGTCACAAACATGACCATGGAATAAAAGAACAGGGTGGGGGAGGGGTGGGGGGGGCTAGAAAAAATCATCAGAGGACAAAAAACAACCCTTAGGAGTGTGTGTGTGTGTGTGTGTGTGTGTGTGTGTGTGTGTGTGTACAGATACACACATGTCAGTTGTGCATATCTAAGTTGAATGTTTATTGCAAAGACAAGAAAATAAAGTTTAATCACACCCCCTCTCTTACTTTCTTGACTACAGAAATAGGTTTGACTGTAGGAGGAACAGGTAGTAACATGAAGAAGGAGTCACGAGGCAAGGAACCTAGACTCCAGAAGGAGCTAACCTTGCCGGTATCTTGAATTTAGCTCGGTGAAACAGATTTCAGATTTCTGGCCTCCAGAAATATAAGCGGGCATGTTTGTGTTGTTTTGAGTCATCAGGTTTGTGATACTTTATCACAACTGCAGTCGGAAATGAAGACGTTGTGTCAGCCGTGTTCACAGTGGAAACAGAAGTCCTCGGTTGTAGGAAATATTCCCGAAAATTATCCGATAATTTCTTCCCCATTTTATGTCCTGTCTAGAATCTTACTAGGAAGATATTGTACCTTTTATTATTTTTTTATATTTTAATTTTATTTATCTTGAGAGAGAGAAAGCACTCACGTGGGGTGGGGGGCAGGGAGGTGGGAGAGGGGCAGAGAGAGAGGGAGAGAATCCCAAGCAGGAGATTCAAAGATGGATAGCAGAGTGGTAAGTGACTCTGACAGTGTAGAACCTGATGTGGGGCTCAATCTCACGAACCATGAAATCATGTCCTGAGCCGAAATCGAGAGTGAGATGCTCAACCGACTGAGCCACCCAGGCGCTGCTATTCCTTTTTTCTTTTCTCTCCTTTATCTGTGCTTGTCTTTTTATTCTCCTTTTGGGCAATAAATTTAAGCTTTATTATTGTCTTATCGTTTTAATAAACTTTCAAATTAGAGATATACACATGGACACACGTGCATCTTAAGGCATACATTCTTAAGAGTTCTTTTTTGTCATCTGGTTATTTTTTTTATAGCTCCCTGTTCTATCTTCATGAATGAGTGATTACAAAATCTTCCTTTGTTTCTCTGAGGGTAGCAATAATCGTTTTGTTTAAGCTTTGAAATGTTTTTCTGTTCTGAATTGTTCTCTTTTCTTCTCTTTGACGTGAGAGGATTCCATTTATTTTCATGTTGAAGGGTAATTGCTTGCACGTGAACTGGGAGCTCTGTGGGCATGAGCAAGCCTTGTCAGATGGTGTGCTTCCTTCTAGGGTGATTGTGTGGGAAGCCTGATGTTTGTTTAAAGGTTACCCCCAAATCAATACCTATAGTGCACTGTCCAAGGGAAGGGTGTATGGAGTCGAAGAGAGGAAAGGTATGGGTGAGTTCAAGTCTTGAGTCTTCTGTGTACAGAATTTCAGACAATTCTGATTTCAATCCTGCTTCTTCTATGACCTTCTGCTATAGGTGTTGCCTCCGAATCTGAGCTTTTTGGGAATCCACAGAGCAAGTTGACTGGCATCTTGCTGCTGCTCATCTGTAGACATTTCTTGGAAAAGTGTGTGACACCTTCATCTGTTGTCTCCTCTGCCCTTCTCTTTGTCCCGGTGGGATTGTACCATTTTCATTCTTTGTACCATAATTGTAGTGAAGTTTCAAAGAGTAGAAATAAACACGAGTCCAGTCTCCTAATGATTTACTGAAAGTTGCTGATTAAATATTTGATGAAATAACAAATACAAAATCAAGAAATGGTGGAATGATTAAATATGATGAACATACAGAGCTGTTTGCTGACCATGGTTCATGATGCTTTTTATATATTTTAAGTTTTTAGCCCTTAAACATTCTAAGACTGATAGATACTAAAACTTGGCATGATATCAGGGGAACATCATGTGTAGGTATCTAATTGTAAGTTTTTCCTGCAGATGAGCTGTTAGTCACATACACATTTGCCTCTCCGTCGAGGTTAATGAAAGATATTTACTACAACTAATTTTTATGCAAATAAAAACCTTCTGGGGAAAGGAAGGCAGATATTAGTGACCTCATTTTAGAAACAAGGAAACAGAATCCAAGAATTAGATCAATCTGTTAAATGTTTCATGTCAAGCTAATGGTATGTCAAGAAATGGAAACCAAATATTCTGACTCTTAGATGTTTTCTTTCCTCCATTGCACCCTGCACGCTCTCTGAAGACCCGATGTGGCTGCAGTGAGTTTATTCGCGTGATGTTTAGCATTTCCCAAAAAGAATGAGCAATGAATTAATAAGCCAGAGTGGTGGAAAAATTGGAGATAATTTTATTAATTTGAAAAAATTATAATAATTTTTGAGTTTTATCTAACCCAAATTGACTATTACAATTCTTTATTAAAATATTAATATGTTTGCTATTAAGCCTTGCACACTGCTGCATCTATTTCTATTATAATTAATATTAAAATGCATCCTCCTTTAAAAGGATGCTATATATGTTGGAGCCCAATTGCCACATTATTCAATGTATTTATTTAGTTAGCTATATATGTATAGATGTATGTATTTGACTAAATATATATTACATGATCAATTATATCATGCACATATATCACATGTATAAATTGTGGCCCAAATCATACAATATTTAGTGGCTCCAATAAGAGCTATTTGTATCAAATGAATTAAAGATTTGCCATTTAAGTATCTTTTTTTTTGTCTATTTTTTCACTATATTTTCTTCTGGTAATTCATGTCATTTGAGCACTATTATTTAATTACATCATATGGCTACTTATGATTCTAATATAGAAGATGAGGTGATAAGCCCTGCCTATGATTTGCATAATGAGCTACTTGCTACTCAGGGCTTTCTAGGCAAATACAATAGAGGTGCGGAAGGTAGGGAATATTATGCCCTTGAAACACAATAGGAATAAGCTCTTCTTGGAGTAGAGCTATCTACGAAGGAAGAGCACGTAAAGGGCACTGAAGCAGGAATACGTTTTGTGTATTTGGAGAATCGCAGGGCCCTGGTGACGGGAATGGAGTTAAGAGAGGGAGAGTGGGAGATGAAGTCAAACAGGGAGTCAGATTATTTGGGGACTTGTAGGTCATAGTCAGAACTTGAAACTATTCAAACATGATTGATGATAGCTGACTTTGACCAGTGAAGTGGATTGGTAGGACTTTTATAATGCTAATTTTGGTTTCTGTATTGTGGGAGCAAAACTGAAAGTGAAGGGTCACCTGGGTGGCTCAATCAGTTAAGCGTCCAACTCTTGATTTTAGCCCGGGCCATGATCTCATGGTTCGGGGGATCCAGCCCCCCGTAGGGCGCTGCATACACAGCGAATTCTCTCTCTCTGACCCTCCCCCCACCTCTCTCTCTCAAAATTAATACATAAACTTAAAAATAAAAAACAACTGAAACTGAAGATGAAGGTGACTTGGACCAGGGTAGTAGTGATTCGGGCAGTAGAAAGAGGCAATATTAGGAATGAACTTGAAGGTAGAGCTGAAAGGCTTCCTGTTTGTTTGTTTTAGGGTTTTTGAACACACAGGAAAGGAGGCAGCATGCATTGATTAGGAACAATCTGTATAAAACTGATTTATTTTCCATCTTTGGTCAAATTGCAAAACTGGCATTTGAAAGAAATATATAGAAAACTATCTGCACTTCATCATGTCATTTAAGTAGATCTCTCAGGATCTCACTGCTAAGATGGAACTATGCAAACTAGATGTCTGTACAATTGGGTAGATTAATTGCTGGTGAACCGCTGTGCTCAGATGGTTCTGATTAAAGAAACAATGGCACCGTGGGGCAGGGAGCTGGTGGCATGATGTAGGACATTGGCCTTGGCCTAGCCCTGGTTAGTGATGCTATTAATGACCTGAAGGAAGATACAGAAATAATATTGATCATTTTTATGGATGACAGGTAAATGAGGCTATATTAAGGGATAAAATCTATAGTTTTTATATGGTGAGTTTTATCATCTTGAATTATGTAACTACATGCATCTATATTTCCCTTTATGACTTCTTGGTGTTTTGTGTTGCATTTGACAGGAGTCAGAAGGCCTGTGTTAAAAGTGCTGCTGAGTGGAGAACAGCAGGGAGGTGGGGGAGACAGTCAGAACTCTGTTTTGGAAAGAGGATCGAGATTGGCGGAATAATGAAAACGCTGCAGGGTGAAAATTCCATGTGTACATCTTTGTTTTCAGTAAAGTCTGTTTTTAAATGTTTATTTATTTTTGAATGAGAGAGCACCAACAGGGGAAGGCAGAGAGAGAGGGAGACAGAGAATCCCAAGCAGGCCCCACACCCAATACGGGGCTCGATCCCACAAACCGTGCAATCCTGACCTGAGCTGAAATCGAGAGTCGGATGCTCCCCAGACTGAGCCACCTGGGCACCCCTTTCAGTAAAGTCTTATTAAGAAACTGAAATCTTTTGCTTATCTAGTCATTAAGTGACTTTGGGCACTGTTTTCTTGTTTTTGCCCATGGAATTATAATTCTCTCTTCTGAGAATGGTGCTTTTGTGACTTTTGAAAAAAAAATTTTAAATGTGAGCTACTCTAGTGACCCTTCAAAGGAAGGTTCTTTGGCAAAGGAGAGCACACTTCTTTTTGGCCAGAGTTGCTTTTTGTTCTGTTGTCTGATCCAAGAATCAAACAAAGTGTCAGGAAAATCCTTATGGGATTTTTATAGCATGGTGGGCTTTCACCTCATAGTGCCCTGAAGGAAACCTGTTTGAACAGGAAATTTGAAATGCCTCTCAAAAGGGGAATGTTTTTTCACAGCTAAATGTCAAGTCAAAAAATGGTTTCTTATCTTCATATTCCCGAGGCAGCAATATTGGAAAGATTTTCTTTTCAAGGTCTCTATCTAGAAAGCAAAGAGCACAATTATAAGTTAGGATAAGAGCTATAAATTACATATTGAAAAACTCTCAAAACATGAGTTTTATTTCAGATAAAGTTTGTAATATATGCTTTTATTGCTACTTCAACAATGCTTATTTTAACTTCCAGGCTGCAATATTTAACTAAATTATTTGCTTCTAGTCCCAGAAGAGACAGTATTAAAACTGTAGTTTCAAATATAAGTTTGAAAAAAGGATTTATTAATTTTTTTTGTTGTTTTTACTAAAAATTACTGTGACACACAGTCTCTAAAATGGGTCCCCAGTGATCCTACCCTGCTAGCATTCACTTTCATGTGTAATACTCTCCCCTTGAGTGTGGCCTGGACTTATTGATTCACTTCTAACAAATAAAACTCATAGAAGTTATGGTCTGTCACTTTTGAGATTAAGTTGTAAAAGATAGTGACTTCTGACTTTGGTGATTTCTCTCACTCTCTCTTGGATCAGGTCACCCTGGGGGAAGATAGCTGCCATGTTGTGATGTAGCCGTCTGGAGAGGCCCATTGTTCCAAACAACTGACGTCTGCCACCAACCGTGTGAGGGCACTTGGAAATGAACTCCTTTCTTCTCCAGTTGAACTTTCAGATGTGACCCCCAACTGACCGCTGGACTGCAACCTCACGAGAGGCGTTGAACAAGAGGCAGAAGGTAAGTTGGGCCCAAATTCCTGGGACACAGATACTTTGAGATACTTGTTGTCTCAGCCTTCGCATTTTGAATTAATTTCTTACGCACCAATAGATAACCATACACTGGCCTCTATCCTTAATTAACATGGTCGTCAATTATGTTTTACTGTTCATTTTCTAAAACTGCCATTTTCTCTGCAGTGAGAGTGACTCTGACTGGTTTGTACTCAGATTTGGTTATCAAGGAAACCCAATAGTCCTCAAAACCCTTTCTTGTATTGTTAATATGTTTTAAAAATCAGGTTCTAATAAGAAAATATTAGTAAGATAATATTGATGGAAACAAAATGTCACTCTTGTCTACCTTATTACCATGACAAGGGCAAACCTATTTATTAAACATATGCTGGGCTTCTCCCTTTCCCCATTTAGAAGAGACTATTAATGCTCACTGATGATCATCTTTACTTTTACATTTCCCAGCCTCCTTTGCAATTAGGTTGTCAATGTGACTAGTTTTGGCCATTAGAACGTGAGTGGGAGTCTTGAGTGTCACATACAGCCCAAAGTTGAAGGTTCTGGTTGGGGGCGTGCCTTCTCCACACACTGCTCTCAACCTCCCACTTGCTATTTGATGCCAGGGCAACAATAAGCCCCAGAATGCAAGCAGCCTGAGCCCCTGCATCACCGCTTAGCAGAAAACGTCCTAGCTGGTGATTGACTGGTCCAAGAGTAAGTCGTATTTGTTACAGCAACATCTGTCATCTTATCTTGATTAACACCACCCCCACACCCATTACCTGCCCACCCCCCCCCCCCCCCCGTTCCAATCTTGAAAGGAGGAAAGATTCTTTGTTACTCTAGCAGTAAAATTGCCTAACTGCTTGTAACCGATTGGGGTAGTATGTTTGAGCTGCTAAATTGTGGCCAGCAATAAAAGCTACCATGCTTTACATTACAAAGTACCTGGAGTTATTCTCTTCAAAGCTGAAGGCCTCAGATAGGAAAGAGGACAGAGAAGACAGGAGTGAAAAATGGGGTGGAGTTTGCTTGGTTTTGGTTTATTTAGAATTATTTGCTTTTCCTGTGCAAATCTAAAAGGTAATTGTGACCGCTAATTGGTGATTAGCGAAACATAGGCAAGTTTGGTGTGTGAAGATTTTTAGAATGTAGTTTTGGGTGGCATGCTTCGGTAAATATTTTCGATGCGTTCCAGTATGGCTTTTGAATCGGTGAAGAACTTACCTACACTAAAAATGTCTTACTGATGACCCACTTTGATCCAGACACTGTGCCAGGAGCTGGAGTCAACACTGAACAAGACAGATATTGTTCTTGCTTACAGAACAGGAACAGACACGTCCTTGCCCTCTAGGACTTGCCGGTGTAGAATGTGATAGAAATTAAATAATTATATACACTTAATCTTGATAACCACTGAGACATGTATAGAATTGTTGAGTCATTGTATTGTAAACCTGAAAGTAATGTAATGCTGTACGTCAATTAAACTTGAATTTAAAAAATAAATTAAAAAATTTCATGAAATAATAGTGATGTGTTATGGGTACTATGATATGGGGAAATATAGAGGAAGGAGTCCTAACCCAGACGGGCCAGTAGGCAAGACTTCCAAGGGGACCTGGCAGGTAAGCCTGAAGCAGTCATGGGTGTCGGAGCTCTGGAGGCAAAGGGTGCAGGGAGCAGGGTGGAGCTCAGTGGAAATGTTTGGACGTGGCACAGGGGAGCTCTTCATGGAGCAGTTATTTCACTTTCTTCCTGCAGCCTCTCAGCAGGGCTCAGGCCTGAGTTCGTGGGGCCACACTAAGGGCCCGCTGTAGGTTCCTGTACTATCCACCCTGAGAAATGGTTCCTCTCCCAAATGCCCATGGCGGCACACCGCAGTGTCCGTGCGAACTCAAGAAAAAAGACCTCTCGAGTCCACGCAATTCAATGGACTCATTCAAACAGACTTTAGACACTGCCTGCCCTACCCTCAGCCATTTCTGAATTCCTACAGTGGGCAATTTGGCTTGAAACCATTCCTATCCCACATATGCACTTCAAGTACTTGTCTATGATGCTCTATAATCTTAATACATGTATTTAACGATGGCTTAATATTTTACTGTATTAATATAGTGTGATTTATTTAACTATTCACCGCTTTGGAGACATTTACATTGTTTGCTGACATTTCCCAATTATAGTTAACATTTTAATGAATGCCTTTAGACATCTATTTTCTGTTGCTTTATTTTCTTGCATAAAGCCCTAAGAATTAATTACTGGATTGCTGAAGCATTAAAGCACTATGGAAACAGCATGACTAAGATTGTTGTACAGTTCCTCCTTGGTCAAGTTCCCCCACGTTTTAAAGAACTGATTCCCTTCCCTGTAAATGGGAAGAATGATAGGGCCTATCTCTTAGGAATATTGTCAAAATTAAGTGAGTTAGTGTAGGTAAGACCCCTAAGGCAGTGTGGTGCATAGACAACACTGCTGGAAAAAAAAACGCTGTTGAGGTGACCCAAATGGAAGCTCGGAAACCAGTTATAAAGTTAATTGCATTTGTTCAGAAGAGAAGTGATGGTCACTCTTGAGGCAATATCTGGGTAGTCACTATGTAAAACTGTGGTAATAACTGACAGGTTAACCATGTGCTAACCACAATTCTAAGCAACTTACATATAAAAACTAGATGAATCACCTTAACAACTTCTTGTGGAAGTCACTGCTCCTCCTTATCAGATAAAGAAACTAAGGCAAAGAGAGGTTGAATCCCTTCCATCATCGGCTAGCGTGATTTGGAGCCCATGTTCTGTGTCCAGTGCCCCGCTCTTATCCCATAATGTCCACATTAGCAACAAGCTGTGAGTATCACGACAATCATGGATAAACTTTAAAAGATGGAAGATGGTTGTGATTATGGCGGCCAGCTTGTTCGTCGTTGTAATGCTGTCTTTGGATTATCTTTGTGCCTTCTGGCCTGGGATGTGCTCTCTTCTTGAAAGGGCTATCCATTAACACAAACTCGTGTGGAGATCCCAGACCCTGTAAGCAACGAATCCTTGTCTTAACATTAAAAGTAGCCCTGTGCTCGGCGCCAGTTCAGCGTCCTCCCACTCTTGGTTTTAGTTCAGGTGATGATCTCACGGTTCATGATTTCAAGACCTGTGTTGGACTCTGTGCTCATGGCATGGCGCTTACGTGGGATCTTCTGCCTTTCTCTCTCTGCGCCTCCCCTGTTCTCTTGCACACCCTCTCTCTCTCTCAAAATAAGTAAACTTAAAATAAAGTAAAGTAAAATTAGTCCTGTGCTCATGCTTCTATTCCTTTCTTGATTTTTCACTGGGTGCCTTTTGCTTACTGTGGATCTCAGATTTTCAATTCTTTGTTTATACATTTCGCAGTAATCATCTAATGGTTTCTAGAACTAATAGGAAACTCTTTTCCATTGAGTACTGTCGGAAGGCTTTAGGATGAGTGATATCTTCTCTTTGTACGGATCGTTCCATGTTTGGAATTTTTTTCTTCATTTCTCTGTTGCAGTTTGCTGTGCCCTGCTTTATGGAATTAGGATTATTTCACTGATACTGTAATTTATGCTCTGTGTTGAGCTTGTGCCCAGGCAAAGGGGGGTGTTCTTTCTGTGCTAAGAATTAATCTTTTGACAAGGTAAATGTATACATTTTGAAGTCTTTGCAGGGTATTTTTTAAAAGCAAAAAAAAAAAAATCTTCAAAACAGCTTTAACAATTTTTAAATGCATACAACTTTTGAGTAACAGCTCATGATGAAGAATACCACCCCCTCAAAATTTGCCAGTATGTGCTTTCGTTCTCTAAATATTCTATTGCGGTACTAATGAAATCATGGCAAATTAGAAGAAAGCGAATGAGTGTTCAAAGATTTTTTGAGGAATGAACTATATTTAACACACAACAACTACATACTCTTTTCTGCCCTTGAAAATATTGGATAATTCAGGCCAAATGTGGATAGCACACTGAAACTTATTTATTTATTTATTTATTTATTTATTTATTTATTTATTTATTTAACGTTTATTTTTGAGAGACTGAGAGAGACAGAGCACAAGCAGGGGAGGGGCAGAGAGAGAGGGAGACACAGAGTCGGAAGCAGGCTCCAAGCTCTGAGCTGTCCGCACAGAGCCTGACACGGGGCTCAAACTCACAGACCGTGAGATCATGACCTGAGCCGAAGTCGGACGCTTAATCAACTGAGCCAACCCAGGTGCCCCTGAAACTTATTTTTTAACCCATGTATTATAACCGTGCCATTGCCTTTCCATTTCCTAAGTACAAAACAAAGCAAAACAGAACAAAACCGTAACTATTTCACTGAGGACTTGCAAGGTCTTTATTTTTTTCAGTTTTACTGAGGGACGATTGACAAAAATTATATATATTTAAAGTGTACAATGTGATAGTTTGGTATATACATGCACATTGTGAAATGATTACCACAAATATCCATCTCTTTAGTTACCTTTTTCTTTGGTGTGGTGAGAACACTTAAGACCTACTCCCTAGCAAATGTCAAGTACACAACACAGTGTTATAATATCTATAGTCACAATGCTGTATGTTACACCCCCAGAATTTATTCATCTCTTTTAACTAAAAGTGTGTGTTGTGTGACTAACATCCCCCTCGTTTTCCCCACATGCCAGTCCTTGGCAAGCACCATTCTACTCTCTAAAAGTTTGACTTTTTAAAAACTTTAAGTTTCCACATGTATGTGATACTGTAGAGTATTTGTCTTTCTCTGTCTGGCTTATTTCACTTGGCATAATGCCTTCTAGGTTCATCCATATTGTCACAAATGGCAGGATTTCCATCTTTTTATCTCTGAATAATATTCCAGTGTGTGTGTGTGCGTGTGTGTGTGTGTGTGCGTGCATGCACACATGCATGCCACATTGTATCAGCCATTCATCTCATCTGGGCTATTGTGAATAATGCTGCAATGGACATGTGAGTGCAGCTATCTCCTCAAGACAGTGATCTCATTGCCATTGGATATACACCCAGTGATGGGATTGCTGGATTTTATGGTAGTTCTATTAATTTTGTGAGGAAACTCCATCCTGTTTTCCGCAGTGGGTGTACCAATTAACACTCCACCAACAGTGTATAGAGGTCGCAATGTCTTCATAGCCACATCTGGTGGGAGTTGCATGCAGCAGACTCTTTGGGGCATGCTGCAGTTGGGGGCTGTGGAGACCTCAGCACTAGGAAGGCAGACAATTGAGTTCTCTGCCTGATGAGTTCCTTCACTTGTCCTCCGTCTTCTCATCTGGAAAAGGAGACACATAATTAAACTAGAAGAGTGATTTTCAAATCATTATTTGAGAGTGGCATCTCTTCAAAATAATGACTTCTTGCATCATAAACAGCTAAAATTGGACTCCCTGAGGTCACTCAGTGGAACTTTTGTACCTTGAAGAATAACAACAACAGTATCAACGATAGTTATAGTTTAAAGACTGACATTGATTATCCGTTTGACAAATGCTTCCTGAACAAATATTGACCTACTGTGAGCCAAGCGTTAGTGTAGGTGCTGAGAAAACAGTGTTAAGCTGGACACTGTGCTCTCGAGGGACTTCCTTTCTATTTGAGATTCTACCCCAAACCCTGCCATGATCTTTGCATTTGCTCACTGAGCTAAGGATAGACTTTCCTGGCATCTAAGGCCCTCAACCACAAGACCCCAATCTATTCTCTTAGCTTTCTTTTTTTTTTTAGTTTTTTTTTTTTTTTTTTTTTTTAGTTTTTTTAACATTTATTCATTTTCTAGAGACAGAGACAGAGCGTGAGCAGGGGAGGGGCAGAGAGACAGGGAAACCTAAAATCCAAAGCAGGCTCCAGGCTCTGAGCTGTCAGCACAGAGCCCGACGCGGGGCTTGAACTCACGAACCATGAGATCATGACCTGAGCCGAAGTCGGACACTCACCCGACTGAGCCACCCAGGCGCACCTCTCAGCTTTCTATCTCACCATCCCCCGGCCTTGATGTGTCTGAGAATTTTGCCGGAGTAGAAAGTTCACTATTCCTGACACTTTTCACAATTTTTAATGGCCTGCCTCCTTGCTCTGCCAACTTGTTTTATTTTCCTTCATCAGACCCGACTCCCATATCTCTGTTAAAACTATCTAACTTATCGAACTCTGTTGCTTGTTCAAGGATCAATGCAAATGACACATAACATGTGAAACCTTTCAGTATGCAAACTCCGTCATCTCCAATGTATTTAGATTTGTATGTATTTGGTATATTTGATTCATTGTCCATTTGTAATTGCAAGGTACCTAGAATCACTTTTCAGATACTTAAGTACATATTTCACCTTGCATGATGCATCTTTATGTACTTATCATTTTGCCTTTGTCTATTTCTATATCAAAAGCACTTTGAGGACTGGCAGTACATATTTTTCATCGGCCATATAAAAATTTTAAAGTTTTAGACATACCTTGCACTTGGAATGGGATATTTACAGGGGGTTGAATGAATATTTATGACTTTGAAATAACAAAAGATAGATCTGTGGACTATTATGTCTTTATTTTCAGAACAATACTTTGGTTATTGGACTATTATATCTTTATTTTCAGAATAATACTTTGGTTATGAATAAGAATAGTCAAAAGGCTAATATTTATTGAACACTCACTTTGTGCCATTCACTGTTCAAAATGCTTTATGTGTCTTCGAGGTGGGTAAATATAGGAACTGAAATTTAATGACATGTCTAAGTTACACAGTCTAGGAAAGGATGCAGCTGGGATCCCAACCCACACAGTCTAGTTCCAGACTCCGTTTTCTCAATATCTCTAGTATTCTGTGGACATTTCCATATTATTCCCCACAGTTTCTGTACAGTTTAAACTTTTCAAAATGAGATATTGTTAATAGGATATCAAAGAACACAAATGGCATGATGAGTAAGTTAGAATGGAATGAACCGTGTTCAATCAGTACATCTTTTTGATAACATAAATGGAAATATTCACTCCATTAGTGTAATAGACCATAGGTTGGTAACCTACAAGAATTATAAATCCATGTCTGTTCAGCCCCTTCCTATTTTTAGTCAGGAGGCATAAATTGTTTCAGAGGAAGAGCCAATGCTAACTAAATCTCACCATAGCATTGGAGGAATCCATTCCAGGCAGGGCTTGCATCAGAAGAGGAGGGCAGTGCTAGGGCTCTGGTTGACAGCCTTTTAGAGGCAAAGAGGCACTTAGTTAGCTGGGTAGCCCTGATAGATAAAGGGATGTGATATGATCTACAGAATAACAAAATTGATTGCTTACCGAGTTTTTAGAGTGTTATCATGGTATTTAAGAAGGAAGAGCCAAGGTTTCTAACTCAGCCAAATGTGCCAGAGAGGTTGTGTGTGAAATTAGACTGAACGTCCTGCTTGGATCCAACAAGTCTGCATCCATACCCATTGGAAACCACTTATGCTCCTGCTGCCATTGCTATGGGTATTATGTACTAGCTGTGCGACCTTCTGCAAGATTATTCTGTTTCCTTCTCTGTGAAATTGATATAATTGAAACAGACTTCTCAGGCTCTGATTACAATCAGGTGCCATATATGCAAAGTATCAAGTGCACTGCATGGCACTGAAAAAGGATTAAATGGGACTGCCATATTTTTTTATCGTTGCAACAATCATCTTGCTATTTCTGACATAAATTGACACTTTAATTGACACGCAGACATTGTATTCTGAGATAACAACCAGACACATTGTATTCTGAGATAACAACTAGACTGTAGACTTAACAGCTCTACTATGGTAGTTTGTAATAATCCTTGTTCCCCAATTTTCTCATTTATAAGACAGGTATAGTAAAATGAATAACCTCATAGGATTATTGTGAGTATTAAAGAGTATTAAATGGGTTAAGGCACATACAGATTTGGTTTTGGTTTTGGTTTTTTAGGGAGACGGGGTGGGGGCAGAGAGAGAGGGAGAGAGACAATCTTAAGCAGGTTCTATGCTTAGCCCAGAACCCCATCTCACAACTGTGAGATCATGACCTGTGCTAAAATCAAGAATCAGACGCTTAACCGACTGAGCCACCCAGGTGCTGTCTTTTAGCAGTTCCCAAGACTCTTTGGAATAAAAGCAGGAAGATGAAGGGAACGAAACTTGGGAAGTATAAAAATTCATTTAAAGAGGAGCAATTGAATTCTGTTTTTATTAGAGGTAGATGAAGGCATAACAAAAACACGCAAAGGCTCTGGCCTTTTGCTAAATCTCTGCATTTTGTGATATTTTCTTCACCAATGCCCAGATCCTGTCATCAAGTCCTCTGGAGAGGGACTAAGTTGACTGAGGCACCTTAGATTAGACAGTCAAGGAAGGAAATGACCTTAGAGGTGAGACCTAAATAAGAGTCAGCTCACTGAGGGGGGGATCCCCCCAGGCAGAGGCACCACTACGCATTCCCAGCTTCTAGGATGGGAATAGCATGGCATATTTCAGGAAGAGCAAGGAGACCGATGTGGCTGGAACAGAATGACCAAGTTAGAGAGGGGTAGTATATGAGACCAGCACAGTGACAGCAGACTAGATCTTGCCCAGTTTTATTGAGACAAATAAAATTGTATACAGTTTTATAGACAAATAAAATTGTATACAGTAAACCCGTGGCTTGCAAGCATATTTTATTCTGGAAACGCTTGTCATCCAAAGCACTTGTATGTCAAAGCAAATTTCAAGAACCATTGGCTCAGTTGTGATCACGTGATGTTTGGTGTCACATACTACTCATCTTGTGGAGCACTCGCAGAACGTGTTACTTGCAATCCAAGGTTTCACTGTGTATTTAAAGTGCACGATGTGACGATTTGATATGTGTATGCATTGTGACATTATTTTCAGAATCTAGTTATTTAGCACATCTACCACCTCACATAGTTACATTTTAAAATTATTTTTGTGGTGTGAATGGTCAAGATTTACTCTCTTAGGAACTTTCAAGTATACAACATAGTATCATTAACTATAGTCACCATGCTATACATTAGATCCATAGAACTTATTCATCTTATAATTGAAATTTTGTGCCATTTGACTAGCATCTCCCATTTTCTGCATATCTCAGGTCCTGGCAATCACTGGGCCACTACTCTATGTTTCTGAATTCAGCATTTTTGGTTTGGTTTGTTTTTAGGTTTCACATATAAGTGACACCATGAAAGATTAGTCTTTGTTTCTTTCCTGATTTGAAAGCCTTTTATTTCTTTGTCTTGCCTGATTGCTTTGGCTAGGACTTCTAGTACTATATTGAACAGAAGTGGTGAGAATGGGCATTCTTGCCATGTTCCTGATGAAAAGCTTTTAGCTTTTCACCATTGACTATGACGTTAGCTGTAGGCTTGTCATAAATGGCCTTTATTATGTTAAGGCGTATTCCTTCTATACCTAATTTTTTAGAGCTTTTATTATGAAAGGATATTGAACTTTCTCAAATGTTTTTGTGCATCTAATGAGATGGTTTTTTTCCTTCCTTCCATTAATGTGGTGTATTGCATTTATTGATTTGCTTATGGTGAATTATCTTTGCATCTTAAGGATGAGTCCCACTTAATCATGATGTATGATCCTCTTAACGTGCTATCAGTTCAGTTTGCTAGTATTTTGTTAAGGATTTTTGCATCTATGCTTATCAGGGATATTGACCTAAAATTTTCATTTCTTGTAGTGTACTTGTCTGATTTTGGTATCAGGGTAATGCTGGCCTTGTAAATGAATTTGGAAGTGTTGCCTCCTCTTCAGTTTTTCAGAAGACTTTGAAAAGTATTGGCATTAATTTTTAAAAAATGTTTATTATAATTCACTAGTGCAGCCATCTAATCCTGGACTTTTCTTTGCTAGGAGGTTTTTAATTACTGATTCAATCTCTTTACTAGTTATACATATATTCAGATTTTCTATTTCCCTATGATTCAGTCTTGTCATGTATGTTTCTAAGGTTGTATGTTTCTAAGAATGTATGCATGTCTTCTTGGTTATCTAAGCATACCACTCTGGAAAATCACCAAATCACAAAAGAAGACAGCAAAAAAGGAAGAAAATAACGAAAAATTACAAAACACAGAAAATACTGATAATGACAAACTGACAAAATGATGATAGCAAGCCTTTACCTATCAATAATTACTCTAAGTGTAAATGGACTGAATTCTCCATTCAAAAGGTATAGAGTGCCTCAATGGATTAAAAGCAACAACAACAACAGCAACCTCAACTGTATGTTTGACTACAAGAAACTCACTTTAGCTTTAAGGACACATATACACTCAAAGCAAAGGGGTGGAAATAGATATTCTATGAAAACAGAAACCAAAAGAGAGCTGGGGTAGCTATATTTCCATCAGACAAAATAGGCTTTATGTCAAAAAGTATACCAAGAGACAAAGACGGTCATTATATAAGGATAAAAGCCAATTCACCAGGAAGATCTAACAATTGTTAATATATATGCATCCAACATTGAAGCACATAAATATATTAAGCAAATGTTGACAACTTTGAAAGCAGAAGTAAATAGTGATGCAATAATAGTAATACCCCACTTTCAACAATGGTTAGATCATCCAGGTAGAGCATCATTAAAGAAATATTATACTTGAACTATACTTTAGACCAAATGGACCTAACAGACATTTACCGAACCTTTCACCTAACAGCAGCAGAATATACATTCTTCTCAAGCACTCACAGAACGTTCTCCAGAATGGATCATATATTAAGCCACAAAACAAGTCTTAGCAAATTTAAGAAGATTGAGATCATACCAAGTAGTGTTTCTTACCACAATGGTACGAAACTAGAAATCAGTAACAGGAGGAAAACTGGAAAATTCACAAATATGTGGAAGTTAAACACACCCCTAAACAAATAAATGAATTAGAGACTAGAAAAATAATAGATCAGTGAAGCTAAGAATTGATTTTTTGAAAATATAAATAATATTGGATCTTATAGGGTCTTTAAATCCATTGGATTTTAATCTAAGTGTACCCAGGAGCCATTGGAGGGTTTTGGACATGGGAGTGTCATGAATTAATTATTCTTTTTAAATAGAAAAGGCAAGGAAATGGGTTTTCCCCTAAAACCTTCAGAAGGAACAAGGCCTGTGACAACCTTGATTTTAGCCCACTGACATTGATTTTGGACTTCTGATGTCCAAAGTGTAAGATAATAAATTTATGTTTTTTAAGCCAAAAAAGAGGTTACTTTGCATACTATATGGAGAATAGACTTTATGAAAGTGGAGGTAAGGGTCCAGGATAGAAGCACGTAGACCAAGGAGGAGGCTATTGTTGTGGCCCAAGCAGTCAGGTGATGATGTGACCACCCTCACTCCCTTTGTACTATTCTTCCTACATACCTTGAAACTACTGCCTCCATATCTCTTGAATGACTATGGCTATTATACTGATAAACTATCCTTTTTAAACCTGAGGCCCTCCAGCGAGGCTGTTTCTTAGGCTAACCACATCCTTGCAACCTAGTTTCAAATATATCAACACCTAATTGAGGTCAATAAAGGCAAAATGGAAAAAAGAGCCAAAAACAAATCTGCTAGTATAAACGAGACTCCAACCATCTGACCACTCCCTGCCCCATTCCCTTGCTTATGTCAATTCATTGTCCTTATTATTTGTGTTCAAAGGCAACTCAGGGACATCTATGTCGACCTGCTCTTGTTTACTTCACTTTAGTGTTTCTGTGAACATCCCTGAAGTTGTTTTCTCGCTAGAAGACGGTTCCACTCAGACCATGCTCAAGTCTTAACACATTTAGAGAACCACAGGAAGGCAGACTTCAGTGAATGCTATATGGTACTCCTCAAGAAGTAGGATTACAGTTGGTTGCTTCTCTACTACAGGCCCAAAGTGCTTGTCAATCTTAAAGGTGGGAATCAGAATCATCCTAGGCAGAGTCAGGCAGTGGTAGACTCAAGCTGTTTTCTAGACAGTTAACTTTTTTAAGGGCCAGCGCTGTATTTGCTTTGTCTCTATTTACCCTTAATACACAACTATTGCAAACCATGTAATAGAAGCTCAGACATGTATCGGAGTGATTCTTTGGTTATTCTATGAACACTCAGAGCCATAAAATAAGAATAGGCAAAACAGACTCTTTTTCAAATTTTAGAATGCTGGACTCTTAGAAGTCACACAGTTCAGTGTTTCTCCAGGTTGAATCATGTGTAGAGCCCTTATAAAGAGAAAAGCAATCATCTCTTACCTATAGTGTTGACCAAAGTATGTTAATTTAACACATGTTACTTAAGCGTATGCCAACATAACACTAGGTGTTCACTTCTTATGCCTATGATTCTTATATGGCTATCACATAAAAACATTGGAAAATTAAACACAAAGCAAAACTAAAATAACAATAATATTTAAAGTAGCTGCATTTATTTAATGTGATGGAAGACATCTCACTGAGACTAAATTGTCGCTCACCATGTGAACACAACGGTGATTGCTATGTTACAGGTTTGGGGGAGTTCTGCATGCCTATGTTAAGGTGTGTTGGATGATGACTCAATTCTCCCACCATTCTCTGGACCCATACTGTGAAACATTTGTTCAGATAACACACAATGACATCACTTGGCTCCCACTTGTCAGGAAGACATCAAAACAAAGGTCAGTTGTGCCTTAAACCTCTGGTCTGGTCTGGTCTTCAAATTAGCCATGGTGCCGGAGGCATGACCACAAACCCATTATAGGGACCGTCAAATCACATACAGTGCCTGTGTCTAAGGTGATCATACAGGTGATAAGGGATGAACCTAAAAGCTTGCTTATTTATTTATTTGTAGATTAGCATAAGAATTAACACGCACGCACACGATATTATGGGGAATTTCAAAGATCTTGAAAATGTAGTTAGAGGGTACAAATACTGATCTTATACTGGTTGACAATTGTGCCTATGAGACATAAAGTTATTTTATTTTTGCCTTGTAGGATTTCATAGAATCTCAGGTCTGAGACTTTTTAGGAAATCAGAGTGTTGGGGTAGAGTTGCTTAACAATATAGCATTCTAAGACTGATACATTCTTTGATATGTTCAAGCACTAGAATCATAGCCCAAATGTTGGAGTGCTAGCCCCATTCCTGATTGTAGCATTGCAAACATCAACTCCCAGAGCCTCAGTTTTTCTCTTCTATGAAATGAAAATCAGAATCTCCATCCTGTTGTCCTCGCAGAGTAGATGCAGGAGCCATTTGACATGATAGATGTGAAAAGGCTTTGCAAATCATGGCGGACTTTGTACACGTGGGCCTCATTATTTCCTATACCCTTTACTTATTGATAAAATACATCCTAGAAACAGAAAAAAAGAGAAAGTTCGGTCTTGATTTTGCCAGTTGGCCCACATCTGAGATGATCAGCAAGAGAATGTGTGTTTACTCAGTACTAATATTTAGCATCACCTTCTTCAAAGGATAAGTAAACTTTACACGGGAATTAAGTTTATTTTGTTTCTATCCACTTGGGTTTACTAGAATATACATAGGAGGCTATGCCAAATGGCCACCTAGCCCCGAGGTTTTAATTTTGCTCTGAAAGATTCTGATAACCATATTGACTTTGAAATAACCAATGAGAGAAGGTATCCAGGGAAAGGATGAATAATTCTCTAACCACCATTATCAATATTGCTATATTCAAATTTTTTAATACTCCTGCATGTCATGGAGTTTTGTGTAAGCTGAAGTGTGTTCAGTCCAAACAATTTGGGCTGGTATCCCACACATATTAATTTTGCCCAGAAGCATTTCAGAAACTTAATTAAGCTGGCAGGTTGTGTCCTTGTCATGGTGCTTCTTGAATGTAGTCACATTTGCAAAACCTAAAGGCAAGCTGAAAATCATCTTGGCACGATACAATGCACCACATTTTTTTTTTTTTTTACCTATTTACCACACCCCATAAAAATGGTTTTATTTGTATCCATGGTTCCCAGAATACTCCATATTCTATGTCTCTCTCTAGCTCAAATAGTTCCCTTCCTTCCTACCACCACTCCTCTACCTTTTATGTAGTTAAATTCTCTTGGTTCCCAAGGCTAAGGTGAGATACACCCTTTCCCATTTAGCCTTCAATTACACTTCAATTGCAATAAGTACATTCTACCTGAGTGGTGGTTAGCTGTCTAACCAGAAAAACATGTGTTTCTCTCTCTTCATGTCATTCATACTAGATTTATCTGTGTGTTTGTGTTATTGTTTCCCATCCACGGATGAATGAAAAGCATGAAATACGGTTCATCCTTATATCCAGCATGCTTATCAATATTTACCTCATAGAGTCATTGTTAGGATTAAATGAAATAGTGCACTGTATGAGTTGAATCTTGGCACCCCAAAATTCATGTGGTGAGGTCTTACCCCAGTACCTTAGAATGTGACTTTATTTGGAGATAGGGTCTTCATAGAAATAATCAAGCTACAATGAGGCCATTAAAGTAGTCCCTAATCCAGTATGGCTGATGTTGTTATAAAAGGGAGAAATTTGGACATAGAGACAGACACAGAAGGAAGATGATGTGAGACACAGGGAGAAGACGACTGTCTACAAACCAAGGAGAGAGGCACAGAATAGATCCTTCCCTCACAGCCCTGAGAAAGAACTAATCTGCCCACACCGGGATCTGGGACTTCTAGCCTCCAGATTGTAAGACGATAAATCTCTATTTTTTCAGCCACCCAGTTTGTAGTACCCTGTTACGACAGCCCTAACGAATTAATACATGCATACGAAACTCTGGCCCACTGCTGGCAAATGTGTCCAATTGGTTTAAAATTGTGACCTTTTCAGTGAAGTTTTTCCTGTCCTCCCTGTTTAGAAATATAATCCCAAACTTTGACATTCCCTGTCCTCCTTCCCTCCTTTATTTTTCTTCACTGCACTTACCAACATCTAAGTACAATCTGTTTTACTTCTCTTTTGTTTCTTGCCTTGTCTTCCTCTGCTAGAATATAATCTCGCTAATGGCAGAGACATATGTCTGTTTTGTTCCTTTTATAACCTAGAGGAATGCCTGGCACATAGTAGGTATTTGATAAATACTCATTGAGTATATGACAGCTGTTGGTAAAAGATGAATTGTCTCCCACAATACCTTTCCTAAATAATCGCATATATTCATCGAGTCCACTTAGTGCCAGGCACTGAACTAGGTGCTGGAGATACAGCAATAAATAAGATTTATTGTCTCTCTTCACAAACGGTTTATTTCTAGCAGAGGGAGACAAACATATAAGCAAACCAAAGAGGTGTCTGTTCCACGAGAAAAGTCTGTCCAGGGTAGGGTGGTGGTATGTTAACCTTTGAGGATCTTTCAAAACAAGAGTGGTTCCTTTCCCACACTCTTGATTCCATCCTCTATTTATTTTGTTTTGAGATGTTCACAAACAGGATTGATAAATTTTAATTCTACTCATTGAAGGCCTTGTGTTGCCCTCGCACTGCTTTCAGTGTTTGACTAGTCTTACAAGTTATTAGTCTTCCAAGGGCTCCCTTCCAAGCCTTTACCACCATTGCCTGTAGACTTGCACACAGAAAGCTATGGAGTGCGAAGTCAATCACAGAAAGGAGCGATAATTATGTTTTTTCAGTACATGACAATAGAGAAGCATCACAGGGTTCTGAGTCAGAATTCTAGCTCCTCCACTTCCGGGATGTGTCATTGTGAGCAAGTCACTTAAACTCTGAGTCACAACTTCCTTATCTGTAAAATACAAGTCGAATATGTGCCCTATTACTCTCATGCTTGCTTGTTGTTATTGAGGGTCTACAGAACGTTTGAGTGGAGAAGGGCCTTAGAAATCATCTAGTCTTCCTCCTCATTCTGCACATGAGGAAACTGAAATTTAGAGAGGTTAAACAAATTTATCCTGGGAGTACAGCTAATGAGTTCAGGATTCTGTTACACAGTTCATTCCACCATATCCCTATGACTTTCCGGGCTCTACCAACAATTCAAGTGGCAATAAAAATGTCTTCGGTTACTTTATAAACTGATATCTTAAAATTGATATGGAAGTGCCTCTTGATAACTGGTAAGAAAATCACAAAGCAACAAGTCTATTCTGTAGTCTACTATGGTTGAATGTTTATACCAAGCCAAGTTTTAAAAGGCTTGAGTTTCATGCCAGTAACATTACTTACAATTGCTAAATTCAATCCAAAAATTTATAGAATGGGAGAGATGAAAAGAGGGAACATCTTTGTTGTTTTTCTTTTCTTAAATTTACTCTGTCCCTGTTGCTTACATTTAAATGACAAATTCTCTTCTATCTCGAAGGAGGATTTAGCTGAAAGAAAGGTATTCCCTATTCAGAGCAGGAAATATTTTCTATTCATGAAACAAAGTTTGAAATTGAATTAAAATAATTTAATTACACTATATAATTACCTTCCACAATCTTTAAAGTCAAGAGGCCCATGGGATCTGGCTATTTGTAGAGATGTTTAATCCTTTTTTTTTACTTTAGTATTCATTAAACAAAGGTAATTCCTTCCTAATTCCCCTCTGACACACATTTTGCCTCGAAAAAAGAAAAGACCTTAAACAAATTATTCAGGCAAGAAACTCACTGAACAACTAAAACAATAGTTTCAAACAGATGACACTGTGTTTCAAGAACAAAAAAATGTTAAATAAACTATTGGGGCATGAATTAAGCTACCAACGGGAAATCTCAGGGAGCTGCAAATGCATGCCTGAGATCTCAATATCATTCCCAAGTTTAGCCATCGCTTAAAAGTCCTTTATGCAAATCTACACCAAACTAAGGCAAGGAGAAAGTAGAGGTGACTGAGACATGCATATCCAATTGTGAAAAATCTAGTTCCCAATTCTGAGACCCCTTAGTTTCTAGCAGGTGCACGTGGATGGTCGATTGTTTTCCTTTGAAAATTAGTGTCCCTAGCCACTGAATTTGCACTCTAGTGGTTGTCTATCTAATAATATGCTTCCTTCTTTAGCTAGAGGACCTAGACAGATCATGGCAAGAGGAAATTTGAGGGAAGAGGATTCTGGGAAGATGGGGGTCATAATGGAACGTGTGTGTGTGTGTGTGTGTGTGTGTGTGTGTGTGTGTTCAATAAATACTCCCACAAGGCAGAGCAATGTGGACCGAAAACTGTTAAACGGACAAACAGTATCTGCAGCAAGATTAGGTGACAGGAATTATCATGTAACACAAAAGAATCGATGGGGAGAACCACTTGATGGCAAAAAAAAAATTGTCTGATAAGAGCAACTATGCCAGAGTAAGTGGAGGGAAGCCGAAGTATTGTAGTTGTCCCAATCGCCCAAAAGTAGTAATTAAAATGTTCAATGGGCTGATGTAAGAAGAGCCGCTAAAATAGAGTAGGAGCTTTGCGAGCTTTACTTTATAGATGAGAGTGTGAAGGGACCACAAGAAAATCTTATGGTGCTGGAGTGACATAGGTTCTGTGAAGTGTCAAAACTAAGCAACCAAATCTTGCACCAACGACAATAACAATAACTGGGAGAAACTTCTGGAAATAGATTGCAAATTCAACAGGGAAGAGATTATAGTGATAGATGAAAGAATAAATTCGATCAAAGAGGGAGAGAGGAACAGAGTACCAAAGAAGAAAGGCTTATTTCTAACATTTACTGTTTGTTTTCTGTATGTCTAATAGTTTTTCGTTCTCATTTCCTCCATTATGGCTTCATTTTGTATTTAAATTTTTGTAGTGTACCATTTTGATTTCCTTCTCATTGCCATTCTATGTATTTTTGGATCTTTAATTTGTGGTTACCATGGGGATTGCAATTACTATTTTGAATTTATAAAAATGTAGGTTGCATTAATATCAACTTAAATTCAGTAACTACTGAATCTGTTCCTACAGAGCTCTGTCCCTCTTCTCCCTTCATGTTGTGGTTGTCGCAAATTACATCTTTATACATTCTGTCCCCATTAACATAGATTTGTAAGTATTACTTCATACATACAATTTTAAAAAACTTAGGAAATAAAAAATTACAAATCAAAAATGCAGTCCTGACTTATTTTTTTTTGTTTTATTTATTTTTGAGAGAGAGACAGAGACAGAATGTGAGTGAGGGAGGGGCAGAGAGAGAGGGAGACACAGAATCCCAAGCAGGCTCCAGGCTCTGAGCTGTCAGCACAGAGCCCGACGCGGAGCTTGAACTCACGAGCAGTGAGATCATGATCTGAGCTGAAGTCGGACGCTTAACCGACTGAGCCACCCAGGCGCCCCCAGTACTGACTTTTTTATTTACCCGTTAGTTAGTTATCTTTACTATAGTTGTTTTTTTTTTTTTTTAATGTCTTCATATTGACTTCAGATTCCTGTCTAGTGTCCTTTCATTTCAGCCTAAAGAACTCCTTTTATATCAACAATAGAGTATGGAAAGAGCCCAAATGTCCATCAACTGATGACTGGATAAAGAAGAGGTGGTGTTTACATATACAATGGAATATTACTCGGTGATCAGAAAGAATGAAATCTTGCCATTTGCAACAACGTGGCCGGAACTAGAGTGTATCATGCTAAACAAAATAAGTCAGTCAGAAAAAGACAAATATCATGATTTCACTCATCTGTAGAATTTAAGAAACACAACAGATGACCATAGGGGAAGGGAAGGAAAAAGAAGATAAAAAGAGAGAGGGAGGCAAACCATAAGAGGCTCTTAAATACAGAGAACAAACTGAGGGTTGCTGGAGGGGAGGTTCGTGGGGGGATGGGCTAAATGGGTGATGGGTACTAAGTAGGGCACTTGTTGGGATGAGCACTGGGTGTTCTATGGAAGTGATGAATCACTAAATCCTACTCCTGATACCACTATTACACTATATGTTGACTAACTTGGATTTAGATAAAATTTAAAAATTTATAATAATAAAAAAAGAACTCCTTTCAGCACTTCTTGTAAGTCTGTTAGCAGTGACCTCCCTCAGCTTTTGTTTATCTGGGGATGTTTTGATTTCTCCTTCAGTTTTTGAAGGATAGTTTTGCTGAATATGGAATTTGGGTTGGGATTTTTTTCAGCACTTAAAAAATGTTCCACTGCCTCCATCGTTTCTGATAAGAAATCTGTGGATATTGGAAATCTGTTGCTAACCTCTTATGTGCAACAAGTTGCCTATCTTTTGCAGCTGTCAACATTTTTGTTTTCTCTGTTTCTTTTGACATTTTGATTATAATATGTCTTGATGTGGCCTCTTTTGTTTACCTTTCTTGGAGTTAATTGATCTTCTTGCATGTGCAGTTTCATGCCTTTTTTTTTTTTTCAAATTTGTGAAATTTCTGGTCAATATCTTTTCAAACATTCTTCCCCTTGCTTTCTCTCCTTCTTGGATTCCCATTATACATACATGCTTACTCGTATCCCACATGTCTCTTGACCTTAGTTCTTTTTTTTTTTTTCATTCTTTTTTTTCCTCTGCTCTTCAGACTAGACAGTTTGTCTAATGTTCAAGTTCACTGATTCTTTATTCTGCTTAATCAAATCTGGTGTTGAGACCCTCTAGTGAATTTTTACTTCAGGTATTGTACTTTTCAGCTCCAGAATATCTGTTAGTTTTTTTTTTTTTTTAAGTTTCTATATATTTATTGATATTTTCTGTTCGTTCATTCTGGTTTCCTTTACCTCTTTTACTATGGTTTCCTTTAGCCTACTGAGCATGTTTAAGGTAGATTATTTAAAGTCTTCATCAAGTAAATCAAAGGTGTGTGCTTCCTTGAGTACAGTTACTATTCATTTCTTTTGCAAATGGACCATAAATCCCTGTACCTTAGCATTCATAATACTTTTTTTGTTGAAAACTAATCATTTTGTTGCATGTCTGAATATCAGAGCCTATCCTGCCTTATAGATTTATTTTGTTGCTTGTTGCAGGCTGTAGCTGTTTGTTTAGGGATATTTCTAAATTATTTTATAAAGTCTATATTCTTTTTTATATGTGGTGTCTAAAGTCTCCTCCTTTGGCTTGTGTTTAGCTAATGTTTTGACAGATTTTTTTTGAGTGCTAGGAGAAAAAGATGAGAGAGAAAGGGAAGGATGGAGGAAGGGACAAAGGAAGGGAGAAAGGAAGGGAGAGGTTGAGAGAGAGAGAGAGAGAGAGAACAAGAGAGGGAGAGAAAGAACAAAGAAAAATAACCTTTGCGCTGAGGCTAGAGACCAGCCAGAGGTGAAAATGCAATCTTCCCAGGTCTATTCTGAGCATGCATCTGCCCTGGGCATAGGTATGGCTTTCTAAATTTCCTGTTCTATGTGGCTATATGTCAATACCCAATATCTCAAAGAAACTGTCTCCCCAGGTTTTCCTTCCAGACTTCTGGTGCTTAAGCATAAGTTTTGCCCCAGATAACTGCAATAATTTGCCTCACATGTTTTTGAGGAATACGAACGCTTACCATTTTTTTTGTCCTGAGTGAGTCAGTTCCCAATTAGGTGAAACAAAGTCAGACACTGGTTAGAACAGACAAACAAAATCTTTGTAAATAATACCTGCTCTGCTCCACTAGAACCACACACCAGAGTTTCATCCTAGGAGTGTAGACTGCTAGCTCCAAGGCTACCACTGACCTGGGGAAAGGGGTTAAGGCAAGGACAAATAAAAATGCTACACATCTTTCCTATTGTGTTACAGTTGCCCTTTTTCTGAATTCAGCATGGGCTTGATTGTTGTGAACCTTTGACTATTTTCCAGTGTTGTGACCAAAGTGATTCTTAGAGTTTTCACTTGAGTTTTCAGTTGTGGCAAACTCCCATACAATATTATTTTAAGAAAAGAGAATAATGAACAGAATAATGTCCCTGTAGACAATGAGGGCACACGGGAAAGGTATGCTCACAAAACAGATAGTGTAAAAAATCGTCCCCCAAACCTAGAGAAGGTATAAAAGAACAGCATCAGATGGAATTATAAAGACTAAAAAGTAAGATTATTTGAGAAAAGGACAATGTGAAAACATATCAAAACTCAGGAAGGAATTGAAAATGAAAAGAAAAAACAAATATGGTAGAATTGAAAAATGAACTAGAAAAACATGACAGCAAACTAAAGCCATGGAAAATGCCTTGAGAATGATAAAATACAGAAAATAGGAAACTTTTTTTTCAATTTTGAAAGAAAAGAAGAAAGGGATAAAAGAGGTTTCAAAAGAAAGTGATAGAGATAGAAGATATTAAAGCATATTTTATATATGAGTTTCTTTCTCCCCCAGGAAGAAAAAAAACAATGGATCAAATATACGTAAAACCAAACAAATTAACCAACAAAAATTTAAATCAACAAAGCTTTTCTATAATAAATTAAGATTTAAAATATACCAAAAGGTATATATGGGAAAATCAATTGAAAGTGGTCAAGAGCATGAGACATTCAAGTTAAAAACAAATTTGACTTTTAGGGGAAATAAAAGCTTCTAACATCCAGGCAGCAAGGTGTGTGTTAGCGAAAGGAAAAACAGATTGTCATCAGACTTCACAGCAATTCCTTACCAAAAAGCAAAGGAAAAAAATGTATTAATTTTTTTAAAATTTTTTGATGTTTGTTTGTTTTTGAGAGAGAGAGAAAGAGAGAGTGTGAATGGGGGAGGGGCAGAGAGAGAGTGGGAAACAGAGAATCCGAAACAAGCTTCAGGCTCTGAGCTGTCAGCACAGAACCTGATGCGGGGCTCCAACTCAGGAATGGTGAGATCATGACCTGAGCTGAAGTCGGGCACTCAACCAACTGAGCCACTCAGGCACCCCAGGGAAAACACGTATTTAATATCCTGGAGGAAAGAAATATGACCTAAGCATTTTGTATCCAGCCAAACTGTTCTTCAAGGGAAAAGGCCACCAAAAAACCTCTTATGGATATGGAAGAAATCAGAGTATTCTTCCCATGAGCCTTTCATGAGGAATCTATTAGAGAAAAAACTCCAGAAAATAAAATAAATGGAGGAGTATTGGTATGAAGACAAGTGATTTGAAGTTGAACCTATGTAAATAGTTTACGTAACTACTTAACAATTAAATTTAAAAAGCCAGTTCTTTTTTTTATAGAGGTGTGATTTATATACTTCCAAATGCAGATTCTTTTTTTATTTTATTTAAATTCAAGTTAGTTAACATATAGTGTAATAATGGTTTTAGGAGTAGAATTTAGTGATTCATCACTTCCATAGAACA
The DNA here is from genome assembly GCF_018350155.1 of Leopardus geoffroyi. Classification (NCBI taxonomy): domain Eukaryota; kingdom Metazoa; phylum Chordata; class Mammalia; order Carnivora; family Felidae; genus Leopardus; species Leopardus geoffroyi. The sequence continues at coordinate 117,597,472 of NC_059343.1, forward strand.
CCCAGTGCTCATCCCAACAAGTGCCCTACTTAGTACCCATCACCCATTTAGCCCATCCCCCCACGAACCTCCCCTCCAGCAACCCTCAGTTTGTTCTCTGTATTTAAGAGCCTCTTATGGTTTGCCTCCCTCTCTCTTTTTATCTTCTTTTTCCTTCCCTTCCCCTATGGTCATCTGTTGTGTTTCTTAAATTCTACAGATGAGTGAAATCATGATATTTGTCTTTTTCTGACTGACTTATTTTGCTTAGTATGATACACTCTAGTTCTGGCCACATTGTTGCAAATGGCAAGATTTCATTCTTTCTGATCACCGAGTAATATTCCATTGTATATGTAAACACCACCTCTTCTTTATCCACTCATGGATAAGTCCAGTTGATGGACATTTGGGCTCTTTCCATACTCTGGCTATTGTTGATAGCATTGCTATAAACATTGGGGTGCATGTGCCCCTTTCAATCAGCATTTTTGTATCCTTTGGATAAATACCTAGTAGTACAATTGCTAGGGTGTAGGGTAGCTCTATTTTTAATTTTTTGAGGAACTTCCATACTGTTCTTCAGAGTGGCTGCGCCAGTTTGCATTCCCACCAATGGCCAAATGCACAGTTTCTTAAGTGTGCAGTTTGATGAATTTGGGGAATGTACCCACATCGATACCCACATCAATATATAGAATCTTTCCAATGCTCTGGAAAGCTTTGTGTCTCTTTCCAGTTAACCCCTGTCTCCAAAGGGAGTCACTATGAGTTTTATTACCCTTGCCATAAGTTAGTTGTGCCTATTCTGAAAATTCATATTAACAGAATCTTAGAGTATATACTCCTTTATTTCCAGCTTCATTTGCTTAGAATAAACTTTTGTGATTCATCCATGTATCACTACTGTGTTATTTTATTGCTGAGTAGAATATAATTGCATGAATATACCAGATGGACACTTGGGTTGTTTTCAGTTTGGGCTATTATGAATAATACTGCCATGCATATTTTTGTACAAGTCTTGTGAACTTCTATTACCCAGGAGAATTGATCTATTTCTCCTGGGTAAATATCTAGGAGGAAAATTGCTGTGTCATAGTGTTCAAATAGAGGTTTAATTTTATTAGAAATGCTAGCAATTTTTTCCAGAGTGAAAATACCATGTTATCCTCCATCAGCCAATGTATGAAAGTTTCCGTACTTCTGTATCCTTGCCAAGACCTTGTATTTTCATTAATGTAAGCAATTCCACTGGGTAGATACTGATATTTCATTTGGGATCAATTTAGATACTCCTAAATTATAATAATCTTAAGTATCTGTTCATGAACTAATTGGCGATTTCTGTATCTTGTTTCGTAAAGTATTGTTCAAATACTTTTCCAATTTTAGTTGCTTGTTATTGGTTAGTAAGAGTTTCTTAATCATTCAGATACCAGTCCTTTGTCATATATGTGCATTGCAAATATGTTTTCCATGTGATGAGGAGAGAGTTTTTTTAATACGAAGCCCAATTTATTTATTTTGTATTGTTTTAAGAGTAATGTCATTTGTGTTCTAAGAAAGTTTTGCTAAATAGAGATATTTTCTTCTAGGAGCCTTGAAGTTTCAGCTTCTTTATTTAGAACTGTGATCCATTCTAAATTACTTTTTATGTATAGCATAAGGTAGTTCACATTCGTTTCGATATAGATAGTAAGTTGCTCCAGCACCATTTGTTGAAAAGATTTTCTTCTTTTCATTGAATTTCATTATCACCTTTGTTGGAAATTGATTGTGTATGTGTGGGTCTAGATATAGATTGTCTATTCTGTTCTTTAATTCATTTGTTTATCTTTATGCCAGTACCACACTCTCTTGATTAATGTAGCTTTACAATACATATCGAAGACAGGCAGTTTGAGTCATCCAATTTTGTTCTTCCTTGACAAAATTGTTTTGGCTGCTCTGGAGCCTTGAGTTTCCATATGAATTTTAGAGTCAGCTTGTCAATTTCTAATTTTAAAAAGCCCGCTTCAGGATTGACATCTTAATAAGATTATGTTTTCCAATCCATAAATAATTTTTATAGCTCCAATTTCTCTGGGCAGTATCTTATAGTATTACTTGTAGAGTTCTGCAACATTTTTGTTAATTATTTCTAATTTATGTATTGATATTGTTATAAGTGTATTTTTTCTTGTTGTCCAGGCCATTCAATGATATATTGAAAACAGGCAGGGGGAATAGACATTCTTGTCCTAGTCCTGATATTAGGGGGTGAACATACAATGATTTCTCATGAATTGTGAATTAAACTGAAAATTTTCATAAATACTATTTATCAAATTTAGAAAGTTACCTTTTGGGGTGCCTGGGTGGCTCAGTCGGTTGAGTTTCCAACTTCAGCTCAGGTCACAATCTCACAGCTCGTGAGTTCGAGCCCCGCGTTGGGCTCTGTGCGGACAGCTCAGAGCCTGGAGCCTGCTTCTGCTTCTGTGTCTCCCTCTCTCTCTGCCTCTAACCCACTTGCATTCTGTCTCTCTCTCAAAAATAAATAACCATTAAAAAAAAAGTTTTAGAAAGTTACCTCCTATTCTTAGTTTGCTGAGAAGTTTGTAATGAACAAGTGTTCAATTTACTACATGTTTTTTCTGCATCTATTGAAATGATCATATCGTTTTTCTCCTTTATTCTATCTCTTTGGTGAATTATATTAACTTACTTTCAAATGTTAAACAACCTTTGCATTCCTGGAATTACCTCACTTGGTCATGATGTATTTTCCTTATGATACAAGTCTCCATTCAATTTTCCCACATTCTTTTCTCTTTTTTTTTTTTTTTTTTTTCAACGTTTATTTATTTTTGGGACAGAGAGAGACAGAGTATGAACGGGGGAGGGGCAGAGAGAGAGGGAGACACAGAATCAGAAACAGGCTCCAGGCTCTGAGCCATCAGCCCAGAGCCTGACGCGGGGCTCGAACTCACGGACCGCGAGATCGTGACCTGGCTGAAGTCGGACGCTTAACCGACTGCGCCACCCAGGCGCCCCGAATTTTCCCACATTCTTAAAGGATGTTTCTACCTATCTTTGTGGAATTCAATGACCTTTAATTTCTTTTCTCTAATAGCTAATTGCATTCTATAGAACTTGTTTAGTTACTGACACAAACACAATGCAAAGTAAACATTTTTGAGACAAGTGGGGAAATTGAACACTTCTACATATTTGATGATATTAACAAATTATTCTTACTTTTTTTCTTGGTCTGTTAATGGTGCCGTAGTTAAGCTTTTTACAATATCACTTTTTTTGTAAAGGGTTTGGACTATTCTAGTATATTTACCTTTCCATGTGTCTTTCAGAACCAACTTGCCTATGTCTACAAAGAATCATGTTGGGATTTTGTTTGAGATTGTGCTAAACGGTCTATCAATTTGAGGAGATTAACATCCTGTGTTAAGTTTTATAATTTTTGGCCATAGTATGTCTATTCAGAAAACATAGAGGGTTAGTGGTATGGGCAGAAATTGGGTCATTCATACATTGTTGATGGGAATGCAAAATGGTATAGCACTCTGGAAAATGGTCAGTTTCTTACAAAGATCAACATAGAATTACTGAACAACTCAACAATCCCATATTTAGGAATTTAGCCAAAAAGGGGAAAAAAAGCAAAACCTGTGCTCACATGAAAGTATTTTATAGTAGCACTATTCATAACTACCAAAACTGGAAAGAACTCATATGTCCATGAACTGTTGAGTGAATAAACAAGCTAGCACATCCATATTGTAGAATGCTAACGATTCAGCAATAAAAAGGAACAGTTTATTGATACATACAACTTGGATGAACTTCAAAACCTTGCGCTAAGTGAAAAAAGCCAGCCTTAAAGTGATACATACAGTGAGATTCAGTTTATATAACATTCTGGAAAAGGTAAAACTATAGGGAACAGAACAGATTAGTGATTGACAGAGATGAGGATAGAGAAGGTTCTGACTGCAAAGTTTCAACATGAGGGAATTTTTAGCATATGGGAAAAATAACTGAAATACACAATATTTAGCACATAGTGCAAAATGAATGCTACCTTGTTTTTAAAGTGAAAAGTAACTGGTACTTTATGCAAGAAATTTACAGGCCACGGGTCTCCTTTTCTTTTAAGTTATCTGAGAGATGCATGGAAGAGATCGTTACCTAAATTATGCAAACATTTGCCCTCCTCTACAATGTCCAAGGATTGTTAGAGCTCTGCTCATATCTTGGGGAAAAAAAGTAGCATTGAGCAGTCTAGGAACTGGCCCTTTAAGAAAGCAAATATAAACTATAAAATAAACAAAGACTTCAACAATCTAGAAGAAAAAAAATGAGGAACAGACACACATTATTAGAAAAAGGGGCAGCTAGAGAGGTTTTTTGTTTTGTTTTGTTTTGTTTTGTTTTTCTTTCTTTCTTTTTTTTTTTTTTTTATTTTAGAGAGAGAGAGAGCACGAGTGAGTGGGGAAGGGGGCAGAGGGAGAAAGAGAGAGAATCCTAAGCAGGCTCCATGCATTGGAGCCAAACCCAGGGATCGTGACCTGAGCCGAAATCAAGAGTTGGATGCTCAACTGACTGAGCCACCCAGGAACCCCTAAAGTGAAATTTTTTTTTAATTTTTTTTAACGTTTTATTTATTTTTGAGACAGGGAGAGACAGAGCATGAACAGGGGAGGGTCAGAGAGAGGGAGACACAGGATCCGAAACAGGCCCCAGGCTCCGTGCTGTCAGCACAGAGCCCGACGCGGGGCTCGAACTCATGGACTGCAAGATCATGACCTGAGCCGAAGTCGGCCGCTTAACCGACTGAGCCACCCAGGCGCCCCCCTAAAGTGATATTTTTAAAAACATGTACCAAATTATGTTAATCTCAAATACTCCTAATGTTTCCCATCAATGAAATTTTTAAAAATCTTTATCATGCCTATAAAGGTCAGTTTGATAGGTTTGCTTCTCGGGGCACCTGGGCGGCTTAGTCGGTTGAGAGTCAGACTTCAGCCCAGGTCATGATCTCACGGTTTGGTGAGTTTGAGCCCTGCGTCGGGCTCTGTGCTGACAGCTCAAGAGTCTGGAGCCGGCTTCAGATTCTGTGTCTTCCTCTCCTTGCCCTTCCCCTGTTCACACTCTGTCTCTCTCAAAAATAAATATTAAAAAAAAAAACTTAAAAAAAAAAAAATAAAAGAATGCTTCTCTTTCACTGCACTCTAGCAAACACCCCAAGCTCTTTCGTAGCTTTCATTTTCATATCAAATATTACCTCTTAGAGGTTTTTCTCCAGTTACCCCATTTCAATATCTTGAAATTCAATTGAATACCCCATTCAGTACCCCATTTCTTGCCACTATTCACTATCTCATCACCTGTTTATGTCTTTCATAGCGTTTTCTCACAATCCGTAATTGCCTCGTTTGTTTTTGTCTCTTCCCAATAGCCCTTAGTCATTGTGCCACTTTATCCCACTTCCTTTAAACATGCTGACGTTTATTTGGGGCAGCAAAATAATATACACCCATTATCACCGTATGTTGAGTCTGTAGTCCTAGATGTGGATCTAAAATTTACTGCACAAAAGACTATGCATATGAGTCTCCGTCCCTGACTTCTCTGTAGTTAAGGTGCTTTAGAGAGCTAGAACACTCTATGTGAATTGTGAAAATTAACCTGTTTTACATATTCTGTCACCTCCTACCCCCACCCCCACCACCACATCCTCATCCTCTAGGACAAAGGTCAGCAAACTTTTCCTTCAAGGGCCAGATAGTAAGTATTTTAGGCTTCCAGACCATCAGGACTCTCTCACAATAAAACTTTATTTGCACAAACTAGCAGCTGGATCTTTAGCCATAGTTTGCCAAATCCTGCTGTGAGGAGCACTAAACCTAAATAAATATTTAGTAATTTCCGTTATTCAAGTGGAGCTAGTTTTTACTGAGTTCTTCCTTCTCTATACTCACATTGTGTTTCCTTACATGATGGCAAGTTGGTTTGGGATCATTTATCTATATCTATAAATCCTGTCTCCTTTCCACTAGGTCATACTGAGTTTCACATATGGAATGTTGTAGAATAAATTTTTTAAAAATACATATCAAGACAAATAAAGAGAAGTAGCTAATTTTAATCAATGCTGCCCGTTCAGAGAACTCCATTTACCACGAAATCCATCCATTTAAAGCATATAATTCAATGTTTTCTTACCACGTTCACAGAATTCTGCAAGCATCACCACTGTCTAATTTGGGGACATTTCCATTACCCTCAAAAAGAAATTCATTACCAACGACAGTTTGTCTACTGCCTCAAACAGCTGACAATGACTAATCTGCTTTCTCTTCTGTGGAATTACCTATTGGGGACATTTTATATAAATGGAATCCTACAATATGTGGCCTTCTTTGCCTCCTTTGCCTTAGCATAATGTTCTCAACCTTCATGTTGTGGCATGAATTGGTACCTTCTTTTTATAGCTGATTTATATTACATTGTACGGGTATACTACATTTTTGTGTATCCATTCATCAGTTGATGAGCAGTTGGGTTGTTTCCACTTGGATCAATTATGAAAGATGCTACTATGGACATTTCTTGTACAAGGTTTGGATGAATATGTTTTCAATTCTCTTTATATACCAGAGAAGTGGAGCAGTGGAATTCCAGAGTCATATGGTAACCCAGTATTTAACTCTTTGAGGATCTCTCAAATTGTTTCTCACAGTGGCTATACCATTTTCCATTCTCATAAGCAACATAAAGAAGTTCAAACTTCTCTATAATACTTGTTATTTTCCATTATATTCCATCCACATCACTAGTGGATGTGAAGTGGTAATTCATTGTAGTTTTGATTTGCATCTCTCTAGTGGCTAATGATGGTGAGTATCTTTTCACATGCATACTGGCCATTTGTATATTTTCTTTAAAGACTGGTCTGTTTAAATATTTTGCCCATTTTAATTTGGGTTATTCATCTTTTTAATCATGAGTTGTAAAAATTCTTTATATTTTCTGGATAATGGATTTCATTACATATATGCTTTGCAAATATTTTCACCCATTTCATAGACTGTCTTTTCACTTTCTGATGGCATACATTAAAATTAATGAAAATATAATAGAGATAATCAACAAGTCACAGTTGGTTTTTGGAAAAAGATCAATACAATTGAGAAATCTTGAGCTAGACTGACCCAGAGAAAAACAGACAAAAGTCAAGTTACTAAAAGAAGGGATAAAGGAGAAACATCACTACTGACTAAAACCTTACAGGAATAAATTTAAGAAAAGGAGTGCCAGACATGCACATTGAAAACTACAATATATTGTTGAAACAAATTAAGGAATATCACTGTAAATGGAAGGCCATTCCATTTTTTTTTTTTTAATGCTTATTTTTGACACAGGGGGGAAGGGCAGAGAACGAGGGAGACAGAGGATCAGAAGCAGGCTCTGCACCAGCAACAGAGAGTCCCATGCGGGGCTCGAACTCACAAACCATGAGATCTTGACCTGAGATGAAGCCGGATACTCAACCAGTGAGCCACCCAGGCACCCCCAGGCCATTCCATTTTTATGGACTGAAAGGCATATTATTAAGATGGCAATACTTTCCAAATTGATCTACAGGTTCATAATAACCCCAGTCAATGTCCCAGCTACATTTACCCCACAAGTTGGCAGCTCATGTCACAATTCATATGGAAATTCAAAGGAACCCAAAATAGCCACAAACAATTCTGAAATATAAGCACCAAACTGACAGATTCATATTTCCCAATTTAAAAATTTACAACAATTGTAGCAACTGTGAGAAAAAGTAGTATGGTACTGACATAAAGATAAACATATAGAAGAATGGAATGGAATTTTAGAATCCAGATATAAGCCCTTATATTTATGGCCAATTGCTTTTTAAGACGGATGCCAAGATAATAAAATGGAGAATTTTTTTTTTAAACAAGTGATGCTGGGACCACGGGATATCCATATACAAAAGAAGGAACTTAGGCACCTACTTACACCATACACAAATATGAACTCAAAATGGATCATAGACCCAAATATAGAAGTTAAAATCTTAAGACTCAGAAGAAAGCATGGAAGTCAATATTTATGACTTCAGGTAAAACATAGTCTTTTTAGATATGACACCAAAAAATACATGGGTGACCAAAGGAAAAATAGATAAACTGGACTTCTAGTTAACATTTCCTTCTTTCTGCTAGCTTTGAGACAATCTTGCAGTTCCTTTTCTAGTTCCTCAAAGTGAAAAGTTAGGTTACTGCTTGGAATCTTTCCTCTTTTTTAAATGTAGGCATTTAGAAGTATAAATGTCCCTATAAACTTTGCTTTTACTGAATCCCATAAGTTTTGGGTTGTGTCTCCATTTTCATTCTTCTCAAAGTACTTTTTAATTTCTCTTGTGATTTCTTTATGATTCATTTGTTATTTAGGAGTGTTATTAAATTTCCACATATCTATTAATATTGAGACATTTTTATGTTCTAACTTAAAGCATATCCTCGAGAACATTCTGTGTGTACTTAAGAAGAATATGTATTCTGCTGTTGTTGGGCAACGTGTTCTATAAATGTCTGTTAAGTCTAGTTGGTTTATAGTATTCAAGTTTCCTATTTCTTTGTTGAGTCTTTACCTAGTTTTTTTGTCCATCTTTGAAATATAATATTAATCTCTGTCTACTTTTTGATTGGTTTGTTTAACCTGTTATGTTTAATGTAATTAATGGTAAATTAAGATTTATGTCTGTCATTTTCTATTTGTTTTCTGTATGCCTTATGTCTTTTTGTGCCTCTATTCCTCCTTCACTATGTTCTTTGATGTTAGTTACTTTCAAGTGTACCCTTTTTTCTTTTTTTTCTTCTTGTCTTCTTTTTTTTTTTTTATCTTAATGTTTCTCTTATTTTCTTAGTAGCTATCCTAGAGATTAAAATTAACATCTTAGGGGTGCCTGGTTGGCTCAGTCAGTTAAGCATCCAACTCTTGGTCTTGGTTCAGGTCATGATCTTGCTGTTCATGGGATTGAGCCCCACATGGGGGTCTGGGTGGACAGAATGGTACCTGCCTGGGATTCCCTCTCTCCTCTCTCTCTGCCTCTCCTCTGCTCGCATGCTCTCTCTCTCTCTCTCAAAATAAATAAACTTAAAAATATATTAAAAAATAAAATAACATCTTAATTTCTCACAGTCTAGGTAGGATTAATATCACATCAATTTCAATAGAATCAAAACTTTTGTCCCTATATTGCTCCCTTTCCTTTCCCCTTTTCTTTGTGCTGTTGTTATCATGCAAATTACATCTTTATATATTCTGTGCCTGTAACAGAGATATATGATTATTACTTTATGCAGTTGTCAATTAAATCATATAGGAAGGGAAAATGCTTTACAAATAAAAAATATTTATACTCTTTTTTATTTACTTATGTTGTTACATTTACCAGTGCTTTTATTTCTTCATGTGAATTCAAATCACTCTCAAGTGTCTTTCATTTACGCCTGAAGGATTCTTTTTAGGGTTTAGGGTTTAAGGAGTTCTTACAGGTCAGGTCAGCTAGCAACAAACTCTCAGCTTTTGTTTATCTACAAATGTCATAATTTCTCCTTTGGTTTTTGAAGGATATCTTTGTTCCTAGTCTATCTCTTTCAGCTTCCATATTTACTGATGAGAAGTTAGCTGTCAATGTTATTGAGTATCCCTTGTACTTGATGGATCAACTTTCCTTTGCTGCTTTCACGATTCTCTAGTTTTGTTTTTGTCATTCGAAAGTTTAACTATGTGAGCATGTGGTCCAGTTTTTCTACTTGGAGTTCTTTCAGCTTCCTGGATGTAGATTAATAGTTTTCATTAAATTGGGAAAGTTTTCAGCCATTACTTTTTGTTTTTCAAATATTCTTTCTGCTCCTTTCTTTTATTCTTCTTTTGGTATTCCCATTACATGTTTTTTGGTGTCTTTAATTGCATCCCACAGGTTTCTGGAGCTCTGTTTCATTCTTCTTCATTCATTTACTTTCTGTTCCTCAGACTGGATACTCTCAAGTGACCGTGTTTAAGTGTGTTATTTTCTTCTGCTGGCTTGAGTCTCCTGTCTGCTGTTGAGCCTATCTGGTGAATTTTTCATTTCAGTCATTGAGCTTTTCAGGTCCACAATTTGGTTCTTTTTTATAATTTATATCTCTTTATTGATATTTTCTGTTTGGTCTAACATCACTGTCCTACTTTCCTTTAATTCTTTAGATGTGATTTTCTTTAGTTCATTGAACATATTTGTTCTATCTGATTCTGAGTCTGTCCAGTAAGTTCAACATCTAGGCTTCTCGAAGATAAAGTTTCTATTTCTTGCTTATATTCTGGAATACGGTACGTGCTTTTTTATTCCTTTATGTGTCTCATAATTTTTGTTTAACACTTGACAGTTAGGGTGCCTGGGTGGCTCAGTCGGTTCAGCGTCCGACCTCAGCTCAGGTCATGATCTCACGGTTTGTGGGTTCGAGCCCTGTGTTGGGCTCTGTGCTGACAGTTCAGAACCCGGAGCCTGCTTTGGATTCTGTGTCTCCCTCTCTTTCTCTTTGCCCCTCTCCTGCTTGCACTCTGTCTCTCTCTCCCTCAAAAGAAACATTTAAAAAATTAAAAACCTTGACATTTAAAATAGTATAATATGGAATTTTGGAAATCAGATACCATTCTCCAAAAGGATTTGTTGTTGGTACTCTCAGTTTTTCTTGCTTTTGTTGCTTGTTTCAGTGACTTTCGTAAACTAAAACTGCGAAGTCTGTATTCTGAGTTGTGTGTGGTCACGAAGACTCTATTTACTTAGCTAGTGATTTAACAGAGGTTTCCTTCAATGCTTTGCATCAATAAATTCTCAGCCTTTGCTAAGGGGGCTCTGTGTATATGTTGGAGCATGACTTCTATGTTCTAGCAGTCACTTTACAAATCTGTGCTCACCTTCACTTCCTGCTTGTGCCAAGCTTTAAGGTCAGCCAGAAATGAGAGATTAGTGTTTCTCATGTATTTCATGGGTATATACATAACCCTGCACGTGCTTTCTATAGTCCCAGAAATGTGTTGGAGCTTTTCAGAGCCTGCTACAAATATCTCATTCCCCAGATTTATGTTTTTTGGTCAATCTTTTACTTGTTCTAACTGCTATCATCACCTCAGGCAGCTGGAATGTTATACAAGTGTGGCTGATGGTTTTTAGCAAGTGTCCTAAGAATAAGACAACCTGCACTGGTCATGCTATGAGTCCGATCAAATGAAGATGAGTCATTTAAGTGGGGACTTTTCCAGGAGCTGCCAGAACAGGTCAAACAGTGACAATTCTTTATATAAGGCAATTTGGGGCCAGCCCCAAACTCTTTCTTCCTTCAGTGACTGCTTAGCTGTTGTTTTTCATGGCTAACATAAGTGTGAGGCTGTTGAATTTCAAGGTTACTGCAAACTGAGGAGAGGGGAATGGAAAAGGTCAAGATTAAGCACGTCACAATTGCTGTATACAGAGATTTGGCTCTTTTTCTTGAGTAAACATTCCTTGGACTTTTGCAAGCTGTCGGTTAATTACTTCAATTTCTAAAATGTTGATTTTGAATATTTTGTTAGTGTTCTTAGTGCTTTCATAAAAAAGTAGATTATCCAAAGGTTTTTACTCTGCCATTCCAGAAGGGCTTCCTTCGACCTAGAGCACCTATTGAACGAAAGTTTTTCACAGATTATTTGGGGGTGAATGATGGTTTAATTTTTGATACTATAGTTTTCAGTGAATAATAGTTTAATAGACTCTATTCCGTTATATATAATCTAGGTTTCTTTTATTTTTTTTCTATTAAGTTTATTAAAATATGTGTTTCTACTGTACTAAATTAATGGAATAGCATTTCTTCCCTCTCCCTTCTTCCCTCTCCTCTTTATCTATAAAGAAAAATATACAAACTACCGTCAAATGAGAGTTGTGTTCAGCTGACTTACTTGTGTACTGTTAAATTATGCATTAAAATTTTGACTTTAACTCAGGAAAATGGGCTTGTGTTTTGGCTCCAGTAGTGAGTCTACAACCTTGTCCAACTTTCTTGACCTTATTTTTGTACACTTGTTTCTCCGACTGTAATAAACAGTGACACAGAATACAATTTTGAGAATTCTAGCTCTCTTATTGTGCCCCTCCTACATTTTTCAAGCACCTCATCAAGATAAACAAAAAGCTCACCAGCCCAAGGTTTCATCTCATGCATAATGTGCTGTACTGTTATCAAAAATTCTGTTTTAAAGCACCTATGTTAGTAATTTCCAAGAAACAAACATTCCTTCAATACAGCAATACAAAGGAGCCCCCTAGTCCTGGGCAAAGAACACAGGATTTTATGAGCTTTGCAACGCATCACAGATATCATCCAGCAAATTTACCCTTGCTCAGAGGAAAAACAAATAATTCTATCCCACCAACTGGCTTTATCTGCATGATACCAACTGGAAGAATAATCGTGTTAGTTAACCAATTGTTTTGTTTCTGATGCCAAATAAGCTGTTTGGAAAACTAGCTCCATTGGAAGCATAATAATTTGAAAGATAATAACAGATTTTATACATATTTCATTGAGTCTGCTTCTGTGAACAAAGACTGTTTCCTTCATTTGGTAAGGCTCTCTTTCCAATTCAAGAAGTAGAGAGAATTCTTTCCTTCCCCTACCCACCACATTTTCCTTCAAAGGTAATCAAGTACATAGTTGCTATGCTCCAAATATTTATGTACCCTCAAAATTCATATATTGAAATCCTAACCTCCAAAGTTGATATTAGCTTGTGGGTAATTCAGGAGGTAAGTCATGACGGTAGAATCCACATGAATGGGACTAATGTCTTACAAAAAAAGGCTCCAGAGAGATCCCGAGCCCCTTCCATCATTGAGGGCATAGTGAAATGTTACTGGCAATGAACAACAAAGAGGACCCTCACCTGTCCCGTGCTGGTGCCTTGATCTTGGACATCATAGCCTCCAGAACTGTATTAAATAAATTGCTGTTGTTTCCAAGCTACACGGTCTGTAGTATTTTGTTACAGCAGCCCAAGCGAACTCAAACAGTAATAATGGTCTTTACACGTGTTATCTCAATTACTCCTTGTAATAACTTTGAGGCATCTTATATGATCATTCCTATTTTACAGATGAATAAACGGTGGACTTCTTCCTAGGTTCACAACCAGAAAATGACAAGTCCGAGATTCAACCCAGGACTGTCCGTGTGCCTATGAAGTTTCAACTTTGTGCATTTTTCCATAGTGCATCTAAAATCACACAAATAAAGAGAAAGAAATAAACAAAGCGAAAATGGCCAAAACAAAACCCAGGACATTCACAAAAGGGAAGATAGCACGTGTAAAACCACCAGAGAAATTTCAATACATAATCCCTTGCTTTGCCACAATAATTCCCTAGCCCCTGAGCTTCTGTACGTGTTTGGCATGTGCTCGATACGTAATTTCAGGGAAAATCCAGAGTTGAGGTGCCTGTTCATGTAGGCTGAACTCTTCCTCCAAGTTGCTCTGAAACTGTGATGTTCAGGGGCAGGTACAGCTGGGGATGGAGTAATTCAAGAGCGCTTCAATAATACAAACATGGAAAGGCTTTTGGACTCGAGTGCGTATGCGAAGCCACATATCAGGAACGGCTTTAAATTCAGCTGGTGAATTCTTTGCTACCAAAATTTTTATTTTCCTAACTAGTGCCTACCTTTGAGGGATAGGTTTGTGTGAGAGGAACAAGTGATTTTCATCTGCATAGCGGACTTCCTTATGAAAATCTTTTCGGAGGTTCTCTACCAACAGAGCAACTGGGGCTGACTTAAGCCTGAAACACAAACTTGGACTGTAGGGAAATTATTTTTAATTTTTACAATGTGTGTCTCACACACACACACACACACACACACACACACACACTAAGCCTTAGAACGCTTTAAGCCTTTTAAAAAAATCAATGTTGCATTTTCAGTATGCATGAATGAATACAAGATGTTCAGAATTTTTAGCTCTCCTATCATATTGCACATCTATATTTTTGAAATTATTCTTTAGTCTGGTAGCTTTAAGAGTAAACTGAGCATTGATTTCTTTTTATTCTATTGATTTCCCTGTGCATTTAAGTTTCTATTTGTGAGGCATATAAATAATGGAGATATCATCTCAATGGGCTTTGTCATTGACCATCTATGAACTTTCCTTTTACATGTGTTATTGGCAACATTGTTATTATGGTATTGACAAAACATGGGGGAGGGGAGCTGAATTTACAGTTTACCAAATATCTTCATTTCGAGATACGGGCAATCTGGGGAAGGCTGAAATTTCTACATTAGACTGTGTCTACACAATAGCAAGTAAATGCCTTTTCCTGAAATTGCTCAGTAAGTACAATTGCTGCTTTTCCATCGGATGTTATTTTCTGAAGGCGGAAGTGCTCTCATTTGGCTCTCAGTCAGATTCTCACTTGGATGGAGTGGTATTACATGGCTCCCTAGATGTCTTCAAATAATTAAATTATTTAATCCTTATAGTGTAAATTTGAGGATGCTTGCTAAATTTGACCACACAGCCATGGCCTAAGACTCTCCTTTTACCCAGAGCTGATAGAGCAATGATTCTACAGCCTTAGAAAGTCTCAGATCATCCAACATACATGGTACCTACCTATCCATATTGATGGCTCACTAGGGCACTGATTTGTAATGACAGTGCTGGGGGGGCAATGATGACCGCATCTCCCCCACAGGTGACTTATCTGAATGGAGGGGGGATGGTATACTTATTAGGAAATCCCAAGGAAACAGGTCTTCTCTTGGATTGCTAAAAGGAATATACACTTCTACAAATATTTTCAGAAATAATCTATTAGGATCTATTAAAATGTAAAAATGCACATAATTTTTGCCATTTCCACTACTGGGAATGTATCACAGTGAAATATGCCTACATCCGTGTGTCTTCTTACACACACACAGACAAGAAAATGAACAAACATGGCTTCCAAGTACATAAAATTAGGGAAAGTTTATGGGCTATTATGCGGGCATTAAAAAATGAATTAGATACATAGCTATTAATTGGAAGAATGCCCTTGAAGTATAATTGAGATTACAAACTTTGTGTAAAGAAAAAGGGAGGAGTCCCTTCCTGTACACACGTACACAGATGGATGGGTGGGTCAATAGATGGACAGACGGAAGGATAGAAGGAAAGACAGAGAGGTATCTTTATCTGTATATAATCGTGGAGACAGTGTTTACAGTGAAAGGGACTGGGACTGGGTTTTTCTCTTTATGTAACTATGAATAGTTTAACTCGAGGGTAAGAATATTTTAATTTGAAATTAGCCAGGATGTTAAAAAGGAGGGTAGTCTCCATGGTACTTTGCTCTCCTTCTTCTTCTAAGCCTCTCTCAGGCCCTATCGAGAATTACGAAACCACAACGTGGTTGGAAAAGATTCCAAATGCTCACGAGGCCATTCATACCAGAATATAGGATTTATCAATAGTACTACTGAAGGAAGGCCTAGAGGTCACCTCATGGAGTCCTCTTATTTTCCAGATGAGGATTTAGAGTTCTCTTTTAGGTCCAATAGTCTCTATGATTTTTGAAGCATTCACTCTCACGTCCACTTTCGAGGCTTCTCTGCTGGCCTTCTTCCAGTAGTATATATATATATATACTGCCCAACCTTCTCCTCTGAGGTTCAGACTACTTTGCAACTCCGCTTATGCTACCTAGAAGACCTCAAAAGAGTTGTCTTCCCCTTCACAACTTTTCTTGATCCCACGCCTATTAGGTTTTTATTCTTCACAATACATGGAAATTATTCTGTTCATGGTCGCCAATGACTTCTTTAAACCCAATAGTCAGTTCTCAGAGTCCATTATACTTGAACAATGAGTAATATTTAGTTCAGTTTATCACTCCCTCCTCCTTGAAATATTCTTTTCCTCTGCCTTTCATATTTTCATCCGCCTGTGATACTTAGACCTATAGCAGCCATCTTTTAACCATGACACTATTAACTACCACATTGAATATGATAGAGCAGAAAAGAAAAAAGAACTCCAGGCTTTATGATGTAGCTGAGTTGCTAAATATATTAAATCTGAAATTGCTTATCTATGAACTTCCTGATGTATGAGAGAACAACTTGTCTTGATTGTTAGAAATACTTTAAGTTGGCTCTTCTGTTAATGAAACTGAAGTCACACTAATTGATAGATTTACAAACATATACCTCTGGCCCAGACTTTCCTGCTATAATCCACATTCATACATCTAGTTGCCTACTTGATATCCCTACTCGGATGTCTAATAAACATTTGCAATTTAAGAAGTCCAAAGCTGACAGGCTCTTTGAAACTTGATCCTTGGCCAGCTTTCCCCATCTTCATAAAATGGCACCAACAGTCACCTGGGTGTTATTGATTTCCTTCCTTTTAGCTTAATGTCCCACATGCAATTCATAAGCAATCCATTGGATTTATTTTCATATTACATCTTGGTGAAACCACTCCCCCATGCATTTCACATGATCACAATCCAATCAAAGTTGCACCAACTCCTGCCTCGCCTACTGCAATGGTCTCCTGACTGGTCTTGCTTCCACCTTTGTTTTCTGCTGTATATTCTCTTGTACAGCTATATGTGAGTTCTCCCTAAAATGTCAGTGGGATCATGTCACTCCTCTGCTAAAACCTCCCAATACCATCACAACAGAATAAACTCCTCATTCCTTACCAAGTTGAGGTAGACGCAGTGTATTCTTCACCTCTACCTGCATCCACATCCTTTCCGTGGTCTCATTGCGGGAGGAGGTTATTTTCCTATTTCTGGATTTTAAGCTCAGACCTGTGACTTGCTTTATCCACTGGCATGTAGGTGGAAGTGCTAGCGTGCCATTCCGAACACTCACCTTTCAGGGTCCTTACGCGCTTCTGCTCACCCGTTGGCTCCTCTGCTGACCCCAGAAGAAGATGCCCCGGCAATCCTGCAGGTCTCAGGCAAAGAATGAGAAACTTGTGAAGTGGAGCCAGTAACATGCCACAGCCCAAACCAAAGCTTCCCTAGCCACCCCCCAGACCTGCTGTCGAGGGCGGATTCATCTAGTTGAGACCAAACTCAATCACGCAGATGTGTGACCAGCAGGAAATGAGTACAGGCGTAAATCATGGATTCGAGGTGCTTTGTTACCTGGTGTATTCGAGTTCACCAAAGAAACAGAACCAATAGGATATATATCTATAGATGGATCAGTGTGGATATGGATATAGGAATGCTACTATAGGAATTGGCTCATGTGATTATGGAGGCTGAGAAGTCCCACAGTCTGCTGTCTGCAAGCTGGAGAACCGGGGAAGCCACTGGTGTAATTCAGCCTGAAGCCGAGGGCCTGTGAATCTAGGAGGCTGGGGGCTGACGGGATAAGTCCTGGTTTAAGAAGCAAGAGACCAAAGGGGAAGTTGAACTGTTCATATATTATGTCCTAAATACTATGCGGGCAGTCCAATTATAACATATGGAACACATTAAACAACAAACATAAACACTAATTAGTCATCAACCAGTTTTGTGTAGTTTTGATAGTTTCCTACACCCTCCCGCCACCCCAGACAAACATTTATATATTGGTTTGGGAATAAGTGATGAATTTGGTCAAGTAATCACTTCTTACCATAAACTTGCTGTACAGTTCCTACTGGTTTTTGAATTCAATTGCTGCCTTCAGAATACATGAATGGCTGAATTTCTATTTTCCAAACGACCCTTTGCATAGGTGGTCTCCATTCCACTTCAGTGATACTTTTTGTGGCCACTTCTTCCTTTCTGCAAGTCAAATTGTAGGTCTCTGTGAGCTTGTTGCTTTCTGTCCGTTTTCCTTGCTACCCTTGTCTAGAGCTCTACACACAGTATATTCTGCATAAATGCCTGTTGACTGATAGTCGATGATTCATGGTCTTTATTACAAAGTATAAGGGATAACACAGTATACTGGCTAACAGCCCAGTCTGATCATCCCTTGGGAGTTTGGACTGCTTTATTCAGCAGACACGCTGGCTCTGTAACTGCAGAGTCTTCTTGGAAGAAGAATTACCTTGAGCATTAGTTAAGATCTCAGGCACTAGAATCAGAGTCTTGAGTTTGAATGCCTGCACTGACTCTTATAGCTGGGTGAAATATGTCAACATCCTGTGCCTCAGTTTCCATATCTTTAAAATATGAATTATAATAAATGATAGCAACTATCTCTGAGGTTTCCTGTAAGGATTAAAGGAGGTAAGACATATCAAGCATAATTTATTGCAGTACCGAATGCATAATAAGAGCTTAATAACAGTAGCTATAGTAGTATTATTATATCTCAAATCAAAACTGTCTTTATTTCCATGAGTCAGCTAGTAGTTATTGACTGCTGTCAGTAAATGGTCAGCACAAGAATTCTTTCTGATTACATTTATTTTTTTTCTGTTAAAATTTTTTATTTTATTTTATTTCTTTGAATTTTTTTTTTTAAATTCCAGTCGGTTGACACACAGTGTAATATTAGTTTCAGGTGTAAAATGTGATTCAACACTTCCATACAACACCCAGTGCTCATTAAAATAAGTGCACTCCTTAATCCCCACCGCCTGTTTTCCCCACACCCCGCACCCACCTCCCTTCTGGTAGCCATCAGTTTGCTCTCTTTAGTTTAGAGTCTGTTTCTTGCTTTGCCCCCTCTCTCCCTTTTGAACCTTTGCTCGTTTGTTTTGTTTCCTAAATTCCACAGATGAGTGAAATCATATGCTGTTTGTCTTTCTCTGACTGACTTATTTTGCTATTTTGCTTACCATAATACTCTGTGGCCCCATCCATGTCATTGCAAATGGCAAGATTTCATTCTTTTTAATGGCTGAGTAATATTCTATTGTATATACACACCACATCTTTATTCATTCCTCAGTCGATGGACACTTGGGCTTTTTCTACAATTTGGCTATTGTAGATAACGCTGCTATAGATATCGGGGTGCATGTATCCCTTTGAATTAGTGTTTTTGTATTCTTTTTGTAAATACCTAGTAGTGCAATTGCTGAATTGTAGGGTAGTTCCTTTTTAACTTTTTGAGTTACCATTTTCTGGAGTGGCTGCACCAGTTTGCATTCCCGCCAACAGTTCAAGAGGGTTCCCCTTTCTCCACATCCTTGCCAATACCTGCTGTTTCTTGTGTTATTGATTTTAGTCATTCTTACAGTTGTCAGGTGATATCTCATTGTAGTTTTGATTTGCATTTACTGATGATGAGTGATGTTGACCATATTTTCATGTGCCTGTTGGCCACCTGGATGTCTTTTTTGGAAAAATGTCTATTCATGTCTTCTGCCCATTTTTTAATTGGATTATTTGTTTTTTGAGTGGTGAGGGTTTTTTCTAATGTTGATTTATTTTTGAGAGAGAGAGACAGACAGACAGAGTGCAAGCAGGGGAGAGGCAGAGAGAGAGGGGGAGACACAGAATCTGAAGCAGGCTCCAGGCCTGACCTGATCATGACCTGAGCCAAAGTCGGGTGCTTAACTGACTGAGCCACCCAGGTACCCCTTGAGTGTTGAGTTTTATAAGTTCTTTATAGATTTTGTGTACTAACCTTTTATCAGATATGTCATTTGCAAATATCTTCTCCCATTCCACATGTTGCCTTTTCGTTTTGTCGTTTCCCTCACTGTGCAGAAGCTTTTTATTTTGATGGAGTCCCAATAGTCGATTTTTGCTTTTGTTTCTCTTGCCTCAAGAGACATATCTAGAAAGAAATTCCTACAACCATGTCAGAGGAGTTATTGTCTGTACTCTCTTCTAGTATTTTTATGGTTTGAAGTCTCACATGTAGGTCTTTAATCCATTTTGAATTTATTTGTGTATGGTGGAAAGAAGTGGTCCAGTTTCATTCTTCTGTGTGTTGCTGTCCCGTTTTCCCAACACCATTTGTTGACGAGACTGTCTTTTTCTCACTGGATATTCTTTCCTGCTTTGTCAAAGATTAATTGGCCATATAGTTGTGGGTTCACTTCCAGGTTTCCTACCCTGCTGCATTGATCCATGTGTCTACTTTGTTACATGCTGTACCATACTGTTTTGATGACCACAGCTTTGTAATATAACTTGAAGTCGGGAATTGTGATGCCTCCAGCTTTGCTTTTCTTTTTCAAGGTTGCTTTGGCTATTTGGGGTCTTTTGTGGTTCCATACAAATTTTAGGATTGTTTTTTCTAGCTCTGTGAAAAATGCTATTGGCATTTTGATAAGTAAAGCCAGAAAAATCAAAGCCAAAGAGTGAGGGGACAAAATTGAATTGCAGGAAATCCGAGTTATGATCTGTTTTCAAATGCTTATTTTGAATGACATGGAAATAATGGGGTTTAGTCTCATGGTTGGGTTTCTACAGTGAAACTTTATTTATTATGCACATTTGGGGCCTGACAGACACCGAATATTTATTAGAGATGTGCCTGTTCCAAACTGCAGAACTCAATACTTAGGAACATATTAATGAAATCATTTGCAGAAAATAGAATTGATTTGTTAAATTAAAGTTCAGGCGTCTATTCACTAGTTAGTTCCTTCCCCTACCTAGATGGCTGTCATCAAAATTAAGCCACAGTTTTTCATTTTTTTTTTCAAAATATGTTTCTATAGTATTTTATTTTCAAGGAATAATTTGCCTATGCAGCTGGTGCTATATATTGTAGTGTTTCCTGCTTGATGTGGAATGTACTTGTCAATGAACTCAAAGAAGAGCCCAAAGGCCATGGTTCTCCAGCTCTGTAACTATTTTCTGAGCGATGCTAGAAAAGTCATTTTCAACTTTCTTTAGCTCAGTTTCCTCATCTGTCAAGAGGCTGATAATCCCAGCTTTTTCCTTGAAAGGGCTGTTAATGGAGTTAATTAGATGTTGATCCGGCTTGTGCCAGCAAGGCAGCGCGTTTATTTTTCCTGATGCTAAATCTGGGCCAGTTCATTCAGTTGGCTGGATGCTAACGATAACGAGGGACATGACAAGTTGTCTGCACATAGGGGAATACGGCACTGGGCTATAAAGCCACAATGCGCCCTCCCCATCTGTTAAATGCTCATCTTCAATCACAAAGGCTAAGGAGGACCAGCCGAGAGAGCCCAGATGCTTCAGCATGGTGTAGCGGAACGAGGAAAGGCTTCTGAAGTGATGACAGCTCTGTCCTGATGAGCTGTGGAACCCTGGGCAAGTTGCTAACCTCTGTGTTCTTCAGTTATTTTATCTGCAAAATGAAGACAAAAATAGCCGTGGTGCTTGGATTTTTTTTCTGTATTAAAATGAGGTAAATTCTGTGAAGAACCTTATGGAGGTTCCTCTGGAATTTGAGGATTCTTTTTTTTTTTTTTTTTTTTTTTAGTGTTTATTTATTTTTGAGAGAAAGAGAGAGAGAGAAAGCATGCAGAGGAGGGGCAGAGAGAAAGGGAGACAGAGAATCCCAAGCAGCCTCCACGCAGTCAGTCCAGAGTCTGATGCAGGGCTTGAACCCACAAACCTGGAGATCATATCCTAAGCCGAAATCAAGAGTCAGACCGCTTTACCGACCAAGCCACCCGGGCGCCCCTGGCATTTAATGATTCTCAACAAATTTATGTTTCTCCTCTCCCCCACATTTAGTATTATCTGCCATTCTATCAAGAATCCATCTTGGATTTTTCATCATCATTATTATTTATATGGTTGTTTTTCTCTCTAAACATAAGCATCTTTGAATATTGTCCAAATTATGTTTAGAGAGAAAAACAATGTTTTCTTAGTATTCTATAAGGTAGTCTGAATTCTTTGTCCTTTTCCATGGGAAGAAGCAGATGAAGACTGATTTGCTATCTTTGGTAACTTTGCCCTTTCTGCTTTGTGAGACTGACCCCACCAATTTTCAGCAGTAACCTCACGGTTATTGTCGTCAACTTTCAATCATTCTAGTTAATGTGAGGGAATATTAGTAGATACAGCACAATTAACTAATTAACCTGTTTAGAACTTTCTGCATTTCTACTCTACTGCCTACGTTCCAAAGGCCTCACTAACAATGAGACTCAGGGAATCAAACCAAAGATGCTAAGAAGGAGGGACCAGCTGTGAATTCTAATCTTTTCTTCTGGCCCAGCTCGATATAACTCTCTGGGAGACTTCCTTTGTGTAATTGTCCTAGAAGCTTACGGGAACAAATGCAACCTCCCTTTCCTTTGGATGCTAAAAGTATTTATGAAAGGATCATGTTGGTAAAATGAGCGAAACACAAGCCAATGAACGTTGTGAGCTGTGGTGAAAAGGAACTGGCCTATAAACTGATGAGTGAGCAGGAAGACAAGCAGATAGCCATCACACTCTAGGGAAAATGATGCAGGCTTTGCAAATGTCTGGCAAACCTTAGGGCAAATTCCTGTTCTCCTTCTGGGCTGTGTGGTCTTGGGTGAATTACTTGATCTCCCTGATGGTTAGTTTCCATATCCAAAAAAAATGGATACTATTGAATTAGACATTGGATGATGAAGATTTTATCTGGATGAAAAGATTTTTAAAAATCTTTTTTTTTAATTTAATTTTTTTTAATTGACATCCAAATTAGTTAACATATAGTACAACAATGATTTCAGGAGTAGATTCCTTAGTGCCCCTTACCCATTTAGCCCTTACCCCCTCCCACAACCCCTCCAGGAACCCTCAGTTTGTTCTCCATATTTATGAGTCTCTTCTGTTTTGTTCCCCTCCCTGTTCTTATATTATTTTTGTTTCCCTCCCCTTATGTTCATCCGTTTTGTCTCTTAAGGTCCTCATATGAGTGAAGTCATATGATATTTGTCTTTCTCTGACTAAGTTCGCTTAGCATAATACCCTCCAGTTCCATCCACGTAGTTGCAAATGGCAAGATTTCATTTTTTTTTTTGATTGCCGAGTAATACTCCATTGTATATATATATCACTTCTTCTTTATCCGTTCATCCATCGATGGACATTTGGGCTCTTTCGATACTTTGGCTATTGTTGATAGTGCTGCCATAAATATGGGGGTGCCTGTGTCCCTTTGAAACAGCACACCTGTATCCCTTGGATAAATGCCTAGTAGTGCAATTGCTGGGTGGTAGGGTAGTTCTATTTTTAGTTTTTTGAGGAACCTCCATCCTGTTTTCCAGAGTGGCCGCACCAGCTTGCATTCCCAAGAGTTTTAAAAATCTTTAAAGGAAGCGGCGCCTGGGTGGCTCAGTCAGTGGAGGGTCCCACTCTTCTTTTCGGCTCAGGTCATGATCTCATGGTTTGTGGGTTCAAGCCCTGCGTCAGGCTCTGTGTTGACAGCGCAGAGCCTGCTTGGGATTCTGTCTCCCTCCCTCTCTGCCCCTCCCTCACTGGTGTGTGTGCTCTCTCTCTCTCTCTCTGTCTCTCAAAATAAATAAACTTAAAAAATTCTTTAAGGAAGTGCAGGATAAGGTGGCCATGTAACTCTCAGACAGGCTACAGTGCTCTGGTCACCTTATCTTAGGAAGTCTCCAGATCCAACAATCGGGCATCAAAAGCATCTGCGTCTCTTAGGAGCCACGTTACTGTTCAAGTCAAAGTGACGTGTTGCATCTGTCAGGTATCGTGGATGCGGGACACTGCCCCGTACCACAAATGTGTGGCCTGACCTGAGCTGCAGCTCTTACCAAAGGCCCATTTAAAATACTCATAAAGGAACTGTTAATGGGCAGCTTCTGCTTGTTTCCTTTACAAAGAAATGTTTGTGAGAATACAAGCTATCCAGAACCGCAAAGTGCTCTTATTCTAATCAAGCTGATTTTCCTTCGCCTCTGTGTCGAAATGACGGGCACACGTCTTCCCCGGATATCTGGCACCTCCTGTGAGTTTCTTCTTCATGTCAAAGTGACAGACTCTGAACTACCAGGGCTACTTGATCCTTCCTGGTAGCAATTCCTCGCGACACTTTTATCCTCGTGCCAGTATTTAGTGTTCAGTCAGAAGTGAGGATGCTTTTCAGTTTGTTTCCAATCAGTTAAACCTAAGTGACTCATCGCTTCCTAAGACCTGTGAGGTGTTTTGTGTATTTTTAAAAGATTATTGTCATTTCGATCATGGGCATTCTAGCCGTGTTTATGGTCTCTCCTCTCGATTCCAGCTCCTGTAGGGAGCCAAATGATAACCCATACAGGACTCAAAAGTGTAATTCAGTTGTAGGTGTGCAGTGAGGCAGAGACAAGAGCATTCGCGACAACCTCAGACGCCAGGTCGGGGAACGTGTGGGTGCGTTTCTTGCCAAGCATTTACATTATTGACATTTCTAAGGCTGCATGTAAGAATCCGTTCTATCAAGGCTGCTCGCTTGATTAAAATGAACTCAATTTATTCTAATATGTTCTATGCTACTTGTGAGGAAAATGGTTTTTGACTTCTTATCAAGCACCCCTTACGGATCTGATCTTTGGAGATTTTCTTCAATTAAATGAATGTGCTTTCCATGAGATAAAACAGCAGATCTAAGCATTTTCAATGGACTTTGACTTAAAAAGCTGTTCATCTGTGCATTGCTTTATCTATTTCATTTCTAGATTATAAAATAATATTTCAAAGCTAAAAATGCCTTTGGATTCAAGTGCAATCACAAATAGCATTGAACTCTTTCAAACACCTAGCAGCAATGTGATCCAGATGTCCCGAAAGACTTGTGGCGTTACTGTTGGGGTTGTCGGAGTAGGTTCTTGTATAAGGTGAATAGCATATCTAATAAATCACCTCTTTTCAGATTTTTATCAATCCTAAGTACCAGAATCAAAGAATATGAGCACTTTAAAGGCTTTTGATGCACTTTGTGTTTTTTTTCTCCTCCAGAAACTCGGTGTTAGTCGACATTCCCATTAGCAATCTATGAAAGTGCCCTTCTCATCTCTCTCATGCCAGCAAATGGTGTTGGCATGTTTTATTTTTGGCTAGTTTTTAATATTAAAAGTGGTATATGACCGTGATGTCAATTTACATCCCTTTGATGATTATTGAGGACTGACCATTTTTTTCATCCGTAACGATCCTTACCTCTTGTTGCGCGAATTCTCTCTTCATTTCTATCACTGATTCTGCACTTCCGACCCTAATGAGCTACACTTATTCCCAATCTAAGGAGCAAAAAATCTCACCATTACCCCTTCTGAGGATTCCGTTTCGCCCGAATTAAAATGGAGAGGAAACAACGGAGACGGGACCTCCAGTTCCTGAGTCCACACACTCTCAGGCAGGAGTCAGGCCTTTTGCGGGGCTGTGCTGACTTTCAGGCCGCGCATGCTCCCCTTCCGCATCTGCCAAAGCACTTAGGCAGATCTGCTAATAACTTGTCTGCTTCTTAACAAGTGTTCAAGAAAGGGCCATCCTTTTCTTTTCTTGTCGTGTGGTTCAAAAGCACCGAGAGCGGCGCATATTTGAAAGCAGGTCACTTAAAAACAGCCATAGCCTGGAGTGATTTTCCTGCAGCTGGCCTCATGTGGAGAAAAGAAAAATGAACACGCCGGTTGGTTGCTAAAAGAAAAACGTTCACTATTTTTAAGGGTGAATATTTACCATTTTGAAATGTATTTCTTAGTGAACCAGAATTAGGAAATATCAGAAAGCCAATCTTTAGTTTATTCCCTCATTCAGCATACAGTATTTTTAAGTCATTCTCCAATGTACATGTATTTTATATCAATCGTGTTTCTAGATCCTGTGGGGTTTTTCAAGAATTACCTTGGCTTTTGCAAATGTGGCTTTTATTGGAGAAGCAGTCTACTGTAAGACCTTGCAAGGCTCGTGGAATTGAGAATCCAATAGATAATCAGTTACTTTGTCAGTCTTCTCTTATTGGCCACCAAAGAAAGACCAAGTGACTCTACCTGGGGAAATAATCTTGATTATTTGGGTTTTACTAGCATGACAGGTGGGCAGAAACCCACTTCACTTGTCATTTCGAAGACATTCTTGTCTCTCCAATTTATTATTCTTTGGTAGAGGAATCAGGTACTGATTAGCTTTTCTGGAAAATAACTCTATTTTATCTCAGGAAAATAGTAGCTATCTGGAAAAGAAAAGAAATAGAAAATTTAAGGCTTTCTTAGTAAAATTTGAGAAAAAAATCTGTCAGATTTATTTTTAATTTTATCCTGTAGATATCTAAGTTGTAGACATTACAAGTTAGGGGATATTGATTCCAGACTATTTGGAACAGTTAGATAACTTGTATTTACATATGAGAAATTAAAGAAACGTCGATCTAGGTAATTCAGGCCATACACATTTGCAATATCCAGGCTTTCGAAACAAAAACAATTGCTTAGCCAGAGTTAATTGTGTTTTAGCTTCCATTCAATCTATACATTTCAATGAATCCTAAAAGGTCAACTACTATGAATAAATAATCCAATCTATCAAATAATTGATGGAACGATTAGTTGTGGTAAATCTTATCGAAGTGAATAGTCATTTTGGCTTTAGGTAGCTTTAATTGGTGGAATCTGTGATTCCTAAAACGTTTTGCACTCTGTGTGTAATAGGACAGAAACAAAATGTTTCCCACTTGGAATTATATGATATGCCACTAATAATTACTGCCTTATTTCATTTTTTTATAATGATGTAATGCAAGATGTACTTCACATCGTAAAGAACAGCTAAATAAACATCGTAAAGATTAGCTAAATAAAATGTACATTCTTGGACTGTCTCTCTATTCTTATTTGCCAATGTCTTTTACATTATCTCTCATTGATAACAGAGAGTCCTAGATCTTTTCACTGACTCATATACTATAATTTTAGACAAATCATGCAATTTGCCATCTGTCAAGCCATAGATAGTGAAAACAAAGCACACATATTAAGAACTCTATATATTTGCTGAATTAACAAAATTTAAAAAAGGAGGGAGGAAAACAAGAAGTGAATAGTATTCTCTGTTACCAGGAGTCAGAAAGTATTAATTAGCTTGCTCTTGATATGGTTTGATGCCTTCTATAACTTGCATTTCTCTGAGCTTTGAGTCCTTTATCCCTGGGTTCATCTTCTGAAAAATGATTACCACCTCTCCTTTCTGAAGGTGTAGATTTTGTTGATTACCAAATAGTCAGAAAAGGGTAAAAATTTCTCTACTTCTGGTAATAAATGCATTCAAGTCTTTCCCCTATTACTTTTTGCATTCTTTTCCTGGTGTTGACGTTTTGGGTGGTTACACACTGTGTTCTGTCCACTAGGGAGTTTTGCTTTGCCTAATTTTGCCTCTGGTTACTGTGCAGATGGCACGATATTTGTTACACTGATTGATTTTTAAAATTTTGCCATATGGGATCGTGGCTTTCTTTTGAGAGCTTCTTGTTCCAAAGGCAAGAGAGGCAGCAGGGATTCAGTGGCTGTAGCCAAAGCAACATCACAAATCCTATTGAAAGATAAAAGAATCGATGACATATTTGAGCAGGAACAATACCTCTTGGCAAGACTCTTTGACCCTCACTTTTAAAAATCAGACAGAAAATGTTCTTCTACCAGACTCTACAATATGCTGCCGGAAAGTTACATTGGACGGGGATATGTCTAAGCTGGCTGTGTCAGGAGAAAGCCCCCAGCCTCCCACCCCCATAGTATTCTTGGTAAAAGGGAAAGTAGTCTATTATCCTAAACCTAGTTCTCTGACATTGTTTTCTGCCCAGTAAGTAGAACTACAATTCATCCAATTGCTCAAGCAAGAGATGGTCATCTCTCTCTCCTTCACCAATTCTCATTAAGAAATAATACCTACCAACTGTCATTCCTAACTGTCTTCAAAGTCAGGAACTTGTTTCCATTTCCATCATCTCCACTAATCGAAGAAATTCTCATTGTTTACCTGCACCTAATGCAGTAGCCTGCTAACTAGTCTCTTTCCTTGCACCCTGGTACTTCTTCAGTTCTTCATCTATATTTCATCTTCTAATAGCAGATATAACTCATCCGATTTCTTTTTTTTTTTTTAATTTTTTTTTTTTTTTTTTTTTACATTTATTTATGTTTGAGAGACAGAAGGAGACAGAGCACCAGTCGGGGAGGGACAGAGAGAGAGAGAGGGAGACACAGAATCCGAAGCAGGCTCCAGGCTCTGAGCTGTCAGCCCAGAGCCCGACGTGGGGCTCGAACTCACAAACCGTGAGATCATGACATGAGCCAAAGTCAGACGCTTAACTGAACTGAGCCACCCAGGCACCCCTAACTCATCCGATTTCTAATCTGAAACAATGTCACTACTCTTCACCAAGGTGTGCAAGTCAGAAACCTTGGTGTCTCTCTTTATACTTCATGTTTCTTCACCTACTCATTTTCAATTCATCACCAGGTATTAGTGATTTTTACTCCAAAATATAGAGCAAATTTGTCATTTTTTTTTGTTTTCTACCATTATTCCCCTAGTCTGAGTCACATCATCTCTTGAGTGGTGTAATATAATAGTCTCTTCTCTGTTCTGCCTATTCCTGTCTTGATCTTCATCAATCCATTTCCTGGTAATGTCCAGAACACTCTGTGTTAAGTGTAAATCAAATTACAAAGAGAAAAAAAGGACTCTACAATGGAAAAACTTGGCAGTCATCACCGTAACCACATGGGCAAGGTTAATATCACCGGTGCTAAGCCAGATCAACATCATGAACCTCCTGATAGGATGCACTGAGATGAATACAACATGATTCTAAGGTATTCTTGTTAAAAATGCATAACCTCAATCTGATCATAAGAAAACATCAGACAAATGCAAAATGAAAAATATTCTAAAAAATAATTGGCCAGTATTCTTGAAAACTATCAAGGTCACAAAAGACCGAGAAACACTGAGGAACTTTCACAGGATGCAGAAGACTAAAGTAGACATCCAAACCACAAGCAGTGGGAGATCCTGGACCAGAAAAATAGCATTAGTGGTATAATTGGTGAAATTTGAATATTCTCTGCCTCGTAGTTAGTAGTGTTGTTATCAAGTTTAGTTCCCTGGTTTTGATGGCTGTGCTATAATTTTGCATGATGCTAACTTTAGAGGGAACTGGGCAAAGTATGTACAAGAACTCTGTATTTATGAAATTTAAAAGTGTAAGTCACATTATGATAATTGATTGCATTAATACATTACAGGAATTTCCCATTGCTTTTAAAATAAAAACAAAAGATATAAACTTGTTCTATTGGGTCCTGTCTAATCTGCTCCCTGATGCTCTGTCCGGCTGTATCTTATTATACCACATCCCCTTTTACTCACTACCCTCAAATCACATTGACACATTTCTGTTCCTCGAATAATCAAGCTCCTTCCTGCCTTGGGGTCTTTGTCTTTGCTATTCCCTTTTACTAGACTGTTCTTGTTCCTGTCCTTCGCATGGCTGCTTCTATCTACTTCAGCCCTTCCGCCACCCCTGCAAATTATTTATTTATTAGAATAAAGTTGAAACACCTTATGGTGACCTATCGTGTAAAGCACATTCTGACTCCTGCCTATCTTTCCAGCCTCATCCCAAGCCACCCTCTTCATAGCCTAGCACTACCTCTGCCCAGACCACTTTACCTTCCAAAGACAAATCGTACTCACCTTTCAATTCTCAGCCGGGATATCACTTCCTAAGGATGCCTTTCTGATATTCCCCGTCTCGTATCTGGGGGAAATGCCCCTTATCGTCTCTCCCATAGCTCCTTCTATTTCCCCAACATAGCATGTATCAAACTCTAATATAGTGTTATGTGTAGTTTATAATATATGTAGAAGTGAAATATATGACAATAATATCACAAAAACTAGGAGGAGCGAAGTGGTAGTATGCTAGTATAAGGTTGTTAAACTGTATGCGGAACGGTATAATAGCACATGAAAGTAGTTTGGGACAAGTTACAGATGTATACCAGAGGATTTCCAGCTTCTGCCGTGAGACATTGACAGCTGGAAGGAGCATCACTCCCGATTTCACAATGGAAAAGAGACAAGCTAACTTTAAATTCATGATCAATTTCAAACACATCAAACACATCAAAAGATGAGGTTTCGGAGCAGCCATATGACTTCAAATCTAAGGAGAGAAGGGGGCGTCAGAGTCTAGAGTCATGAACTCCTTCACAACTGGGGTAGGTGGTCACAAGCAGACACTGGTAAGACTTCAGCTAGAATATCTGCCAAATTAGTGAAGTCCAATAGAAGGCTTGTGGGATAATATGAAACCTCTAAAAGGGGCAGAGAAATTGGTAGACTTCAAAACTTCTTAACAGCTTCTTTCCCTACCAACCCCACTGAGTACATACAGAAACGATTAGAAAGAGACCTAAGAAATAGCTACTGTAGTGGAGACCTAAAGGCTGGAAAGGAAAAGTGCTGCCAGAGAGGGGGAAAGACCTCTAAGATACTTTTCTCCTATTATATAGAACAAAAGCCTTTATCTGTGGGGAAGGGCAGTAAACACTGCTTTCATTAGGACATTGTTGGAGACTCCGTATATCCATGGGAAGGGAACAG
Source organism: Leopardus geoffroyi (assembly GCF_018350155.1). Classification (NCBI taxonomy): domain Eukaryota; kingdom Metazoa; phylum Chordata; class Mammalia; order Carnivora; family Felidae; genus Leopardus; species Leopardus geoffroyi. Next base: position 117,628,028 of record NC_059343.1, read on the forward strand.
AGAAGAGAAACACATAAACATACTAATAATCATATTAAGTACAAATGGCCTAAACTTCCCAGTTAAAAACAGAGATTATTGGATGAAAAAGCAAGACCTGATTTTACGCTGCCTGTAAGAAATGAACATTAAATATAAAGTCAATAACAGAAAAAGAAAAAGAAAATATAAAGAAAATAAAATAATATAAAAAGAAAAAGAAAAATATATACCAAACATGTGATCAAAAGAAGGCTGCAGTATCTACAAATACAAGTTAAAGTAGATTTCAGAGTAAAAAGTATTATTCAGGACAAAGATCGTTCATAATAATTCAGGGATCAATTCGTCAGAAGAACAAAAACCTTAAATATTTATGCACCTAAAATTAGAGCTTAAAAATACATGCAGCACAACCTTAATTCCTGAATTTACAAATTCACAATTATAAATCAGAAATTTCAGTACCCCTCACTCAGTAATTGATAAAACAGGCAGAAAGTCATTAAGACCATAGATTACTTGAACAGCACTATCAAAGAATTTGACCTCATTGACATTTACAAAGCACCATACCTAACACTTGTGAGAAATGTTCTTTTCAAAGATACACAGGGCAATTACCAAGATAGACTATATTCTGTGCCATAAAAAAAAAAAGTTTTATCAAATTTGAAAGAATTAAAGACCTACAATGCAGGCTTCCTGAGAAATAGAATTAAATTAGAAATCAATAATGAATAATGAATTCCACTTATCGAAAAATCCACTAATACTTGAAAAATAAAAGACTTCTTATTAATTGATGGCTCAAAAACAATTCAGAAGAAAGTTAGAAAATATTTTGAATGAATGAAAATTAAAACATAAGATAGCAAAATTTGAAGGATGCCACTAAATCAGTACATAGAAATAGACAGCACTAAATGCCTGTACAGAAAGGACTAAAAGTCATAAATTACCTCAACTTCCACGTTAATAAACTACAAAAGAGGAGCAGATGAAATTTAAAGTAAGCAGAAGAAAGTAATTAATAAAAATCGGAGCAAAAATCAATAAAATAAAAAACAGCAAAACATAGACCATTTCAAAAGCTGAATCTGAAGATCAAAAAGTTGGTGAACCAATAAGCAGATCGAATAGCAAACAAAAGGAGTAGACACAAATTACCAATGTCAGGAATAAGAAAAGTGGCTTAGCTACAGACCCAATAGACATTAAAAGATAATAAGGAAATTTTTAAGAACTGTATGTTCATAAAGTTGACAACTTAGATTGGAAAGGGAAAATTCCTTGAAAGACACAACCTATGAAAACTTACTTCAGAAGAATCAGGTAAGTGATATAAACTCTGTATCTATTAAATACAGTTTATGGTTAGAAACCTTCCAAAGAAGAAATTTCCAGACTCAGATAGGATTCTCTTCCAGAAAAAGGAAGAGAACATTTCCCAGTTCATCACCCTCGTATCAAACCAGTCAAAGGCATTACAAGGAAAGTAAACTACAATTCATATAATTTTAGCAAATCAAATTACAATATTTATGAAAAGGATAATAAATCACCTGGGTGGCTCAGTCGGTTAAGCATCTGACTTCGGCTCAGATCATGATCTCATGGCTTGTGAGTTCCATCTCCTTGTCAGGCTCTGGGCTGACAGCTCAGAGCCTGGAGCCTGCTTCGGATTCTGTGTCTCCCTCTCTCTCTGCCCCTCCCCCACTTGTGCTCCGTGTCTCTCTCTCTCTCAAAAAATGAATAAACATTAAAAAACATTTTTAAACAGAACAAACAAAAATCACCATCAAGTGGAGTTTATCCCAGGAATACAAGGAAGTGGAGTTTATCCCGGGAATACAAGGTTGGTTTAATATTCAAAAGTCAGTCAATGTAACTTATCATGTTAATGAATTAAAAGAAAAAGAAACTTAAAATCATCACTATACATGCAGGAAGAAAGAGAAAATTTTGACAAATCCAATATTTTCTTTGTGAAGTTCCTTTGAGTGTGGTCCACCTGTTCCTTTTGAGTGGGGTGAGAATTTAGGCAATGTGAATGTGGAATCCTTCTGGATGTTTGACATTATTTTTATCAAAATTTTACACTTGTCTAAACCATATCTAATTTGACAGGTTTTTTTCTTAAAAAACTCCCTTCTATTAGGTTTTTCTAAAACATTCTACTCAGTTTCTGTAGAAGCGACCCCCTTTTTTCATAAAGCTAATGTAATAGTCTATTAATTTAGGTAATGATGATAATAAAAACAACTCACACAGGTTTTAAGATCAAACACAACTGAGTCTTGGCAGCAGTCAGCTGAACAATAGGAAACACCAGTGTGTGTGTGCTGTGAGCATGAAGCAAGAATTGGAAGATTTTATGGCAGGGATGAAGAAAATCGGTTAAAGTAAAAACTTGAATTAGTAAAGGAGAACGTTTATATTGTATTAATTTTTATACTTTTATTGTCAATATTTTTTTCTTAAATTATTTTTAATGTTTATTTATTTTTTGAGACATACACACACACACACACACACACACACACAGAGTGTGAGCGGGGGAGGGGCAGAGAGAGAGGGAGACACAGAATCCAAAAATCCAAAGCAGGCTCCAGGCTCCGAGCTGGCAGCACAGAGCCTGACGCGGGGCTCGAACCCACGAACCGTGAGATCATGACCTGCGCCAAAGTCGGACGCTTAACTGACTGAGCCACCCAGGTGCCCCATGTCAATATATTTTTTAATACTAATGGATTTTTTGTTGTTTATGATTTTTTCCCTTTTCGTTTTTTATATCCTATTTCTTTTTTAGGAGTTCATTTTTCTTTATGTTGGAATAAAACTGTGGGGTGTTTTGGTTTCGGTTTTGTATTTTTCTAGTGAGAGTCTTTTAGTTTCTGTATATGCACTGAAATTTTCATTACTCTCTCACACTCGAATGACAGTTTAACTGAATATAGAATTCTATTTTGTGAGATATTTTACCTCAGCAGTTTGAAGACATTATGTGATTGTCTTCTGACATTTAATATTGCTGATGAGAAGTCTGCTATCAATCCAGGTGATATTTCAAAACTAATCTCTTTTGATGTTCTGGTAGCTTTAACATTTTTCTATGGGGACTTATTCTGCCATATTGAAAAAAATTCGAGAAACTCATTACCCAGAGGTAACTACTATTAATATCCTGGCAATATTTTTTCATGCTTTCTATATTATATCAGAGTCAAGATCATACTGTGCAAACCTTCGCGTCTGGTATATTTTAAAAAATATACAATAACAAGCATTTTTTTCACCCCATTACCATCTTTTTCAAAGTACGATGTTAATGTTTAGTAGTATTCTACTGTCTGATGTGAGTTAATATATGTAACCATTTTCCTATGTTTTTCACATTCCATTTTTTCTGATGTCTTTATTTCATAAATAATACTGTTGTAACCAACTTTGCCTATAAGTCTCATCTCTATGTCTCTTGAATACATTCCTCAAATGTGGCAAAACTATCTTAAATGGTATGAATTTTTTAATATTCTTAATATAGAGTGTCATATTGTTTCCAATGAACATTTTCCCAATTTATAGTCTCACCTGTTACAAAGCCTGTATGTTCACCAGGCTTACTATCATTCTCAAAATGATCCTTCCAATGGTTACTATTAAAAATTATATTAATTTTTTTTCATTTGAATTGCTTTATTATAAGCATATATAAATGTATAAAAATATACATTTTTTTCTTTAATTATCAAATCTCAGCCTACACCTGTGGGTTCTCCCTGGGGTCAGTTCCTGAAGTATCCTCATATTCCAAAGATCACTGAAGGCACCCATTACTTATGCTCTAGTTGATCATTTTTCTTAACCTTATTTTCCTATGTATTGGTATATTTCCAAAGAGATCCGATACTGTTGTTTTATTTGACCATTTATTCACAACTTTCAAATTCTTAATGTTTCCATCAGAAAGCTTTCCTAAATTTCAAAGAATTGGTGAAAATACTTTCTTGCCCTTTCCAGGTATAGTCTACTTGGGGTATTTGCACAGACTTCCGTTGAAATTTGGGGGCCACTAATCTTTGTATATAATTCTTTTAAAAAAAATTTTTAAGTTTGTTTATTTATATATAGAGAGAGAGCACACAAGTGGGGAAGGGGCAGAGAGAAGGAGAAACAGAATCCCAAGCAGGCCCCGTGCCATCAGTGCAGAGCCTGATGTGGGGCTCAAACTTATGAACTGTGAGATCATGACCTGAGCTCAGATCAAGAGTTGGACGCTTAACCAACTGCGCCACTCAGGCACCCCTGTATACAATTCTTTATTGAGCTTCTGGAAAACATACAAAAGAATTTATGTAATCAAAGCTGTCTTACTCTCTTGGATTCCATTTATGTTGCTTTATGGTTTAGAACTATTATGTAATAGGAGGACCTCGGTGGCTCAGTCGGTTAAGCATCCAACTTCAGCTCACGTCATGATCTCGTGGTTTGTGAGTTCGAACCCTGCTTCAGGCTCTGTGCTGACAGCTCAGAGCCTAAAGCCTGCTTTGATTCTGTGTCTCCCTCTGCCTGACCCTCTCCTACTCGCACTCTGTCTCTCTCTTTCTCTCCGTCTCTCAAAAACAAATAAACATTAAATTTTTTTAAAAAAAATACTATATAATAAACCTTGCTAATGTTTAAGTAGGATAACCATTGTCACCAGCGAGGCTAGTTTGTACTTGTATGATTCTGCTCATTGTGGTCTTTTATTAATAGTCTACAAAAGACTGATCTTTTGAAACAGATATAGAAGATCATTTTTAGTAATTAATAGTAGGGATGGCAAACAGATTTCATCTATTGTGTGAACTATAACCAATTGACATTAGCTGCCTACTTTGCAGAACTGAGAAGGATTCTGAGACTTTGTCAAGTCTCATTGGAAAAGATAGTCATAATTGATTTAGCAGTGTCAATCATGGTTAGGTGTGTGTGTGTGAGAGAGAGGGAGAGATAGATAGATAGATAGATAGATAGATAGATAGATAGATAGAGAAATGTTAGTTATGTACTTTTCATTCCTGAATTAGAGTTAACCAAGCATGAAAATAACATCTCTTAAAATATACTAATTATAATTATTGCTGGATTATATATTAAGAAGACTAGCATACTGTACCTTGCTCACTGCATGACACAATATGCTCACTAAATGTTGAATGGATATATGTACTTATATTCACAAAAAATACTCCAGAGGCCCCTTATAATACGAAAAGTAATTCTGCATTCAGGGTAATAGGGATTTAAAATGAATTCACAAACACAAGCAAGGGATACCATTGATGTTTTTTATTATTATTTTTAATTTTATTTTTTATTCTTTAAAATTTGCATCCAAATTAGTTAGCATATAGTAAAACAAGGATTTCAGGAGTAGATTCCTTAATGCCCCTTACCCATTTAGCCCATCCCCCCTCCCACAACCCCTCCAACAACTCTCAGTTTGTTCTCTATATTTATGAGTCTCTTCTGTTTTGTCCCCCTCCCTGTTTTTATATTATTTTGGTTTCCCTTCCCTTATTTTCATCTGTTTTGTCTCTTAAGGTCCTCATATGAGTGAAGTCATATGTTTGTCTTTCTCTAAGTTCGCTTAGCATAATACCCTCCAATTCCACCCACATAGTCGCAAATGGCAAGATTTCATTCTTTTTGACTGCCGAGTAATACTCCATTGTATGTATATACACATCTTCTTTATCCATTCATCCATCGATGGACATTTAGGCTCTTTCAATACTTTGGCTATTGTTGATAGTGCTGCTATAAACATGGGGGTGCCTGTGCCCCTTCGAAACAGCACACCTGTATCCCGTGGAGAAATGCCTAGTAGGGCAATTGCTGGGTCATAGGTTAGTTCTATTTTTAGTTTTTTGAGGAACCTCCATGCTGTTTTCCAGAGTGTCTGCACCAGCTTGCGCTCCCACCAACAATGCAAAAGAGATCCTCTTTCTCCGCATCCTCGCCAACATCTGTTGTTGCCTGAGTTGTGAATATTAGCCATTCTGACAGGTGTCAGGTGGTATCTCATTGTGGTTTTGATTTATATTTCCCTGATGATGAGTGTGTTTAGCATTTTTTCATGTGTCGGTTGGCCATCTGGATGTCTTCTTTGGAGAAGTGTCTATTGATGTCTTTTGCCCATTTCTTCACTGGATTATTTGTTTTTTGGGTGTTGAGTTTGATAAGTTCTTTATAGATTTTGGATACTAACCCTTTATCTGATATGTCATTTGCAAATATCTTCTCCCATTCTGTTGGTTGCCTTTTCGTTTTGCTGATTTTTTCCTTTGCTGTGCAGAAGCTTTTTATTTTGATGAGGTCCCAGTAGTTCATTTTTGCTTTCGTTTTCCTTGCCTCCAGAGACGTGTTGAGTAAGAAGTTGCTGCAGGCAAGATCAAAGAGGTTTTTGCCTGCTTTCTTCTCGAGGATTTTGATGGCTTCCTGTCTTACATTGAGGTCTTTCATCCATTTTGAGTTTATGTTTGTGTCTGGTGTAAGAAAGTGGTCCAGGTTCATTCTTCTGCATGTCGCTGTCCAGTTTTCCCAGCACCACTTGCTGAAGAAACTGTCTTTATTCCATTGGATATTCTTTCCTGCTTTGTCAAAGATGAGTTGGCCATATGTTTGTGGATCCATTTCTGGGTTCTCTATTCTGTTCCATTGATCTGAGTGTCTGTTCTTGTGCCATCACCATACTGTCTTGATGATTACAGCTTTGTAATACAGCTTGAAGTCCGGGATTATGATGCCTACTGCTTTGGTTTTCCTTTTCAAGATTGCTTTGGCTATTTGGGGTCTTTTGTGGTTCCATACAAATTTTAGGATTGTTTGTTCTAGCTCTGTGAAGAATGCTGGTGTTATTTTGATAGGGATTGCATTGAATATGTAGATTGCTTTGGGTAGTATTGACATTTTAACATATTTCCATTTTTTGTGTGTGTCTTCTTCAATTTCTTTCATAAGCTTTCTATAGTTTTCAGTGTATAGATTTTTCACCTCTTTGGATAGATTTATTCCTAGGTATTTTATGCTTTTTGGTGCAATTGTAAATGGGATCGATTCCTTGATTTCTCTTTCTGTTGCTTCCTTGTTGGTGTATAGGAATGCAACCAATTTCTGTGCATTGATTTTATATCCTGCAAAAAAATATTTACTTTAAATACTATTTTCCAAGTACTTATTTCATGTGCAGAAATAAGGTTTTCTATTTTTCTGTTTTGAAACAAGGACCAAACAAGACATAGGATTGTTGCCTGGTGTTGCCAGTAAGGAAGAACAGAAATGCGTTCTAAAGAGGGCATTGGGCTTTCCTCCTGTGGCAGGAGGGCAGGGATGGAAAGGAGGTGGATACAGTGCATTAGAGAAATAAAGCCTCTTTGAGAAATGAGGATTTTGAGTTTATTGTAAAAACAGCCAGGTTAGATATCTAAGGAGAGAACTTACCGAAAGTCGGGGGAGACTTCAGGAACTAGATCCATATAAAACAATAATAATGTGGAACTTAAACTCATTTTAAACCATGATCTCTTAAAGAAATGTTAAAACAATAAGAACCATAGCCTTGTTGTTTCAAGTAAACTGTAAACTTCCGGGATGGGGTATCTAGCCATGAATAAGCTTTATTTTATTAAGATTTGGGAGAAGGCGATGCAGTTAGCATTGAGGTTCAGAGTGAGATTTCTGGGTTCAAATTCTGCCTCTCTTGTTTAATAATAGCTCTGTGACCCGTGATAAGTCATGACTTCTTATCTCAGATTTCTCATCTGTAAACCAGTGACGTGGAGACTTTACAAGGGATCGATGAGTTAATATGTCTCAAATGATCTATAAATAATTCCAACACCCCCCCCCCCCATCCCTCACACATGCACCACCACTCACGTATCCTTGGTCTCTTGAGCATCTCCTTATATATTATTCATAAATATTGGAAGTTAGGGGGAGTGACATGAAAATATGCGCAAGTAAGATTACCACTGACCCAGTTATTACTCTATCCATCTGACTGCTAAAAAAGCAAAGGTTCAGGGATGTAAGTGATTTGCACACAGTCACACAGCTGGAAAATAGCAGACGTTTCAGAAACTATAACCCAAACTCAAGTTCTACACACACGGTCGTGCTTTCTGCCTTTCTTGACCCTCTCAGTTCACGGGAGCCTGATGACTCCTAAAGCCATCCCTTCTCCTGATGTGAGTAACACTGGTAAGTGATAGATACCCAGAGAGAAAAGAAACGTACTGGAGATTAGTGGAAGTCTATTTTCAGCCACTACTCACTCCCAGCCCTCTAATTGCTAACATACTTGGAATGTCTCTCCTTATTTCACTGTGGCTGTTAGCAGTTGTCCTTTAGTTGTGGGGTGCCCCCCAGATATGCCTTTCCTCCCTGGGGTGTTGACTTACATGTAGAGCTGACACTGAATCCTGCTTACTGCGATCATCAGTGTCACAACTGATGTTATTGTCTCTCTAGTGGCAGCAGCAGCGGCAGCAGCTAAAACCAAAGCATTGTCCAGTTGATGATGTTATTTTCATATGTTCAAATGTCATCTGTCTCAGTAACCAGAGTCTCTTGTCTCTTCATGACTGTACCCACAACTGCAGAGAGGTTGTGTTTCTAAAATGCACAGTGAATAAGTTATGTAAAGAGGCCGATGAGACACCCAGCTAAATACAGGTAATCTGTGTCATTTAAGAAACAGAAAAAAAAAAAAAAAAATCAGTTTCCAAGTTAGGCAAGGAGAGCACCTGGGTGGGAATCGGGAGCCCCAGATTCCAGTCCTGGCTCAGTCACGTTCTGGGTGTGTGATCAAAGTGATCACCCCCGTCTTCTGATGTAATTTAGTTTCTTCTAATGACAATCTCAAGCCTGAAAATTTTGTAGTCAAGGATCCTGCCAGGTGGATGGTAAAGAATTATACACCTGTAAAGGCTGACTGTGATTGTTCTAAAGGTGTTTATTGCTCTTCTCTAAGAATGCTCTGAGAGTAGAATATTCCGCTTCTGATTACCAGCCCATGGGCCGCTTTCTTTAAAAAAATTATGCGTGTCAAAGCTGTATCTTCAACTCTTAAATGGAAGTAAAGGAAGAAACAGGCAACTTGGCGGAACAGAAATAAGATTGATTTTCCATCAGTACTTCCTTTTTTTCCAAAGATAGCTAATGCTATATTATTACAATTCAAAAGTCTCCTAGGAGAAAATGCAGCTTCTCTGGGTAATTAAAAGAAGAAAAGTTGTCAAATAGAGAAAGAAGAAAGGTGGAGGTAATTCAAAACGGAGCTAATTGGATGGCCTGAGTAGGCAGAAGTATAAGGTGATAGAGAAACCACTTTTAAATAGGGAAGATGTGATCTTGGCTGGCCTTCTGTGAAAGTAATTAGGCTTCTTTGACACATTAGGTTCATTGTCCTTTAATCAAACCCTCTGGAATATGTTTTGCATTTTCTAATCCAGTATGGAAGTCTTATGTGTTTTTATTAATATATATTTTGTTCCTCACTGACAACAGGAGTCAAAAATGCTCCTATATTTCAGGCACATTCTCTGAATGATTGTGTGAGAGTAGAGCAGACTTTTCTTTTCAATTTCATCAAAGCATGTCTGCATTACAAAAACCAGAATGACAAAGCATATCAATAGCATTGGCAACAATAACAAAAAGACCAAAATTCCTGCCTTATCAGAAGTATATTCATTTTGCAAATCAGGTCTTCTCCCATCTTTTGAATCTTTTTTAGGTTGGTTCTAATCAGCATATCCTTATAGGCTATCGCCTAATTCCTTCTGAACACTCTTAATATTGGTAAGCTTAAATTCAGCAAGGCAGTCAACCACAGAAGATATTTCTTGGTGTGAAAAGACTAAATACATTACACTTTCTGATGATAGATGATTTATGTCCACTAAGTATCACAGTTGCTTTAACCATGAGCTGTCAAAAACAATGAAGTTCATGTTTTACTGGGCTTTTTTTTTCATATGGTGACGATTCTTTATTTAACACCTGCTATCAGTGTATGCACAAAAACAACATTGTAATTATGATGTATTTCTGAGTAAATTGAATCACAAAGGTATGCTGCAAAATATGGGAATGTAAAGTCAGTCTCAAGAAAATAGCTCAAGCTTAAAAAAAAATCTTATTCTTTTATTTAACTCATCCAAAGAGAAACTCTTCTCCAACAAAATTTCCACTGGTTTGGATTTTAGGTGGAAATAAAAAGCCCATGTATAATGGTAAAAAACAAACACAGCAAAATAACACCAAAAATTCTGTCTTCCGGCATCGCCAAGCCCTTCCCTACCTCTCTGATTGTCTTGAATAACGCTGTCTAAAAAAGTTTATTTCTCCCTTGTCCTCTGTGAGAAATTTACATGTTGAAGTTCTTCAGAATTCTGTCTCTCACCCTGTTCTCTCCTGCTCTTTTTTACTCTCATTCACGTCTGCAACATCAACCACCGTTCACACAGGGTGCCTCCAAGGTCTTTCTCTAATGACCAGACCTCTTCCTTGAGCTCCAGACTCATTTCTATCAGCCTACTGGGACGATTAGCAATTTGCCCTAAGCAGAAAAATAAAGAGGGGGCTTTCGGGTTAACCAAGGATGTCTGATTGCAAAGCAAAAGACATCTGGAGTGATAAGAACAAAGCCAAAGGAATTTCTAAAGCTAGCAACAGCACAAACTGCAGAAACTAAATGCAGAAATTAAGTAAGGGAAAGGAGGCCCACTGATTTATCTGCAAAATGCACAGGATTAATACATATGCACAAACAGCTGTAGTCTGTGTGCCTATTTCTGGGAATATTATGGAAAGGTTTGTTTGCATCGAAAGAATTCTGTATAAATATATGTTATTGAATAAAATTGTCCTTAGTAAGTTTGAATTTTTATGTTTATCAAATCACAATTGAAATATATTTACCTTTGAAATATATGTATATAATGAATATATATAAGTGTATATAATATGTGAAACATATATATTCACTTTGAGTTAGATTTTCTTAACTTTTCTATGGCATAAGACATTTTAGTGGGAAAAAAACCCACAAATAAAACATGTCACTTACATAAGTCAATAGGCAATTTATAAAAATAATTTTAAAGGAGTATGGTCTTGCACCAGCCACTGTTCTAAGTGTTTTATGTGCAGTTATTTATTTAATTTTCATAACAGTCATGTGAGATAAGTACTTTTATTCTCATCCTCATCTAGTAAGTAATAGAGGGAGGAATAGAAATCATGTTGTCTGGCGGGAGAGTGTTCACCTTTAACCATGACTCTATACTACTCGGTAATATGCAGATTCTTCCAGAGTATGAAAAATGGAGGAAAGTTTTCCAATTCATTATTATAAAGCTATGAAATACCATAACAATGACAAACATGTATCGAGCACTTACTCTCGGCCAGACACTGAGAATTTACATGGGTTGTCTCATTTAATCCTCATCAAAAATTCATGAAATGTCAATGTCTGGAAAATAGTGAGTGATCAGTATGTATTTGTTGAATGAATGAAGCCAGTATTATCCCAAATTTACAGATGAAAACACTGAGGCTTTTGGCAGTCAAATAAATGTATCTCTGGTGGTCAGCTAATAAGTGGTGGAATGAAAATTACTCTGATTATACAATATAGAAAGCCAACCCGTAGTCACTGCAGCGGCTAGAAGGATCTTTTTGGGACCCAGATCTGATCACGACCATCTTTCCTATAAGCTGGTGCTTGAGAGATAAAAAAAAAAAAAAAAAAAAAAAAAAAAAAAAAAAGCCCTTTTATGGTCTTCAAGGTCGTGGACTATTTGGACCCTGCCTATTTCAGCAGAGTCCTCATATATCATCCCACCTTGTTCTTTCTCTTTGAGTCACTCTGACATTCTTTCACTCAGCCATAATCACAGGACCCCTTCTTCAACAGCACTTTGCACCTGCTCTCCCTTCTGCCTGAAATTCTCTCACCACACCCCTTTGCATATTTCACTGGGTTCCTACTTCAGCGCTCAGTTCTGGCATTACTTCCTCGCTGGAGGATAGTTTCCCCGATCACCCCGTTATAGGCCCTCCTGGCATTAATGCAATTGTGTCCGCTCTAATTTGAAGATTATGTGTGTGGGGTGGTGGTGGTGTGTGTGTGATGGTTTGATTGAGACTTGCCTCTTGTAATAGACGATAAACCCCATCCCCAAATTTCTTTTTAGTCATATGTTAATGACAATAATAACTTTTTATTGAGCCCAAATAATTGTATAACTTCTGTGTCACGACATAACACAGTTAACTAAATGACATAACAGTTATAATGACATAACAGACATAACATAACAGCTAAAATGACATAACAGTTAACCCACATGAAAAGATTATCGCTGTTTCTGGTGCATAGTAAGCACGTGTAAGTGTTTGTTAAAAACATTACTGTAGGGGTGCCTGGGTGGCTCAGTTGGTTAAGCGTCCGACTTTGGCTCTGATGACGATCTCACCTTTCATGAGTTCGAGCCCCGGGTTGGGCTCTGTGCTGACAGCTCGGAGTCGGGAGCCTGCTTCCGATTCTGTGTCTCCCTCTCCCTCTGCCCTTCCCCCGCTCAGCTCTGTCTCTGTCTCTGTCTGTCTCTCTCAGAAATAAACATTAAAAAAAAATCGCTGCACTACTTCATTTAATCACATAGCAAGTCTCTTACGGAGAAGCTGTTATTTTGCCCACTTGACAGGCACTGAAACCAAACCTTTGAAAGTTGGAGTAACTTACCCAGAGTTATACCTTAATAACCATTAAGAAAAAAAAAACCTTTTCCAATACGGAATAAGAACACTCTAAAATGCAACAAAATTCAGCAGTATATTAACATAATTAATTATATGCCTGGTTATATTTATATAATCTGGAAATGTAAAATTGGTTTTGCATTGGAAATTTTCTTACACGATATCATACATATCTAAGATAATGGAAAAATACGATTATATTGATAAACATGAAAAGACATTAAATTTTTTATGAGACCAGGAATAAGGTGATTTAAAAATTAATTATTCCTTGAAATGACTAAAATATATCTTTTAAACAATAACCATAGTACATGTAATGTTGAAACACTAGAGACATCTCCATCTGAGATAGGAATAAGGCAAGAAAACACATTATGGCTAAAATTCGGCATCACCTCAAAAGTTAAAGCAAACATAAGACATAAGGAAAAGAAAATTTTAATTATCAGCCTCTGGAAGCAGTATTATTATTAATTGCAGATGATTTTACTCCTTACCAAAACAAGATGAAACTAAACCAAGAGAATCCATTGGTAAAGTATAAGAAATAAGAACTAAGAGCTCCATTAGAGGGCAGCAATTCACGAAGTGTGGTCCCTGGACCAGTAGCTTCAGCATCACGTGAGAGTTGTTAGAGGGGAAATTCTCAGCCTCCGTCTCAAACTTACTGCATCAGAGACTCTGGGGTTGGGGCCCAGAAATCTGTGTCTTAAGAAGACCTCCAGATAATCTGGCTCACGTTAATGTTTGGAGAACCATTGGTAGAAGAAAATAGAAATAAAAGTTAAGGAAAGCCTTCTCTATTTCCTCACAATAATTAGTTAAAACTAGCGGAAACTAGTGCCCAATAACATTCCCAATAACATAGCATTGTCAGGTTTAACCAAAAGGAAAAAGTCATTTAGGTGGCCCAGTTAAATTTGAATTTGAGATGAACAATGAATAATTTTTTTAGTGTATGTCCCAAGTATTGGGTGGAACATAAATTATTCATTATTGTGAAATTTAAGCTTAACTGGGTAGCCTCTATTTCATCTTGCAATCTTACCAATGAAAGCAAAAAACAAAATTCTAGGAGTAAACATAATAAGTATGTAGAGACTAAATGAAGAAAACTATAAACTTTACTAGAGCAAGTAACAAAACCAACATAACAGTTTTTGAGCACTCATTGTGTGCTAGATGCTGTTCCAACTACTTCAAATTGCATGTTCAAACTACCTGTATGAACTCACTAACCCTGGCAACAATACTATGAGGTATGCACAATTTTATAGTTAGAGGAAATGCAGTCACACAGAAGTTAAATACCATACCAAAGCCACATAGTTATAAAATGTTTTGTACTGATAGAGAGATATATCACACCCCTAGATTAGAAGGCTCAATATTGTAAAAATGTCCATTTTCCAAAAATTAATTTATAAACTTAACGTGATTCCAGAGAAACATCTAAGTAGAATTTCTGTAACTTGACAAAAATTTTAAGGCTTATCTGAAAGACTGAACATATTAGACTAGCCAGAAAATGTTTGAAGTTGCAATAATAAATGAGGAACTTGTACCATAAGATATTAATACCTAAATTTTATTGTAACAGTATGATGCTTTCACAAGAATGCAGAGGCATATGCATAGAATAGAATATTGTAGAATAGAACAAAATGGGAAGAAATACACCAAAATGTTAGCGGTGGTAATACGTGGTAAGGATTTGTGTAATTTCAATAATTTTTCTTTTTACTTTTCTGTTTTAAATTTTCTGTAAGTATTTTGTATTCTTTTTAGTGAGGAAAACATATTTTATCTCAAAGAAAGACTATTGAGGAGCAAATCTAAAAGTCTTTATTTTTATGCGATTCTGGGGTCCCTAGGAAGGCCACATATGCCTGGAGCAGTGTGATCCTGATGTTAACAGACTTCTGTGTCTACATGTGTTACTGGAACCTCAAACTCTCAGGAAGTCCAATGTATGTTTTATTTAGCATCTACTAAATGAACCATTTACCATTTTGCAAACGAACCATGTGGTAGACATTTTCTCATTTGAATTTTTCAACAGTGCTGTGTAATGCTAAAGTAAGTGCTCTAATTAGACATGTTATGGATGAAAAACAAACAAGTTCAAGGTGGTTAAATAACTCAACTAAGTTTCTGTGGCAAAACTGAGATTCAAGCCCAACTGGGTTCTCAGTCTGATTCCATTCTGCTCTCAATACAGCCCCTGACCCTGCTCCTGTTCAGGTATTCTCTCTCTGGACAACTGATGCCAACACTGAATCTGAAAACCAAATGAGTTTGAACGTCATTCACCCTCAATGCCTCTAACTCTCTCCATCCGGGCCCCAAATCCAATCAGTCACCGGGTCTTGTTAATTCTGTTGGGATTTTCCAAATCCCTTTTCTGTTTACTTCTCTCCATTACCTCTGCTACTAAGAGGAATAAATCCTTTCTTTGTTCTTGTGTTTCTAAGTTTTGCTCCTCTCCTCTTCATTCTCTACACTGAGGCCAGACATCCCTAAAATACAATTCTTAGGGGCACCTGCGTGACTCAGTCTGTTAAGTGTCCAACTCTTGATTTCTGCTCAGATCATGCTCTCATAGCCATCAAATCGAGCCCCGCGTGGGACTTGACACTGGGCATGGAGCTGCTTGGTATTCTTTCTTTCCCTCTCTTTCTGCCCCCTTCTCTCTCTCTCTCTCTCTCTCTCTCTCTCAAAAAAAAAAAAAAAAAAAAAAAATACAATTCCTAGCTTTTCATTTCCCTGACCAGAACCCTTTAGTGAATCCCATTGCCTAGGGAATTGAAACTCATTAGCCTAGCACATAAGACCTTTTGTGGTCTAGTCTTTGTCAAGATTGGTAGCCCTGTGAGGCACCACTGTCCCATGGGCAACATGAACTTTGGCCATACTAATTACTTGCATATCCTTGAATGTACACACCAGATTATCAGTCTTGCGTGCCTTTACACATGTAAAGGCATACACATGTGTATTTAAAATATACCTATTTTAAATATCCTTCCCTGTTCTGTCCTCTTGGAAAATGCCTCTTCATCCTTCAAGAGTTAACTCAAATGATACTTTCTCTTTGGGATTGCTCTAACCTCTTCAGGCGAAATGAGACCCTTCTTCTCATGTGTTTGTACATCACCTGTCACTTTTTTCTTACACAGTATAATGGAAATGGAGTAGGGTCTGCATTCAGAGGTTTCTGCTTACTAACTATATGATCTACTGCAAATTATATCAACATGGGATATAACGAAACTCTTCAAAAACAGTTTGACCAAAATATCTGATTCATTACCTACCTGTTTAACCTTTTTTAAAAGTTTTAAAATGTTTTTACTTATTTTTGAAAGAGAGAGAGCAAGCAAGCAGGGGAGGGGCAGAGAGAGAGGGAGACACAGACACCGAAGCAGGCTCCAGGCTCTGAGCCGTCAGCCCAGAGCCCAATGTGGGGCTGGAGCTCACAAACCATGAGATCATGACCTCAGCTGAAGTCGGACGTTTAACTGACTGAGCCACCCAGGCACCCCTACCTTTTTAGTTTAAAGACATTTTCCTTATATTTCCCAAGATGCATTCATTCCCATTCCCATGGATATATCCTTTCAGCAAACTTTTAGTGAATTCTCATGTACCAGACACACAAAAACAAAAATACAGTGATAAACACCATAAAGAGAAATAGAAATAGGTGATGGGGATTAAGGAATGCACCTATCATGATGAGCACTGGGTGATGTATGGAATTGTTGAATTGCTATCTTGTACACCTGAAACTAGTATATAACACTGTGTGTTAACTGTACTGGAATTTTAATTTAATTTAATTTAATTTAATTTAATTTAATTTAACTTAATTTAATTTAATTTAAAAAAGAAATAGAAGTACAGTTCTCAAGGAGTCTCATAGAAGACTCTACAAAATTTTAATCTGATACATTCGAGTGGAATATTAATAAACCAAGAAGGTTGTGTTAATATTAATTTACTCCCATAGCTCAGCTTCCCATCTTCCCTTGTGGCTGGTGAAAGTTCAAGATACATTAGTTCTTGGTTATTCTCTTAGAGGTTTTCTTTCCAACAATGAAAGAAGTCCCCACATCAGAGGCGAGTTGCTTCGGGAAGTATCTGTATATTTCCCTTCATTTTCCAATGGTAGAATTGGGGAGCGGGGGGAAGTAAGGCAGTATTTAGTTCAGTAACATGAACTATGACTTTTATTTCATCCATCAGTGTTTCTTTTTTTTTTTTTTTCATTTTTTTCCCTATAACTAAAGCATACTGATTTTTATTTTTAGAATGTGTTTGGTAAAATAATGCAAACTGCTTCTGAAAGCAGCCATTTCAAAGTCAGTTGTATATATATGACACACAACTTATATTGACTAGTTTTCTTATATTGACTAGTTTTGTAATGTCAAATGTGGTCATATCTCAGGTTGAGACATGATCAGTTGCTCTGTATTCAGAGAGAAATTTATGAAGAGAAAATGGCATATTGGTAGAGAACATGAATTTTATAGTCACTCAGACTTGGACTCAAATTTCAGCTCTGCAGTTGGAGTGCCACTAAACAACAATCTTTAAAGTATCTACATATTGCGTATTATAGTCAACAATGGTGAAGTTATTGAACCCATTACATGACTTACTCATGATAATATCTAACATTTATTGAGAGATTACTATTAATTATTATCTAATGTTTGGAGATCACTGGCTTAAGGCTTAAGTAATGTGGGGGGGGGGATATGGAAAGAAAGGGGGGAGTGGATTCCAATACAGGATGTGTCATTAAATGGATCTAATATCTCATTTAGCAGATATGTGCTGTGAATGCTGCTAATCTGATACGTTCGCAGTATAAGGTATTTTAGTGTTGTGAGAAAAATATAAAGCATCATGAGTCTTAGAGGTAGAGCTGATTGGAGCCACTGGAGGGCAGAATGTGAGAAGAGACTAAGCCCGGCCCCAAAGATTTGAGTCTGGGTTTGTACATCTCTGTTGAGACTTCTGTGGAAGCCATGTTGAGACTTCTGTGAAAGCCATGTAAATCGTTGTCTTAGGCAACATAAGGCCACTGGTTCCTTTGGGAAATTGACTTCTAATTGCCTAGTAATAGGAATTGGGGAGAGGGTGACTGACATCAAGATCAGGACAGGAGAAAGTTGAAAACCAGGCGCTTAGCTGCATCACTATACAGAGTACATAAGAGGAACTAAACTAATATCCACAGGATGATTGGGTAGAAGTTGGGTATAGGCATGAGCACATAGGTGCATGTCTGATGGAAAAGCAGTCGTTGGATGCTTCTGTGGTAAAACATCCTGTGAGTAAAGTATTGGATACGCTGGAATGAGCTGTTTCAAACATGTACTTAGTATGAGGTTGCTGTTATGTGTGCTGTTTACAGTGTAAACCAAGAACCAAGTAGCCAACCCCAGGCTTCTACCTGGTGCAGAAAGTTGCATTTGAAATGTCTAGTAACGTATAGGGCTTGGAGAGGCTGCCTGACAGTCAATGCTTGTCATATTAACAGGAATGCATTCGTCCTTAGGTGGTAGGCAGATCTATTAACTTGGAAGGAATATTCCAATTCTGTTCTTTATAAGGGCTGCTGCTGTGAGAGCTATTGGTAGATAAATTACAAAGCAGCCAACTCCAGACTTCTTTCCAGAAGGTGGACTTCCAGCAGCTAGGTACAGACATGTACAGCCAAGGAAGCATGAGTGACAGCCAATGACAGTAAGCAGGCTTGAGAAAATGTGAGCATTTGTTTTGGACAGTTCAATATATTTCTGGGTTTTATGTAGGGGAAAAGTATTGAGTTGGTGGGTGTACAAACAAACAAAACTGATGTCTGCATTTCAGATGGCAGGATTAAAACCTCACATACCCAAGAAAGGTCACCTTTTCTACTTTATAGAAATAAACCACCTGCAAGTAATTTGAGTTGTTTAAAAGCAAGCTAGAGATGAGCAGCAAAGCAGCTCTTCCCAGAGGCTTTGTCTTTTGACCAGAATTATGACCCTATGGAGGTAGATGGGACACTAAGGAATGTCTAGTCCCATTGCCTCATTTTACCCACAGGTAACTTGGAGCTTCAGTGAGCACAACACAGAGGGGTTTAGAGCCTGGACCCAGGAGTCCATGCAAATCCCAGCTCCAAGACTCACCCAGCTCCAAGCTGTGTGACGTTGGGAAAGTCCCTGGCGTGCCCTAATCCTTACTCTTGGGCAGGTGAAATGGACAGATGGGCCAATACAGTGCCATTAAGGATTTCAAACCAGGAGGAGGTGACAAAAAATACTTGGCTTGGAGAGTGAGGAGTGTCAGGTTAGTGCTGACTGTATCCTAGAAGAAGTTCTCAAAGGTCTCACAAAATTATTTCCAATGACATGCTCGGTAGTGACATAT
Organism: Leopardus geoffroyi; assembly: GCF_018350155.1. Taxonomy (NCBI): domain Eukaryota; kingdom Metazoa; phylum Chordata; class Mammalia; order Carnivora; family Felidae; genus Leopardus; species Leopardus geoffroyi. The sequence continues at coordinate 117,647,264 of NC_059343.1, forward strand.
ACATATTTACTCTTTTCTTTTGTTTCTTTAATATGAAGCTTGTAAGTAGTCCTCAGGTTGTAGTTTAAAATGCATAAAGCTATAGTTGAAATCATTTATGTGCCTTTCAGTAACACATAGAAGGATGATCTAGGCAGAATATAAAAGTTAGAGGCTAGAGGTTTACTTAAAGTTATATAGTACTACTTGTCATGGTAATTCAGCTCTATAATCAAGCCTGAGGAGCCAAGTTCATTGCTGCTAAGATTGGCAATATATATTATATGCCTAAATGCAGTGTAGATATAATAAAAGTAAAGTTGCTGTTAGTACATATTTTATTGTTCCAGGCTCCATGGAGTCAGTCTACTTCTAAACATCACTTTCCCTTTAAGGTAACAAGAAAATTATCAGCTCCTTGTATCCCAGGGACTGAAGAATGACTTCTCACCCTCTAGAAAGTTATCCCGTGGAAACCGAAATATACATGGGTGGCAAGGGAGGCAAAGGATATAGACCTCCTGAGCCTAATCTGCTGAATCGAGTCTTTTCATCAGTGGGCAACAGACTTTGTGGAACACCCTTAGACTAGCCTAAAGAAGACCAGCATGCATCTCAGCGTGTAAGGTTCATCCCAGCATGTACCTATTTTTACATGTATATGTGCAACTTTTTCTTGCACGCTTATAATTTTAAGTGTTGAAGAAATTCTGTTGGAGGTCCCCCAAACTACACTCAGGTGTGATAATTCCGTCACTAGAACAACTCCTAGAACTCAGAAGCTGTTATGCTCACAGTTACAGTTTATTACAGTGAAAGGATATAGATCAAAGTAGCAAAGAGAAAATGTGTCAGTGGCAAAATCCAGGAGACACTAGACACAAGCTTTTAGTTGTTTCTGGAATAGTGCTGAATTTCAGCACTATAATGCTGCCTATGTAGTGTATTGTCTTTTCCACATAGTTCTGCACGGGATGAGATATAAAATTGGAGAAAGAAGTTGTGGGGTGTGAAGTTTCCCGGCTATTTTACTTTCACATGTGTTGATTTCTCCTCCCTCTGTGTGAGCTTTCTTCCCTTTCATCTGACCAACTTCCACTCTTTATCTTAGGTTTTCTTCCATTGTTGTCTCTGTAACGTAGCCATTCCTACTTTTGACCTTTCACAGCATTTTTTAATACAAGTATTAATCCTGTTTGATGTGTTTTTATTAGTTGTGCTCATATCCATTTCCCCTGCTTCCTTAGTAGTTAATGTCTTATTCTTTGTAGGATATTAATAATTATAATAATAATGTAATTGGTGCTTAAATGATACATACTATGTTCCAGATATCACTCTAAGTGCTTTACATATGATTACTTACTTCATCCTTACAGCGACCCCACGAAGTACCATTTCCTACGGCTGCTGTAACAAATTACCACAGAAGGAATTGCCACAAAAGTAAAGAACACCAATTTGTAGTTCTGGAGGTCAGAAGTCTTAAATGGGCCACTGGTCTTAAATCAAGGTGTTGACAAGGCTACACTCCTTTCTAGAGACTCTACGGGCTAATTAGTTTCTTTGCCTTTTCCGGGTTCTAGAGATCACACACATTCCTTGCTTGTGGGCCTCTTCGCCTTGAAAGCCAGCACTGGTGAGCTGAGTGCACCTCTGGGGCCATCTCTGGTTCTCTTTCTCTCTCTGAGCACAGCAGGGAAAGATTATCCACTTTTAAGGACCTATGGAATTATGTGCAGCACACCCAGATAATCCAGGATGATCTCATCTCTTAAAAGTCACCAACTTAATCATATCTGCAATGTCCTCTCTGACATGTAAAGTAACATATTCACTGGCTTTGGAGTTTAGGGCATGACATATTTCGAGGGATATCATTCTACATTCCACACATGCATAGTATTATATAGATGAAAAACTGGGGCTTGAGGAAGTTTGGTAACTTACCCAAACTGGTAAATACTGAGGCTGGGATTTAAGCACACTCTTGCTCTATAGGCTTTCTTTCTAAGTGTTACCCACCTGTTGGGATCCTCCAGGAGACAGCACTGTATCTGGCACATAGCAGTTGCTCATTGTGTGTTCACAAAATTGTTTCCAGTCTGAATATTCCCACCTAGTCTCATTCTTCCCTGTTCACGATTCTTGTCACTGTGAGGAGTTATTTCAGTTTTCCAACTCTTTTAGCTTTCTTTTTTTTTTTAATTTTTTTTTGACATTTATTTATTTTTGAAAGACAGAGAGAGACACGGTGTGAGCAGCGGAGGGGCAGAGAGGGAGACACGGAGTCCAAAGCAGGCTCCAGGCTCTGAGCTGTCAGCACAGAGCCCAACGCAGGGCTTGAACCCACGAAACGTGAGATCATGACCCGAGCCAAAATCGGACCATTAACCGACTGATTCACCCAGGTGCCCCAACTCTTTTAGTTTTCTAATTTGTGTATTTTTTTGTGCTCTACCATTACAGCTTATCGTGAATTCCATTCTAGCATGCATGACCTCAAGGATTTGGGTAAGCTCAGAGTGGTTCCCGAGGAACATTTCCAATTGCAAGGAGGTCTAGACAGACACGAAAGACCTGTTCGGGGGACTCAGAATAGGTTCCCAACTGCACAACGATCTAAGAGGCCCTAGAAAAAAAACAGATCACAGGCTCTGGCTTTGGGTTTCCTGAAACTCTCTGATAAGAGTCTCAGCTTCCTTTCCTCTACCCTCATAGCCCTGTGAGAGTACTGAAGCAAAGGACAGAAGCCTGAAAAGTCCTTGCTTATTGCAGTATGTTTTTAAAATATGTATTATTCTTCACATGTATCTCTCTACTTTATATTCTTCAGGGTCCTTTTACCAACCAGGATACAAGCTCTTGGGTGTCTTCTCCATAAAAGCTGCAATTAGAATATTTATGTATTTTTAGGGCAATAAAAGAAAAACTGAACATCCATATCTAAAAAACACAATATTTGCATACTGAAGGCTTGTCTTTCTCTCAGTCCCTGGGCAGCCCTCTTTGTGTCTCGACAGTTGCGTTCCCTGGAGGTCACTCATCATTATAAATTTAAAGTGACTTTTACAAGAACTCAATTAAGAACAAACTCAGAAGAAGTTAGTGTACATGTAATTCATGTATTTACGTGGTTACACAAGTAGCATAGCAATGACTAGCCGTATGTAACTTCAGAGGGATACAGTACTACATACTTGTTAGCAGTTTTAATGGCTGAACAATTGTAAATAGAAATTAATCATAAACTGTCCAGAGAAGGCACCCTGGGCCTCCTTTTCTGCCTTTATTATAGGGCTTAAAGTCTGTAAGATCTCAGATCCAAAAATGATTTAATTGAGTACCTATGCACGGAAACAAGGAGGAAACCTATCTGGCATTGAGAACTGGCTGTGGAATATCTGCATGTTAAAAATACACTTTCAAAATCAGGATCTATAAAACAAATCTGATTTTCTCATTGGTTCCCATTATAAAGTCTATGGGGAAAAGGCCCAACAAGTAAATGATTTTTTTAGTTTTGTTTTTGGAATTTTTTTTTTTTCATGATGAAAAAGATATGGTGTCCACCTAGCCCTTCACTTTTTTTTTTTTTTTTTTTTTTTTTTTTGCAGTGTTTTTGGAATGGGCAATACTACACTAAAATTCTCCTTCACCTCTTTCCATCCCTTTATCACTTCTACAAAAAGATGGAGTAAAATTCAAAGCAGTCATTGTTGATGCTTTTATTAACCCAGATAGAAGAAATGGAAACAATGTAGTTAAAATCAGGTATGTAGATTTTAGAGTTAACCATTGTTTTACCTTACATAAAGAAAAAAATCTTTGCAAAATAGCCTACTATCTCTTATACCTAAGAATTGTTTTCTTTAATTAAGATGATCTTTTAAATGACTTATTAACATATGTTTCAATGTGAAACATTTTAATCTGATTAACTCTATGAAATAAAAGCAAAATGTACGGAGGAAAGCCGATATACAAAATTTCCATTTGAACATAAAAGCAGGAAATATCAAGAGGGTCCCCTAATATTAATGGCTTGCTGCTCTTGTCTTTTATCTTACCATGGTGATGGAATAAATTGCAGCTTGCAAAGCTGAGATGAAAGAGGCTGACTCCCTGAAAAATGAACCCATCAATGAGGAGTTGTAACATCAGGGGGACTGTTGTGGAGCACTTTGCCTCCTACAGTCTGGCGCAGGGAAGTTCACTGCTTCCATATGTGTCCTGCATGTCATTGTAAATCAGTTCCTCCATAAGAATTTTCTCAGATTTCAATGCTGGCGGAGAATGGAAATCCTTCTCAGTTTTCAAACAGGGTCATGAAGTAGTAGAAGTCACAATTAGCACGCAGGATAAGTTAACTGCTAAGGTAATCCTAGCATTTCAATCTAAACTCTTCGATTTGGAGAAGTATTTAGCCCTGAGTCATAACAACTTTTAGACACTTGGAGAAATAGAAGTCAGAAATCCTAACCTCCTTTTTGGTATATGATGCAGCTGTCTTTTAAATTTGCCCTCATTTTTTTTGGAAGGGCTAGTACAACATTCCATTTGAGAAAGAATTGGCTTTCCCCTAACTAAGCTTATTACAAAGGAAACCTTACGAGCAGTGGAATTTCCTGGAAGTGGAGTTTGTAAGTGTTTGATACATGTTTGTTTGATAAATGGATGGTCTAGGCACTAGGATTAAAATTCGAAGTATGGAGATGCTTATAGCATAGTTCCTATTTTTCGGTACACATTAAGGTAGAGAGAGAAACGTGTAAGCCTATAAGCGTAATGAAATTCATAATGCCACGAGACAGACATAGAATGTTTCCGCAGCAAGGAAGAGGAGCACTTAATCTTGATTTGGAAGGAGAAGGGGGGGGGGGTTTCTAGGGAAATTAAAGTAGGTGAGGTCATTAAAGTGTATTAGAAGTTTGCACCTTCTTGAAAAGCACAAATTGTAAATAAACTTTCTTTTGGTAAAGGTCAAAAATAAGATAAAATAAAACTGAGGGTGTCAGTTATATTACTGTTGCTCTTAGTTTATCTCTAAATATTATCTTTGTGAAACCAAACAGGGGTGACAAGTGTGTTGTTATTGTTTGGTATGTGTGTGTGTGTGTGTGTGTGTGTGTTGGTTGGTGTGTGTTTTGTTGGGGAGCACTATTGACCCAAACCTATTCAATTATCCAGTTATGATGATTTTATTAATAGACTAATATATACTGATTCATATTCTGATTGGTGAGCTGACCCAGAAAGCAAATAGTGACTTGTTTTTTCACACTAATACTATTTTCCTTTTACTGCTTGTGTTTTTTATGACTATGTCCTTTTCCCCATGCTTTGCATTTCTCCTTAACCCACTAGACACTCATACATATCCCTCCCTGGTTCTTCCTCCTCTTCCTAAATGATAAAAATCGGAGTACTCCAGAGCTTAGCGCTTGGTTCTTTTCCCTTTGCTGTCTACACTCACAACCTTGGTGATTTCAAATCTATAGATTTAACTATTCTCTCTATGCTATTGTTTTCAAAACTTACATCTGTGGCTTTGACACCACTTTTGAACTTCACACATGGATGCTACTGCCTACTTGATGTTTCCTCTTTTCCAAAACTGAACTCTGAAAGTCTCCCCAAGAAATGCTTCTTCATGTAAGCAAATGTGTTCACCCAGTTGCTCAGGACAAATGTGCTGTCATCTTACCCTCCTCACCCTTGCCACCATCCAGTGCATCAGCGAATCATGTTGGCTCTACTATCAAACCACATCCCAAAGGTATTACTACATGACCCAAGATTATAAACTCATCCAAAATTTATCACTACTATAACCATTTCTTCTACTAGTTGGAGCGATCATCTTTTTTTTTTTTTTTTTTGCCATAACTCTTGCAATAGCCCACACTGGGCAATTTGTGTTACTTTAGACTTTGCAGTGGAGCAGTTATGGGGATGACAACTTTAAGGGTAGTGTTGTTCAGTGGGTGGCCAAGGTGGAATGGAGGCCAAAGATCAGTGGAAGTGAGAGGTCAAGGAACTAAGGGGTCAGGATATATGAGGATCATCCATGTGAACTTTGAAATTGCCAAATTAATGATAAACATATGGCTAGAAAGCAACATAGGCATTCAGGTGGTAAAATCTGAAACATGAAATGAATGAGGGGGGCGTCTTTGGTCCCATGTATTTCCACTCACTTTATAACTCTTCTCTACTTACAATTTCAGCTTTCTCATAAAGTTCCTAACTCTCACCTGTTCATGAGTTCTCTGTATAACCTTTCAAATTTAGCTCCTGTGAATAATCTCATTCCCTGCATTGTTTTTCAACTTAGATTCCTATGAATAAGAAACAGATTGGCTTAGCCCATTCTTGTTTGAGTAGTCATTTTTTTTTTTCTGCATTTGGCAGGCCACATCATAGTTTACCCTTGGGTCATGTTCCTGCCTCTGATCTGGTTAACTGTAGCCAGAGGGCGTACAAGGAATGACAGTTGCGGGGATAAAGGGATCATGGCCACCTAGGAATGTAACTTCAGCAGAAATTGGGTTGGGTGGTTTCTCTTGTATGCTAAAGCTTTGAAGGCACTTCGGACATGGCACACAATTGCTATAATCTCTGTAGGGCCGTGTCAGAGATTGAAGTAGGGAGACAGCACAGAAGATGCAGGCAGTATGAGGAAGTCATTTTACAAGTTACTAGTATAGCCATACTGTCATTTCAGTAGAGCAAAAGAAAACCAAACTGAGAACATACATGACTTTAGTTAGTGCTTGATGCATCCTAGATATTAAAGTGTGTTTTAGTTCCTTTCTGTCATTCACTCACCCAATAATTGTTAAGTAGCCCCTCTCTGCTAGATAGTGGTATATAATGACCAAAGGGTCCTAGTAAGAAAAACCTGGAATTCTATCAGGTTGCCCATGACACCAATGGTATTCTACTTGCTGTCTCACAATTCAGGCCACTTTAGCTAGCTCCTAACTCATCAAGAAGGATCTGCAATACTCTGGAAGTGATTTCTTCCTGTTACCTCACTTTCCTTTAATGCAAATTACAAAGGAGGATAGCACACTTACTTCATAGGAAATTAGACAGACTAATTAAGTCAGGAGGCAAGGCTTTGAAGATGAAAGTGGTTGCTGAGCATCAAAGTGCCAAAGAAGTATTCAGCAGTTGTGGGTACAATGCAGTTGGCAATGCTGGTACCATGAATAGAAGGCCCCCCCGTAATGCTTTTGAATGACAAAAGGCCTTTGTTGAAAACTCAAGTGACACAATGATGTCCTTAATAGCCTTGGATTTCCAATAAAGTATTACTCTAGGATCAAGTATATATAGAAAATACAAGGACACAGATTCAAGATAAAAGCGGGATTGAAGTGGACAGAATGAAATAAGGAACCCCATCACAGTGCACATCCCCGAGTTCAGAATATGTGAGGTGAAAGTCTCCTCCTGCATTGCTTGATCTTGAGTTATAAATACTAGAATAAAGGAGTTTGTACGCAGAGTCCAGGGGACATGAAAAATGTTCCTGGTGTTGGGAGGAAACATGTCTCTCTACCCTTCAGGATTCTTCTTGCTGGTCTATGATTAAATTGACATGAGACAGAGCAACAGGAAAAAAATCAATCAGAAGTTTAATAACCTACATACCTCCTGTATACATGGGAGAGACCCAGGAAAACTGAGTAACTCCACAAAATGGCCCAAGCCATGACCTTAAATACCATCTCTAAAGATGGAATATGCTGGGTGTGTTGGAGGCCAGTTATGGGAAGTTGCCAGGCAAAGCATAGTAAACAGGGGTATTATGACTGTTATGCAGAGTGAAGTCATTGCCTTCTTCATTGATAAGACTTTTTAGAGATTTAGAGTCATCCCTTCTCTTCCTGGTCTAGACTTACATTATAAATGCAAATGTCTCAGAAAAAGGTAACTTCTACTCGGTTTACAGAACTTCTCATGTGTCTGCCCTTTCTTATTTTTTTCTTTTTTTTTTTTTTTTCAACATTTATTTATTTTTGGGACAGAGAGAGACAGAGCATGAACGGGGGAGGGGCAGAGAGAGAGGGAGACACAGAATCGGAAACAGGCTCCAGGCTCTGAGCCATCAGCCCAGAGCCTGACGCGGGGCTCGAACTCACGGACCGCGAGATCGTGACCTGGCTGAAGTCGGACGCTTAACCGACTGCGCCACCCAGGCGCCCCCTGCCCTTTCTTATTAACAAGCAGCTTAACATAATCAGTGTGCCAGAGGCATTTCTTGGGGTTGGAAAATTTGCTCCCCTACATCAGGATGTGAGAAATTAGGTAAGATGAAGGCTGAAAGGAGGGCTGAGAACATTGATTTGAAGAAGTCCTATAAATACTTCCTACGTGCCTTGGGGTCTCATCAAGGAGAGGGGAAACAGACTGAGGAAAGATACAAGAGTATACACTGTTTGCTCACTTATTTGCTTGCTGACTATATATTTATTTATTGTATTAAGTGTTATGGGTTGAATGGTCTCCCCGCCCCCAGAAAAAGAGATATGTTGAAGTCTTAACCCCCAGTACCTGTGAATGCGACCTTATTTGGAAATACATTCTTTGCTGATGTAATTAGTTAAGATGAGATCATCCTGGAGTAGAGTGGGCCCTTCATTCGACATGACCAGATGACTGGTATCCTGTTACAAATGGGCCGTGTGAAGACAGAATCACACAGGAGAAGGCCATGTGACAACAAAAGCTGAGATTAGAGTTATGCAGCAGCAAGGCAAGGAGCGAGTGCCAAAGATTGGTCACAAACCACCAGAAACAAGGAGAGAGGATGGAACAGATTCTTCCTCGGAATTCTCAGAAGGAACCAACCCTGCTTTCAGGCTTCTGACCTCCAAACCTGTGAGAGGATACAATTCTGTTGTTATAAGCCACCCAGTGTGTGGTACTTTGTTATGGCAGCCCTAGGAAACAGTGCAGGATGAGGAAATGGCCAATTAAATATACGCACATATGTGTATTTTTCTTTTGAACAAGTCTGTGCTCACTGGACGGTGTAGGGTGAGGGGGTAGGAAACTTGCTATAGAGAGCTAATATTTCAGGTTTGTGGACCACATGGTGTCAGTTGCAAATGACTTAAGTCTGCAGTGAGAGTGTAGCATTAGTAACAATCAGTGGCAAATGGGGGTGGCTGTGTTCCAACAAAACTTGCTTTATGGACATGGAATCAGGATTGTATGTAACTTTCATCTCTCATGAAAGATTACTCTTCTTTTGATTTTATTCAACTACCTAAAAGTGTCAAAAACATGTTTAGCTTATGGACCAGATTTGGCCTAGTTTGACAGCCTCTCGTCTAGGAGAAAGATAGGTTTTTGAGATAGATACACCCGACTCTACCCCTTTCTGGCTGTCTAACTTTTGATGTTGCTTTACCACTCCCAGTTTGGGGTTCTGCCCTTCCCAACTAGAAATCATTGTGGTTTCTTCAAAAGGCTATTAAAAGAATAAATTTGCTTTCACAGGATTGGCTTCATGGGCACGTGATCTGTGTGATGGCCCTGCGAGGGCCCTCTGTTTAGTCTAATGCTCTGTTATCATCATCTTGAGATTCTTCATAATTTTGAGCAGGTTCTGTATTTCCATTTTGCATTGGGGCCTGTGAGTCCTGACACAGCCTGGGAGCCCAAAATGAATAGCTATTCTTATTGCTATGCATTATGACGGATGAATAAGTGTCGATTAATGAGAAGCTAAACCCAATCCTTGGTGAAGGAGCTATGGCTTCTTTGGGAGAGGTCAAGGAAATCCTGTCATAAAACAAAAGCACTAATTACTAAAAGACGGATCTGCAGCGGAGGAGCAGACGGACGGAAAGTGAAGACATAGTACCCCGACTGTTGTAACATGACAAGTTAGCCGCCAACTGGAGATGCTCCAACGTCAGCCAGTTTGTGGGGGGCACCTAACTATTCTCCCGTGGTGAAGGTTTGTGTTATGAAATAACTTTGGAAATGTGCTGGCTTTGCAGGGATGTGTGCACAAAATGTTCAACAAATCCTTGCAGTTGGGTCTTTATTTTGAGCAGTGACATCAGAGCAGTTATCCAAACGTTTGTTTAAATAGAAATGCAAAAAGAGGTGCATTGCAGTGTCTGCTGAGCAGCGGAAATCTTACATCGGTAGAAATTGGGACTCTGAGGCTGTCTTGCCAACACAGCACAAGAGTCTGACCTACTATTAATTTCTTTGCTCATTGTACGTGACCAAATTGGAGAACTCCGAGCTCCAAATGAATTAGATGATCACCAACTGTTTTTCTCACTTTCCAGAACCGCTGCGCAGGTAGAGGCAAGCACTATGGGATTCATAAATAAAGGAGCCCCACCGATTTTTTCTTTATATCTGGGACGACACCCTTATTGGTGAAAACGGTCCCTTGGACAGTTTTCCAGCATGTTTGAGTTTGTGTCAAATAGCATTTCAGAATCTTCTGGCTGATACAGGAATTCCAACTGCAGGCCCATAAGCTAAAGCCAGCTCTTCTCAGCGCCGGTGAGCTTTTGTAGGGCTTTGATCACGAGGGCATATGGAGTAAGAAGTGAAGGTGGTCCATCCGGACAGCTTCTACCCCGCAACCATTGTACCAATGCCATATATCCGGTCTGGGGAGTGGCTTCAGCCACTGGTTAGATACATCTTGTTCGGAGTTGATTAAACAAAACCGTTATAAAGTGAGTTACAGCATTTACTAAGCAGCTTATATTATACAGCAATGACAACAGTGTACGGACCTCCCATCGGGCTGCTCGCCTCCCCGCGTCAGTACGTATTCAAGAGTAAGTATACCAGGCTTCACGTATTCACGGTCCCAGCAAAGAAAGTGCATGAGAAATGCAAACCTTATTATCCAACAAGTTCAGGAACCTGTGCTTTCCTCCTCCTCTGGCCTCCCGTGATTGTGCATTGAGCCACTTTGTTGCTAAGGAGCACCTCCAATATGCACCGCTCACGGACGGAGAGAGAGGTGGAAATCAAGTCAGCCGATCTGGCTTCTTATTCGTAACTCCGGCAAAAGACTTGCAGGAGGGCTTCCAGCTAATGGCCAAAATGAGAGGAAATCATCCGTGCTATTCCTATTCTTGATTCCCGAGTGAGCAGAAGGCTGGCTGATTTCCTCTTTGCTAAATAGTGTCCTGAGGGTTTGAATGCTTTATAAAAATGCCTGCCTTACACTGTATCTACACTGGAAAACTAATCAGTTGGCTGGGATCAAATGCATGTGCCAGTTCAGTTTAAAAGATAATATGGGTTTAACAGATTCCCCCCTTCCACTTAAATATCTATGTTTTGGGGTGGTTGGTTGGTTTTTTTTTCTTTAGTTTCTGTTTTTGCTTCGGTTTGGTTTCATTTTCTATATCAAAAAGGCATGACCTTTTGGGGAGTAGGATGGGACTGAAAATAAACAAGTCAAAAAATTAGGTCAATACTGCAGTTAGTTTAGATAGTAGTAAAAGGACTCGGAAGAAAATAAGGCAGGTGAAGAGTCAATAATTGGATGGTGCTGTGATGCTATTTTACATAAGGTGGTCAGCCTGTTGAGGAGATGACATTGGATCGGTGACCTGAGTGATGATAAAGGAGAAACTTCGTAAGGATCTAGTGGGAGGATTTTCCCGGGCGCAGGAGTGCCGAGTGGAAAAGCTCAGAGGCAGCAAAGAATTGTGGCTGCACGAGGAGCTGCAATGAGGCCTCTGTGATTGAAACAGCGAACGGGGGGAGAGTAGGAAGAGACTAAATTCGAGGTGCAGAGATCTGAGAATACAGAGTCCTGAAGGCTCTGCTAAGGGTTTGGGGTTGGAATCTAAGTGCAGGTGGGGGCCACTGACGAGTCAAACAGGGAAGCGGCACGGTCTCATTTATGGTTTATCCTGTCGATCGTATTGAGAACAGATGATAGGGCAGGTGAGAGGTGACGTTGGGGGACCAGTTAAGAGGCTGTTCAACTAAACCCAGTGAGTGGTAAAGTGAGAGACATGGACTGAGGTGGTTATGGCGGATGGAGACGGTGACAAATAGCAGGATTGCAGATCAAATTTTAGGGGAGGGGCGCCTGGGTGGCTCAGTTGGTTGTGCATCCAACTTCGTCTCAGGTCATGACCAGACCGTTTGTGGGATGGAGCCCCGTGTCAGCCTCTGTGCTGATAGCATGGAGGCTGCTTGGAATTCTCTCTCTATCTCTACCCTTCTGCCCCCGCCCATGTGCATATGTGTGTGTGCTTTCTTTCTCTCTCTCGAAAATAAATAAACTTTCAGAAAACTTTAGGGTAGAACTTGCTAATGGATTAGATATGGAGAGGGAGGAGGATTGAGGGAATAAAGAGAAGTCACGAACGTCATTTTATCGTAACTTGGCCCCCCACAAGTATTCTAGAAGGTTGTTAAAGGGCAATATTTCTATTCTACAGACAAGGAACTCATGTACAAGATTGTGAAGGTTTGATATCACGTGGCAAGTAAGTGGCAAACGCAGGACTTAAATCCATGTCTGTTTGCCTCAGAGCTCATGCTCTTTCTTGGTAAGCGCTACCCAAAAATGTGATGGCGGACTGAACCTTGGAGACCTGACTCTATCTTAAGGACCCGTAATGCTATAATTGGGAATCTGAACAGGAAGTAAAACTCTCAACCGTTATAGAAAGCCACAAGCCCAGAGTTGCCCTTTTAATCCCCCGGAGCTCCTTCTAGGAGTTGGAATAGGAGAAAGACATTCTGTTAAAGTTTGCCCAGGATTTTCGACATTTTTTTTTTTTATTTTTCCCAGTTTAATTTTAAACTGAATGTTATTAAGCAGATGGGATCCCGCTAGCAGTTTTGCTGGGAAAGGCGGAATGCCTAAAATGAGCAAACACAATGCACCCGCTGCCTATTGCATTGTCAAGATAGTATACAAATATTAAGAAAATGGATTTTTGAAATGTGAGAAGTGCCAAAAGCCCCAGACTTAAACGATGCTAAAAATGGGGATTATATCCTTCTCAAGACAGAGGTTTCCCTTTGTGTAGACTTTGATATGGAATTTGAGAGAGTGTGGAAATGTTCAATCAACCAAGTTGAGCTTTATTTACAGAGCAGAAACTGAGGTTTAGCACTTGTAGGTGGCCCAGACACTCCTCCAGCAGAGCTCTCCTAGCTTATATCACATATCTCTTTGTCCTTCACCATATTGTTCCAGCTTTTAGAAGACAAAGGAAAGTGCTGCTGATATCTACCAGAGCCTGGTGCTGCCTAAAATGAGGAGATGATCAAAGCTATTCAGGGATGACCTCATGCTTCCCGCTATCTCCAGGGCAACATTCAAATGACCCCGGAAAACAATCTGTCTTCCTTTTCTCCTGCCCTCATCCAGAGGCAGAGACTTCCTTGGCTAATATGGCCCTTTGCCCGTCATGCACATTTCCACTTGCATAAATGCCTGTGCCCGGTAATTACTTTCTGCTCTGCTGTGCATTGGTGTGATGCAAGACATAGCCTAGAGCGAGAGCATTCCATAGATTGTTAATGGACAGACGTATGGGTCATTGGCCCCGCATTTCAGCTTCTCATTTGTTTGTTAGTAAAAGACTACAGGTTGTCTGAGTCAGCTGCTTGACTCAGCTATGGAAAAATAAAAGACAAGTGAAAGGAAAGGATACTTTTCCTTAAAGGAACAACCCCCAAACTAGAGTTAGAAGCTGCCTTAGTGGAGATATTAAATCTACCAGAACATTCGTTGCAGGTAGCAATTTGTGCTTTTTTGGTATCCTTTTGGGGCAATAAGCTTGGTAAAATGAAGACAAGTGATCATTTCAGGGCAGAAATAACATCACAGCAAAAGATTCAACAAGCCCGCCTAGTTACGACATTGTGCTTTTCCTTCTAAAAATGGAATACTATAGTTTAAGAGACTACTTAGCTGCAATTTGCAGTTGCATTAAAGAAACATTGCTATTTAAGTCAAATCCGTCTTCAGGGACTGAATTTCACCTGAAAGGTCACAAAATTTGCTGTACTACAGCATCAGAGTATTGGCTAATGAAAACAGCTACTGAAAGGGAAAGTATGAGAAGGTTATGTAACTATTCTATATACTGTTAATTCCTGTCATTATCGAAGACAGAATTTACACCCCATAGAACCTTGTAAATGCTTCCTGGCATGGTAGACAGCTAATGTGAGGATGAGTCTCTGCATGGTTCAAGTGTGTGACTTTGTTCTTGAAGACACATGGCATTTCTAGTGCTGTTGAAGTTGGACTTGGCTTCCTCATAGTAACTTTCTCACTCTCCAACAACAGACAGGCTAGAGCAGTGAGAGATTCAAAGGTTATGGTTGCCTCACTGAACTAATTGAGTCTATTATGAAGTCTGCGATCGAAGGTCTCCATCCCTCGACCTATAGATGGGGAAATTAAGATCCACACAAGGAGAAATTCAGTGCCTCTCTCTATCGCTACCCCTGTATAGACTGAATACCTCAGTCTTTCTTGGTCAGGTCTGTGAGCCAGAAGAGAATTGGTCAATGGTATTTGCCCGGCAGGTGGTTTTTACTAGTGTCCAGCTTGTTCTACGAAGCAGAATGGAGAAAGAGCTGGTAGTGATGTGACGGGGCAGGACGAGGGTGGGGAAGGGGAGCATTTTCAAACATAAGTGGGCAAGGTAGTCCATCCTTTCTTTTAAAGATATCGCTGATTATCATATGAATAATGGGAAAATATCTTATTTTCATGAATGCAATACTAAGAGACGTTTTTATTTAAAAAAAAATTAATGTTTTTATTTTTGAGAGAGAGAGAGCTAGCAGGGGAGGGGCAGAGAGAGAGAGAGGGAGACACAGAATCTGAAGCAGGCTCCAGGCCCCGAGCTGTCAGCGCAGAGCCTGACGTGGAGCTGGAACTCACGAACCGTGACAACATGACCTGAGCCGAAGTCCAACGCTTAACCCACTGAGCCACCCCGTAAGAAACATTATTTTTAAATTTTTTTTTTTCAACGTTTATTTATTTTTGGGACAGAGAGAGACAGAGCATGAACGGGGGAGGGGCAGAGAGAGAGGGAGACACAGAATCGGAAACGGGCTCCAGGCTCTGAGCCGTCAGCCCAGAGCCCGACGCGGGGCTCGAACTCACGGACCGCGAGATCGTGACCTGGCTGAAGTCGGACGCTTAACCGACTGCGCCACCCAGGCGCCCCAGAAACATTATTTTTAAAAAATATTTTGCGGGGCACCTGGGTGGCTCAGTCGGTTGAGCGGCCAACTTTGGCTCAGGTCACGATCTCGCGGTCCGTGAGTTCGAGCCCCGCGTCGGGCTCTGGGCTGACGGCTCAGAGCCTGGAGCCCGTTTCAGATTCTGTGTCTCCCTCTCTCTGACCCTCCCCCATTCATGCTCTGTCTCTCTCTGTCTCAAAAATAAATAAACATTAAAAAAAAGTTAAAAAAAAATATTTTGCAAGTGAGTAACTTACAAGGTCAGTCAAGGAACAGCGACATGAACTGCAGAACCTCAAAAGAGTATAAATTTACAAAACTCGGCTTAAACTTGCAGAATTATCAACCAGATATTGGGCTGCATGCTAGATATGCAATTTCTAAAAATTTAGACATACCATCCCGACAAATGAAGCCCATCAGTGAGTAGGAAATCATAAAATAAGACTTGTCACCTCACATATTTCCTTTTTCTAAATAAAAGCAAAATCTTGAAAAAAATGTAGCCCACAAACATTCTTTAAAAATTATTGAATTAGCCTTCATTTCAAAAACATTGCCCTAATTCTGTTAAAGCACTCTTCTGCTATATGTGTTACTCCTTTTGTTACTCCCAGAAGCCCTATAACGCGAATGGGCTAAGGATTTGAAATGATATTTCACCAAACAAAGCAAATAATAAACATACCCAGCATTTTCTTCTTACTGGTATTAAAGAAAAAAAACCACATACAATAATAATAATAATAATAATAATAATAATAATAATAGTAATAGTAAAGTACAGTTTGTATCAACAAGTTCACAAAAACAAAGTGATATTAACTAAGACTCCTGCGGTTAACACAGAATTGGGTCACTCAGATTTTACTGGTGCGAAGGGAACAAGGGTTCACCCTTTTGGAAAGTAATTTAGCAATACGTCAAGAACCATACAAATACTTTTATTTGGCCCATAAATTCTGATCCTGGAAATCTGTCACAAAGAAATAATCTAACTGAAGGCACAAAAGTATTCCGACAGTGTTCTCAACCACAGGCAATTTTGCGTCTCCTCCCCCCCCCCCCCCCCCCCCCCGCCTGCCCCGGGAGACATTTGGCAAAGTCTGGAACTATTTTGTTTGTCACAACTGTGAGAATGCTACTGGCAGCTAGTGGGTAGAGACCGGAGATGTTGTTCAGCATCCTTTAAGGCACAGGATAGCCCCCAACAGCAAATTATTGTCACAGGTGGCAGAGTTGGAAACCTCACTCTAAGGTGCTCTTTGCAGAATGATGTGTAATTATTGACACACTGGAAACAACTTTGATGCCCCTCCCCCCACAAAGACATGGAGGTTTAGGGTGTCAAGGTGCGTGTATCCATTTTTTAGAGTATCGTGTAGACACTTAAAATATTAGGGTATTTTGAGGATTTTTTTTAAGTTTATACATTTATTTTGAGAGAGAGAGAGAGAGAGCACACAAGTGGGGTAGAACCAGAGAGAGAGAGAATCCCAAGCAGGCTCCACGCTGTCAGCACAGAGCCTGATGCAAGGCTCGAACTCATGTACTGTAAGATCAAGACCTGAGCCGAAACCAAGAATCGGAGGCTTAACCAGCAGAGCCAGCCAGGTGTCCCATAATGTTAGGAGGCTTTCAATAAGAAATTTGAAAAAAAAAAAAATAAGTTTTTTTTTAAGTTTTTATTGTAACAAAAGTGGAACCAAAAAATCTACTGCAATCAGAGGAATATGAGCAGATTATTTAGTAAGGGAAACTCATTGTCATATTTTAGATTTGCTGAGTAAGAATCAGTCTCTTATTCAGATAACATCATAAACTGTCCCGAGGGGATCAGACATGTGTATTCAGGGCAAATGCATTGTCTTCTCTCCTGCTAATATGTCTGGTCTGGAAAAATTGCTGATTGAGGAGACAATGCACTGAATCAAGGAAAACACCCCAAGAATCTTTATGGATTTTGCTGACATGAAATTTATCCCCATCAATTGTAAAATGAAAGAAGCTCACCTCATTCAGGCTGCTCAAAGAACCAATTAGCAGTAACTCATCCTCAGCAGGATTTAGGACAATCAATTTCTTGTCATCCGAGCCTGCATTCTAGGTAGTACTAGGTCAGAAAGGGGGGAAAAAAGAGCAACATAATTTGGAGTGACATCTGTATAGTATTGGAAAGTAAAGATGGCCAAACTGAAAACTACTTATAGTGTGTACGTCTGTATGTGTGTGTGTGTGTGTGTGTGTGTGTGTGAAGTACAGTGAAGTTGGTATTATACCTTCTTGTGTTCTTAAATTGAACATAGGCAGTGCAAAAAAACAAAATATGCTTGTGGACAGAATAATGACCCCAAACAGGTCCTCATATTAATAGCTGGAACCTGAAATATGCTATGTTTACATAGCAAAGAACAATTAAGGTTGCAGATAGAATTAAGGTGGCTAATTAGCTGACCTTGAACTGGCGAGATTATCCTGGATTACCCAGGATGTTATTACAAGAATCTTTGTAAAGAGGGAGACAGGAGAGTCAGAGTCTGAGAAGATGTGGTGATGATGGGAGCAGAGATTTGAGTGATATGATTGTTGGCTTTCGAGATGAAAGGGGCCCTTGAGCCAAGGAATGTGCATAACCTCTAAAAGCTGGAAAAAGCCAGGAAGCAGATTCTCTCAGCTCCTAGAAGGAACATTGGCCCACTGACACGTAACTTAGCCCAGTGAGAACAGTGTAGGACTTCTGACCTACAGAACCGTAAAGTAATGAATTTGTGTTGTTTTAAGTTACTAAGTGTGCAGTCAGTTTTTACAGCCACAATAGGAAGCTAATACAATTACACCTTTGTAGCTGTGTGTGTGCTCTGCCTGCCCGTGTGTGAGGGAGCACGTGGATCCAGTTTTACTTTTTTTCTCATGATGGTCTGTGCTATAGAAAAAGGTTACTTTCCGAGTGGTTTTTTTTTTCAATGACTGATTATGTGCTTCCTCTGGAAGCAAGACGGCCCTCTGGCCCTGTGGCACCCAGTATGCAAATATGGAGCAAGGACGTGAAGAGTAATGTTTGCAGATCTTTTCATCAAGAGTGACTTCTCTAGACTCAGAGTGAGGGAAGTACTTATGTTTTGTAATGAGTTGAAGGATAAACCTGCCCAGTGTACTAGAAAAAAATTTAAAGTTTGAAATCAGACACATCTGAGTTCCTGTAGCCAGGCATGAATGTCTTGAGTGACCAAAGGCAAGCTATTTAACCTTTGTAGATCAAAGTCACATCGCTTCCTAGCAGAAAGATGGCCTGCCCACTACAAATCTTGCCATGACCTGGACATGTTTAATGTTTGTAGTACATGAAAGGGTGTTCTTGCAAGTATAATGACCTAACGGGAAGATACCCTGCACACGCAGTCTTTGTAAATAGTCACGAAGGGCAAAGCACAGCAGCATACCTAATCCTCCCATGTGACCATGGCCCTCCTTTGCTTTAAACCCATCAGTTGCTTTCTATCATTTTTTTTTTTATTATATGAAATTTATTGTCAAATTGGTTTCCATACAACACCCAGTGCTCATCCCAAAAGGTGCCCTCCTCAATACCCATCACCCACCCTCTCCTCCCTCCCACCCCCCATCAACCCTCAGTTTGTTCTCAGTTTTTAACAGTCTCTTATGCTTTGGCTCTCTCCCACTCTAACCTCTTTTTTTTTTTTTTTTTTTTTCTTTTTTCCTCCCCCTCCCCCATGGGTTCCTGTTAAGTTTCTCAGGATCCACATAAGAGTGAAACCATATGGTATCTGTCTTTCTCTGTATGGCTTATTTCACTTAGCATCACACTCTCCAGTTCCATCCATGTTGCTACAAAAGGCCATATTTCATTTTTTCTCATTGCCACGTAGTATTCCATTGTGTATATAAACCACAATTTCTTTATCCATTCATCAATTGATGGACAGCTTTCTATCATTTGTGACAGCAGCTGTCAAACTTTTTTGTTTTAGGACCCCTTTACACTCTTAATAATTACTGAGGACCAAAAAGAGTCCTTCTGTGCACTGTATCTATTGATATTTGCCATATTAGAAATCAAAATCAAAGTGACTGTAACTAAAAATCCCATTAGAAGTCAAAGGAAATATTTTATGAAATTAACTGTTCTTTAAGGCATACAAAAAGTGGGC
The DNA here is from genome assembly GCF_018350155.1 of Leopardus geoffroyi. NCBI lineage: Eukaryota > Metazoa > Chordata > Mammalia > Carnivora > Felidae > Leopardus > Leopardus geoffroyi. Next base: position 117,666,649 of record NC_059343.1, read on the forward strand.
ATGAAGCAATAAATTGTTTTATTTATTTACTTTTTTACAATTTTCTTTAATGTCTGGCTTTAATAGAAGACAGCTGGATTTTCCTATCTGCTCTTGTGGTCATTCTGATGCAATATTCGGTTTCGGTTGAAGTAAACAAAACACATCTAGCCTCGCACAGATATGTAGTTGGAAAAGGGAGGATTATTTTATTGGCTTATTCAGATACCTTTGGTTATTCTTTGATACCAAAACTAAACATGGGGTAGTTTCTGAAATTCTAGTTGCAATGTGGACTCTTATGGCATATCTATGAACTTTTTGTATTCTGTTACATTAATTCTGTTACATTAAAAGTCCTTGGTCCAGGGGCGCCTGGGTGGCGCAGTCGGTTAAGCGTCCGACTTCAGCCAGGTCACGATCTCGCGGTCCGTGAGTTCGAGCCCCGCGTCGGGCTCTGGGCTGATGGCTCAGAGCCTGGAGCCTGTTTCCGATTCTGTGTCTCCCTCTCTCTCTGCCCCTCCCCCGTTCATGCTCTGTCTCTCTCTGTCCCAAAAATAAATAAACGTTGAAAAAAAAAAAAAAAAGTCCTTGGTCTGCCTTACACTTTAAGTATATGTTTTATCCATGCATGGTTTTGTCACACCAAGCACTGGTCACTTAAAACATTTTGGTTTTGGGGCGCCTGGGTGGCTTAATCAGTTAAGTGTCCCGACTATTTTGGCTCAGGTCATGATCTCACGGTTAGTGAGATACAGCCATGTGTCAGGCTCCGCACTGGCATAGGTTTGGTTTCACTAAGCTATGAAGATTTTTAAATGTTGGCACATTTCATTATAAACATCAAAAATTCACATTTGTTGGACGCCTGGGCAGCTCAGTTGCTTAAGTGTCTGACTTGGCTCAGGTCATGATCTCACAGTTCGTAATTTCGAGCCCCACATCAGGCTCTGTGCTGACAGCTCAGAGCCTGGAGCTTGCTTTGGATTCTGTGTCTCCCTCTCTCTCTACCCCTCCCCCGTCCCCGCTCTATCTCTCTCTCTCTCACTCTCTCAAAAATAAATAAGCATGAAAAAAAAATTTTTTTAATTCACATTTGTTAATATCATCACCGATCTGATTAGAAAAGTATTTAGGCATTGGAAAGCTGTCAAGCTTACTGTGATGAATAGAAGTTTTCCAAAATTTTAAGCTTCACCAAGAGGTTTGAATTTTCAACATTTCACCAAGACCTTTGAATTTTCGAATTTTATTATTGGCAACAAACACTATCGGTTGTTTTCCTTGAGCAATAGGCTTCTTTTATTCATTTTTGAGAAAATAGCTGCCAAACACCCTATGCGAATAACCAGTTTGTCAGTCATCCCTTCAAGTAAAAACAATGCTTTCTGGAAAAGTCAGATGGCTCAACTAACAGCCCAAACAATCACACAAGTTCTTTTCCTGGAAACAACCATCATACTTCAGTTTGCAGCAGAAGTGATGTATGCATATGTCCCAGCTCGTCACATAGAATGTTAACAATATGTGTGCTCAACATTGAGATTTAATAAAATCAATTATTTCTACTACTTAATTAAAGGCATTCCTAAGTGCAAATGGCTCTTCCTTCTTTTCTTTTCTCTTTTCTTTTTCTTCTTTCTTTTCTTTTCTCCTCTCCTCTCTTCTCTCCTCCTCTCCTCTCCTCCCCTCCGCTCCCCTCCTCTCCTCTTCTCTTCTCTTGCCTTGTCTTGCCTTTCTTCCTTTTCTTTTCTGCTGTGAGTACCTGACGGTGAAGACTATAAGATGACTATTGCATTTGGCAGTGCACTCTAGTGCTAGTTTTGATTTGTGCTAAGATGACAAGAGTTTTATCTCCATTGCTCTTGTACCCTCAATGCAAATGTCAACACAAGGAGAAAGGCAAATAATGTCTGCATATTATTTTGAAAATAGTTCTGGCCTTGCAGATCCCCTAAAAATGTCTTGAGTACTCACATGTCATGCTTTCTCTGGTGCCTTTCAGACCCCTTTCCACTTTAATCTCTCTCTTCCCAAGATTATGAGCTTCTTGAGGGCAGAGACTCTGCATAGACTAGGTATTCAATAAATGCTGTTTGAACGGATGCAGTGATCAATGTGAATGCACGCAACAAGACAAGCTTGGGAAAAAATGAACAATCTCAACAAAACGTGTTTCTGTTAAAGTTTTAACACTTGCACCACAAACATATTTTCACTTTAATATAGAATTCAGCCAAACAACAAAATGATGGGGTCTTCCTTTTACTTGACATCTTTCCAACAGATTCACCAAGTGTCTACTTTTCTCCTGTCTCTAGATCTTGTTGTAGAGGACATGAAAGCTATTGGTTATACAATGATAATTAAGCATCGCTATGATTGAAAGTAAACTGAAGCCAAATCATTCGTTTTTAGTGTGTGTTTTCCTTTTAATACCTGTGTGAACTTGGACAAATATTTAATGTCTGAGACTCAGTTTCTTTAGCTGCAGAATGGAGATAATAGTACCTGTTTAAGGTCGCTAGAGCCTTACAGTCCCTTGTTACTCAAAGTGTGATGCATGGACCATTTTTGGTATCACTTGTGAGCTTGTGCAGGATCATGAGACCCACCTCCGAACTTCTCAGTCAGAATCTACATTTTATCAGATCTCTTGGTCAATATTTTGAACATTAAAACTTGAGAAGCACTTTTATACAGAGAAAAGAACTCCTGTCCTAACATTCCTTACAAAATGATTAATGCTGGATGCATGCTTGGGCCCATTTCTTCTTATAGTTCTAAGGGCTCACTTAAGTTTTTGTGAGCTTTTTAGAACTGTGCTTAGTGTTGATTTCACTTTGTTCATTTCACCTTGCATGGAAATTAAAATCCCAAATTAGCTTACTTGCCTGGATGAAGCTAAGGACCAGATAAGTCTCCTTGTAAAACCAGTAAGTGAACTTTGAACTGTGGGTGCGAAAGAAACATGCATTACAGGGGCGGCTGGGTGGCTCAGTAGGTTAAGCATCTGAAACAGCTCAGGTGGATCTCATAGTTTCATGAGTTCAAGCCCCAAATTGGGCTCCATGCTGACAGTTCAGAGCCTGGTTGGGATTCTCTCTCTCCCTCTCTCTCTCTGCCCCTTCCCCACTCATGTGCACACACACTCTCTCCCTCTCTTTCAAAGTAAATAAGTGAACTTTAAAAAGAAGAAAAGAAACACACATGACATGTTAGTGTAATGTCAAGTTTAAAAGAGAAACCACTAGAGGAGAATTCTTCCTCAAACTAGCATAATGGACTTGGATTTCAGTGTTTGGATAGGGATTTCATCTATTAAAGTCTTTTCTGATACTGAGTATTCGATAAACACAAATGAATATTTACCAAAGATAGGCTCTAGCATATAAATGTCTGTATATGGCAAGAAAGATAGGTATAGGAGATGAATTTGACAAAAATTATTTGTCAGTGAGATAAGCTTTTAAAAACCTAGCTGTATTCTTTATCATTAGATATTATTGAGAATTGCAATGCTTCTGAAGCTTTATTCTGAATATGAACCATTTAAGGAGCATAAAAAAATCCATATTCCAGGGCCTCACTCCTAGAAGTTCTGATTCAGGAAGACTCAAATAGGGCCCAGAAGATTATATCAAGGTCTCTAGTAGAATGCTTGCAAATGCAACCATGCTTTGAGAAATGTGGAAACTCAATCAAGTCAGAGTATCGAATCAAAGCACCTGGGAAACGCAAGAAGCAATATGAATGAACTAGTATTTAGTATCTGTTAGGTGTACTAAGAACATGATCGCATTTTATTTTTACATCTTCATTTTATGGGAGAGCTGTTATCCCCATATTATAGATTGGAAACTAGATCACATAGCTGGGAACAGTGGAGCCAAGATACGCTCCTAAGTTTCTCTGATGCTGTAGCTTATGCTCTTCTCACCACCACATGGTGTAAGCCCTTAACCTGGGTTTGAATCTTCGCTCTATAACCATTTTTGTAATTCCGCACGAGGTGCTTAACTTTGAGTCTCAATTTTCTTATCTGAAAAATAAGGATAATAATAGAAGCTCTGTCAACATGGTGGAATTATTGTGACAATCACAGATGATCATGGATGTGATCACAGATGTGAGTTCTGCACCTGTTTTCATAAAATATGTCCCTTGGTCTTGGTTGGTCATCAAGAGGTCCAACCCTAATTTGAAATCTGAGATGAGCATGGAAGTATTTTATTTGGTTTCATATTGTTGCTTGCTTGTTTCTGGTGATAAATGAATGCATAATCATTGCAGAAATTTTAGAAAATATAGAAGTAAGAATGAATTGAAATATCATGTATTTCTCTTCAATTAACATAAGTTTATCTCCAAGTCTTGTTCCTTCTGTGTTGACAGAAAATTCTATCATTTATGGGCTCAATTTCCCCTCCCAGGATAGGACCAGGATATAAGGAGCTGTCAAAAAAAGAAATCAAGGATTAACCTCTACCATCTCCTCTGGCCATCGTGGCAACGGAGGTTGCTGGTCGACATGTAGGATCTTGCCATCTTCCTTTTCTAACGGGTGTGCAGATCCTTGTTACCTTAGCCCTGTAGATCTATGTCTTTCCCAGACTAAAGAAATCTCCCTCCTCTTTCCACTACTCTCACAGGCACTTTTCTTTCTCTCTTTCTCTGATTCCACTTACGTAAACTTAGCCATAGCTCTTCAGTGGGTTTAGGCTTTTATGAACAATAGAGCATGCCCATATCTATTAAGCTGAATTTGGTATTTGGCTCTACAAAAAATACTTGAGGCAAAAAACAACAAAGGACCTAGCTACCTGCTTAGTTTATAGCAAAAAGGAAAACAAATATATAGAGAGAAAAGCCCATGTTCATACATAAAAAAGGCCTACCACATGTAGCAGCATATAAACATTTTGGGAGAAAAGACACTTACAGTCCATCATTGTAGAGAAACCACTATTATCATTTTGGCATGTTTCCTTGTATTTTTTTTTTTTTTTGTCATTTTGGCATATTTTCTTGCATTTGACATTTAAACTCTATTCTTTTTTTTTTTTTTTTTTTTAAATCCACTATAGCTAATTCCACAGTGTTAGCTTCAGGTGTACAATATGGTGATTCAACAATTCTATACCTTACTCAATGCTCATCATGATAAATGTACTGTTAAGCCCCTTCATCTATTTCACCCATCATCCCACCCACCTTCCCTCTGGTAACCATCTGTTTGTTCTCTATAGTTAGAGTCTGTTTTCTGATTTGTCTCTTTTCTCTGTTTATTAGTTTTGTTTCTTAAATTACACATATGAGTGAAATCATATGGTATTAGTCTTTCTCTGACTGACTTATTTCACTTAGTATTATACTCACTAGATCCATCCATATTGCAAGATTTCATTCTTTTTATGACTAATATTCCATTGTGTGTACACACACACACACACACACACACACACATACATACATACCACCTCTTCTTTTTTTTGAGTTTATTTATTTTGAGAAAGAGAGCAAGGGAGGGGCAGAGAGAGAGAGAAGGAGAGAGAGAATCCCGAGCAGACTCTGCACCATCAGCACTGAGCCTGACGTAGGGCTTGAACTCACGAACCATTGAGATCATGACCTGAGCCAAAATCAAGAGTCAGACGCTTAACTTACGGAGTCACCCAGGAGCCCCTAAATCACCTCTTCTTTATCTATTCATCAGCCAATGGATGCTTGGGCTGTTTCGATAATTTGGAATTACATAATTTACATTATTGTAAATATAGTGCAATAAACGTAGGGGTGCATATATCTTTTCAAATGAGTGCTTTCCTATTCTTCGGGTAAATATCCAGTAGTGCAATTGCTGGATCTTACGGTAGTTCCATTTTTAACTTTTTGAGGAGCCTCCATACCGTTTTCCACAGTTGCTATACCAGTTTGCATTCCCACCAACAGTGCATGAGGGTTCCCTGAGGGTTCTTTTTTTCTCTACATTCTCGCCAACACTTGCTGTTTCTTGTGTTTTTGATTTTAGCCATTCTGAGCAGTGTGAGGTGACATCTCATTGTGGTTGGCATTTGCATTTCCCTGATGATCAGGGATGTTGAGCATCTTTTCATGCGTTTGTTGGCCATCTGAACATCATGTCTTCTGTGGAAAAATGTCTGTTCATGTCTTCTGCCCATTTTTTAATTGCATTGTTTGGTTTTTTGGTATTGAGTTGCATAATTTCTTTATAGATTTTCAATGCTGACCTTTTATTGGATATATCATTTGTAAGTATCCTCTCCCATTCAGTTGGTTGTCTTTTAGTTTTGTTGATTGTTTCCTTTGTGTACAGAAACTTTTTATTTTAATGTGATCTCAATAGTTTATTTTTGCTTTTATTTCCCTTGCCTCAGGAAACATATCTGGAAAAATGTTGGTATGGCTGATGTCAGAGAAAATACTGCCTGTACTTTCCTTTAGGATTTTTATTGTTTCAGGTCTCACATTTAGGTCTTTGATCCATTTTGAGTTTATTTTTTTGTACAGTGTAAGAAAGTGGTCCAGTTTTATTCTTTTGCATGTAGCTATCCAGTTTTCCCAACACCATTTGTTGAAGAGACTGTCTTTTTCCGATTGCATATTCTTGCCTTCTTTGTCAAAGATTAATTGACCATATAATCATGAGTTTATTTCTTGGCTCTGTATTCTGTTTGATTCATTTATGTGTCTACGTTTCTGCCAGTATCATACCATTTTAATTATTGTGTAGTGTATCTTGAAAACTGGGATTGTGATACCTCTAGTTTTGTTCTTCTTTTTTAACATTGCTTTGCATATTCAGGGTCTTTTGTGGTTCCATACAAATTTTACGATTATTTGTTCTAGTTATGTGAAAAATGCTGTGGTATTTTTTTTTTTTATTTTTTTATTTTTTTAAATTTTTTTTTTTAATGTTTATTTATTTTTGGGACAGAGAGAGACAGAGCATGAACGGGGGAGGGGCAGAGAGAGAGGGAGACACAGAATCGGAAACAGGCTCCAGGCTCTGAGCCATCAGCCCAGAGCCCGACGCGGGGCTCGAACCCACGGACCGCGAGATCGTGACCTGGCTGAAGTCGGACGCTTAACCGACTGCGCCACCCAGGCGCCCCAATGCTGTGGTATTTTGATAGAGGTTGCATTAAATCTGTAGATGGCCTTGGGTAGTATGGACATTTTAGCAATATTTGTTCTTGCAATCCACATGCATGGAATATCTTTCCATTTGTTTGTGTCACCTTCAATTTCTTTCATCAATGTTTTATAGTTTTCAGAATACAGGTCTTTTACCTCACTGGTTAAGTTTATTCCTAGGTGTTTCATTCTTTTTGGTGCAATTGTAAAGGGGATTTTTTTTTCTTAATTTATCTTTCTGCTACTTCATTATTAGTGTATAGAAATGCAACATAGTTCTGTACATTCATTTTGTATGCTGAGTCCCTACTAAATTCTTGTATCAGTTTTAGTAGTTTTTGGTGGAGTCTTTAGGGTTTTCTGTAGGGAGTATCATGTCATCTGCAAATAGTGAAAGTTTTACTTCTTCCTTACCAGTTTGGATGCCTTTTATTTCTTTTTGTTGTCTGATTGCTATAGCTAGAACTTCCAGTACTGTAGTGAATAAAAGTGGAGAGAGTGGACATCCTTGTGTTGTTCCTGATCTTAGGGGAAAAAATTCTCAGTTTTTCACCATTGAGTATGATATTAGCTGGGGTCTTTTCATATATGGTCTTTATTATGTTGAGGTATGTTCCCTCTAAACCTACTTTGTTGATGCCTTTTCATGAATGCATTTGTACTTTGTCAAATGCTTTTTCTGCATCTGTTGAAGTGATCATATGGTTTTTATTGTTTCTCTTGTTAATGTGATGTATCATGTTGATTGATTTGCAAATATCGAACCACCCTTGCATCCCAGGAATAAGTCCTATCTGATCATGTTGAAGGACTTTTTTAATGTGTTGTTGGATTTGGTTTTCCAATATTTCATTGAGGATTTTTGCATCTGTGTTCATCAGAGATATTGGACTGTAGTTTTTTGGGTTCTTTTTAATAGTTTGAAAGGAATAAGCAGTAGCTCTTCTTTAAATGTATGGTAGAATTTACCTGCAATGCTGTCTGGCCCTGGACTTTTGTTTGTTGGGAGATTTTTTTGGATTACTGATTCAATTTCATTGCTGGCAATTAGTTTATTCAAAATATCTATATCTTCCTGATTCGATTTATACTCTATTCTTACATTGATTTTCTTTGTTTTCAGTTAGCATTATATAAAAATGACTTCCCATGTTGCTTACAACTAGTAAAAGTTTAAATTATATCCAGATTTGTATAGTGACCAGTGTTGCGACAGGTATAGTCATACAAAATCATTCTTCTGCATTTTCACCTATTTTCTTTTTTAAAAAAATTTTTAATGTTTATTTTATTTTTGAGAGAGAGAGAGAGAGCGAGCATGAATAGAGAGAGGAACAGAGAGAGAGGGAGACACAGAACCCAAAGCAGGCTCCGGGCTCTGAGCTGTCAGCACAGAGCCCAACGTGGGACTTGACCCCACAGACTGTGAGATCATGACCTGAGCTGAAATCAGATACTTTCTTTGAGAAACATGCATAGAGGTGGAAGTACTAGACTGTAAGGTATGGAGTTTATTTTTTTAGAAAAGAAGAATCTGTTCATTCATTCAACAAAGCTTTAATTGATACCAGTCGTTATTATTTATTTCTAAGCTAAAGAAGAAATTTGGCTTCCCATGAATATACCTGGGTAGCCAGACTAGATGGGGCTTCAGGATACAGGTAATAACAATGTCAAGGACCAGCAATAACAGTTGGCCCCAGTGGTCATGTCCCACCTCAATGAGGAGAATATGGGGGTGAATATTTGCAATCTGAATTGAATGAATTTTGAGTCCCCTCTGGTTTTGTTAAAGTCCCAGAGACATTATAAATTTCAACGTGTTCATTAGCATAGATTGAGCATTTGTAAGATGATTGTGCAAGAAGAGGTGGGGTCAGGGCTGAATTTCATGGGTGCGTGACTGGTACAGTTGCACCTAGCTCCATGGTCAGAAGGGCCCTGAACTTGGCTTAATGGTCTGTTGTGGCCATTTGATAATTCATAATTTTAACATTTTCCCCACATTTTCATTTTGCACTGAGTCCTGCACAGTAAGATATCACTGCCATAAAAATGGCAGGTATTGTGGATGAACTGAAAGATCTTTAGGGCTAGTTCTGATATTTTGTAACACTGTCTGTTCTCTACCAGACCCTTTAAATGCTTCGGACCCCCAGCACCAAGTCCTTCATTTAGGAATTCCATAAAGATCAGCCACAGGCAGTTGTAACATTATGTTAGTGGTATTGGCTCCATTTGTCCGCTGTCCTGTTATGATTCATTCTCCTTCGCTTTTGTCTTCCTTTGACCTCTGATCTCTGTCTTGTACCTGACTTCCAGTCATTCTCCCTGTACCTGTTTTGAGACTCCATCTGAACAAGCTTTGGTTCCTAACATTGTTGTTAGATACAATATAGAAAGCTTCTAGACCTATTCACTTGCAGATGAGAGGCATTCACATGTACCTAGTACGTTGAATTAGACCAAATCCAGGAACCCAAAAGAAACATGGTAGCTATTTCGGGATAGGGAGATTTCTTGATTTAACTTAGATATAATAGGTTTCTGAAGCTACTCCTGCCAGGAAACCTTCCCTTATTCTCCAACAGTAAAATAGCTGCCTCTTCTCTGTGGTCCAATAGCACTCTGTACTCACCCCTCTATAGTACTTACTCCTTGACAGTATCTGACACTACAATATAAGCTGCTTGAAGCCAGGTACCATGTTTTGTTTTCTTGGACATCCCCCAAAGCTAGGTATAGTGTCTGGGATATAGTATTTGCTCAAAAATATTTATTCAATGAATTAATGTGTGGGTAAGTTAGTGTTGGAATTATTTGATTTATTTAAATTAATAGGCCATATTTTTTGAGCAGTCTTAGGTTTACAGAATAATTGAGTGAAAAGTACAGAGAGTTCCTCTATATCCCCCATTGCTGTCCCACAGTTTCCCCTATTATTAATGTTGTGCTACATATGTTACGATTGACTAACCAATATTGATACATTGTTTGTAATGAAAGCCCATAGTTTACATTGCAGTTCACTCTTTGTATACTACTACATTCAGTGGGTTTTGACAAAGGCATAATTACATGAATCCACAATTACAGTATCATACGCAGGAGTTTCACCACCTTAAAAATAGTGCTACACCTATTCATCCCTTTTCCCCCACCCCTCCCACCTGAACCCCTGAAAACTGTTCATCTTTTAACTGTCTCCAAAGTCTTACCCTTTCCAGAATGTCATATAGTTGAAATCATACAATCCATAGCCTTTTCAGATTGGTTTCTTTCACTGAGTAATAGGCTTTAAAGCTCTTCCGTACCTTTTGTATTTTGAACTTTCATTTCTCTTACTGCTGAATAGCATGCAATTGCATGGATATCTCACAGTTTGTTTATCTATTCACCTACTGAAGGACAACTCGGTTGCTTCCAAGTTTGAACAATTGTGACTAAAGATGCTAAAACATTCATTTGCAGATTTTTGTGTGGACCTAAATTTTCAACTCATTTGAGTAAATACTTAAGAGAGTGATTACTGGAGCATATGGTAGGAGTATATTTGCTTTTGTAAGAAATTGCCAAACTGTCTTCCAAAGTGGCCGTACCATTTTGCATTGCATCAGCAAAGAATGAGAGTTCTTCTTGTTCTACATCCTCACCAACATTTGGTGTGGTCAGAGTGTTGGGTTTTTGCCATTCTAGTAGATGTGTTATGGTCTCATTGTTGTTTTAATTTGCATTTCCCTAATGGCATATAATGTTGAATATTTTTACGTAACTTTTTGCCACCTGTATATCTTTGGTAAGGTGTCTGTTCAAATCTTTTGCCCATTTTTTAGTCAGGATGTTTTCTCATTGTTGAATTTTATAAGTCCTTGGTACATTTTGGACACTAGTTCTTTATCAGATATTTGTTTTGCAAAGTCCCAGTCTATGACTTGTCTTTTCTTTCTCTTAATAGTGTCTTCCACGGAGCAAAAGTTTTCATTTTAAGTAAGTGCAATTTATCAAATTTTTCCTTTTGCGTGGTGATTTTGGTGTTATATCTAAATAGTCATCACCAGACCCAATGTCACCTAGGTTTTCTCCTACGTTATCTTCTAGGAGTGTTGTAGGGTTTTGTTGTTGTTGTTTTACACTTAGGTCTCTGAGCTATTTTGAGTTAACTTTTGTGATAAGTACAAGGTCTGCTTTCTCTGCTGAATTGCCCTTGCTCCTTTGTCAAAGATCAGTTGACCGATTGTGTGTGGGTCTATCTCTGGGCTCATTAACCTAGTCCGTTAATCTGTAGCTTTATAGTTAAATCTCAAAGTTAGATAATGTCCGTCCTTTGACTTTATTCTAATTTCAATATTGTGTTGGCTATTCTGGAGCTTATACCCTTCCATATAAACTTTAAAATCAGTTTGTCTATATACACTAAATAATTTTTTGATTTTGATTGGATTGCTTTGAATCTATAGATCAAGTTGGGAAGAAATGACATCTTGACAATACTAAATCTTCCTGTCTGTGTACATGATATATTTCCCCATTTATTTAGATCTCTGATTTCTTTCATCAGTTTTGTCGTTCTCATACAGACCTTGTACATATTTTTTAGATTTATACCTATTACATGTTTTCATGTTGTATTTCTTTTTCATGACCAAAAAATCCATGTCCAATATAAAAAATATGAAAAGCAAAATATCATTAAAAATTTCTACAATCCCACTGGCTTTGGCATATATTTTGAAAGATATTTATCTATGTATGCATTTTGGTGAGGAGAATTTAATTAGTTCCAACTAATGCCCTCCCATTAGATATTTAGGTAGTTTCGCTTTGCAATGTCACGACTAAAACAAACGGGGATAATTGAATGAATATGGATTAGAATTTTAAAAATAAGCATTTAAACAATCTAAAATTCTCAAAGCCAGACAAAATTGTTGTATTCACAGAAATTTACAGAAACACTGTGCTGTTTACTAAGATTTATAATAATCTAATGGTAGCATCTAGGAACCCTAATTCTGATCAAATCGATGTTTTTATCTAATTGTGATGTTAAATATCTTTCTTTGTGCCAAATGCTTTTAGCCAAGTATTTTTTTTAATGTTTATTTATTTTTGAGAGAGAGAGAGGGCAAGCGGAGCAAGGGCAGAGAGAGGGAGACAAAGAATCCAAAGCAGGCTCTGTACTGACAGCAGCGAGCCCTATGTGGGGCTCGAACTTGCGAACTATGAGATCATGCCCTGAGCTGAAGTCGGGCGTTCAACCGACTGAGCCACCCAGGTGCCCCTTAGCCAAGTATTTTTAAACTACATTACATGGAGCCCATGGAAACTGAAAACAAAAGTGGATTCTCATCAATTTTAACTTATTTTCATGACTTTGACTACACGGTCTTTCTAAATTATTTAACCTTCTATTCCTCATATCATGAAAAGTATGGCATAGTGTCCATCATGGGCTTCAAACCATCCTCTGCTAAATTATGTAGTTATTCAAAAGTATGTGTCACAGTCCATCTACATTAATATTAGCACACTGGGCCAAGGTTATCAATCCATTATCTGCTACCCTTCTTCTCATAAATGTCTCCAATTTCTCTTTTAGAACTAATCTATGCGTAGTCCATGTGGCTTGGATGAGGAATCCCAAGGGATGGGGTGGCTGCTAAACTTAGACATTCAGATCATTATATAACTCAACTATAATGACTAATTCAAGTGTGGTCTTGTTAACTAATAAGTGCTAATATCAGGGCATTTGATGAAGGAAACTAGGTAAGCTTTCCACTTTTCAAATACACATAGAGCCATACATTTGCAAGAATGGATCTACTGGACAACCCGCAGATGAGCGAAATCTGCATGAGATACGGGCAATGCAGAGGAAAGTCAAGCTAGCAGCTTGGGGAGGGAAGGAAGGTAAGGGAGAGAGAGAAAGAGTGAGAGAGAAAGATAGAGAGAGAAAGAATTGAGAGGGATGAACTGGTCCTGATGACATTACTGAGACCCAAGATTTAGCCATGTCTGCATATTCACCCAGAAGCACTCCTGCACATTTGAGTTCTAGCAATCACGAAATCACTTTTTTTTTTTTTGGCCTGGGGATTTATTGATTTATTGATTGATTGATTTATTTATTTTTAAATTTTTTTTTCAACGTTTATTTATTTTTGGGACAGAGAGAGACAGAGCATGAACGGGGGAGGGGCAGAGAGAGAGGGAGACACAGAATCGGAAACAGGCTCCAGGCCCTGAGCCATCAGCCCAGAGCCTGACGCGGGGCTCGAACTCACGGACCGTGAGATCGTGACCTGGCTGAAGTCGGACGCTTAACCGACTGCGCCACCCAGGCGCCCCTGCCTGGGGATTTTTAAGTGGATTTTCTGCCTTCCTTATATCCAAGAGTTGTGAATAATAATTTAGCATGGTTCAAGCACTTTGAGGTACAGTTTCTGTTTCCAACTTCTATGGTACTGCATATTCTTAGGTTTAAAGTACAGATCGTAAGTAATGATAGCACAGTGATTGTGGAGACAAGAAATGACCTGGAGATATTTCAGTACAGTTATTTTATTTGCCTACTTGGAGTTTTTATTTGTATTGAGGTTTTCAAGTAGTAAAGCACAGAGTGAAGTGAGAGGTGTAATTTTTGTTGTTGGATAGTTTAAATTTTAGGTTATATATGAAATACCTTACTGGATTTGAATAGCATCTTTAAGATTCAAATTTCTTCTTTTAGAAGTTGTTCCTATGTTTTAATTCTAAAGGACAAACCAAGAAAATAATGAGTATTACTGATTTGTGCATAATTATTATTAAAAATGATTTTGTCATATAGATGGGAGAAGTGTTAAAAAGTGATCTGCTCTAAATGCTCAATACCCTTGGTCTGCCACTGTCTCTTTGCTGTGGGTAATTAAAAGATATTTCCAAAACTGCACACTGTCAAATATAATGCTCTCCTTAAATGTTCAAAGCCCCTTTCAGATATTCCTTACTTTTAGCTCATCAAAGGAGTCTCTTGATGCCTTTCTCCAGACATTGGTTTGTGATCTATTATCTTCCCCATGGCTTAGGTTGATTGGGTCATGACCGTATCGCCCAGAGTTCACCACTCTTACTCAGAAGTGATCACATTGCATTACCGTCGTGCCATATGGTAAGGCTGCTGTTGTAATGGAACAAAATGGTGGATTCTGTGTTTCACATGCACTTGTGATTGTCTAGAGGAATTTTGTTGGCATTTTGGTGATTGGTAACTTCTTGTGATGTTTCTGGGTCTTCGCTTTAATTTTCTTTTCCATTCCTGTCTTTTCTCTTGTGTTTTCTTTTGTTTCTTTGTTTTTATATCAGCTTCAAATCTTTCTTTGTTCTTAGAGAAGTGACATATTATAGATAAAACTAAACGCTCCCTTCTGTATTATAATTTCTTTCTCTCACTTTCCAAAAGCAAACATAGCCATGAAGATCCTTTGTAAATACTTTTACTAGATAAGTATTATCTATTTATCATCTATTTATAAAGATATGTATTTGATTATATCTTTTTGTGTAAAGTCTGTTGTGATTATATAAGACACACAATAAAGAATAAGATAAATAACACGCTTTCACCATTCACTGAATTTTATTCCCCTGCCCTCCTTATTATTTTTGTCCGGGTTTCAGTTCAACTTTTGTTTTACCCCAAAAATGAGCTGCCACTGATTTTACTTCCTAAATATCCCATGAACCATGAAATATGAGTCTTCATAGCAACTATTGATTTTTGTGGCTTAAGCCACGATTTTTCTGGTTTAAGCCTTCAATAGTCCCCGATTGCCTAAGGAATAAATTCTAACACCTTCATAATCTAAACCTTGCCAACTCTTCACACCTTATTTGGAGACATGCTCCCACCTTAGCGCCAAATATTATACCATCCGTTCTACCAAACTAATTTTTGTTCAAGGAATTCTGAAGGAAGAATTCCCAGGAAAGAAGCATCACTTAAGAGTGAAAGAATTGTTGCCACTTTTAACATAAATGCCTCCAACTGCTTCTAGACAAAAAATTGTAAGGAGAGAAAGGGACCCCTAATGTAGATATTTCTGACCTGGTTTTCAAAAAGTCATTGCTTGTGCTTACTTTTCTTCTGAAACTGCCTCAAAAATATCTGTCAAAAACTATTGTAAAGAAAACCTTCTGGATCCCATGATTTCAGGAAAGTCATGTCTTCACTTTCAAGTGTGTTGTTTACAGAAGGCAGAAATGAGGAAGACAAAAAAAAAAGCGTGTATAATGAATACTTCATGTCTCTGCCACTAATTTTTTCCTTATTTTATTGGCTGCTATATGTGTTAGAAAGCTTGCAATTTTCTAGCACATGATTTGCATTTGTGTAATAGGTTATTAAATATAGATTTGTGATTATTTTATACAGTTGTGGGCAATTAACTACATGGTAGCATTAATATGTAAAATCAGGTTCAATCTATATCATTATTAATTAAGCACAATTATTTTTTTTAAAAGTAGTGGTCCATATAGGGAAAATAGGAGACAAGTGCAACTTTAAGGAGATCGACGCAGAAAATTTACACATAATAACACATCATGTTTCGAGAATGTAGTGTGATTGTGGTTCAATTTTTGTTTTCATATAGTTGCAAAGTGTGTTCCCAAACAATATTCTATTGAGCCTTTTTATAATATCATGGATACTTGTGGGAATTGGGAAACATCTTGTTTCCTCTTGTTTTTCGTGAAACTGACGGACTACTTTGATACAGCATTATCAGGAATATTATGAAATATAATCTCCCTCAAAATTTCCCCAAAACGTTGTTTTACTAAAACCACTTATTTTTTTTAACCTACGACTCTAACTCTTAAAAAGAGTCACAGATCTTGTGTTCACAATGCTCAGCATGTAGCTGAAAAGAACACAATTAGGGAAAGATACACACAGCACTTGACAAATCATAGTTTGGGAGTTTGTTTGTTTCCTGTCCCCAAGGTACTGTAGAATCCTGTGGTGGATTGGAATTTGATAAGTTTTGTTTTGTTTCTGAATTTTTAATAAGTTGTAATATTTGAATATATGCAGCCATTTTAACACCGTGTGTTCCTAGAGACCATAGGAGAGAGTAATGCCTCACAGATGACACTGAAAAAAGTAAGGCATGGTAGTAAAGCTGAAATATGACCTAAAAACAAAGCCATGTGTTCATAATGTGGGGCCCCTGCGTGTCTCAGTCAGTTATGCGTCTGACTCTCGATTTCAGCTCAGGTCATGATCTCACAGTTCCTGGGTTCGAGCCCGGCAAGGGCTCCACGCTGACAGCGCAGGGCCTGCTTGAGATTCTTTCTCTCTCTCTGCCCCTGCCCTGCTTGCTCTCTCTCTCTCTCAAAAATAAATAAATAAACATTTAAAAAACCTTTCATAACGTTTAAGATGGAGAAGCATGCCTCAAGTTGGATGTGAAGACAATATGGCTATAGTTCCAGCCTGGCTTTGAATCCCGGCTGCTATGCGAACGTCACTTAACACCTTTTACCCACATCTGTAAGAGGATAGTGAAAGTCACTTGACAAGCTCAGGATGAGACTTACGGGATGTGAGTGTGGATAGTCAGTTACACTGAGAGCGACACTGGTGCTCAGAGAGGTTTCAGTGGTCAGCACTTATTGCGGTGCCTGATAAATAGGAAAGAATAAAAAAAGAATAGGTGGGAAACCAATGAAACTAACCAGACTCATCATTTTGCCAATGTGTAAACTCTGTCTCAAAGGTTCACGGTGCTAGATGTTGCCAGATCCTGAACTCATACCTGGGTTTCTTGTTTCTTAGATCAATAAGTTGGATATACAACAAGGGGGCAGTGTTTGTTATTCATGTCTTTAGGCAGCAAGTGAATGTGGAATTCTGAGCTTTCAATATGATACAATTTATCATATATATAAATTTACATTATAAATACACACACACACACACACACACACACACACACACACACACACTTCATTCAATGTTATTAGCAACTCTTTTTCTCCCCCTAAGTTTAAAGATAGAAGATTCACAATGAAGGAATTTCACTAGCAAGCATGAGGGGCAAATTCTAATTACAAGTGCTTGCTAAACCACAGTGTAAATGGAATAGAGCTTTTCTTCGATTCTAGCATGGGGTGTGCTATATAACACTGGTATGCGTAAATGAGCACTTTGCCTTTTGAGACAAATAACAGATCAGCTTAACACAGCCGTCCTGCCGATGCCCCTGGACCCTGGGATGCCACTTTTCCGTCGGTGGCTTGTGATCATTTCACTAGTCATGCACAGAGAGTGAGCCCCGTGAATGGAGCGCCGCAAACAAGGCTTCTCTTGACTCAGTCCCAACAACTGTTCCTTGTGGAGTTTTCTGCACTCCATCGGTTTCTGTGGCTCTCCACATTCAGAACTTAGTGGCATGCATTTTCCCTTTATGGTATGGTAATTGGGGTGTCATTCCGTGTTGGAGATCCCCTCTCTGCCTTTCTGCTTTCTGGGCCTTATTCCCCTCAGTCAGCATGAATATATTCACTTTTCCTTTTCCGCTGGATCTTAACCCACGTTTTAAAATTACTTACCTGTGGTTTCTACAAGCATATACTAAAAGAGAGATGTTTGTAAAAGCGATTTATTAGAGGGATGCTCCTTTGTAAAGACCTGTAAAGGAGGGCATGAGGCAGGATCAAGAAGCAGAAAGAGAACCGCAGGGTTGTGTAGTCCAGCACCCCCCAGGGGGGGAAACTGGAGAATAAAACATTGCCTCATGGTTATTTTCTCTTGAAATACATGAGCCAGCCTTTGGTACCTTCTGTCTTTCAGTCATTAGTTGTAGGCCATGCTCAGAAGATGTAACTCTCTAGGCAAGAGGGCTCCCCGCACTTACGGCAGCCAGCTGAAGAGGCGATTTGAGCACGGTACCACAGGATCGACCACAATCCAGTCCTTGCGTCACTGAGATCTCCGCACTTCTCACACTGCATTCACTGTACACGGACACACCTTCTCAAGCAAAAGTCCCAGGGCGGTTTCAAAGAAGACCGAGACAAATTTTGAGGGGGCGACTGATATGGATCCTCTCCTGGTCTACCACACATTCTGTAACTTCCTTAAGCTGTCGCTTTTGCTGGTCTAGGTGGCTCGCCTGGTCAGGTGACCTAGACCCTCATCTCGGAGGGGTCTGAGCTGCAGTGCCCCTGCACTTATGAGGCCTGTGGTTGCTGCACCAAGAGATGCCCCAGTAGAGCACCCGAATGCCGGACTGCACACTGCTCCCATTATGTGGCAGCAACCCTACTTCCTCATGATGATGAGGATCAGTTATTAGTGCCGACACGGTAACTCTTTTCTGTGCCTGCTGGTCCACTAGGAGAAGGAATCCAAAGTGACCAGGCAGTAGCCGTAAGCTTTAAACGTAGCAGGAATCTTGCTGTTTCTCCTGGTGGTAATGTTCCCGCGCCGGTAAACAGGACCTCCACATCCACGGAGCCTGAGGTTGAGGCAATGGAAAGCACAAATTCCCAAAATTCCTGATTGGGAGTGATGGAGCATGTGGTCAACTCCTAATTTCCACCCCTCCATTCCTGGACCCATGTAGACTACCTACTGAGAACACATTACAGTATCTTGTCTGCCTCACCAGTATGTCTCTTAAAAAAACGATGTATAGAGGTATGATTTACATACAGAAAGCTATAACGTTTTAATGTATACAGTTTGGTGAGTTGTAAGTTAAGTATACATCTGTGGAACGATCACTGTGATGTATGCTATAAACATATATGTCAACTCCAAAAGTTGTTTCCTCCTGCCCTCTTATTATTGATATTGTTATTGTTATTGTTATTTTGTGATGAGAACGCTTCACATAAGATCTACATCCAGTAAACTTTAAAGTGTACAATAGAGTGTTGTTAACTATAGGCACCGTGTTGTCCAATAGATCTCTGGGACTTATTCATCTTGCACAGCTGAAATTTTATGCCCTTTGCCTAAAACCTCCCCATATTCCTTTCCCCTAGCCTCTGGCAACCGCCATTTTGCTCTCTGCTTGTATGAACTTGACTATTTTAGTTTCCTCATGCAAGTGGTATCATGTAGCATTTTTCCTTCTGTGTCTGGCTTATTTCACTTTGTATAATGTCCTCCAGGCTCATCCATGTTTTGGCAAATGGCAGGATTTCATTCTTTTTTGAGCCTAAATAAATATTCCGTTGCATGCATGTACGGCCTCTTCTTCATCCATTCATCCATGTATGGTCACCTCCACACTGTTTTCCATAGTGACTGCACTAATTCACATTCCCTCCAGAAGTATACAGAAGTCTCCCCTTCCCCGTGGGTTCACTTTCCGTGGTTTCAGTTACCTGAGGTCCACCACGGCCTGGAAGCAGACGATCCTCCTTCTGATGAATTATCAGAGGGTCAGGAGTGGACTAACACTACATCACATGCGTACGCCATCCCCTTCCCTTCACGTCATCGTGCAGGGATTGGTCATCTCACATCACCAGGGTAAATACGGTACAACATGACAAGAGAAATAGAAAGAGACCTCATTCACAGAACGTTGATTACAGTATATTGTTATAATTGTTCCATTTCATGATTAGCTATTGCTGTTAATGTCTTACTGTGCCTAATTTATAAATTAAACTTCATCCGAGGTATGTATGTATAGGAAAAAAACATAATATCTATAGGGTCCGGTACTATTTGTGGTTTCAGGCATTCTCTGGGGGTCTTGAAAAATATCCACTGCTCATAAGGGAGGACCACTGTACAGATTTTCCTTTCATCCACATCTTTACCACCACTTGCTATCTTTTCTTTTTTGATAGTAGTCATCCTAACAGGTATGAGGCGATCTCTCATTGTGGTTTTGATTTGCATTTCCCTGATGATTGGTCATGTAGAGGACCTTTTCATACACCTGTTGGCCATTTGTATGTCTCCTTTGGAGAAAGAAATATTCACTTAATTTGTCAATATTTTTTTAGTCAGGCTATTTGGGGTTTTTGTTTGTTTGTTTGTTTGTTTTCCTCTTGAGTTGTAGGAGTTCCTTATATACTCTGCATATTAGCCCCTTATCTTATATATGGTTTGCAAATATTTTCTCCCATTCCCTAGGATGCCTTTTCATTTTGTTTCTTTTCTTGGACAGAAGCTTTTTTAGTTTCCTGTACTCCCAACTTGTCTACTTTTGCTCTTGTTGCCGGTGCTTTTGGTGCCATATCCAAAAAATCACTGCCAATGTCAAGTATTCCCCCTATATTTCTCCTAGGAGTTTTACAGTTTAAGATCTTATATTGAAGTCTTTCATTTATTTTGAGTAGATTTTGATATACGGTAAGGTAAGGGTGAGGTAAGGGTGCAATTTCATTTTTCTGCATGTGGATGTCTTGTTTACCCAACACTATTCATGGGAGAGATGACGTATCCATTCCCATTCTGAATTCTTTGCTCCCTTCTCAGAGAACAGTTGACTGGATAGGCATGGGTTCATTTGGGGGCTTTCTATGCTGTTCCATTGGTTTATATATCTGTTTTTTGTGTCAGTGCCATACTATTTTGATTATTGTAGTTTTGTAATAAGTTTTGAACAGGAAATGTGATGCTTCCAGCTTTGTTCTTCTTGATCAAATTGTTTTTTCACTATTTGGGATTATTTGTGGTTCCATATGAATTGTAGGATTTTTTTTTCTATTTCTACAAAAAATGCCATTGAACTTTTGACAGAGATTACATGGACTCTGTAGACTGAGAGAGTACGGACATGTGTCTGCTTTAATTTCTTCCATCAGTGTTTTACAGTTTTCAGTGTACAAGTCTTTCACCCTCTTGGTCAAGTTTATTCCTTAAGTATTTTATTCTTTTTGATGCTATTGTGAGATTTTTTCTTAATATCCTTTTAAGATAGTTTATTGTTGTACAGAGAGATGTAACTGAGTTTTGTATACTGATTTTGCATCCTGCAACTCGCCTGAATTCTTTTTCTAGTTCAAAAGTTTTTTGGTGGAATCTATCAGGTTTTCTACATAAAGGATCATGTCATCTGCATGCCAACATAAATTATTTTACCTATTGCTCTGCCTGCCATTTCCAGTACTATGCTGAATGGAATTGGTAAAAGTGGAAATCCTTGCCTTGTTCCTGATCTTAGAGGAAAAGTTTTCACTTTTTCCAAACTGAGTGTGATGTTAGCTGTGGGCTTATCATATAGCCTTTATTGCATTGAGGTAAATTCCTTAGATACCTAATTTGTTGAGAGTTTCCATCATAAAAGGTGATTGAACTGTGTCAAATGCTTTTTCTGCATTTGATGATCATGTAATTTTTATTCTTTCTCTTAATGTGGTGCGTTATATTGATTGATTTACATACGTTGAAACATTGTTGCATCCAGGTATAAATCCCACTTGATCGTGTGCGTGAACCTTTCAGTGTAGTGTTGAATTCAGTTTATCAATATGTGGTTGAGGAATTTTGCATCATATTCATCAAGGATGTTCGTCTCTGGTTT